>NC_058082.1:457904170-458592130 GCF_014858855.1 Bufo gargarizans | reverse complement strand
AGACATTAGGTCCAGGCGTCTATTATGTGAAACAGCAGATACTATGAATAATAACGTATTTATTACACAAAACCTGGTCTTCAGTCTAATTGCTATAACTATAAATTTATATCAATGGACATATAAATATATATATTTATAGTCGCACACAGTAATATATTAATAACACTACAATACACCTAACTACACTAAACACAATACAATATTGTCACGCTGGACAGGATACAAGATACACAGAAGACCACCAAACAAGTGTCTAGGCAAGAATCTGGGGATAAAGGTCACCTCCTGACAAATCCCTACCAGCTCTCCCTAGACTTCTATGCTCACGTTCATAGGCTGTTAGACAGACGCCTGGACCTGGAGGGGGCAGACGTCTCTAACAGCATAGACAGAAAACCACAAGAAAAACAAAACCAACTTATCTTGTTACTGAGCAGGAACAGCAAATCCTTCCTTCCTCTGAGCAAGACAGAAGCTATAACCCGCACAGGACACTGGGAATGGGCGTAATTTAAACTCATACCAACGACCCCACCCAGTGCACCTGAAGAGAGGCAGATACAGCTCAACTCCAAAACAAAAGGCTACACACGTGCTGCTAACCTGGCAGACCTCTGCACATAACCTGAGCAGGGCATGACAAATATCTTACACAATTACACCCCAAACTCTACCTAAAAATACACTTACACACACACTATTAGCAGCTCCCACCCACCTGGCTCTATATTGTCCCTACGGAAAAACAAGGGGTTAATTACAATATGTGGGAAATGGGAATATGGTGGCTGGGGAGGGGGTTAATAATCTGCAGGGCAAGGATTGCAGGGCTACAAGGATTACAGGGGTTAATCTGTAGGGGTAAAATAGGGCAGGGGTAACAACAGGGGTTCATCAGGGGTTTATTACAGGGATGAATGTTGTGTAGGGGCAATGCAGGGCAGGGGTTAGTGTATAATGCAGGGGTAAATTGGTTGGTGGTATAGGGAAACAGGGGGTTCATATTATGGATTGGTGGTTCAGGGGTTACCAGGGAAATGTAGGGGTTAATGCTCATTGGTCTAGGGGTAAAGGGTTACTCAGCCAGTCCAGAGGTTCTCCAGGGGTTAATTGCTCATTGTAGGGGATGATTCTCGCTTGTAGATGCTCGTCTTGCAGGGCTTGATTCTCAATTGGGGCTTCTCGGCTCAACTGCAAAGCGCAGAGCCACCGGTCTATTTAAATCCGGAGGCACTCACTCCCGAGTGGCCCACGCACGCCTGCAGGCAAGTCCATGTGGGCTAGCGCGGTGATATGACGTCACCGCACCAGCCCGCGTGTCCTGGTGCACGCTTCCTCGCAGGGGGATGCTTTGATCCTCCTGCCTGTGAATTAAATGCCAATCTCCGGCGCTGTAATTACAAAACTGGAGGTCCGCGGCAATTACAGCGCTGGAGGAACGCCACTGGACATAATTGTCCAGTCATCTAGGCGGCATCAGCTTGGGGGGCACCCGTGCTTGGGGGACATTATTTTGGCCACCAGATAAATATGTATATATATAAATCGGGTTGAGGTCAGGACTCTGACTGGGACACTCCAGAAGGTGTATTTTCTTCTGTTTAGGCCATTCTGTTGTTGATTCACTTCTATGCTTTGGGTCGTTGTCCTGTTGCAACACCCAGATGGCCTTAAGTTCTCCAGAAAAATGTATTGATAAACTTGGGAATTCATTTTTCCTTCGATGATAGCAATCTGTCCAGGCCCTGACACAGCAAAGCAGCCCCAAACCATGATGCCCCCACCACATACTTCACAGTTAGGATAAGGTTTTGATGTTGGTGTGCTGTGCCTCTTTTTCTCCACATGTAGTGTTGTGTGTTTCTTCCAAACAACTTAACCTTGGTTTCATCTGTCCACAGAATATTTTGCCAGTACTGCTGTGGAACATCCAGGTGCTCTTGTGCAAACTGTAAACATGCAGCAATGTTTTTTTGGACAGCAGTGGCTTCCTCTGTGGTATCCTCCCATGAAATCCATTCTTGTTTAGTGTTTTACGTATCGGAGATTCGCTAACAGGGATGTTAGCATATGCCAGAGACATTTGTAAGTCTTTAGCTGACACTCTAGGATTCTTCTTCACTTCATTGAGCAGTCTGCGCTGTGCTCTTGTAGTCATCTTTACAGGAAGGCCACTCCTAGGGAGAGTAGCAGCAGTGCTGAACTTTCTCCATTTATAGACAATTTGTCTTACCATGGACTGATGAACAGCAAGGCTTTTGGAGATACTTTTATAACCCTTTCCAGCTTTATGCAAGTCAAGAATTCTTAAAGGGTTTCTATCACCAGAAATACTGTTATGTAGCTGACTGACATTAGTGATGCACCCATGTCAGCACTACATAACAGTATGTTTCTAACGTTAGTCCCTGCAGCCGTTTTTGTTAAAAAAAAACACTTTTATTATATGCTAATGAGCCTCTAGGTGCTATGTGGGCGTAAAATCAGCACCTAGAGGTTCCGTCCACTCACTCTGTATTCCGCCCAGGTCCAGTGTTGTGCCCTCCCAGCTCCTCTTGATTGATGCCACTGTTCCTGCATCGTTGGCGAAATCCCGCGCCTGCGCCGTTCACTTCTGTCTTCGGCGCAGTGAGTGAATGATGCGATCCTGGTGCCGGCTGTGCCGGCATACATACATAATTCCTTTGGGTAGCCATCTTATATGCTTCTGGCCTATGTAAAAAGCTGTGAACTCTCATCTTTCTGAAGCCTGGGTCGCCTATGATATAGATGGACACTTTTATTACCACTACTCTGTAAGGCCAGCAATAAAAGGTCATAAAAGCTACACCAGGCCCAGCTCATCCTGTCCAAGATCAGCTCGCTGTCAAGCCTGGCTGGAGCGTGACGTCATTAATTTCCAGGTCTGGTTTGAGGAGAGATAATAGCCCCTTAATTAGCTCTGGGCATAAAACCAGTCCACTTTCATATTTCATTTATGAATCAACTTATGCCCTTTCTGACACCAGATCCAGGCTCTACAGAGTATTGTGGTTAATTGGGTATCAAATATGACTAGAGGATGTGATTCTGTAGCTGACCTATGGGTGGTAGAAGAACTACAGGTCCCAGCATTACCGTGTGTGGTCTCATTCTGTAGGTAAATAAATAAGGATCGCAAATATGTATTCTGTATAAAAATATGCTGATGTATCAGGGAGATACGAGCTTAAGTATAATCCTCATTGTAGGAACTGAACTTTGATGGGGTCATAAAACACTTGGGGGCCATTCACTAGGCTTCACAGTCACTCTGCTGCCATTGGCTGACAGGAGTAAGTCTCCTGCCCATGGGAGAGTTCATAAAAACCCATGCACAAGGACAGAGGAGAGAGACCCATGGAACATCACCAGACACTGAATTGGACATTGACGGCATATCCCTGTATCAGAAGAACTTTGAGGGTCTCCCCTGATACATACTGAAAAGGGGTTTGCAAGGATTCAAAAAGGACATATGAACGACCATCTGAAACCCTGCAGAGAAACTAAGTATTCTTTCATCTTTTTCCCTTTCATTTGAACTGTCGTGATTATTTATATTGTTATTATTATTCTGTAGTTTTATAGTCATTTTCATTAGATTTGTCTGCACTGCTTTTTACCGCTTATTAAAGGGAACCTGTCACCCAAAAATCGCCTATTAAGCTGTTTACAGTACCTTATAGTGCTGTATAGTCGTTTCCTGATGCACTTTTTGTTAGTTTTGCCGCATGTATGCTCAGTCAGAAATCGATGTTATATTCAGCTGCTGCCCCGTGCTTCAAGTCAGGCTTGAAGTCACGGGGGCAGCGGCCTCGGCGTCTTACATGGCCCTCTCCCCGCCCCCTGCCTCTGTGACTGACAGCCGAACTCCGATTCCGGGACCGCGCTCAACGGCCGCATGCGCAGTAAAGGGCGGCAGGAGCGCGGTCCCGGCTGCCGCGCGTACTACGCGCCGTCTTACTTTCGCCGCACTGCGCATGCGCCCGACATCCTGTATCAAACGCGCCCGCGCCCGGCATCTGGGCGCGGGCGCGTTTGATACAGGATGTCGGGCGCATGCGCAGTGCGGCGAAAGTAAGACGGCGCGTAGTACGCGCGGCAGCCGGGACCGCGCTCCTGCCGCCCTTTACTGCGCATGCGGCCGTTGAGCGCGGTCCCGGAATCGGAGTTCGGCTGTCAGTCACAGAGGCAGGGGGCGGGGAGAGGGCCATGTAAGACGCCGAGGCCGCTGCCCCCGTGACTTCAAGCCTGACTTGAAGCACGGGGCAGCAGCTGAATATAACATCGATTTCTGACTGAGCATACATGCGGCAAAACTAACAAAAAGTGCATCAGGAAACGACTATACAGCACTATAAGGTACTGTAAACAGCTTAATAGGCGATTTTTGGGTGACAGGTTCCCTTTAAAGATTATAAAATCTAAATAGCCAAGTCTTCCATATTCTAAGCTGCTGAACAACGTACCTTGCCTTTGAAGAGACGTTACCAGGTAGTTAGTTAATTACATTTAGGAATTGTAGCTGGGGGTGATTGACTGCGGTTGGTCAGTAAGTGATATCCGGTTCATCCACTGATCTGTGTGATAGTGAATGACCCGGATAGTCGGCTCGTGGACCGGGAACCCACGTGGTGGCAGTTACCGAAGTGTAGTGGGGGGTGTTAGCCGAGTGGTAATACCCCGGTCACGTGAGGTCTCTGTGTGTGCGCAGACTCCGTCACAGACCACTACGTCAGAGCTGTGGGATCCGGAGCGGTCGGATCCATAGTTCGTGACACCGGCTTCCTCACTGCGCCTGCGCTGACTACGTCACAGTGAGGAAGCCGGCATCAGGAGAGCGGCCTTCACTCACTGCGCCTGCGCCGAAGTGAACGGCCCAGGCGCGGGATTTCGCCAACGATGCAGGGAACAGTGGCATCAATCAAGAGGAGCGGGGCGGGCACAACACTGGACCTGGGCGGAATACAGAGTGAGTGGACGGAGCCTCTAGGTGCTGATTTTACGCCCACATAGCACCTAGAGGCTCATTAGCATATAATAAAAGTGATTTTTTAACAAAAACGGCGGCAGGGACTAACGTTAGAAACATACTGTTATGTAGTGCTGACATGGGCGCATCGCTAATGTCAGTCAGCTACATAACAGTATTTCAGTATTTCTGGTGATAGAAACCCTTTAATCATAGGTCTTCTGAGAGCTCTTTTGTGCGCGGCATCATTCACATCAGGCAATGCTTCTTGTGAAAAGCAAAAATTGGATTCAAATACACACTCGAGCATATGAGGTATTCAGCCGAGTATCGCGATGCTCGAGCCGAACCAGTGTTCGGCCGAGCATGCTCGCTCAACACTAGTCTTTACGTCGGTTCCAATGATGTTGTCATAACCGGGGTAATACCACATTGGGATCTTAAGGGTCATGTATCTGGCAATCTGGACAATAACTTCTTCAATTTTTGGGGCCTTCACCCAACCTTATTGGTGATCAAATCCGATCACCACACACTGAGGGCTGGCTGTGGGAAGTAAACCATGTTTGACGTTGGTAATGGAAATTTCCGCACCAGTGTCAAGCATGATTTTAGTCTCTAGGTCTTTTATCCTGGCTGTTATGTGGGGTCTCCCTGAATAATCCAGTATAATGGGACATACTGGCGCCAGATCTTTAGGGAACCGTTATCTTAAATCAATTTGTACAAGACTCCCAGGAGGTACATGTGAGGTACATACTGTCACTTGTGGGTTCTTACCCTGAACACTTAGTGTGGAATCCAAGGATTTCACACCCTCTAATGTCTGGGCTGGGGTATTCACGATGGCCCTTGTGAATGTCCAAGATTTTTCTCAAGCTGTTCCCCAACTGATTTGGCATAATTGGGTTTCATCTTGAAACCATTATTATTGCCAGTTTTTTTTCCAGATTAGCATGATTATTTCGGGGCCGTTGAGGACAATTCATCTTTATGGGGCCGTGGAGAGAACAGTTGAATTAGATTTGGTGTGCTGTACACATTCATCTTGAGATCTAACATGTACAGGCACACGCTCCCTCACTTTGACAGATTTTTTTATTGTGCAGTGTATCCTGTCTACACTGCTCAATAATCATAAGGGATAGCTCCCTAGCTGCACTCAGCCGGATTGCAGTATCAAGATATGGGATTTTTCTACAATCATACCCTGTGGAATTCTGATACCTTGATCCTTCGTAACCTTCCTGTACATAGCTTCAAACAGACTACACAGAGACATGGGCTCATCATGTATAGTGGGTTTGAATTTAGTCAGGATGTCTGGAGTAACGTCACGTTTGATTCAGGTGTGTGGGTAATTTGAATAACTCCATGCAATATTCGGGAACCACTGAATATTTGTTACAATGACCCTCAAAAATATTGCATGAAATGAACGGATCTACATTGGGATCGTATTTTGGGATCTCCTAGCAGATCCATAACAGGAAATTTAACCTTTCCATACTGGTATGGTTAGGATACACTTCCTCCTGTCTTTCCGGACGTGTTGGCGGATTGGAAGTGGTATATTGCCAACCACTTCCCCCCCAAGTGTTGTCCTGATCCTGGATACGGCTGCTATATCTGTTCTCCCTGGGTGTTTTGGAGAACTGTAGCATCCATTCCACCTGTCCCCTAGTGTCTAGAGAGTTGGATGTTTGATTTGTGGGAGACATCGGCACTGTTGCCGCTGTCTCCCCCTGTGCCGTTCCTGAAACGTAAACCTGTTTCGTGGGCAACATGCCGTTAGCACCAGGCCGTGACAGATTCGAGACTACCTGTTGCAAATCCGCAATGGTCTGTGTTTTTGCAGCCAGGTCCTCTCGAAGTAGAACAATGAGTGCATCTGTTGATGCTGCGCTGCTCTTGAACTGATTTATCTCAGTGTACAGTCTGAGCAGCTCCTTGTGCATGCCAGAGTAGAACCTCTCCTTTTCCGAGAGTCTAGACTCTAACACACAAATTTCTCTGCCCCTCTCGACTGTACACTGGGCCTTTTCTTGAAGTTGAGATTCTAACGTGTGTACTTGTCTGATGTTCTCAACACAACAATTGCAGTGAAAGTTTTCCAAATGGTATCTTCAAAGGTGTAAACCAATTTAGCTAACATTTGGAGCGGTTTGTTAGTTGTATTGAAGACACTTTTGCTGATGCATACCTTATCGTGAGCGTATGCCTGGTCCAACAAAGTGGACCATAGCAGCTCTGTAAATTTGTAAGTGGTGGGGAGGATGGGGTTGAATGAGCAGTGTTTTGCTAGATGTTTCAGTGTGGAGAAGTCCATACTTACTTTTTGTTGAGATGCCATCTTCTTTGGTGATGTCCTTTCCTTGTCCTTGGTTCGCTGCTTGGAGGAGGTCCTCTAGTATCGGAACGCCATCTTCCGCCCAGCCGGACTTCTTCTGAACAGCTCCAACGGCGATGGTTCTCTCCAAGGGACTGTATGAGACATCTTCTGTGGACGTTTGCATGTGTTAATCGTTCGTGTAAGGCAACAATTTTTTTTTTATTGTTACACAAAAAAAAAAATCTAAAGATTTAGGTTCTCTGCTTTAGATTTTGCCTTGTGTTTAGTTTTGATTAAAAAAAAAACAAAAAAAAAAAAAACGCTTTACCTGTCCGAACTATCAGGCCCTGGACTCACACAAACGACTGTCCGTGTCTCTCTTGCCTGCTTAGTTCACAGAGTAGGCGATTTTCCTCACCAAAGCCAAACACAAAAGCATATTCTTAGCAGTGGGCCTGGCTCGCCAATGTAAAAGGAAATATTAATTATTAATATTTTGGGTTATTATTATTATTATTATTAATAAATACAAATAATCTACTATGACCCCGCCTTATTATTCTCCTACCTGGCTCGCCAATGTAAAAGGGGAATATTAATTATTAATATTTTGGTTAATATCAATAATTAATATTCATAAATAGGTGCGAGTCATCTCTTGATGACTCCGCCTATTTATACTATAAAATAACTAACTTCCTTGTCGCACTTACTTTGAACTGAACTACATGCGAATTACTACTATGGCAGCAACTACTACAATAAATGACTATACGCTGTAATATGAATAATAATGTATAATAATGCATTTATCACACAATAACAGGTCTACAGTCTAATTATTGCTATAACTAGATATATTTATATCAATAGACATATAAATATATATACTTATAGTCGCACACAGTAATATATTAACTACACTACAATACACCTAGCTACACTAAACACAATACAATATCTTACACAATTACAGCCCAAACTCTACCTAAAAATACACTTACACACACTATTAGCAGCTCACACCCACCTGGCTCTATATTGTTCCTACGGAAAAACAAGGGGTTAATTACAATATGTGAGCAATGGGAATATGGTGGCTGGGGGGGGGGGTTAATAATCTGCAGGGCAAGGATTGCAGAGGTATAGGGGTTTGTGCTTCCAGGCGGGGGGATGCTTTGATCCTCCTACCTATGAAGAGAATGCAAATCTCCGGCGCTGTAATTACAGCGCCGAAGCTCCGCGGCGTACAAAGGCAGGGGAGCCCTTTGTTCCCCTATCTTTGCAATGCTAAACATCTCCGGACCTGTCGGAGATGTTATCAAAAGGCAGAGGATCTCTATTGAAAAGCAGCATCAGTTGGGGAAGGGGGGGGCACATTATTTTGGCCACCAGATATATATGTATATATAATATGGGCAGCATGGTGGCTCAGTGGTTAGCATTGGTGCCTATGTCTGTAATGACAGCTGGATGCTAATGTCTGTAAAGCGCTGCGGAATATAGTAGCGTTATATAAGTGTATAAGATAAATAAATATATATATATATATATATATATATATATATATATATTCCTGGGGCATACAGGGACAACACAATAAATATATATTGTAGGAAAGTGCAAGGGTCCGTCATTGACGGAAGGTATGTGTCACCGAGATTTCTGGACTCGGTGAGGTAAGAGCCAGTAATTTAATGTGTCAGTGGCAGCTAGTGCTGGCTGACATGGTTTTGCTATTTAGTATGGCTATAAAGCAGTCAAAGTGCAGGATGGGTGGCTTTTCCCCATGTTCCAGGCCGGGTCTTGGTTTGGGCTATAAAACACAGGCAGCACTGTCAGGTGGTGAGAATGTATTCCTCTCTGACAATGAAGCTATGTCAGTCTCTGTGTTGGGACCTGGGAGTTTGGGCCTGGGTAAAGGCCTACTACCTTGTTGGCGTGAGAGCAGGTGGTTTCTGCTATGTCCAAGGACTTCTGCATTGCTGCATGGTGTGAACAAACACCAGACTCAAGGTGACTGTTTTCCTTGAAACTGACTTTTTGTTTTTCTTATCCTTATGTGTGAATAAACACTGAACTGTTCAAGTTAAAGATGTTGTCTTTGCCTCTATACTGTTTCCGCAAGCTGTCTACCAGAGCAAATCCAACAATATATACAGGTGAAACTCGAAAAATTAGAATATCGTGCAAAGTTAATTTATTTCAGTAATGCAACTTAAAAGGTGAAACTAATATATGAGATCGACTCATTACATGCAAAGCGAGATATTTCAAGCTTTTATTTGTTATAATTTGGATGATTATAGCTAATGAAACCCCAAAGTCACAATTTTGAGGTACCCTTTGCTCAGGCGATATGGATTAACCACTTCAGCTTCCCTAGCTTAAACCCCCTTAATGACCAGACCACTTTTTAAAATTCTGCACTACACTACTTTCACGGTTTATTGCTCGGTCATACAACTTACCACCCAAATGAATTTTACCTCCTTTTCTTCTCACTAATAGAGCTTTCATTTGGTGGTATTTCATTGCTGCTGACAGTATTTATACTGCCCTGGCATTTTAGGGGCCCTAAAGCGTGAGAAGAAGTCTGGAATATAAATATCTAAACATTTTTACACATTTGGATTCCGTGAGGGGTATGGTGAGTTCATGTGAGATTTCAATTTTTGTCACAAGTTAGTGGAATATGAGACTTTGTAAGAAAAAAAAAAAAAAAACATTTCCGCTAACTTGTGCCAAAAAAAAAATCTTCTATGAACTCGCAATGCCCCTCAAAAGTGATCTTTATAGCGCCGCAGCGATTTTGCGGTGTTTTTGCAGTGATCAGAAAAAAAAAATCTGTCACTGCGGTGGGGCGGACTGAACGCAAGTGTGCGCACAAGATCAGGGCTGATCGGGCAAACACTGCTTTTTTGTGGAGCCTATAGAACATGTCCTATTCTTGTCCGCAATTGCGGACAAGAAAAGGCATTTTCTATATAGTTCTGGCAATGTGCGGAAAGCACATTGCCGATGTCCGTGTTTTGCAGATCCGCGGTGTCCGTGTTTTGCAGATCCGCAAAACACATACGGATGTCTGAATGGAGCCTTACAGGGGGGTGATCAATGACAGGGGGGTGATCAGGGAGTCTATATGGGGTGATCACCCTCCTGTAAGGCTCCATTCAGACGTCCGTATGTGTTTTGGGGATCCGCAAAACACATACGGACGTCTGAATGGAGCCTTGCAGGGGGGTGATCAATGACAGGGGGGTGATCAGGGAGTCTATATGGGGTGATCAGGGGTTAATAAGTGACAGGGGGGGGTGTAGTGCACTGGTGTTTGGTGCTACTTACAGAGCTGCCTGTGTCCTCCGGTGGACGATCAAAGCAAAAGGGACCACCAGAGGACCAGGTATATTAGACGCTGTTAGACCAGGTATATAAAATCGCATCTACAGCCTGCCAGCGAAAGATCACCGCTGGCAGGCTGTAGATCCACTCGTTTACCTCCCAATCCTGTGAACGCGCGCTCCTGTGCGCGCGCGTTCACAGGAAATCTCGCGTCTCGCGAGATGATGCGCCGATACGTCAAGGAGGAACAAATCGACCGCCGCCAGGACGCATCCCTGCGTTAGGCGGTCCTGGGGTGGTTAATTAGCTGACTAGAGTGTGACACTTTGAGCCTAGAATATTGAACCTTTTCACAAAATTAGAATTTTAAGCTGCATTAATGCAATTACTTTTAATTTGTATTATTGAAATAAATGGACTTTTGCACGATATTCAAATTTTTCGAGTTTCACCTGTATATATGCATATAATACTGGGGCATATATGTATATCTATATATATATATATATATATATATATACAGTACAGACCAAAAGTTTGGACACACCTTCTCATTCAAAGAGTTTTTTTTTATTTTCATGACTATGAAAATTGTAGATTCACACTGAAGGCATCAAAACTATGAATTAACACATGTGGAATTATATACATAACAAAAAAGTGTGAAACAACTGAAAATATGTAATATTCTAGGTTCTTCAAAGTAGCCACCTTTTGCTTTGATTACTGCTTTGCACACTCTTGGCATTCTCTTGATGAGCTTCAAGAGGTAGTTACCTGAAATGGTCTTCCAACAGTCTTGAAGGAGTTCCCAGAGATGCTTAGCACTTGTTGTCCCTTTTGCCTTCACTCTGCAGTCCAGCTCACCCCAAACCATCTCGATTGGGTTCAGGTCCGGTGACTGTGGAGGCCAGGTCATCTGGCGCAGCACCCCATCACTCTCCTTCATGGTCAAATAGCCCTTACACAGCCTGGAGGTGTGTTTGGGGTCATTGTCCTGTTGAAAAAAAAATGATGGTCCAACTAAACGCAAACCGAATGGAGTAGAATGCCGCTGCAAGATGCTGTGGTAGCCATGCTGGTTCAGTATGTCTTCAATCTTGAATAAATCCCCAACAGTGTCACTAGCAAAGCAGCCCCACACCATCACACCTCCTCCTCTATGCTTCACGGTGGGAAACAGGCATGTAGAGTCCATCCGTTCACCTTTTCTGCGTCGCACAAAGACACAGTGGTTGGAACCAAAGATCTTACATTTGGACTCATCCGACCAAAGCACAGATTTCCACTGGTCTAATGTCCATTCCTTGTGTTCTTTAGCCCAAACAAGTCTCTTCTGCTTAGCAGTGGTTTCCTAGCAGATATTCTACCATGAAGACCTGATTCACACAGTCTCCTCTTGTTCTGGAGATGTGTCTGCTGCTAGAACAACTGTGTGGTATTGACCTGGTCTCTAATCTGAGCTGCTGTTAACCTGCGATTTCTGAGGCTGGTGACTCAGATGAACTTATCCTCTGCAGCAGAGGTGACTCTTGGTCTTCTTTCCTGGGGCGGTCCGCATGTGCGCCAGTTTCTTTGTAGCGCTTGATGGTTTTTGTGACTGCACTTGGGGACACTTTCAAAGTTTTCCCAATTTTTCAGACTGACTGACCTTCATTTCTTAAAGTAATGATGGCCACTCGTTTTTCTTTACTTAGCTGCTCTTTTCTTGCCATAATACAAATTCTAACAGTCTATTCAGTAGGACTATCAGCTGTGTATCCACCTGACTTCTCCACAACGCAACTGATGGTCCCAACCCCATTTATAAGGCAAGAAATCCCACTTATTAAACCTGACAGGGCACACCTGTGAAGTGAAAATCATTTCAGGTGACTACCTCTTGAAGCTCATCAAGAGAATGCCAAGAGTGTGCAAAGCAGTAATCAAAGCAAATGGTGGCTACTTTGAAGAACCTAGAATATGACATATTTTCAGTTGTTTCACACTTTTTTGTTATGTATATAATTCCACATGTGTTAATTCATAGTTTTGACGCCTTCAGTGTGAAGCTACAATTTCATAGTCATGAAAATAAAGAAAACTCTTTGAATGAGAAGGTGTGTCCACACATATATTACTGGGCCCACATACACCCACGAGGGACACATGGGCAAATACTGGGCCCATACAAATATACAGGGAGTGCAGAATTATTAGGCAAGTTGTATTTTTGAGGATTAATTTTATTATTGAACAACAACCATGTTCTCAATGAACCCAAAAAACTCATTAATATCAAAGCTGAATATTTTTGGAAGTAGTTTTTAGTTTGTTTTTAGTTTTAGCTATTTTAGGGGGATATCTGTGTGTGCAGGTGACTATTACTGTGCATACTTATTAGGCAACTTAACAAAAAACAAATATATACCCATTTCAATTATTTATTTTTACCAGTGAAACCAATATAACATCTCAACATTCACAAATATACATTTCTGACATTCAAAAACAAAACAAAAACAAATCAGTGACCAATATAGCCACCTTTCTTTGCAAGGACACTCAAAAGCCTGCCATCCATGGATTCTGTCAGTGTTTTGATCTGTTCACCATCAACATTGCGTGCAGCAGCAACCACAGCCTCCCAGACACTGTTCAGAGAGGTGTACTGTTTTCCCTCCTTGTAAATCTCACATTTGATGATGGACCACAGGTTCTCAATGGGGTTCAAATCAGGTGAACAAGGAGGCCATGTCATTACATTTTCTTCTTTTATACCCTTTCTTGCCAGCCACGCTATGGAGTACTTGGACGCGTGTGATGGAGCATTGTCCTGCATGAAAATCATGTTTTTCTTGAAGGATGCAGACTTCTTCCTGTACCACTGCTTGAAGAAGGTGTCTTCCAGAAACTGGCAATAGGACTGGGAGTTGAGCTTGACTCCATCCTCAACCCGAAAAGGCCCCACAAGCTCATCTTTGATGATACCAGCCCAAACCAGTACTCCACCTCCACCTTGCTGGCGTCTGAGTCGGACTGGAGCTCTCTGCCCTTTACCAATCCAGCCACGGGCCCATCCATCTGGCCCATCAAGACTCACTCTCATTTCATCAGTCCATAAAACCTTAGATAAATCAGTCTTGAGATATTTCTTGGCCCAGTCTTGACGTTTCAGCTTGTGTGTCTTGTTCAGTGGTGGTCGTCTTTCAGCCTTTCTTACCTTGGCCATGTCTCTGAGTATTGCACACCTTGTGCTTTTGGGCACTCGTGATGTTGCAGCTCTGAAATATGGCCAAACTGGTGGCAAGTGGCATCTTGGCAGCTGCACGCTTGACTTTTCTCAGTTCATGGGCAGTTATTTTGCGCCTTGGTTTTTCCACACGCTTCTTGCGACCCTGTTTACTATTTTGAATGAAACACTTGATTGTTCGATGATCACGCTTCAGAAGCTTTGCAATTTTAAGAGTGCTGCATCCCTCTGCAAGATATCTCACTATTTTTTTTAGCCTTTTCTGAGCCTGTCAAGTCCTTCTTTTGACCCATTTTGCCAAAGGAAAGGAAGTTGCCTAATAATTATGCACACCTGATATAGGGTGTTGATGTCATTAGACCACACCCCTTCTCATTACAGAGATGCACATCACCTAATATGCTTAATTGGTAGTAGGCTTTCGAGCCTATACAGCTTGGAGTAAGACAACATGCATAAAGAGGATGATGTGGTCAAAATACTCATTTGCCTAATAATTCTGCACTCCCTGTATACACAGGGGATATATGTATATATAATGTAACATATATCCCCACTGGCCATTCATGGCTAATATATATGTATGTATGCATAGTTTAATGGAGACATATATACATATATATCTAAATCTCCCCCTTCACACTACACTCTGTACAGTAAGGAGCTTTGTTATTTGTAAGCAAGCTACTGATTGGTCAGTTCAGGCTGGCTGCTGTGGAGGGAGACATGCTACGGCGCTACAATCTCTAATGAAACTGCTAGCAGAGTGGCTGCTTGGCGGGGTAAGCAGTCTCCTGGTGGGCAGCGGGCATTAGTGAACATTGGACAGGGTGCATGCCTGGGGTTTCTTATCCCTTGACCTGCAGTGGCTAGCAGGGGTGGATTGGGCATAGACCTTACCGGGAAATTTCCCGGTGGCCTGATGAGTAGTGATGGACAAACTTCTGCCCGGACGGTTCACGAACGCGTTCAAATGTTCGCGAACCACAAGTTTGCGGCGGGTCCCATTTTAATGGCAGGGGAACCTGAAAAACTTCAGCTTATATTTGCAGCCAAGAAATAATTACTAGAAGTGCACAAATAGTCCCACAACATGGACAGTGACAAACCAGATGTATTATTTGAATTTGCAATCTCCATTCATTATTTTTTTTAAATGTGGAATATCGGCAATATAATTTTCGCGTACGCGCATGCGCACACCAGTTATAATTATTTTTTCCAATACCGTTTGTCACTGTGTGAAGCAGAGGGAACGCAGAAAAACAGCAAACAAATGCTGCTATACCCAAATGCACTATATAGAAAGTATATTATTGGTATACACCCCGCTTCTATCAGTATTTTTGGGGGGGACTGTTAAATAATACCAGTAGAAATTATTTGTTCCAATAGCATTTGTCACTCTCTGTAGATGCAGTAACGCAGCAAAACCGCAAACAAATGCTGCACTACCTAAATGTACTATATAGAAAGTATATTATTGGTATATAACACCCCGCTTTTATCAGTTTTTTTTGGGGGGGGCGACTGGTATATCACACCAGTAGAAATTATTGGTTCCAATAGTGTTTTTCACTCTTTGTAGATGCGGTAACGCAGCAAAACCGCAAACAAATGCTGTAGTACCCAAATGCTCTATATAGAAAGTATATTATTGGTATACACCCTGCTTCTATCAATTTTTTTGGGGGGCGACTGGTATATCACACCAGTTATAATTATTTTTTCTAATAGTGTTTGTCACTCTGTGTAGCTGCAGTATCGCTGCAGAACCGCACACAACTGCTGCACAATACAAATGCACTATAATATACTTTCTATGTTAGAAAGTATATTATAAGTGTATTACACCCCTCAGTACTGCACACCTATCAATAGTACACCTATACCGGTCCTTAAACTGACTTTTGTGGACCTATTTGATAGCGTTTTTGTTCCTAACAGTCTGTTCCTGCTCTACACAGCAACCTTTCCCTACACTGACAAAGACTGAATGTAAAATGGCAGCCAGATCGGGTCTATTTATAAGGTAGGGGGTATGTCCATGTGCTGAAACTTTTCAATTGGCTGCCCTGTACCACCTGATGGATGTGTCACGGGTCAAAGTTCTTCACAATGTAAAAGAATATGGTGGGCGCGAATATCACCATATGTTTGCATGTTCGGCGAAACGCGAACGAGCAAAGTTCGCCGCGAACCGCAAGGCCATAACTACTAATGAGTAGGGGTCCAACCAAGCCCTACTTTTTGCCACTAGCTGGGTATATAATGAGCTCTCAGCGGTAATTAACACTGTGAAAATCAGGTACGTATGCATCGAGCAGGCACCAAACATGCCCTTCTGAATTTAACTGTTGTGGCCCACATGTCACCTCTAAGCCCCCTGCTCCATATCTTAATCACAAACCACTGGAGGAGAAGGAGGACATAAAATGGTATCTATTGATGGCCACCAGAGAGGGATTTTGGGGTAGTATATTGTTCTGCACTGTGGTATATGGTTCAGATGGGACGGTATGATACACCACGGTATTGCTGACTCTGCCTATTTGTGTTGCCCCACCTTCTGTCACCTTGGACCTGCCTATAACATGGGGCCACTTTTAGATTTTTTTCCCATTTTAAGTTTCCAGTCCGCCCCTGGTGGCTAGGGCAATTATTGCTACGTGATAAAGTGCAGAAGTCAGATACACTATATCTGTGATGGCTAACCTCCGGCACTCCAGCTGTGGTAAAACTACAGCTCCCAAGATGCACACTTGCTTGGCTGTTCTCAGAACTCCATAGAAATGAATGGAGCATGCTGGGAGTCGTAGTTTCACCACAGCTGGAGATTAGCCATCACTGCACTATGTTGTGCTACAATCCAGTATACTGTGTATGAGACTGTAGTTTATCACGTGGCAATACTGCCTGCTGGGTATTCACTCCAGACCCCTCCAGGGGCTCACAACCTCCAGTCTGGAGGGAGAGAGGTTATTTACATGGGACAGTATGTTGGATGGGCTGGTGGTAGGAGAGTGGTGTTATTTACATGGGATGTACATTGGAGGGACTGATTTTATTCACACAGGACTATATGTTGGAGAGGCTGAAGGGTTAGGAGAGATGTCATTTACATGGGACTGTGTGTTGGAAAGGGGTCAAGGGAGATATGTTATTTATATTACTAGTAATGGTTCCCCTGCATAAATACCCAGCTCTTAGGACACGTTCACGCCACCGCTATTTATTTCCATTGTTCTGCTCTGTTAGATGAGCAGAACAACGAAAATAACGGAAGTTACAGATCGGGCACGTAACTGATCTGAACAGACTCTATAGATTATAATGGAGTCTGTTCAGGATCCTGTCTTTTTACCATGCAGAACTTTTTTGTCTGGTCTTTTTTAAGGAACCCCCGACAGAGCCTCCAGAGCAGGTGTGAACAAGCCCTCATCATTATGTAGGCCTTAGTATTATTCATTTGCACTTTTGTACTCTTCCTTGGCTAAAAATAGTCCTCAAAAATGGTCACAGGAGTGTTTTTACTACTTCTGTAAAAATATATTCAGACCTCTGACTGTAAGACACATTTTAAACTGCACCATGCTTACATACTGAGGACTCCTGTGCACATGCACAGCAACTTCCCAATGTAGTTCAGTGATATGTTCATCAAAAAGAGTTTGGGTGACGGTGTATGATCAGTCACTGCTCCGGTAGCCGCAGTAGAGCTTCTGTCCGTGTAGCGGCGGTGAAGGCACGTGATGTCCGGCACTGACACTTATGTGGCAGCAGGGACAGCCCCTCGCAGGTGAAGAGCTCTCTTTGATGAATAAACCGACTTTCTCACGTCTAGACTGCAGTCATCCTACTGTTACCTCTCTGACACAGCCTCTAACTAGACATATGCAGTCTCTAGGCATTACACTGTAGGGGGACATTATATTGTGGGACACAAAATGGGTACTGAGGACACCATTAATGTGTTTGAGCAGTAAGAGCACAGTGCCTGTGTAGATCACAAAAGGGGAGCAATGACTCTCTGGGGCACTATTCTGTGGGGGAAGGTTTTTTCATCCAGGCCTAAAATTTGCCCTGAGGTCCAAAGGACTCTACTTACACCCCTGAGTGCCAACTGTGTGACCTATAAAAAGCCGTGTGGAGCATAAACGGCACAGCTCCTTCTAACACCACCATGTCATTCTAGTAATGGGCAGAGGAGCTTCAATGATCTAACACTAATGGCCTTCTTAGACTGGCATCACCTACTGCATATCAGCAAATGTGGACCAAGCCCCTTTACCCTAATTAGGGCTCTTTCACACTTGCGTTGTCTGGATCCGTCGTGTACTCCATTTGCCGGAATTACACGCCGGATCCGGAAAAACGCAAGTGAACTGAAAGCATTTGAAGACGGATCCGTCTTCAAAATGCGTTCAGTGTTACTACAGCAGCCAGGATGCTATTAAAGTCCTGGCAGCCATGGTAAAGTGAAGTGGGGAGCAGTATACTTACAGTCCAGGCGGCTCCCGGGGCACTCCAGAATGACGTCAGAGCGCCCCATGCGCATGGATGACGCGTGGGGCGCCCTGACGTCACTCTGAAGCGCCCCGGGAGCCGCACGGACGGTAAGTATACTGCTCCCCCGCTCCCCACTACACTTTACCATGGCTGCCAGGACTTTAACGTCCCGGCAGCCATGGTGACCATTCAGAAAAAGCTAAACGTCGGATCCGGCAAAGCGCCGAAACGACGTTTAGCTTAAGGCCGGATCCGGATTAATGCCTTTCAGTGGGCATTAATTCCGGATCCGGCCTTGCGGCAAGTGTTCAGGATTTTTAGCCGGAGCTAAAAGCGCAGCATGCTGCGGTATTTTCTCCGACCAAAAAACGTTCCGATCCTGAACTGAAGACATCCTGAACGGATTTCTCTCCATTCAGAATGCATTAGGATAAAACTGATCAGGATTCTTCCGGCATTGAGCCCCGACGACGGAACTCTATGCCGGAAGAAAAGAACGCAAGTGTGAAAGAGCCCTTAGAGAGCGGCCCACATTGGGCAGCCGTTGTATTGCAGAGGCCTCTGTTGTGTCCTGGCCTAAAACCAGGAAGCCAAAGTCTACATCAGAGGCATAACACGTTATCCCCTATCCACAGGTTCAGGGATAACTATTAGGGTACTTTCCCACTTGCGTTGTTTGATTCCGGCAGGCAGATCAGTCAGAAAAATGTATTGCAATACCAGATCCGTTTTTTTCTGGTGTCACCAGGCAAAACGGATGCGGTATTTATCTTTTTCATATTTTTAAAGGTCTGCGCATGCTGGATCCAGCATTCAGGCAAGTGTTCAGTTTTTTTGGCCAGAGATAAAACCGTAACATGCTGCGGTATTATCTCCGTCCTGAAAAGTCAAAAAGACTGAAATGAAGACATCCTGAACGGATTGCTCTCCATTCAGAATGCATTAGGATAAAACTGATCAGTTCTTTTCCGGTATTGAGCCCCTAGGACGGAACTCAATGCCGGAAAAGAATAACGCTAGTGTGAAAGTACCCTTAGGCCTCATGCACACGACCGTTGTTGTGTCCCGTGTTCGTTGTTCCGTGATTTTAAATGGGTCAGTGGAAAACTCGGCTAATGCACCGTTTGTCATCCGCGTCCGTGATCCGCGTTTCCAGTCCGTGAAAAAAATATGACCTGTCCTATTTTTTTCACGGACAACAGTTCGCGGACCCATTCGAGTCAATGGGTCCGTGAAAAAACACGGAGGCACACAAGATTGTCATCCGCGTCCGCTTTTTTCCTATCATTTGCATGGCAAACTTGACTTAGATTTTTTTTTTACTTTCCTTCATGTCTGGTGATCTTTGCCTGCAAGATTTTCCAAAATCCGGTTAGCCATTACTTGCTATATTAGCTCGTGTACCCCGTCCCCATGAGCTTTGGTTGAGTGCTCTGGTATCGTGATTGGCATGTGAAATCTTGGCCAATGCAGCTGCAGAACCTCTGGCACTTTAGAGTGTGAACAGTACCTCAAATACAGTAGTGGATTTCCATTATGATGTACTTGTGATCACTACAGCCTGTAAGGAAACTTTACCCACAGCAGGGAGCTTGTCCGTGAATTCCTGTGGTATCTGACAGGGTAGCAACCTCGGGAAAGCATCTCTTGTTGGCCTCCATTTTGTCTTTGCTGAGATCTTGCTGGGTTCCCCAGCGTGCATGTCCAAGCCGCAACTCCATTCATTTCTGGGGGGCCCCATGCTAGTCATCGCTCTGATCCAGTGTTTTTGCAGGGACAGTCTCTCTTTTTTATGAGGGATTTTGCATTATTACATTTACAATATGGATCCAGAAAGTGCTTGCTTCCTAGCTGTATATTAGACCCCACCTTCTCTATTATTTGATGCTATTTGGAAATTTCTCTATTCAGCTAATTTGTGGGCTAGGAAAACTATAAGAGTATAAATAATGCAGGAAAATGGACTTTCAGGCAATGAACCCTAAGAGTCTCTCTTGGACAGTCCTATCCTGTGGGTAGTGTATAACTTGTAACAGGCCTGGCCCTCCAGCCATGTAATGGTGTAGAGTTACTCCAGCACTCTACACCATTACATTCCCCCCTAACAAGATGTCGCACTCGGCTCCTCAGTAGTGCCATACAGGAGCCTCACTAGTGCACCACGCAACACCGCTAAATGGAAATCTCGCGATTCTTCACGTCCTTGCCTGTGATAGGCGCATGTCACTGTAGGCTGCCCGGAGACAAGAGACTCGCGCTACTACCAAAAACGAGATCCACCTCAAGGGCGCGCGCCAACCCGGCTCCGCCCACCTCAGAACGCCGGCCACTGACGTATTGACGTCATTCGAAGCGTCGTCCGTATTTAAGAAGTCGGCCCGGCTCGCCCGGGCGTTCAGTTGGGAGCAGCCTCCGTACTGTTCGCGTCGCAAGTTATCAGATTGACGTACTAGCGGCATATTCACGAGATAGATATATTTATATATATTTTTTTTTATAGGTTTGAGCTTTTTGTTAGTTATAAACGTAGTAAGTTCGAGGATTGTGAGGCAGCCGACGTTACCGTCCCTCCCTTTACCTCGTCTATCTTCTGACCCCGACCTGTTTCCTGCTCGAGGGATCGCGGACTTCTTATCGTTTAGTTATGAGTCATGTGGCCGTCGAAAATGTTCACGGTCTAGACCAGCAGGTAAGTGTGTGTGTGTGGGCCGGTAGGTGTGCGCCGGCGAAGTAGACAATGGCGGCCTAGTCTAGGGGCTAAGCGCCTGTGTGCGCAGTTACATAACTCGCCCTCTCTGGTGGGATACCCCTGGGAGGGGGAGGGGAGCGTTCACTCTTCTGACTCTCGGCCGCCTTGGAGCTGACGTGCCGCTTATTAAATCAGTGTGAGCGGTGCGTTTCGGGTGCGTCATCAGGGCCGGTTGTGTAATTGGCGGCCTAGGAGGGTGGTGACGCACGCCCGGCTGCCGGGATCGTGTTTCGGGTCCCTCCCTGATGATGATCCGGTTTTATAGCTCGTGTGACTGGGGTGTCGGGCTGTGATGTGGAGACTTGGGTCTGCCTGTCGCATCCTCACAATGGCGGCCTTTGTGAGAGGAAAGGGGGAGGGGGAAGACACGCAGCCGGCTTCCTCAGCCGCTTCAGCTCTGCCGTGTCCACGGGAAGGCCTGGTGAACGGCCTGGGTCTCCGGTGAGCCCCTGGACACGTGGTGAGGCCTATCCCTGGCGGAGGGCTGACGTACTCTCCTGCTGCTGTGTATCCTCACTTAGCTCTTCTAGTGCCATGTCCAGTTACACTTTATTTCAAGGGATGCGAGAAATGGGTCGGCAGTGGAAATCTAACTTTTATAGTATGAGTGACATCAGTAGATGTCGGATCTGGCAGTCACATCAGGTTCCTCCGGTTGATCTCCTGCCCTAAGCCATCCCATCAGACTGGTAGAGACTGTGCTGTTCAGTGAATTGAGGGGAAGCCCAGGGTCTGCCTTCTGCCCCAAGTGCTTTTTTTTTTTCTTTCTACTTCAAGTGCTCACACTGGCTAAATCCAAGTGGGGGTCATTCCTCCACATGTCGTCCGCTGTAAAAACGTGGCGTGCCAGAGGATGTGCCTAATTTATGACGAGGCACATTTATTAAGACTAGTGTTCTAGATGCTGGTCTTATATCTGGCGGGGGTTCTGCTGGAATTGAGGATGCACTGGCTTCTGTATCTTTTCGCATCCAGCACCAGTTTAAATGTAAGACAGCTTCCTTCATTTAGACCATTTTCTATGCCTAAAACAGGCATAGAATATGGTAAATGAGATGGGCCTGCCTACTTCCTTAATAGATTAACCATGGCGCTTGTTGGTAAAGGTTGAATCCATTATGCTTTTTAATCATAAATCCATCCAGGAATAAATTATATAAACTGGCCAAAGTTTTGGTCCCATCACAGGACCCTGCTCACGGCCTTTGCTGGAGGAGGATAAAGCACAACACCAGCTCCACCGAGCCCCTCAGCCAAAGTGTGGAAGTGGTGTCCGACATCCCCAAGGGCCAAGTAATTACGACTCAAAGTCCACCCCAGCCAGGCTGTGAGCAAGGTCCTGTGATGGGACTGAAACGTTGGGCCGTTTATGATTTTTCCTGTGTGGATTTATGATTTAAAGAGGACCTTTCGCCGATTATGACACTGAACTAACTATACATACATGTAGAGCGGCGCCCGGGGATCTCACTGCACTTACTATTATCCCCGGGCGCTGCTCCGTTCTCCTGCTATGCTCTCCGGTATCTCTGCTCACTAAGTTATAGTAGGCAGAGATTTCAGTCACTAAGTTATAGTAGGCGGAGTCTGCCCTTGTTCTGCTGTAACTTGGTGACTGAAATTTTCGCTTACTATAACTTAGTGAGCGGGAATACCTGAGGGCATAGCAGGAGAACGGAGTGGCGCCCAGGGATAAGTGCAGTGAGATCCCCGGGCGCCGCTCTTAATGTCTGTATTCTTAGTTCAGTGTCATAATCGGTGAAAGGTCCTCTTTAAAAGGCATAATTGATTCAACCTTTAACGAGTGCCATGGTTTGTCTATATTATATTGACCTTCACTACCATTGAGCACCGTACTAAAGAACGAGGAGTGCCGTCCAATCAAAATGTTGCCCACTTCCTTAGACTTGGTGGGCATAGGGCCTTTGATCTGCCTCCCGGGCCAAAAATATGCCTAATTTAAGTGCTTTTCTGTTTAATAACTGAGCCCCTAAGTTCATCCTCCAGCAGCACAGGGGATATAATGGACCAGCATACAACTCCAATCTGATAAATTCCTTCCAGTGTTCAGGGGGTGCGGGACGGTGACTAGACTCCCAATTGCAGTTGCCAGTTGGGAAGGTTGGATTGGCTTTGTTGGCCGTTAGCATTTTGTTTACGTTTGAAAGGATCCCAGTCGTTAAAGAAGTTGTCAGTCACATAAAAAGGGCCACATGCCAGTAAAACCCTTAAAGGGGTTGTCTCATCAGACAATGGGGGCATATTGCTAGGATATGCCCCCATTGTCTTATAGGTGCTGGGACCCGCACCTGTATCGTGAACGGAGCCCTACAAGATGGTGGCTGGAGGACTCCTGTCCAGCCACCACCAAGCCGGCTCCCCATAAAGTAAATGGGAGCGTACCGTGCATAACGGCCACCGCTCCCACTCATTTTTATGGGTTTGGTGGAAATGGCCAGCGCTCGGCTATTTTTCACCGGCCCCAAAGAAAATGAATGGAGGGCAGTTCCGCATGTGCAGTGTGCCCTCTTTCACCTTTGTTGCTCCGTTTTCTATATAGATGTGGGACCCACACCTATAAGACAATGGTGGCATATCCTAGTGATATGCCCCCATTGTTTGAGACAACCCCTTGAAAGGGGGTTTTCTGGGTATAACCTGGATATATAAGCTGTTTGTTATTGCTAGACTGCATATTAGTGGAGGGTTTCCTTGCTCCGATGCTCCCCCTTGTCACCCGGTGTTGCAAGGCTGCTTGTTTTGTGCTGGTGATGTACTAGGCTTCACATCACTATGCTAAGTGGAGACTTGTGGATCCAGTGACGTCGCCAGCCCAGATGGGCGCTCTCTAGGGCTTCCTGGAGGCGGTTACTATGCTGCTTTGCCTGCAAGATCCGGTTAGCCATTACTTGCTATATTAGCTTGTGTACCCCATCCCCATGAGCTTTGGTTGAGTGCTCTGGTATCGTGATTGGCATGTGAAATCTTGGCCAATGCAGCTGCAGAACCTCTGGCACTTTAGAGTGTGAACAGTACCTCAAATACAGTAGTGGATTTCCATTATGATGTACTTGTGATCACTACAGCCTGTAAGGAAACTTTACCCACAGCAGGGAGCTTGTCCTTGAATTCCTGTGGTATCTGACAGGGTAGCAACCTCAGGAAAGCATCTCTTGTTGGCCTCCATTTTGTCTTTGCTGAGATCTTGCTGGGTTCCCCAGCTGCAGTACCACAAGCAGCCAGTAGATGTCTTGTTTACAGAATGCAGCCATGCATCATACACTGGAGGGGAAGTGATTCCACACAGCTCTGCTCGTACTCTCATACATCACGGTATACTGCTTGGTAAGGCCTTATTCTTCGTCTCATGCTTAACTAACACATTTTCTTCTTATCAGTTTGCTGGGCTAGACTTGAATTCAGCTGACTCTGAAAGTGGTTCAACTAGTAAGTTATTATTTTTTCGTGGATCATACCCATGTAAAGTACTTGCCTTCACATTTTTAACTTGACCTCTTCCTTTTAACCATAGAAGGCCGTTATATTCCACCTCACCTAAGAAACAAAGAAGCTGCTAGACAAGGTAAGTGCTCTTCATTGGGTGAGCTGATTTTAGTGTTGAAGGGGTTGGCCCATCTGAAACAGTGGTGGCATATAACTAGGATGTGCAGTCAATGTCGTATGGGTACGCCTCCCACCTCTAGGACCTGCTCCTCCTGAGAATAGGGCCCCTGAAGTGGCCACCACACCGCACATGCTCTCCATTTATTGCTGTGAGTACTGACAATGGCCATATGAGTGTGCTCTGCTACTTGTGGGACTCCCAAAGCGGTGAATGGAGGGTGACTGAATACATGGCTGCTCTCCCTTCACCTTGTGAGCTCCATTTTAGAGAGCAATGGTATATTGTTAGGATATGCCATCAGTCTCATGTAGGTCTCAATGTCCCAGATGGGCCAACCTTTCTAAATTGTGTAGCAGTGTATCTGTTGCTGGATAGGACTAAACTTTCAAAGCAGATGTATTTTAGGTATTGTACACCGAGGTCCCCTTGTAAAGGTATGTCAGTGTCAATCGTGATGTATGCTGCTGAGGGATTAGTCTTGGTTCACATCACCGTTGGCTTTTCTGTTCTGGTACAGTGGGGATGGCCAACCTGCAGCTCTCAAGCTGTTGCAAAACTACAACTCCCAGCATGCCTAGACAGCCTGCAGCAGGGCATGGTGGGAATTGTAGTTTTACAACAGCTGGAGGGCCGCCGGTATAGTAGCAGTAGAATGGGAAAAACACACTTGTGCACTTGATCTGGCATATGTCACCCAACAGATCCTGTTGACTATAATAGTTATAGGTTTTGCAATTCTGCCAGACAAAATAGCGATGCATGCATCAGTATGCTGTCTACATTGTTCTGGCAGAATCTGCAATGGAGGCTCCTGCCACAGGTGTGAACCTAGTACTAGCATTTCAGAAGGTAAACAATCAGGTTCCCCCCCTCCTGTACACTTGTATATACATTTTACAAAGAGGCTGGAGAATTTCTTCTGAAAGATGTGTTATCATGTAGGTTATCCAAGGTGTCAGTATCCAGCTGTAGATGTGTATAAGGGCTACGGTGATTGGTGGTCCCAAAGGAATGGTACGGTTGCTTACCTTTCTTGGTGTGTTGGCTGCTCAATAGCTTGGCCTGCTTAAGCTAGCCAATGAACTGCCTGTGAATTGCAGTGGAATCCAAATTAAATGGCTGTTTAAAGCAATGTCTTCTGCACACTCTTAAGACACTGACAGTTCCACATGACTGTGGCTCAATTAACGAATGGTTAGTTTCAGATGAGAAGCCTGCATTTCTGCTCTGTTAGGGGCTGTTCTCAGTGTCCACACCATGAAATGCTGTAGTGAATGAGCCCTCAGTGCGAGTCAATACGTAGCATCCAAAAACCACACCAATCTGCAGTTTTGCCACAGATCAGCAGGGTTTTCAAATTGGTCACCGCTGCGCAGTTCTGTGGAGAAAAGGCAATTTGGGCATCA
Organism: Bufo gargarizans; assembly: GCF_014858855.1. Lineage (NCBI taxonomy): Eukaryota > Metazoa > Chordata > Amphibia > Anura > Bufonidae > Bufo > Bufo gargarizans. Next base: position 458,565,939 of record NC_058082.1, on the reverse strand, counting down.
TGCGCACAACCCTATTTCTTGTGTTCGTGTTCAGTCTGCATTTGTTGCAGATTGCTGATAGACCTATTCGTTCCCATGATATCCGTGTCCTGTCCGCATCAGTGTCTCCAATCCGCAAACTATAGAATGTCTTATTTGTATTGCAGAGAAGAATAGTCATTCCTAGCAATAGGGTGAGAATAATGTGGAAGGTGTCACGATTTTGGGGATCGGTGATCTGCGGACAGTCATGTGCATTAGGCCTGACCTGAAAAACATGCTTCTATTAACCATTTACAAACTGCCAATGTGGACTCTTCAGCAGACAGACTCCAATGCAGGCTTGTTTTCTAGGGTTTAGATTGCCTAAATTGTGATCATTTTCTACATCCTTGGCATTAAGTGATTGGTACCACTGGTGTTATGAACTTATATTTTCACATGTGGGAATCTGGCAGCTATGAAATAATTCACTAATGTGCATGTAACATGCATTACACTGGGGGCCCGTCAGCTTGCTTTAGCTTGCTTTTAGACACTAGTTCTAAATGGTTGGTTTGGGTGATTTTCCACACAGCACCATTTACGCTGAACACGCTAATTGCCAACGATGGGTTGTTTCCGGTCAGCACAACTAATTTTATTTGTCACCCTCCTCTGCAAGATTCAGGATGGGACTCTGGTCGTGGAGGAAATGCCTACGTGAACGGGACTAATGATGACCGAGATAGTCGTGTGAATGGATTTGGCAATAGAGGGACTGGTCGTACAGATAGAGGTAACTACCCTGTGACTCTTTTCAGTCTACAGCCTCACTATTGATTCCTCCAGTGTTAAAGCTCTTTAGTGTAGAGCGAAGCATGCTTCGGATGCTTCATCAGAAGTTGCTTTGTTCAAAACTTCATAATCCTACTGTAGTCACATGCGACTTTGTGAATAACTTACTAGGCTTATCGGAGCCCATACATTCTAGTGCTGTATGGAGACTAATCTCCATACAGTATTCCAAAGTTTTGAACAAAGCTACTTTTTTAATCAGTAAATTTTTGTATATATATATTTTATTAAACTCTGGCTTTCAGTTATTAATCCATGTATATCCATACAAAGACATCTGTGTATATGTGCATATACACACCCGTGTGTCCTATATATATATATAGCCATACATTAACAATGACACAAGTTAGCAATCACTCAAGTGATATTACAATTAGGGATAGGGGGTAGGTTGGCCATGCCGATATGAGTTAATGAATAGTTAACATTGATTTTAAATATGAATAAACCTGTGAACAGGCATCAAGTAACATAACTAAATAACAGTTTGAATATATGTGCATCCACATCTGCACATTTTCATACATCCATACATATGCATGCACACATGCCCATATACACGCATTCATATACATATCTATATTTACACTTGTATACATGTCAACATAGAATACGCACAATATATTTAAGACAATAGTGTACATGTGTACACTATGTGCACACACCCACATGTATATATCTTAAATATCAAGATTAGTTATATATTAATATAGATATAACGGGTAAAATCAACATTGGTCTGGAAATTATGTGATTAAGGGAAAATCAGTTTAGTATGGTACTTAGATAGTTTGGGTTCCATAGACCAATATTTGCTTTTCCTAAAGATGGTGTGTATGATTTTAATTTCCATACTGTATGCCCGTGAGACTGATGTCCATACTTCTGAGATGGTAGGGATTTCTGGACGTATCCATTTTTGTGCTATGAGGCTTCTTGTGGCTAGTCTTAACAAGATCCCACTATTTTGGTATGTTGTGGAACAGGTTGATTTTGTAAACAAAAATAAAAATAAAGCAGTCTGAAGATGGTTGGATATTTATATGGAGCATCTTTAATTTTTCAAAGTTTGACATGTCCACCATAGATGAAGATGGGCTCCACAATTTTTCCAGCCTAGCTCAGAGTAGTTTGGATTCATATGGTTTATTTTTACCAGTGTTGGATGCCATCTTAGAAGTAGTTTTCGTGAGGCTTTCCTTAGTCCGTTGAACGCAGATCTCCAATCTTCGGAGGAATACATTTCTAGATCTTTCCCAGAGTTTGGCAATTGTGCAGAATGTATATAAAATAGGATAAACATTTTGACTAGGGGTACTTTACATTAGTGTTGTTCTTTTCCAGCATTGAGTTCCGTCCTAGGGGCTCAATACCAGAAAATAACTGATCAGTTTTATCCTAATGCATTCTGAATGGAGAGCAATCCGTTCAGGATGTTTTCAGTTCAGTCTTTCCTTTTTAGGACTAAGAATACCGCAGCATGCTGCAGTTTTATCTCCGTCCAAGATTCCAGAACACTTGGGGCACTTTTCCTATTGAAAAGCATTAATTGCCATATCTGGCCCCAAGTGTTCTGGCAAAACAGATCTGGCATTGCGGTCTGCGCATGCTCAGACTGTGAAAAAATTAAATTGTCGGATCTGTTTTTCCAGATGACACCGGAGAGACTGATCTGGCCTTTCAATGCATTTGTCATACAGATCAGGATCCTGATCAGTCTAATAAATGCCATCAGTTTGCATACGTTTTGACGGATCCAGCAGGCAGTTCCAGCGATGAACTGCCTGCTGGATTGAAAAATCAAAAAGGCAGCACTACTACATCAGGTTCCCCGGATGGGTGCTCTCGGCCTACAGATTCACCCAATCTATAAAGCTAAATATATCAAAAGGCTGGGCACTCACACTATCTGGAGTAAATGGAACTTTATTAATCCAACCATAAAATCTTAAATATGACAAGTCTGGCCAGACTAAAAAGTAATAAATGTACAATGAACTATACAATAATGAAGTTAAGTGTAGGTTCTTCAGTAAAACCTCATCTTTGAGTATAGTTCTCAACACTATGCTAAAATTTCACAATACTTTGTAAAATTCGTGGAACTGCCTGCTGAAATCCTCTGCCGCAAGTGTGAAAGTACCCTTAGGCTATTCTGCCAGCCCAGGATAGTTGTATTTTTACATGAGTAATTCTTGAGGTATTGAAGTTAATAAGGGTTTATAATTCTCTTTATATAGATTTTGACTGGATGTGATGTATATTCCTAGAGGTTTTTTTTTGTTCCATTGACATGGGAGTGGTGTGGTTATTTCCAATAGTTTTTTTTATAAAGAATACTTATGTTCAAAATGTGATTTATTTTCACTTATTATCCAAATTTGTGTAGTACAGATTCTAGGTAGCCCCAGTGTATCCTGTCAAGATTGTTTTATTCTACGTGTAGTTGGTCTTCCCTTAATAAAACAGTCTTGGTTTAATTATCAAGGGAAGAATATTAATCCATTTGGTTTTTGCATACGGTATATTTTGATGTCTGTGTTTTATAAAGGAAACTGGGCGAAAATGAGGTGGCGTAGGGTCTTTTCCTGCTTTAGGTGGGGTTATAATTGTAGCTGTCAGCATTTCTTTTGGGAAGGATTTTATTTTGGTGGCCAGATTAGGTGTTAGTTCTTCTGCAAATACTTTATAATGTCTATTAGTAAGGCCGTCTGGCCCTGGTGGTTTGCCTAGTTTTTAAATGTTGTATAGAATTTAACATTTCTGTTTTATTAAATGGTGTTGATAAATTTGAGTTGGTTATCATTAATCTTTGGTGGATTGATAGATTTCAGAAAGTTTGTTATATTGGTGATAGTTGGTTGAGTGATATTTGGGTCATTTAAGGTTGTAAAGAGTTGAAGTCAAAACTCCTCCTATCTGTGGGCTTATTACTTTTTGATTTATTAGGTAAGCTATCCTTTGTTTTGGTTTTGGCTTCTCTTGCCTTTTCCAGGCTTATTGGCATAGAAATGTAATATATTTTAGTAACTTTCTATATTTGGCAGGAGTTTGTTGTAGTTCTAGCCTGAGTTTTGAATATTTTGGAATCTGGTTTGTTTTTATTCAAGATTTGTTAATAGTTATGCATGTAATTATTTTTTTGTGCGCTGCTGTTTGAGTATTCTGCTTATTACTGCTTTATGTGCATTGCCTATTTAAAGGGAACCTATCACCTAGAAAACACCAGCAGTACCTTTTTTGCTGCCTGTAGCAGGATTATAAAGCAGCCTGTCTTTTCTGTGCAATGTGGCAAGTCTGAAAATACATTTATTTTTTATTTTTTTATTGAACTGCCTACGCTATGTAAACAATAGCCGTGAAGTCAAGGGGGCAGCAGCTTTCTTGCCTGAAGTTAAGTGTGCCCCCACCCCTTTACCTCCCCAAAGGAAGGACATGGCGCACACGCAAGACTACATTTTATGCGTCCAGTAGTGAAGGAAATCTTATCAAATGCTTTGGGGACTTCAAGACTATCATTTACATAGCGTGGTCAGTTGAATACATCTTTTTAGACCTTTGCCACATTGTACAGAAAATACAGACCTTCATATTCATGTTACAGGCTGCAATAAGGTTCTGCTGGCGGTTTAATATGCATTTTCTAGGTGACAGGTTTCCCTTTTAAGGGGATTGCAATCTGATTTCAATGGTAAATTTATTTTAGGGAGGATTTAGGTCTGTATTCTGGGTGATTTAGTCTTTTTGATGCAAAAGAGGTGTAGATGGACCTAGATGGTAGTATTTAATTTCTATTGATGTTGGTGCATGGTCTGACCATGAGATTCCCAATTGATGGGTTTTGGGTCCGGTATACTTATGAGGAACATATTTATTCTGGAATAGATGTTTTGGTATAGAATAAAAGGTATAGTTTTTGGTTCCGTGGTGGCATCTCCAGTCATCTGGGTAGCCTTTAACAAGGTTATGTATATTAGAATTGTCTAGATGGAGCACATGGAGTCTAAGGCTACTTTCACACTGGCGTCTTTGCTTTCTGTTTGAGAGCCATTCAGGGATCTCACAAGCGGTCCAAAACAGGGCAGTTTGGCACTGCATCCTGAATGGAAAAGGATCCACTCAGAATGCATCAGTTTGCCTCGGTTCAGTCACCATTCCACATTGGTGGCAGACACCAAAATGCTGCCTGCAGCGTTTTGCTGTCCGCTTGACGAAACTGAGCCAAATGGATCAGTTCTGACACACAATGTAAGTCAATGGGGACGAATCCGTTTTGACAGTCGGGCACAATAGAAAACTGATCCGTCCTCCATTGACTTTCAATAGTGTCCAAGACTGATCTGTCTTGGCTATGTTAAAGATGATACAAACAGATCCGTTCTGAACGGATGTAGATGGTATCTGAACACCATCTGTGCAGATCCACGATGAATACGCGTGAAAGTAGCCTAAATCTGGGGACATAATATCATTGAAGTCACTGCATTATTATTGTGTCTTGTGCTATATTAGTTTATATATATATATATATATATATATATATATATATATATATACACACATATACAATACTATTTTTTTTTTCTTGTTATTGTGACACTCACGGAGCGGAAGGGTCAAGTGGCCATGCTCCACCCTCAAATGGAGCTACTTTGGATGAAGCACCCAGCTTGCTTTGCTCAACACTATTAAGCATTTGACAGCATATATATTTTTTTTTAAAATTTTTTTTTTACAGTAACACTGCTTTAACCCCTTTGACATTTGACATAATAATGCCAGATTGGGAGGGTTTAGGAGCTGAGCCTTCTGTATTCAGCAGTTGGCACCTCTGTTACAGGTGACAGCCATCTACAGTAACTGAATGTAAAGCCTGGTCATTTAAACAGTATCTGTCAGCAATTTTTTTTTTACCTATGAAACTGGTTAACCTGCTTGTGCACTTGGCAGCTGAAAATGTCTGTTGGTCTCATGTTTATGTTCCCACATTGCTGACAAGTATTTGATATGTGCAGATGGAGTTACCATTACACTTAGAGGTTCTGCTCTTTGACATTTACACTGCCACGTGCTCTGCACTTTAAGTGTAATGGTAACGCCCCTGTTGCTCCTAGAGGCTCATTTGCATATATTTCTCAGAAATGCTGGCACATATGAACATGGGACCTACAGATTCCTTCAGCTGCCAAGTGCACATGTATTAGGTCATCCAGATTCACAGATAAAAATCTGCTGACAGATGCTCCCTCACCCCCTGCAGTAATACTGGGCTGTGCTGATCAGTTATAATTGCATTCTGAGGCAGTTTTAAGGCTCCCAGGCATGCCACATGGTAAATATTGTAATGGGGGAATGAATAAAATGAAAAGCTTTAACTTTTTTTTTTTTTCTTCTCTTTAGGCTTTTATGACAAAGAGAATTCTGGGTGGAATTCCAGTAGAGACAAAGATGCCTACAGCAGTTTTGGGTCAAGAACTGACCGTGGTGGCAGACCAGGTGTATTTAATGATAGGGGCACTGGGGCACGGAGGTGAGTCCCTTAAGGTAGCTTGCTAACATAGATGTTTCAAGCTTGTATGTGAGTAGCTTTTACATTGAAGATTTATTAGGCAATGTGTAACTTCTACAACCCCAAGTTTGCAAGATGTAATTTTTTTTATTTTGCATCTTTTACATTCGATTTTCTCACTACATAAAACAAAACAATTACAAACATAATTTTTATCACAATAGATGCAATCCAGTAAAAGCCATCAATATCTGATTGTCAGGGGCTATGGATGTACTGCTCCATCTTTAGTGGATGGAGCTCTACTTGAAACAACAGATGAGGTGTCAGACCCCTGTCAATCACATATTGATAGCCTATCCTCATGATAGGCTATCTGTTTAAAGGGACTGGAAAATCCTTTAATTATAATTAGGACTTTTTTCATAATGCTTTTTGGTTAGTGCCTCTTTTTAACACTTATAACATTTATACAATACAATTTAATGTTTTAAAGCTTGATATGGGGGGGGGGGGAACAATATTAAATGGTTGTTAAACACCTTGTGTTTGATCTCACCTTACTTGTGTGCACAACTTTCCAAACCCAATAAACCTGAGGAGTAGTCCTGTGCTGTTCTCGCACCCTGGCCACCAGAGCATAAACTGGTAAAGGACCTACTGAGCCTCAGGTAAGCTTTCACTACGACACAGAGCAGTGTGCAGCTGTATGAAGGAGAGCCTATGTACTTCCCACAACTATAATTTAACTTGAATTATACCTTCAGTCTATCCTGACACTATATTTTGATGGTTCCAAATGTAGGGCAAGCCTGCACTGGGCTGAAGTCTTCTGATGCGGTTCTCGCCGCAAATGACGACAAATCTATGTTAAATGTGACTTTTTCTGCAGATTCATCAGTTGATCTGTAATCCCTTGTGGATTTTACCTGTGCAAATCTGAACATATAATCTGCAGCAGTGCTGTCCCATGTGGACTTGTCCTTGCATGTCCACACCATTTATATCCTTGTGACATTCCATGGGACGACACAAATATTTTTTTTGTATACTGCGTGTAGACCTGAGGATCGTCGCACAGATGGTTATGATGGCATGGCAAATCGCAGTGATCGGGGTGGATTTGGTAGAAGCAGTCGTTGGACAGATGAGAGAAATGAAGAAGATGACTGGTCAAAGCCTCTTGCGCCAAATGACCGCGTAGAACAGTGAGTATTAATTCACATGCTTTGGTTATGCTTTTGTAATGCACTTTGGCTTCCTACTTATCACTTTAATTTCTTCTTTTCAGAGAACTTTTCTCTGGAAGCAATACTGGCATAAACTTCGAGAAGTATGATGACATCCCAGTTGAAGCAACAGGGTCAAACTGTCCTCCTCACATAGAAAGCGTATGTATTACTTTAGTGTGCATTGTAAATTTGTGAACTATTTATTATAGGACACATAATGAAATATGCATGGCATATCTTTATAATGGCCAGAGCTTTGTTTTTCTGATATACTGCTCCAGATAACAAACCATAAGGGAACTCAGCCTATTTATGAAAAAAAAAATCTCATACTGACTAAGGCTACTTTCACACATCTTTTGGCTTTCAGTTTGAGATCTGTTCAGGGATCTCACAAGAGGTCCAAAACAGATCAGTTTTGCCCTTAAAGAGGACCTTTCACCGATTTACAATGTGAACTAAGTATACAGCCATGTAGAGCGGCGCCGGGGATCTCACTGCACTTGCTATTATCCCCGGGCGCAGCTCCGTTCTCCCACTATTCCCTCCGGTATCTCCGGCCACTAAGTTATAGTAGGCGGAGATTTCAGTCACTAAGTTATGGTAGGCGGAGTCTGCCCTTCTGCTCTAGCGCTGGCCAAATGCAGAGCTCACAGCCTGTGAAGTTATTTTCTCCCAGGCTGTGAACTCTGCAATGTGATTGGCCAGCGCTACAGAAGAACAAGGGCAGACTCCGCCTACTATAACTTAGTGACTAAAATCTCTGCCTACTATAACTTAGTGACCGAAGATACCGGAGGGCATAGCAGGAGAACGGAGCGGCGCCCAGGGATAATGGTAAGTGCAGTGAGATCCCCGGGCACTGCTCTACCTGTCTGTATACTTAGTTCAGTGTAATAATCGGTGAAAGGTTTTCTTTAATACATTCTGAATGGAAAAGGATCTGCTCAGAATGAATCGATTCAGTCTCCATTCTGCTTTAGAGACTGACACCAAAATGCTGCTTGCAGCATTCTTGTGTCCGTCTGATGAAACTGAGCCAAACTGATCCATCCTTTTATACAATGTAAGTCAATGGGGATGGATCAGTTTTCACTGACACAATAGAAAACGGATCAGTCCTCCATTGAGTTTCAATGGTGGTCAAGACTGATCCGTCTTGGCTATGTTACAGATAATATAAACAGATCCGTTCTGAAGTGAAGCAGACAGTTGTATTATCTGAAAGGATCCGTCCATGACTGATCTGCCCAAAACACGAGTGAAGGTAGCCTAATGTTACTCAAGAGTGTAAGCCTATGGCAAAAGCATAATGCCTATAAAACAAGTTGCCAGTCTGCTTTGAATCTATCTGATAAAAAATCCTAAGTTAAAAACAAGTACAAGTGCAGGGAAAATGCGACATCACCTAAGGGTCCATTCACACGTTTGTAGTGTGTTTTGCGGATCCGCAAAGCACTGACACCAGCAATGTGCGTTCTGCATTTTGCCAACTGCACATTGCCGGCACTAATAGAATATGCTTATTGTCTGCAATTGCAGACAATAGGACATGTTCAGTTTATTTTCAGGAATGGAAGTGCGGGTTTGCAATTCCGTATCCGGGCAGCACATTGTGCGGCCCCATAGAAATGAATGGGTCTGCAATTCCGTTCTGCAAAATGCGGAACAAAATTGCAGACGTGTGAAGGGGGTCAAAGGAGCACATAATAAAAACGGTTCATATCTGTCCACAGAAAAAAAGGAAACAAAAATGACAGTTGTGTTCAACATAAGCCAGACATCCCTAACCTGATCAATCACTGTTTTTGGTAGAAATGTTTCTACATGGCAAATTTTACTAGCAGGTGTAGTAGCGTAATAGAAACCTAACAGTCGTGACTTGCATGCTGCTGATTCTCTGTAATTCAATCACTAATTGAAAGGGGCATGTTCAAAATAGCAGTGTAGCTCAATGAGTGAGGTCATAGATTGTTAATAATTTTTTTAAAAAACAGGTGGCAAATATTGCTTTTATTTAAGGAAGGCAGCAAATGTTGTACATGCTGGTTACAGTGCATTTCTCTCAAATTCTGAGGAAAATGGGTTGTTCCAGACTTTGTTCAGAAGAACAGTGTACCTAGATCCTACAGCATTTACTTTCCAAAACAGTGCTTCTGTGTAAATTATTTTATTTGGGTTTTATACTTATTTTGGTGGCTCAAAATTTCTTCCAAAACTCCTACGCCTCGTATTTTCTCAAAACAGTGCTTCTGTGCTGGAGTTCATGTCGACTTGTTGCGAGTCCAGGCTCTTGCGACTAGTAGGTAAGTTTTTTTTTTTCTTCTTTTTTTCAGGTTAACAGCATGCACCGTGGCCGGTGACGCAATGCTGTGTAGAAATGAGTTGGCTAGTTGCACTAGTTACATCACTTCTGCAGCTACGGAATGCTGCAGGTGCCAGAAAACCTCCAATGATTTTCAGACAGACTCTGTCCTTACTCAGGGAGTATTAGTGATTGAAAATAAAAAAGGGTATGATGCAGTCAAGTATGCTTTAAAAGCAAAAGGGAAATGCCCAAAAAAATTATATAGGGGAGTGCATCATGTTTATTTTAACAAATTATTTTACATGCAATGAGAATTTAAGTAAAAAAGAGGTCCAGCTTCCAAATAACCAGAAATCTTTAATAATTCAGTGCAATAAAAACCATGAACAATCCAGGTCAATGAGAATTTTTACCTCCAGATATGGGGGACCGCCATGGGGATGAAGCTCCGGCCCAGCCTTGTCAGGTGGCGTTTTATCAACTACCTTTTTGTTTGTATGGGGGGGATAAGTTTCAAGAATTTTTAATAGATATTAATAAAAATGAATTTTGAGTTTGCCCTAACCTTTAGTGATAAAAAAATTACTTTTTGGGATTTATTAATATATCTAAGTGGGATCTATACAAAAACATTTAACAAGCCCACTGATGCAAATAGTTTTATTGCTAGGGAGAGTTATCATTTACCGCACTGGTTAGAGAGTGTCCCAAGGAGTAAATTTTAAAGGAAACTACAGAAACGGAAGAATATGAGGGAGGCAGAATTTAAAGTAATTTGAATATAAAGGCTTTGAGAATGGAAAATTAATGCAACAAAGGATAGAAATTGGCCAATTGAACAGAGAACTTACCGAAAGAGATAATAAAAGAAACAGAAGAAAATGTAAATTCCCTCACTAATTATATCCTTTAACCCCTTAAGGACCAGGCTCATTTTCACCTTCAGGACCAGGCCATTTTTTGCAAACCTGACCAGTGTCACTTTAAGTGCTCATAACTTTAAAACGCTTCGACTTACCCAGGCCGTTCTGAGTGTTTTTTCGTCACATATTGTACTTCATGACACTGCTAAAATTGGGTCAAAAAAGTTAATTTTTTGCATAAAAAAATACATTTTTTACCAAAAATTTTGAAAAATTAGCAAATTTCAAAGTTTCAGTTTCTCTACTTCTGTAATACATAGTAATACCCCCCAAAATTGTGATGACTTTACATTCCCCATATGTCTACTTCATGTTTGTAGCATTTTGGGAATGATATTTTATTTTTTGGGGATGTTACAAGGCTTAGAAGTTTAGAAGCAAATTTTGAAATTTTTGAGAAATCTTCAAAATCCCACTTTTTATGGACCAGTTCAGGTTTGCAGTCATATTGTGAGGCTTAGATAATAGAAACCTCCCAAAAACTACACCCCTCAAGGTATTCAAAACTGTTTTTTCAAACTTTATTAACCCTTTAGGTCTTCCACAAGAGTTGATGGCAGATGGAGAAACAATTTTGAAATTTCTATTTTTTGGAAAATTTTCCAATATAATCAATTTTTTCCAGGAGTAAAACAAGGGTTAACTGCCAAACACTCAAAATGGGTTGCCCTGATTCTGTAGTTTGCAGAAACACCCCATATGTGGTTGTAAACTACTGTTTGGCCGAACGGTAGCACATAGAAGGAGGGGAACACCATATGGGTTTTGGAAGGCAGATTTTGCAGGACTGGTTTTGTTTATACCATGTCCCATTTGAAGCCCCCTGTTGCACCCCTAGAATAGAAATTTCAAAAAAGTGACTCCATCTAAGAAAGTACACCCCTCAAGGTTTTCAAAACTGGGTTTACAAACTTTGTTAACCCTTTAGGTGTTCCACAAGAGTTAATGGCAGATGGAGACACAATTTAGAAATTTAAATTTTTTGGAAAATTTTCCAATATAATCAATTTTTTCCAGGAGTAAAACAAGGGTTAACTGCCAAACAACACAAAATGGGTTGCCCTGATTCTGTAGTTTGCAAAAACACCCCATATGTGGTCGTAAACTACTGTTTGGCCGAACGGTAGCACATAGAAGGAGGGGAACACCATATGAGTTTTGGAAGGCAGATTTTGCAGGACTGGTTTTGTTTATACCATGTCCCATTTGAAGCCCCCTGTTGCACCCCTAGAATAGAAATTTCAAAAAAGTGACTCCATCTAAGAAAGTACACCCCTCAAGGTATTCAAAACTGGGTTTACAAACTTTGTTAACCCTTTAGGTGTTCCACAAGAGTTAATGGCAGATGGAGAAACAATTTAGAAATTTCTATTTTTTGGAAAATTTTCCAATATAATCAGTTTTTCTCGCCCATTTTCCTTGGGGGACACAGACCTTGGGTATAGCTCAGCTCCCTAGGAGGCGTGACACTAAGTAAAACTGTTAAGCCCCTCCTCCATCAGCTATACCCTCAGCCTGGAGATAGAGGCTACCAGTTTTAGCTTAGTGTCCAAGGAGGCAAGACACTCCCTGCTACTGCAGGGCTGTTTTCTCCTTGTTATTTTTACTTTTTCTTCTAATTTTATTTTATTTTTTCCTAGGGATACCAGAGACGCATTAGACCTCTCTGCTCTCCCGGGGTTGAGCTGCGCCAGTGCCAACTTATCTGCACTGCTGCCTCCCCCACAGAAGCAATAGGAGGATCTGGGCAGCAATGGCTCCCCTACATCCCGCCAGCTAGGGGGTCGCCCGCACGCCAAGCCCCTCTTCCAGCTTCCTGCCACTGCGGTGCCAGTGGCTGAAGGGGCGACCCTGCTGGAAAGGACTGAGGGTGAAGACGTCGGACGGTGAGATGGCTATTCCAGCCCATACCCCGTCCCTATCTGCAGCATCTACCCCTCTGGGTAAGGGGGGCACCCGTGGTCGCTCATTCTGAGCGCTCATCTGCAGGACAATGCAGCACAGCAGCATCCTCAGCACCCCCACGCCGTTCCCCCCCACGCTGCTATCTTTCTCCCCCCTCCCCCTCATTCGGGGCTGACTCCATTTTTCTCTTCTCTCTCTCCCCCTTCCCGCCGAGAACGGGGGGCGGGGCTTAGCGGTCCCGGTCATTTTGGGGGCGGAGCTACGTTCTCCTTCACAGGAGACATTTCAAGCGCTGGAGGGGGCGGAGCTTGTTCCCCGCGCTTTCTGCTGAGGTTTCCCGCGCTTCCTCACTCCTGACAGGAAGCTGGGACACGGTAGGGGACTCTAACCTCCTGTGTACATCGCTCGGCTTCTGTGGGCGCTCTCTGCTGCTCACTGCTGTTCACTGCTTCTCTGCTGCTGCTGATCTGGGCCATCTCCTGACGTTCTTCTGAGGCACTGGTAGGACAGTTAACCCTCTCCTAACCCTCCTGGTCATAGCTGCTATAACCCTTTGTGGTCTCTATATTAGAGTACAACCACACTTCAGCATGTCAGATCCCACAGGTGCCCCCCAAACCCTGGTACCATGCCTGTACCGCCTGTAAGGAACTTTTTCCGCGTGGGCAATCTGAGCCGCATTGCCTTGCATGTCAGGCCCCGGTGCAGGGCCCGCTTCCCGCTGCGCCCCCCGGTGCCTCTGAACCCCCTGACTGGGCTAGGTCTCTGTCTCAGGCGGTGGAAAGCCTTACACACGTAGTGGGCCGTCTCGTGGATAGACCGCCTCTCCCGCAGGCTGCCACAATCCCTGTCGCACCCGCTGGGACTACCGTTTCTGCCGCCCCCACTGGTTCCCTGCCTCCCAGCAAATCTTCCAGGGCCCGGCATACTCAGAAACGTTCAAGGGTTGAGCGCACATCTTCTCCAGATGCTTCGCTCTCTCCGCCATGCGTGCGAGCTCAGTCAAGTCTATCCTCTCAAAGGGATACGCATTCTGAGGGAGAACTGGCGGATTCGCACGTGGACATGGACTCAGAGCTTCCGTCCAAATTGACGTCCGCGGTGGGGCATCTTGTCACTAGCATCCGTGATACCTTTCAGCTACACGATGACCCCCCCAGCTCTGAACAGGCCGGCGTGTCCTTTCTCCGCCCCAAACAGGCCTCCAAGGTTTTTCCCATACACGCTGATTTTTCTTCTGTGGTATCCAAGGCTTGGACTCGGCCTAACGTCCGCTTTATTACACCCAAAGGCCACTGCCCTCCAGGGAAGACCTTCTCTCTCAGGGACCGATCTTCCACGAGCATTTAGGCTCGCTACGTTTGACTGCGTGGCTATTGAGACCGCCGTCTTAACGCGACGGGGTTTCTCCGCGGACGTAGTCCGCACCATGATCCGGGCTCGTAAGCCCGTATCCTCTAGGATCTGCTATCGGGTTTGGAGGTCCTATCTGGGGTTCTGTGAGTCCCGGAGCATCCCACCTCTCCGGTTTTCTCTTCCCACAATCCTGTCCTTCCTCCAGTCGGGTCTGGACCTGGGGCTGTGCCTCAGTTCTCTGAAGGGTCAGATTTCGGCGCTGTCTATTCTTCTCCAGCGTCCCCTGGCCCCTCTAGGGCCAATTAAGACCTTTTTACAAGGGGTGGCTCACTCTGTTCCGCCGTACCGCCCTCCAGTTCCTTCCTGGGACCTGAATGTGGTGCTCTCGGCGCTCCAATCAGCCCCCTTCGAGCCTTTACGGGAGGTCTCCCTTCGCCTTCTGTCCTGCAAGGTCATCTTTCTTGTGGCCGTCACGTCTCTCCGACGGGTGTCGGAGTTAGCGGCTCTTTCTTGCTCCGAGCCTTTCCTGATCTTCCACCAGGATAAGGTTGTGCTTCAGCCTGTCCCGACTTTCCTGCCAAAGGTGGTCTCCGCCTTTCACATCAATGAGGACATCGTCCTTCCGTCGCTCTGTCCCTCTCCTTCCCACCCCAGAGAACGGGAACTGCACCGTCTGGATGTGGTCAGGGCGTTGAGGATTTACTTGGAGGTCACCGGGTCCTTTCGGCGCACGGACTCCCTGTTTGTGGTTCCGGAGGGTTCGCGCAAAGGGTTGGCGGTCTCCAAGGTGGCTATTGCCCGTTTCATTAAACTGGCGGTGTCTGAGGCTTATCGAGCCAAGGGCAGACCTCTGCCTTTCGGCGTCACTGCTCATTCCACCAGAGCAGTCGGAGCTTCCTGGGCGCAGAGGCATCGGGCCTCGGCTGAACAGTTGTGCAAAGCAGCCACTGGTCCTCTCTGCACACTTTCACAAAGTTCTATAGGGTGCATACGCATGCATCAGCGGATGCTGCTTTGGGCCGCCTGGTTTTGCAGGCAGCGGTTTCCTGATGCTCTGGTGTTCCGCCTTGGGTTTGTGGTCCCTCCCTTCTTGGACTGCTCTTGAACGTCCCAAGGTCTGTGTCCCCCAAGGAAAATGGGCGAGAAAAGGAGATTTTTGTATAACTTACCAGTTAAATCTTTCTCGCTCTTCCTTGGGGGACACAGCACCCACCCTTCTGTGTTTGGTTACAGGGTTATGGTCTGGCGCCCCGTTGGGTTGCTGGCTGGTTGTTTCCGTTATTGGTTGTTATCCTTTCACTACTTGGACACGCAACTGGTAGCCTCTATCTCCAGGCTGAGGGTATAGCTGATGGAGGAGGGGCTTAACAGTTTTACTTAGTGTCACGCCTCCTAGGGAGCTGAGCTATACCCAAGGTCTGTGTCCCCCAAGGAAGAGCGAGAAAGAGATTTAACTGGTAAGTTATACAAAAATCTCCTTTTTCCAGGAGTAAAACAAGGGTTAACTGCCAAACAAAACTCAAAATGGGTTGCCCTGATTCTGTAGTTTGCAAAAACACCCCAAATGTGGTCGTAAACTACTGTTTGGCTAAACGGCAGGACATAGAAGGGGAACGCCATACGGTTTTTGGAAGGCAGATTTTGCTGGACTGGTTTATTTACACCATGTACCCTTTCAAGCCCCCTGATGCACCCCTAGAGTAGAAACTCCATAAAAGTGACCCCATCTAGGAAACTACGGGATAAGGTGGTTGTTTTGGGACAATTTTTGGGGTAAATTAGATTTTTGGTTGCTCTATATTACTCTTTTTTGAGGCAATGTAACAAAAAAATGTAATTCTAAAATTGTTTCTACATTCGCTATTTAGTTTTGTGGAACACCTAAAGGGTTAACATAGTTTGTAAAGTAATTTTTGAATACCTTGAGGGGTGTAGTTTCTTAGATGGGGTCACTTTTTTGGAGTTTCTAGTCTAGGCTACATCAGGGGGGGCTTCTAATGGGACATGGTGTAAAAATCTGCCTTCCAGAAACCGTATGGAGTTCCCTTCGTTCTATGCCCTGCCGTGCGGCTATATAGCCATTTACGACCACATATGGGGTGTTTCTGCAAACTACAGAATTGGGGCAATAAATGTTTAGTTTTGTTTGGCTGTTAACCCTTGCTTTATTACCGGCAAAATGGACTTGGATTTAAATTTTGCCCAAAAATAGGTGTGTTGGCACCGTTTTTATTTTATATTTTTAATACCGTTCATCCGAGGCGTTTGGTAAAAAGTTATTTTTATAGCGACGACTTTTACGCACGCGACGATGCCCAATATGTATGGCTCTCAGACTTTGGAGACACTAAGCAGGCATCCTAAAACTGCGGCCCTCCAGATGTTGTAAAACTACAATTCCCACCATGCCCTGATGATGGCTGTAGGTTGTCTGGGCATGCTGGGAGTTATAGTTTTACAACATCTGGAGGGCCGCAGTTTGAGGATGCCTGCACTAAAACTAATATTTTTTGGGGAAAGAAAAATTGTTTTCGTGTCTCAAGTCTGAGAGCCATAGTGTTTTATGTTCTCTAGTGAACTGTTGGGGATTATAAAAATTTAGTACTCCATGGAAGTGTGATACTCCCTGAAGCAATCGATAATGCAGAGGCCCGGATGATCGGGGCACGTGTCACATTGAGTTGTGGTGTCCTTCCGTATCCCCCTCTTGTGACACTCTGCACTTTTTTTGGGTTCGTCCCTTCTTTCCAGTATGGGGGACCACACCTGGAAAGTGTTGGCCAGGGACGATCCGGGCGCCTCCAGTTCCCGAGGTACTCCGGCCTGCTCTTTCCCGGTCCGAAAAGATCAGGTCTTTGAGGACTGCCTCATAGAATTGGAGGAATGTCCCTGTGCTGCCAGCGCTTCGGGATAGTACAAAAGAGTTGTACATGGCAACCTGCACCATGTAGACCGCAACTTTTTTGTACCATTCCCGGGTTTAGCGCATGGCGTTATATGGCGTGAGGACTTGATCAGAGAGATCAACTCCTCCCATATACCGATTGTAGTCGACGATACAATCGGGCTTGAGGACCGTTGCCGCGGTACCTCGCACAGGGACTGGGGTGGTGCTGTTACCGTGGATTGTGGACAGCATAAGGACATCCCTCTTGTCCTTATACCTGACCAGCAACAGGTTTCCACTGGTAAGTGCACGGATCTCACCCCTGGGGATAGGTACCTGGAGGGGGTAGGCAGGGAGGCCGCGTTGATTTTTCCGCACGGTCCCACAAGCGAACGTGGATCTGGCGGCAAGGGACCTGAACAAGGGAATGCTGGTATAAAAGTTGTCCACGTACAAGTGGTAACCCTTATCCAGCAGTGGGTACATAAGGTCCCACACGAGTTTCCCGGTAACACCCAGAGTGGGGGACACATTCTGGTGGTTGAATCCGGGAATCTCGCCCCTCGTACACACGAAATTTGTAAGTGTACCCTGAGGTACTCTCACAAATTTTGTATAGCTTCACGCCATACCTCGCCCGCTTTGTGGGAATGTATTGGCGGAAACTGAGTCTCCCCTTGAACGCAACGAGAGACTCATCAACCGCGACCTCCCTTCCAGGTACGTAGGCCTGCTGAAATGTGGCCCCAAAGTGATCGATGACCGGCCGTATCTTGTACAGCCGGTCATAGGCAGGATCACCTCGGGGTGGACATGCTGCATTATCGGAATAATGCAGACATTTCCGGATGGCCTCAAACCGGTGACGTGTCATGACCATACTGTACAGTGGGGTCTGGTACAGGATGTCCCCACTCCAGTATTGCCTGACACTGGGTTTTTGGACTAGACCCATATGCAGCACGAGGCCCCAAAATGTCCTCATCTCGGCTGCACTGACCGGCGTCCAGCCACCGGGTCTAGCCAAAACTGAGCCTGGGTTTTGAGCGACGAACTGTTGGGCGTACAGATTCGTCTGCTCCACCATCAAATTCACCAGTGGGTTACTGAAAAAAAACTAAAGTCTATTTCAGTAAACCCCACTGTGGGAATCTGGATTCCAGGATTGCCAGCGAAATCCGGAATCTCAGGCTCAAAGTCCACTGGGGGACACCAGCTAAGTTCATCGGCAGGGGGCTCCGGTGAACTTATTTGGTGGGCCGGGAAACCAGTACGAACCCCAGGGCGGCTCGTACTAGGGTGGGCCACAGGATCCCTAGCATGTGTGGCCCCTGGCTCCGCCTGGCGGCGTCTCCGCTGCCTTGGTGGCTCATAGTCATCCGATGATGATGAGGAGGATGCGGATGACAAAAGGAACGTGGGGTCATCCTCATCCTCACTGGGGCTCTCAGAGTCGGAGGCAATCTGGGCATATGCCTCCTCGGCCGAGAACACCCGGCGGGCCATGTGTGTGCGTGCGTGTAAACCTTTATTCTATGTGCGTGTGTGTGGGGGCACGGGTGTTCACGTACTAAAAAGTCCAGGCAAAAAAAATGGGCAAGTGTTAGGAAAAAAAAAAAAAAGTTCAAACTTGCTGATCAGCGGTTCAACGCTGATCAGCGGTCGGTGGGGTGGTGGGGCGGGCGATGCGCTAACAGTGGACGGACGCTAAAAAGTGCCAGCCAGTCAGCGCACGCAGGAAAAAAAAAAGTGGTGGTGGGGGAAGGGTCTGGTGGTGGGGGGAGGGGGTTGGTGGGTGGGGGGGGGGGGCTGGTGGTGGGGGGGATGCGGGGGGGGCAAGTGGCAGGGGGGGTCTGGGGTCTGAAAGTTGAAAAAAAAAAAGTTTGGAATAAATGTGCTTCTTTTTTTTTTTTTTTTTTTTTTCTAACTTTTCCCTTCTATCCCTGCCTAAAGGTGCCTCTCCCTCACTGACCCTAACCTACCTGGGTGGCGATGGGTGCAGGAGGGTGATGGATGCCGATTTAGGGGGACACAGGAGCTGGTGCTGGACGATGCTGCACGGTCAGGGTGCTGGACAGGAAGAGGAGGGGAGAGAGGAGCGCAGGAAGTTTGAATCTCGCGCCTCTCTCCCCTGCACCAATCAGCACCCTGGACAGCGGCGTTCAGCACCAGGGCCAGCTCCGCCTCTGCAAATCCCCGGACTGCGATTGGTGGTGTAAAATTACGCCACCGATCGCAGTCTTTTTCCGGTTCATCGGGTCACAGGACACCCGAATGGACCGGAAACGCAGAAAACCGCAGGTCTGAATTGACCTGCGGTTTTCTGCGATCGCCGATACGGGGGGGTCCAATGACCCCCCCCCCCCCCCCCCTGCGTTGTTACGGGATGCCGGCTGAATGATTTCAGCCGAAATCCCGTTTCGATTAACCCCCGCGGCGCCGGAATTCAGATTTTAAGTCAGGACGTACCGGTACGTCCTCGGTCCTTAAGGACTCGGGAAATAGGGCGTACCGGTACGTCTTCGGTCCTTAAGGGGTTAATGGCCAAGGGCCACAGTTCAGAATAATCAAAAAGCATTGGAACACCCTTAAGGGGGGGATAAAGTAATTGGGAAATTTTATCCCAGTAGAGCCAAAATTTGTATTCCGCAAGGCTAGAGAATTTAATTGCATTCACGAGTAAATGTACAGGAACACAAAATGGCCAGGGAAAACAGGATAAAGGCCAATTATGTAGATTCACCATCTAAAAAATGCATGGGATGTAAAAGTACAGGACAACAAAATTACAACGTGTAGAAAGTACAGTAAATTCATATAGGCAGGACATCAAGCAATTTATAACCTGCAACAGTAGCAGTATAATATATAATCTGCCCAACAAAATATGCAAACTGAAGAAAAGGATGGGGGAACGTATATATAACGTGCAGCGAAAACATGAATGAGCCAGAAAAATTTCCATTATGTTTCTCTGTAGTGACGTGACAGGATGTCAAATTTTTGTAGTGGAATTGGTTAGGAGGAATAAAAAGGGCAGAGATTTCATAAATGTCTAGAGCCAAATCAAAATGGATTTTTAATATGGATTCCTTGATGCACCCTTTGCGTTCAAGTAAGGCAGCACTGTAGGGGTTAAAGAGGGGTACCTATGGAGCACATAAATAGGGAGCACTAGAAGAGCCCTGTAATGCTCCCTGAGGAAGGACAGCATTTGTCCGAAACATGTTTGAGGTTTTCTTGGCACCTGCAGCATTCTGTAGCTGCAGGAGTGACGTCACTAGTGCTTTGAACAAGCGCAACTAGCCTACTTTTTTTTTCTACATTGTCACTGGCTGGGGCACATGCTGTTAACCTGAAAAAACTTACCTACTAGTGGTGAGAGCCTGGACTCAACAAGAAGACACTGACTCCAGCACAGAAGTGCTGTTTTGGAAAGTGAATACTGTAGGATCGTGTGGTATGGCTGGGAAGACTAGCTATAAGGTACATCAGCAATTGCATTTTTCCTTACCCGCCTCTCACTGCACTATAATATACTTCATTCTAGGTACAAACCTCTTGCGCGGTATCACATATATTGCATTGCCAGTTGGTGAAGCTAGCAGCAGTGTTGAAGTCCTGCTGCGATTCTGCAGCCCAACCTGGGCTACTTTCACACTTGCGTTTTGTGCAGACCGTCTTGTATCTGCACAGATGGATCCACACCAATAATGCTAACGCTTGTATCCATTATTAACTGATCCGTTTGCATTATTCATTCAAAAAAGTCTAAGTCGAAATGGATCTGTTTTCAATTGCACCATATTGTCAGTGAAAAACAGATCCCTGCCCATTGACTTACAAGTCAGGATGGATCTGTTTGGCTCCGCATCATCAGTCACCAAAATGATGCAAGCTGCTTATTAGTGACAGTAAACACAACGGAGACCAAACTCGGCCAAACTGATGCATTCTGAGTGGATCCTTATCCATTCAGAATGCATTGGGGCTGAACTGATCTGTTTTGGAATGCTTGTGAGCCTTGAAACGGATCTCAGGCGGACCCAGAAACGCCAGTGTGAAAGTAGTCTTAGGCCTTTTTCACACAGGCGAAATTTCTGCGCGGGTGCAATGTGTGAGGTGAACGCATTGCACCCGCACTGAATCCGGAACCATTCATTTCTATGGGGCTGTGCACATGAGCGGTTTTCGCGCAACGCAGGCCCCATAGAAGTGAATGGGGCTGCGTGAAAATCACAAGCAAATGCGGATGAGGTGATTTTCATGCATGGTTGCTAGGAGATGATTGGGACCCGATCATTATTTTCCCTTATAACATGGTTATAAGGGAAAATGGCATTCATACAGAATGCTTAGTAAAATGGGACTGGAGGGGGGGTTAATAAAAAAAATACTTAATCCACTTCATGCAGCCTGCCTTCTCTTCTGTCTTTGCTGTCCAGGAGGAAAAGGAACTGGTGATGTCACTGTGCTCATCACATGGTCAGTCACACCACCATGGTGATGGATCATGTGACTGACCATGTGATGAGCGCAGTGATATCACCACAGGTCCTTTTCCTCACAGATAAGAGAAGCCGGGCTGTGAGAACAAGTGGATTAAGGTGAGGTTATTTTTATTTATTTTATCCCCTCCAGCCCTATTTTACTTGGCATTCTGTGTTAAGAATGCTATATTTTTCCCTGAACTGTTATAAGGGAAAGTAATATCTACAGAACACCTAACCCGAACTTCTGTGTAGTTTGGGTCTGGGTACCAAATATGCCAGGGAAAAATTGCACATGTTCCCGCAGCGCGCCCGCATCTTTTCTTACAACGCCCATATGAACCCAGCCTTAGTGAGGCAAAAGCTAAGCGCTATTGTAGCAATTAATCGCAGATAGAATAGCCAAAATGGCAAGGACTTGGCCTACAATCAGCTCCAGAAAGATCAAAGGTCTAAAGTTACCTGTGAGTACTGTTACAATTAGACACCTATGTGAAGCAAAGCTATCTGCAAGAAGCCCCTCAAAGTCCCACTGTTGAAAAAAGACATGTGCTGTGTTGGTTCCAGACCAACAAGATTGTTATGGAGTGGCCAGCCCAATCCCCAGATCTTAATCCAATAGAAAACTTGTGGGGTGACAAAATGCAGTTTGAGGCAAAACTAAGAAATAAAGAACTGTGGAATGTAGTCCAATCATTCTGGTCTGGAATACCTGTTCACAGGTGGCAGAAGTTGGTTGACTCCATGCAACACAGATGTACAGCAGTTCTCAGAAGCATTGGTTATACAACTAAATATTAAGTGATTCAAAGGAAAGCGAAGTCTTCATTTTTCAGTTTATATAGTGAATGTTTGCATCAGTAAAGAATACTAACACTGCATTTTTTTAAACAGTCTAATATCTTCTATTTTATTTTTTAGAGGAACTCAAATTTGACATTTTCTTTTCGAAGGATCTTGACTTTATTCACTTGAACACATTGCTATTTTGAACACAACTGTATATGCAGGACAGGAATCTGTTACCCATAATGTGTCTCCTCCAGGATGGCACCAACCTGACAAGTGTTTCATTGAACCTTTGCAGTGCTCCAGATAAAAAAAAAACAGCCATTGGGCCAGATTTATCATTAGCTCAGGTCAGAATAATGGAGTGAAAAGGTCCCCAAAAAATGCGCAAACGCTAAAACTGCACACACATTTGCGACTTTTTTCTGCTCTGCACTGTGCTCGCCAGTTTTCTGAAAGTTGGCATGTTTTCTTATGTAAATGAATCTCTAGACATATTTACTATTGGGGTTATTTAAAAAGTTGCAATTTCACTCCAGTGAGGACCATGCTTATCTTATGGGACTTTTTAATAGCACATATTACTTTTTCATAAAGTGCGACTTTTTTGTAAAGATGTGCAACTTTTGTAAAGCTGCCAACTGACGGATAAACTGCTACCGTCAAACCACATTTATTAGTCTTAAAGGGCCAATCATAAATCTGACTTGGCTAAAACTTTTTTTTTGCTAAGTCAGCACGTATGCTGGAAAGCGGCTGGATTACTGCCAGATCCCACTGCAGTGAATGGGGATCCAACAGTGCCTGGTGCTATCTGGCTGTGCCAGATACAGTGAACTCCAGCGGTCTGTTCGTGTGGCTAAACAGACTACCGTAGTTTACAACGCAGATGTGAACACAGCTTAGGGCTCTTTCACACTTGCGTTGTCCGGGTCTGGCGTGTACTCAATTTGCTGGAATTGCACGCCAGATCCGGAAAAACTCAAGTGAACTGAAGGCATTTGAAGACTGATCAGTCTTCAAAATGCGTTCAGTGTTACTATGGCAGCCAGGACGCTATTAAAGTCCTGGTTGCCATAGTAGTGGGGAGCGGGGGAGCTGTATACTTACAGTCCGTGCGTCTCCTGGGGCGCTCCAGAATGACGTCAGAGCACCCCATGCGCATGGATGACGTGCCATGCGATCACGTCATCCATGCGCGTGGGGCGCCCTGACGTCACTCTGAAGCGCCCCAGGTGCCGCACGGACGGTAAGTATACTGCTCTCCCGCTCCCCACTACACTTTACCATGGCTGCCAGAACTTTAGCATCCTGGCAGCCATGGTAACCATTCAGAAAAAGCTAAACGTCGGATCCGGTAATGCTCAGAAACGACATTTAGCTTAAGGCAGGATCCGGATTAATACCTTTCAATGGGCGTGAATTCCAGATACGGCCTTGCGGCAAGTGTTCAGGATTTTTGGCCGGAGCAAAACGTCGTTTCTGCATGCTGCGGTATTTTCTCCGGCCAAAAAATGTTCCGGTCCTGAACTGAAGACATCCTGATGCATCCTGAACAGATTTCTCTCCATTCAGAATGCATTAGGATAAAACTGATTAGGATTCTTCCGGCATAGAGCCCCGACGGCGGAACTCTATGCCGGAAGACAAGAACGCAAGTGTGAAAGGGCCCTTAAAAAGGCTGATAAATGGAAACAAGACAGCAGGTGGCGGTACTATAACACAATTGGGAATATAAGGGTATTTAGTGTAAATTCAAAGTAATATTGTGGTGTAGTTAAAAAAAGCTTAAATATTAAATGCTCCTAAATTCATCAGAGTAGGGTTTAGAAAGCTAAATTATCTACTCTTAACCAGGATATTTTTGGCCTAAAAAGTTCAGAGATAAGAAAAGGTTTTGACTTTTTGTTGCCAAATACTGGTGGCTAGTGTTGAGCGAACTTGTGTTTTTTAAGTACGGCGTCTAAAGTTCGCGTCCAGGTTATCGAAGTATCCTGTTATAGATTGTAAATTCCATTATGGTCCATGGTAGCGGAATCCATAACGGGATTCTTGGATAACCCGAGCTTTAGACGCCGAACTTAAAACACAAGTTCGCTCAACACTACTGGTGGCCTATCAAAACCTACTAAACACAGCGCTGCACCTGGTATAGCTGCCCAAGCCTTTTCACTTTAATGTCTTAATGCAATTTTTTCCTAATGTCCCCGCTGAACATATTACTGGCTAAGCAAGAGGACTAATTAGCAGGGTACTATGAGACCCCCACCTATCAAATTGTTGACCTATAGCCAATCAGTATCAAACTCCTAGGGAACACCTTATCCACCTAATTCCATCAGAGGTTTATGATGGTACATTGTGGCCAGCAGCAAGTTTTGGACCTAATTGACCTGCAAAAGTACAATTTTATATACAGTAAATGCCATGATTTGAAGTGGGCACAATACCAGAAACTAGAAAAGTTTGAATTCATATTGGTTCTTACAATGAATTAAAACAACCTAGAATGGCATGGGTGTTTAAGTAGAGATGAGTTTCATATTTTGGAACTTTCACTTTGTTTACCGGTAAAAGGTTAATTGCATTAGGGATTCCATTACCACAGACCATCACGCAGTTCTGTGACGGAAAGCCTTTAGAGTCCTTCCGTTATTCATTCAGTCATAGTAGAGGTCTATGGGCTGCAAAACAGGTTGTTTCCGTTATGCAGGGGAGTCCTCTCCTATGACGGAAACGGGATTCATCTTTTATTATGATGGAATGAATAACGGAATGCTCTAAAGACACCACAGACCATAAGGCAATTCTATGACTGAATAACAGAATCCCTAAAGCAATTCACCTTTTACCAGTAAAGGAAGCATGAATGAATTTCAAAATGTGAAATTCACTCATCTGTAGTGCTAAGGTTAATTTGATGCTTATATCAAAATGTACTAAATGGTGTTAGCTTGATACATGTGGTTTGTGTAGTACATTGCTCCCAGAATAACTTTTTTTCTTTCAATTTTTAACCCTACAAAAGTTCCACGATGTCAACATGGGAGAAATAATTATGGGAAACATTGCACTCACACGTTACACACGGCCCACTCCAGTACAGAAGCATGCTATTCCAATCGTCATAGGGAAGCGAGACTTGATGGCCTGTGCGCAGACTGGTATGTTTTTTTTTTTACCATATTTAACCTCACTGTTATGATAGCGGTCCAATCGGGTCCCCCCCCCCCCTCCATCCCAAAAAACTAACTTTAGTTTTTGTACTTCATAATTTTTATTTTATTTTTTTTGCAGCAATTTGTTGCACGGGGACCTGTCATTAACTTAAAGGGGTTGTCCAGGTTCAGAGCTGAACCTGGACATACCTCCATTTTCCCCCCGCCAGCCCCCCTGACATGAGCATCGGAGCAGTTCATGCTCCGATGCTCTCCTTTGCCCTGCGCTAAATCGCGCAGGGCAAAGGCATTTTTCTGAGTTCCGGTGACGTACCGGGCTCTCTATGGGGCTGACAGGCAGCCCGGTGACGTCACCGGCACTGATGGGCGGGATTTGGCTCTGCCCTAGCCAGTAAAACGGCTAGGGCAGAGCTAAAGCCCGCCCCTCAGAGCCGGTGACGTCACCGAACACACTGCTGGGCGGAAGTTACCGCCCGGCAGTGTGTTATTGAAAACAAAAGAGCCCGTGCCCTGCGCGATCTAGCGCAGGGCACTGGAGCGCATCGGAGCATGAGATGCTCCGATGCCAGGCTCAGGAGGGCTGCCGGGGTGAAAATAAGGGTATGTCCGGGTTCAGCTCTGAACCCGGACAACCCCTTTAATACTGACCTCAGAGGGCAGCATAAATTGGTAACAAATGCTGATTTCAGCGGGGTGTCACTCATGAAGCGGGGTGTCACTCATGAGCTAAAAGTAAGTTATCGCCTAAAACCAGCATTATAATCATTGCATCACAGGCCTGGAAAAAGTCAAATCTAGCAAAGAGTCATGGTTATTCATAATCTCCTGCTCTACCGCCCATCTGCTGATTGGCAGTTCTCTCCTAGAGAGAAAGGGAGAAAACTAGGTAGAAGACTGTCAGTCAAGGAGAGCAGGAATTCATGAATAACCAGGACTCTTCTCAGGTGGCCGTGACTCTTTTCCAGGCCCAGTCTGCAATGATTGATGATTCTCGGCAGCCACTTACTTTTAACTTATAAATGACAGACCGATGAAATCAACTCGCCTTTTTCTAGTTTATGCTGCCCATACTAACAGCAGAATAAAGTCTGACTGGTTCCCTTTTAAGGGTGTATTTAAATGGTACTCTTCTTGACCACTCTAAACTGCATTTGTCTTTTCAGGGATTTTGCAATGCAGTTTTAGTCCACCATGGCTTGTAAATGCAAAGCGCATTGACATTGAGCTTCACCTGTACAAACCGTGCATGGCAAAACCACATGAGGACCATGTAATTGCAGCCCTAATGCTACCTGCACACTGCTCACATCTAAATCCACATTACTTGTGATGTTTGGTGTGGATTTGATGCAGTTCTGCTGTAGATCTCACCCTTCCGTTGAAAAGGATGAAATCTGCACGTTCTGAGGATTTACATGGATCTGCAAAAATACTTTAGTTACAATTATTTAACCGCATGCATCTGTCATGAAGGAGCCGGTTGTATTATGTTTTCTATAGCCTTGACGGACGGATTCGTATTATATAGTCTTGCTCTGTGCACGACATGGCAGACAGAAAAACGCTGCAAGCAGCGTTTTGGTGTCCGCCTCCTGAGCGGAATGGAGACTGAACGGAGGCAAACTTATGCATTCTGAGCAGATCCTTTTCAGAATGCATTAGGGCAAAACTGAACCATTTTTGGCTGCTTGTGAAATCCGTTCAGGGCTCACAAACAGAAAACCAAAACGCTAGTGTGACAGTAGCCGAAGGGTGAATTTACAGATTTGAACTTTTTTTTTTTTTCCTCCTCTGTAGGGATACTGCCTGAAAAATCACTTTGCAAATGTTAAAACAATCTCTAATTTTATCAATCTTTTTCTCTTAAATAAAGCGGGACCTAAATGCCATATACCAGCATTAAGTATTTTTTAGCTATTTTGCAGTCCATTTCATGCATTTGTATTACTTGTACTTGATCTTGGAAATCTTGTGCTTTCAGGATCTGGCAAAACGGCAGCTTTTTTGCTCCCCATCTTAAGTCAGATATATACAGAAGGTCCTGGTGACGCCATGAAGCACTTAAAGGTACTTTTACTAACACTGTGCTTATTAACAGATAGTAGATGGGATGTCTGTCCCAGACCACTTGTTTTTTTTATTTATTTAAACTGCTTTTTTTTTTTTTTTTTTTAGGATAATGGAAGATATGGAAGGCGTAAACAGTTTCCATTTTCCCTTGTATTGGCTCCAACAAGAGAACTGGCAGTGCAAATCTATGAAGAGGCCAGAAAGGTAGGTCATTTCACCTTGCCCTTCCATTAAGTCTTTGTTCAATGTATCTTATAAGTATTTCATTATTTTATTTTCCCTCTGCTAGTTTGCTTATAGATCTAAAGTTCGTCCATGTGTTGTATATGGAGGTGCAGACATCGGCCAGCAGATTAGAGACTTAGAAAGAGGTTGTCACTTGCTTGTGGCCACACCCGGCCGTTTAGTTGATATGATGGAACGGGGAAAGATCGGCTTGGACTATTGCAAGTATGTGAATCTATTAGTATAGATTGTACCTAATTTTCTAAGTTTTCTGTTCCTCTAGTTTGGAATTGTATTTAACTCATTTGAAGGTGGGAATGGCTCCCCCATGCAGCGATTGAGTGAGTTTGTTGGCTGTGAAAGGTCGCAAGCCTGCTAGAGGCTCTGATGCTCTTCATGGGTATATTCCACTGTAGACCTGCAGGTGGCAGCACTACATTGGAATATACAGCATTTTCTATTCAGTAGTTAATTGAATAACATTATGGAATGAAAATGACAATCTGATAGCTTGTTGAGGTTCCCTTGGTGGCGTAAAGTTTAAAGATATATAAATTATTCCTCTTTCCCCAGAATAAAAGTAAATATAGGCATTGGCCCATCCCAAAATGGCCAAACTATTACAATATAAATGGATTTATCCCATAAGGTGAATGGCATAACGGAAATAAAAATCAAAATTGCAGAATATGATGGGTCCTCAAAATTTGAATAAAAGGCCATCCAATATGGTATCAGCTGAATTATGTAGAAAATTCAGAAAAATGAGCCTCCACTCAGCACTGTAGACTAATATAAAAGTTATGGGAGGGGTCAGAATATGCTAATGGTACATTTTTTTTTTCTTTTCAAGGCATAAAGTATAAACACAACTAAAATTTGTATAAAGGTTATCATTGCAATGACATGGAGAATGAAAGGAAACAGGTTGGCTTTACAGCAGAGTGCCCTAAAAACAACTCAATTCTGTGCCAGCATTGTGGCTTTTCAAATTCCACCCTACTTGGAATTTTTTCTAGTTTTACCACTACATGGTATGCAATATTGAAGGGGTTTTGAGATTTTTATATTGACCTATCGGTTGTCTTAGTCAGGAGGCTTGGGTGTCGGACCCGCAATATCTGCTGTTTTAGAGACAGTGTGGTCTTCTCTGCTTTTCCTAGACTGTGACGCTGCATTCATCGTTCATGTGGTGTAGGAGCAGTTCAGCTCCTTTTCAACTGAATTGAGCTGAGCTGCGATACCAAGCACAGCCACTATGCAATGTATGAGGCTGTGCTTGGCAAGCTGCGAGAAGGCAGCAGTGCTCACAAGAGCACCAGTTCTTTCTCAAGACAGCTGATTGACAGGGTTGTCCTGGGTGTCAGACCACCAAGCAGATATTGATTACCTATCCAGAGAATAGGTAATCAGGGAAACCCTTTTAAATGGTGCCATTAGAAAGTACAACTTGTCCCACAAGAAACAAGCCCTGATACAGCTGTGAACTGAAAAATAAGTGGTGGCTCCAGCAAGGCAGGATGTAAACACTCAAATGCAAAAATAAATAAATCATCATGTTGAAAGGGTTACTGTTCAGTATGTTTAATGCTGTTTGATCACACCTTGATATTGAAACTTTTTAAAATCTTTTAAAGATATCTTGTGTTGGATGAAGCTGATAGAATGCTTGACATGGGATTTGAGCCTCAAATTAGACGAATTGTTGAGCAAGACACTATGCCTCCCAAAGGTGTTCGTCAGACCATGATGTTTAGCGCTACCTTCCCAAAGAGATCCAGGTACTGAAGACAAATTACCATAATGGATTTAAATTCTGAAGAAAAAAAAAACTGACTTTCTAAATGTAATGGTTTCCCTCTTTTTAAAGATTCTTGCACGAGACTTCTTGGAGGAATACATTTTCTTGGCAGTGGGCAGAGTAGGCTCCACATCTGAAAATATTACACAAAAGGTGGTCTGGGTGGAGGAATTGGATAAAAGGTCATTTTTATTGGACCTTCTCAATGCAACAGGTGAGACTCTACCTTGGATTTAGAATTCAAACTTTAAACTTGGTAAATTAAGTGCTATTAAGCCACTCTGACCATGTTTTTCAGGCAAGGATTCATTAACTCTGGTGTTTGTGGAAACTAAAAAGGGTGCCGATGCCCTTGAGGACTTCCTTTACCATGAAGGCTATGCTTGCACAAGTATCCATGGAGACAGATCTCAGAGAGATCGTGAAGAAGCACTTCATCAGTTCCGATCTGGAAAAAGCCCAATCCTTGTGGCAACAGCCGTAAGCATATTTAAGAATTTTAGGGGGCATAAAAGTCTTTTGTGTTTAGTAGTGCTGTGTGCAAACCATTTTCTCTGTTACAGGTGGCAGCAAGAGGTCTTGATATTTCAAACGTCAAGCATGTTATAAACTTTGACCTGCCCAGTGACATTGAAGAATATGTACACAGAATAGGTCGTACAGGCCGTGTGGGTAATCTTGGTGAGTGTTCTGTAGTGTGGAATTGTAGAATTTTGGCACCATTTTGGGAAACTATTTGCTATATTTGCATTTGAATAGTTGTGGGTTTCTTTAATCATCTTGCCATTTTGTTTTAGGTCTTGCAACATCATTTTTCAATGAAAAAAACATTAATATAACAAAAGATTTATTGGACCTATTGGTTGAAGCAAAACAAGAGGTGCCATCTTGGTTGGAGAACATGGCCTATGAACAGCATCACAAGACCAGCACCAGGGGAGGACGGTCAAAGAGGTATAAACCAGTTATTTATATATATTTTTTGTAGTTTTAAATTTAATTACAGGGTATTTGTATATAATTTTTGTGACCTTATTTTTCTCTCCTCCATAGTCGGTTTAGTGGTGGATTTGGTGCAAGAGACTATAGGCAGAGCAGTAGCACTGGCAGCAGCTTTGGCAGCAGTCGTGGAGGCCGAAGCGGTGGTGGTGGTGGTCATGGTGGTGGTAGCCGGGGATTTGGAGGAGGTAAGCGTTGAAGGGATTATCCCATAATGTAAAAAGTTGAAAATCCAATATCTTGTAGTGTCTTCCTAACAAACATAGAACCGTCCCTGTACCTCACATGGATCCAGAGATCTCACCTGTCATTGCTTTGCTAGATTTATTTCCAGCTGGCAGCTTGTCCTTTCTACTGCAGCTAGTTGCTGTTGATGGATGGCACTGAGCTTGTGCTATCATCTCAGTAAGCAGGACAGAAATTGGAAACAAAGCAAAAAGCAGGTGGTGCTAAGAGTTCAGTGAAAAACCTATACTAAAATTTTTAACTACATGAAATTGCTGAAGTATTGAAATCAAAGTGCTGGTTTCAAAAGTAGAATGGCTTTTGTAGGAAAACCCCTTTTAATGCACTAATGAGAATCTGTCATTTATAACACAATCTCATCACTTATTTTTTTTCTTTCTGATCACAGGTGGATACGGTGGCTTCTATAACAGTGATGGTTATGGTGGAAACTATGGTGGCAGCTCCCAGGTCGACTGGTGGGGCAACTAAAGTCTACCACAAAAAATGACTCAACCAAACAAGCTAATATGGAAACCACATGTAACTTTAGCCAGACTATACCTTGTGTAGCTTCAAGAACTTGTACATTACCAGCTGTGATTCTCCACTGAATTTTCTTTTCAAGGGAGCTCTGGGCCATGAAGAAAACAAACAATAGGAAAAGAGACCTACTCTGATGGTGTTGGAAGATTTCATTGCTGTAGTGTTGGATTAATTCCCAAGTCCACCCCTTTTCCCAACAACTGCATTTATTTTTGACTGAGGATAAATTTGTTTGTTAATGTACTGTGCCTTTAACTTTAGACAACTTTTTTATTTTGATGTCCTGTTGGCTCAGTATTGCTCAAGATCTAAATTGTTATGCGAAAATAAATTTCTTGAACTTGGGCGAAATCAAACCTTGGCACACAGGTGTGATACCACTCGAAACAGGAATCTTTTCATCCACAAGTTTAATATTACAAGAAAAAACAAACTCGTGCAGTGAGCCTGCATTAGGGTTTCTGTTAAGTCTGCCTTCTTGAGGCAACAAAACCTTAACGCATATCAGAGTGGCTTCTAATGTGGCAAACTGTACTCAGTTAAGTTCTGATATGCTCACTCTATCCTGGAAAGGTACTTAGAACCTGAAGTCTTTTTTAATAAGCCATTCCAGTCACATAGGTGTATGTTCGTACACGTGAGGCACTGTTTTTTCAGAGAATGCAATACAGCAATTCCTTGAACAATGTTTAGGCAGGAGAGTAACTCGTGAGCTTAGCCAGCTATGGGCCGAACATTACAGAGAACGTTAAACTATCTGAGACTTGAAGTAGTTTTTGGAGGTATCATCATTAAATTAATTTTTAAGCCTGTCATGAAGGAAAAGGCAGAATGGCTGACCACAGCAGTCTGTGGTTCTGTGACAGGCCTGGCTGATTTTGGTCTAATAACGCATGCTAGTGTTGATGTTTTTTGGTCAAGAGGGAGTGAACAGGAAGAATTATGCAGCAGGCTTTATTTTAATGCAGATCCACATTACTCTGTTCAAGCTGCGTTGAGAGGTTATAAACATACTTGGCTTACAGTAGACTTTGTAAAATGGCTCCAGAGGAGTAAATTGAAATCTTAAGATCTTTGGGGGAACAAATGTACATGACTGCACAAGGTATAAAATCTGCTAATGTGTGCAGTATAGTCAGTTTTAGTTGCATAGGTTTCCATTGTATTTAGTATGTATATGCTAAATCTGGCCAAAGAGTAATTCCCACCTTGACACCTCTGCCACTTGAAATTTAGCTCCGTAGTTGAATTCAAACAACGTTGGTGGCATAGGAATGGCAAAAAAAAAATATCTAAGTGCAATAGATTTTACAAGTGTTTTGTGCCTTGCTCTAAGTCTTTTTGTAGGTGCACTTGACAGTATTGAGGTAATTGTTATGGTGCTATTTAAAATATAGGTGGCCCTTGTACATTTTTGCCCATAACTTTATACTAAACTTCTTTTATTGCACATTCAGAGAATTTTTATATGTCTTGTGTACGTGTCCTTAACCTCAAATCTTATTTTTGTCTCTTTGCAATGGCAAAAACACTGCTTAGAGTCTAGGGCAGGATTGAGATTTATTTGGGACCATGGGAGTGATAGATGGGGAAGCAACTATTTTGCACACAATGGATTTCTAGATACTTTTTGCTGCTAGTTTTGTGTAATATTTATTGAACATTTTGACAAATATTTATTTTTGTAAGCCTAAGTGATTCTTTGAAAGCTTAAAGAAACTTGACCAAAAGACAGTACAAAAACACTGGCACTTGAATGTTGAATGTCAACGTATGCGTGAAATTATATATTTCGGGGTAGTGTGAGCTTTTAATGTTAAGTCATATTAAACTCTTAAGTCAAATTAAGCAGACCCAGTATTGGCTGAGCAGCCATAACGTTCTGGTGTAATTGAAATATGATTGGCAATTTGAAATTAAACATGCCAAGGTTTTGATACACTTGTCTTAAGATATTAATGCAACACTTCAAAACACTGATGTGAAGTGTCCAGATTCTCAGATGTTTGTTGCGTGAGTTTTGTTTAGTTGTGTGGTTAATTTTTTTTTTTTATTTCAGTGAATGTCTGGCACATTGCAATCCTCAAACATGTGGTTTATCTTTGTCATACTGAAAAAATCTGTGACTTGTGTCCTCAATGATTACATATTAGCAAGTAACTTTGGCAATACCTTTTTAACAAGAATAAGGTTTCACTCATTTATATGCAAAGAATGCATTTGAACTTGCTAAATGTCAAGATTGACCCTCAAGTCGCATTAGTTTAGATTTTGCTTATTGTACTAGTATAGATGCTTGGCACTGCATGTGCTGTGCATTACTGATTTTATTAAAATAAAAGTTGAATGGCAAACAGTTATGGTCTTTGTTTTTACTCCTACATGCAAACAATGGCTCACACGTAAATTTCATAACTGTCTAATTCCTGTAGAAACTCAAGATGCATCACATTTTTAGACAAAGTTGTGGCACAGATGCCTTTTTAAATCTGGGGCTTAGTTTTTAAACTGTTCTCAATTTACAGCAAACTCTTGTACACACCTAAAATTGTTAGAAATTTCCTCATGATATTAAATATGCTGGTTTTTGATAAATGACCCATTCTGAGTATAATCAATATTTTGTCTAAAGCACTGACCTAGATGTAAGCCTACGCTGTGTCTAGTCCTGCAAATTCAGTCAAATGATAGAGTATTGGGTGTTTCTAACTAATTCACTGCCTGGGGAAAAATAATTCTAACTAGAATTCATTGCATTCGTCTTGTGTTACTTGGTTATTTCACCAACACGGCACTGTTTTGTTTAGCGGTTTACAGATGGCCAATATTACCTGATCAACGTAATTCAGTAAAACATTTAGGTTTCATGTTTATCTTTGGTTTAGGTAACAGAAGTCTCCCCACAAACAGGAATATTTTACCCAAAAATAAAATGTGAACTGTAATTGGGGATGAGGGAATCAACTCTGGATAAAAATTCCAAAGTCGATTCGCATAATAGTTTGTTTGAATACTGAACTGAGCAAATTCTCTGTACAGTATTAGAATGTATTGGCTCCAAGGAGCCAAAGTTATTACTTCACAAAGTCTTGAGACTTTGGGTAATGACTTAAAAAAGGTAGGGAATTTAAAGGAAAGTGTGGTAGTGTAGGGATGAATAAAGAGTGGGACATCAGAATAACCCAATGACCTCTAACAATGGTTACAACTGAATGCATATCTGCACATTGATCCAGTCAGGTGACTGAAATAGCTTAAGCATAAACCGTATAAGGCTACTTTCACACCTGCATTTAGGTGCGGATCCGTCTGGTAATTGCACAGACGGATCTGCACCTATAATGCAAACGCTTAGATCTGTTCAGAACGGATCCGTTTGCATTACCATGAAACATATTATTTTATTTTTTTTGTTCATGCAAACGGATCCGTTTTGACTTTACATTGAAAGTCAATGGACTGATCCGTTTGAAAATTAAGCCATATTGTGTCACCATTAAACGGATCCGTCCCCATTGACTTACATTGTAAGTCTGGACGGATCCGTTTGCCTCCGCACGGCCAGGCGGACACCCGAACGCTGCAAGCAGTGTTCAGGTGTCCGCCTGCTGAGCGGAGGACAAACGGTGCCAGACTGATGCATTCTGAGCTGATCCGCATCCACTCAGAATGCATTAGGGCTGGACGGATCCGTTAGGGGCCGCTTGTGAGAGCCTTCAAACGGAACTGACAAGCGGAGCCCCAAACGCTAGTGTGACAGTAGCCTAATAAGTACAGCCTTGGGTGGTTTCCAAATGTAAGTAATTTTAAGCCGTTTAGTTATTTAGAGTTGACTAGTACTGGTATAATATAGCTGCAGACTAGTTCTCATGTTATGTCCTGAGGTGTCGTGTAGGGGTTCAGTTTGTAGACCCAACTTCATAGACTATGGATTCAGTGTTGGTGAGTCTGGTTTCTTTCCTGATGGTGACTGAATGTTCTCCATGGTTTCCAGTTTTATGAATCTAGTATGTGTTCTGGTTGTCCATCCCACCAGTTCCTCCAAATCTGGTCTACTTTTGCATTCCATTATTCATCAGAGTGGGGACTATACGTTCTGTTAGTTTATATAGGGTACATCTATCAGTTCTTATCAAATGGACATAATTCACCTGATATAGATGATGAGAGGATCTGGATTAGCTTAGTGCATAAATATATATGGTTTAAAAAATGCTAGATTAGAATATATAAAAAATGTGATAAGAATGTATGGATACAAATAGAAAAAAATTGAAGAAAAACACGTTTTTCTTTATGTGCAATTTTTATGCATTTTTGCACGATTTTCATGTTATTTATTTTCATATCAATCCTCATCTGGTTTTCTGTGGTTCATATCTTAAAAATCTATTTTTTTTCTGAAGATCTGGATTAGCTCAATGCATAAATATATGGTTCCATAGAGACCGAAATCATGACATTGAATAATAAAAATATGTATGTAATAAAATTATATAAATACAAACGCTTTTCTTTGATTTTCGTGTTTTTTCATATAATCAAACTTCATGATTTTCTGTGATTCATATCAAGTTATTCAGTTTAAAAAAAAAACTCAATATGCAAAAATAGTTTTTTATATAAAAAGATTCTTATAAAAAATTATTTAATGACTTCTTGTGAACAAATTTATTTTCTTCTATGGAAGTCCTTCACTAGGTATCATTTGTGAGGAAGTCTATTTGGGTGGGAGCCCTCCACCAAGGGATAACCTGACTGGTGATAACATTCGGGTTATCTGTTGGCAAGTGGCACCCACCCAAAAGCATTACTGAAAACCAAAGAGGTCCAAATCTGCGTTAAGACTCTTGGGTATGATAGAATCAAACTCAAATATGCACCTCGATTCTAGTCTAGACATCTTGCTTACATGATTGCCAACCCTCCAAATTCTTGTTCACTTTCTCTATTGCTGCAAATTCCAATCCACTTGGGGGTTGATTGTGGACCAATTTAAAATGGTTGGATCGTGAGTGATTGGTGAATCCTTTTTAATATTTGCTATATGCTCTGACACGGTTTCAAGGTCCTCTTTGTCCTGCCTACATAGTTTTTGGCATGGGCACTTCAATACATATATTAGATTTGTTGAACTACACGTTAAGAATTATTTTAGGTCTATGCAAGTTTGATTTGGATACAATTTCTAAGGTTTTCTTTTGAAATGTCATACAGTTTTGGCATTTTCAGCACCTAAAGAAATCACGTGAAAAATGCATAAAAATTGCACATAATGAAAACTTTTTTTCATTTGTATCAATATATTATCACATTTTAATATATTCTTGTCTAGTATCTAATGTTATGATCTTAGTTCCTATGAAACCATATATTTTTATGCACTGAGCTAATCAAGATATACTCAACAAGCTCATCTATAATCAGGTGAATTATGTCCATTTGATGAGAACTGATAGATTTACCCTATATAAACAGATCGTATAGTCCCCAATCACTGAGGAAGGGACTGTGGTGTTTCAGGAAGTTGGGGCAGAATCTATTAACTTGCAAGCAAGATAAAGACCGGTTGCCGTGGTAGTACTGAAGAACACGTGGGACGCCGTGTCTAGGTACACCGGCCTGAGAGTTTCACACCTGTATGTAAGTCCTTGACTGTTTTTGTTCTGCAGCATGTGAATATACCACCTAACTGGTCATATGATCTGATAGTGCATATTCACAAAGCCTCCATTAGAAATCTGATACCGTGACATTTCTATACTACCTGACTAGAGGAATTGACTGCCTTATTTCCAAAATTTTGGTGCTAACCACGATTCACTTGGGATATTATTGAGGCTGAATCTATCATTTTTATTGGATCAAATATTGTCATGAAGTTATTGAATCAATATAGAGTCCCAATATAAAGAGTGACAAGCCTACTGATCTAGAAATATATTGATGTCCAGATGTTGTTTAATTGTGTAATCAGTTGACATATTTTATCCTATTTCATGTATGCCACTATTGAAAACTTTTGTTTACTTATTGCAACACTAACACCTCTAGCTGCTGATTGATATGTACGTGTATTCTATGAGATTTTAGGAATTTTGCCTTATTTAAAAATGCGTCTCTTGTAAAATGCCTATAGCACTCTTGCTCTTCAAGAGTAAGGATCTGTGACTTTTTTTTTTTTTTAAAGTGTGTTAAGATCTCTGACATTGAAAGTAGTCACATTCACAGATGCCATATAGAACTAGGTGTGATATTCAACTTATTTCTCTTGTGTAACATCCCAGGCGACTCAAGGATAAAACATACACCAGAACAAGAACGGAAAGACAGTCTGGAACTGTTAAGTGGTTTGCTGAATGCACTGGGCCCCACTTCATTTAGTAGATGCCACAGCATAAGTAGCAGTAATGCCTGCCTGGTCTCGGTATTAGATCACAGTACAGGGGTAGGTGGTATAGATAAGTCATCCCAACCTGGACCCTCACGCTGTGCTTCATTTAACCAATATACCAGCTTGTTAGAGAGAGCTTAAACTAATTACATTGCTGGTGTTAATATTTAGCAAAAGATATACGGAGGAGATGTGTGTAATGAAATATTCACATCATTTGATGAGTGCTTGCAGTGAGCCTTCTATTAGTAACATCAGCCAATGTTTATATATCTCCAAACATAAGGAGTGTTAACAGTTATATAAAGGCATATAGGTGTACCGAAACGTCTTAGAGAACTGATTTGCATCTAGAAAGTTCCTGGAGTAAGTCTTTCCCAAATGTGGACTTTATGCTATTCTTCATTTAGTCTTCAGTTACTCCTATTGATCTTAATGTATCAAAAGCCATCAGGGGTGTTCTGCAGGATCTTTGGTCAGTTTTTCCATGAAATGGGGTAGTTAGATATACCCATTCAAACTTTGGTGAATATATTTTCTTTATCTGCTTCTTAAATCAAGCAGTAGTGAATAAGTATAAGGTTTTATGTTTAGCGATTACCTAGTAGGATTCACAGATGGGTAGCTGCGTCAATTTAGATAAATTGATATAAACTGGAAGCCCGGGGTTCTATCGGCATAGGTGGTATGTCCAGGATCTTCCAGGCAGCTGTTAAGTCCTGGGGCATTCGGATTACGCATTGGTGCCCATTTTTTTTTGCGAAAGTAAGCCCAAAGGGAAATTGCCACTGGTATAAAATCGTTTGGCTGAGCCCTTAAACCCCTCACTGACCACCTAAGAAGCCAATGTGGACAGGGCTATATCTTGGAAAAACAAGACCAATGATTCCTTGTACCTGATCTCCTTGCCGCGGGAGCTTGCAAAATGGCTGACGTATCTTTGAAACTCTGTAATCTGCAGATAACGTCCCTGGGCGGCTCTCCTTGTTTAGGTATAGGACGAAGGGAGCTGTGTATTCTTTCTATAATGATGGCCTGCCTTGTTCTCACCCAGGACGTCTGTGAACATTTTATTAGCGGCTGTTTCTAGTTCTTCAGGCAGTACATCTTCTGACAGTCCTTTTAATTCTCATATTTTTTCCTCCTCCTATTTTCTTGATCCTCAATCATGAGGTAAGCATTATTCAAGGAGGAAATCTGAGCTTCAAACGAATGCACTATGGCAGTGCTGTGCGCCACCACTTGACCTTTTGTCTCAGGTCTCATATTTCTTGAATCAATAGAGCCAGGGCTTTGGACAGCGTGGCTTTGAAGAAAGCTTTTGTAAGGCCACTGTTTTCTTCTGTTGCTTCAGTGAGCATTGCATCATCTCTTTCTCTTGTGTGGTCTCCATCCTCCCCCTCTTCTCCCTCTGATTCCCGCTTATATACTTGATGCGCCATCTTGCCTGCGCGGATCGGGGATGCCGACTGCTTCTTCTTGAGAAACGTATCCATTTCTACCTGGTTTTCTTGCTTTTGGGGGGGGTTTTGGGCACCTCTGTTCTTTTCTTTCCGCATTTTGATCGTTTTGGGATGGTCTCTGGCGTATAGTAGCTGAGAAGCATGGGGTTAAGAGGAAGGAGCTCTCTCTCAGCCCTCTGTCTTGTTCAGCTGTTAGGCTCCGCCCACCATTTTGCGATTAATTTTACTAGCTTATATAGCACCAACATATTCCACAGTGCATAACCGACATTATCACTTGCGGTCACTATTAGGCCTCCTGCACACGAACGTGTGCGCCCCGTGGTCGTACTGCGGCCCGTGGGGCAGCCGCAGCGGATTAATGTGAATGGGTCCGTGATCTGGCCGTTCCGCAAAAAGAACATGTCCTATCTTTTTGCGGAACGAAAGTACGGGATGAAACCCCACGGAAGCACTCCGTAGTCCTTCCGTAGGGTTCCATTCCGTGCTTCCGTCCTGCACCATTCCGCATCTCCGGATTTGCTGACCTATTGAAGTGAATGGGTCCACATCCGTGATGCAGAATGCCCACGAAACGGCACCCTTGTATTGTGTATCCGCAAATGCGGTCTGCAATACGGCAATGTGAGCAGGAGGCCTTAGTTTGCTTTGGAGTGACAGAGCAGGGAACCATAGACTTACATCTTCTAGCTCACATGTTACTTTAGGGGTGCAGTTTAGAAGGCCAAAGAAAAGCTCTCACAACATCAGGGTCGCAGAACAAGCAAGTTACTTCACTGGCTGATTCCAGATTCTGGAAGAGAGCACAGCAGTGCCACTCTTGGGGGATTCGGGGTGAGGCATCATGCACACAAACGTATATTCTTTCCGTGTCCGTTCCGTTTTCTCTTTTAGTGAGTGATGAATTCGGACCCATTCACTTTAATGGGGCTGTGCAGATGAGCGGTGATTTTCATGCATCACTTGTGCGTTGCGTGAAAATCGCAGAATGTAATATATTCTGCATTTTTCACGCAACGCAGGCCCCGTAGAAATGAATGGGGCTGCGTGAAAATTGCAAGCAAGTGCGGATGCGGTGCGATTTTTCACGCATGGTTGCTAGGAGATGATAGAGATGAACAACCCTGGACCCCATTAAAGTAAATTCACTGTATTATTTTCCCTTATAACATGGTTATAAGGGAAAATTGCATTCTTAATACAGAATGCTTACTAAAATGTCAATTGAGGGGTTAAAAAAATATATTAACTCCCCCTATTCACTTGATCGTGCAGCCGGCATCGTTGTCTTCTTTCAGGACCTGCAAAAGGACCTTTGATTACATAATCACACTCACCGCATGGTGATGTCGGCACAATGTCACGGCAAGTGGGGATAAGCGGAAAACCAAGTAAGCAAACAACAGGTAAACAGACTAGGCCCCAAAGCTAGGGTGGAGGGAACGGTAGCCTCCTAACAGTCCCTGGGCCTCTCCCTAAATGCTGACAGTATGAGTAAGTCCTGATGGTGAACAAACTCATTTGTTGGAACTTAAGCCCTGCTGACACTGTAGCAAATCCTAACGTAGGGAGAGGGGGGGAGACAGCCGGTACCTTCCACCGTGAAGGGACCAGCATCTCCCTGAGACCTAGCAGCAACACATGCACAAAGGAGAAAACAGGAGGACTTAGCTTGAGATGAGCGGGAAGTAGAGGATCAACAAACAACCAGTATAGAACTCCATAAGGAAAATATCAACTGCAGAAGGAGGACTTAAATAAAGCCTCTTAACCAGCTAACAAGCAGAACTTGTGGAGAGGTGGGATCCAGTCCACAACAACAAACAGGAAACACAGAAAGACCTGTCAGATAGACTCACGTGCTGCAAGTCTAGAAGGCGACTAGCACTCACATCAGTCGCCGGAACCCACATCCTTTCTTCTGGCCCGTAACTCTTCCAAGGTAAGAGATACTGAAGAGAACCACGAACAATACGCAAGTTAATTATTCTGGAGATCTGAAACTCCAGATTACCATCTACCAAAACAGGAGGAGGTGATAAGGGAGATGGTTCAGCAAGTTAATAACCATCAGTTCCTGCAGTTGCTCCCTGAGTTCCAAGATGTAACTAAGGATGGGGTGGCCTTCCAGATCCTCTCCCTCTTCCCACTGGGCCCTCACTAAGTCTAAGGTCCCCTAACCCTTCGCCCATACAACAGCTCAAATGGTGAAAACCCTGTAGACTCTTGAGGTACCTCTCTGTAGGCGAACAGAAGGTGGGGAAGATATTTCTCCCAATCCTTCCTACTCTCCACGAAGGCCCGAAGTAGCTGCTTTAGGGTCCCGTTAAATCTCTCGCACAGCCCGTTCGTTTGGGGGTGGTAGGGTGCGCTCTGGAGGGGTTTAATACCACAGAGGCGCCAGAGCTGCTGGGTCATGCTCGGCGATGAACTGATTTCCTTGATCAGACAATATCTCCTGGGGAAATTCTACCCTAGTGAACACCCGCAGTAAGGCATCAGCTACTGTGTCAGCCTGGATTTTGGATAGGGGAATGGCTTCCGGGTAGCGGGTGACGTAATCCACCACTGTAAGAATATACTTCTTCCTAGTGGCACTGGGGCAGGCCAGTGGGCCAATAATGTCTACTGCTATCCGGCTAAAGGGTTCCCTAATAATCAGCATGTACCTCTGCATGTAACCTAGGCAAGAAGAAAGCACGAGACAACCAACTCTTGGTCTTAGCATCCCTAAATGTCCGGCCAAGGGGTTAATCGTGAGCCAGCCTCAATAGCTCCTGTCTGTACTTCTGGGGTATGGCTAGCTGTTTGTGGGGGCCCTCGCACATCCCGTTGTCCACCCCTTCAGTGTAACGATAAAGAAGCCCTCCCTCCCACTCTATTCTGTCTTCCCCTTACCCCCCTGGATCCTTGCCCGCCCTGTCCCGATAGCACACTAAAGTAGGGTCACTCCGGGTTTCTTGCCTAATGTCGGAAGGAGAATCCCAGGACATGGGGTTGTCAAGTCGGGGTAACGTGGGAGGATTTGGTCTTACCTGGGTCCCCATAGGAGTGGAGTTGCCTTGTAGGTGGCTTTGTTGTCGGGTGGTCACGGCCATGGCGGTCTCTGGTGCAAATGAAGAAGTCAAATGCCCCAAGTCGTTCCCCAAAAGTACTTTCGCAGGTAACTCACGGAGTATCCCTACTCGCACTTGTCGCTTCCCTGAGCCCCAATCCAGGTGAACTCTGGCGGTGGATAAACGCAGCACCTTGCCCACTGCTACCCTGACTGCCACAGTCTGGCTGGTTCGGGCCGACTGAGGAACCATGTGAGGCTGAATAAGGGTAATCGTAGCCCCGGAATCACAAAGTCCCTGGGCTGGCTCCCCATTAACCCATACCGCCTGATGATGGTGCTGCCGATTATCTTCAGCTGTGGCCTGGACGGGATCAGCCTCGAACAGCTCACCAAACTCTTCCTGAACCTCTAAAGGGTTGGCCTCGTTCTGGAGGCAATAAGTCGCCGACCTGAATGACTGGCCAGTCTCTTGGTACCTCCGGGATCGGTTAGGGCAATAATGCTGCAGATGACCCGTCTAATTACATGTATAGCACTTAGGCCCGGTAGAAGGTTTTGATCAGGCTAAGGATCTAGAGGCAGCCCACTGAGATACTGGAGTTGGGCTCGAGGTCGGTACACTGGGCTGCGGTAGTGGATAGCGCAGGCCTCCAATGGATCTCCGAGAGTCCAGATATTCATCGGCCAAAGTCGCCGCTTGCTGTACCATCTGTGGCCGCTTATCTCGCACCCAATCCCGTACTATTGGAGAGGTGTTGTCAAAGAACTGCTTAAAGAGAACTAGCTGGGTGATGTCCTCTATGGTATGAGCATGGCTTCCCTGGAACCAGCCCTTGAGGTTCCGCTGAAGACGATGTGCCCACTCCACGTAGGTTAGGTTGCTTTGTTTCCGGGATTCTCGAAACTTAATCCGGCTGGCTTCAGGGGTAATGGCAAATCGGGCTAGCAGGGCTTCTTTTACCCAGTCATAATCCATGGCGTCCTCATCCTCCATAGCCCAATAGGCATCCGCAGCTTTGCCAGTTAGGTTACTCGACAGTAAGGCGACCCAATCTTGGGACGGCACTTTATGTATCTGGCACAGTCTCTCAAAGTCCTGGAGGAACTCTTCTATACCCTCCTCTCCTTCCTTAAATAATTTAAATGCGCGAAAGGGCAACTTACAGACAGGTGCTGTATCTCTAGGTGTTTTCTCTGATCGCAGTATTTCCGCCATTCTCCACTCATGTTGTCACTCTAATTCTCTCTCTTGTCGCTCTAGTTCTCTCTCTTGCCGCTTATCCTGCAGCTGGATGTCTCTGATTGCATTCTGTATGGCGGTCTCGGATGGGTTGGCACCATATAATGCCAACCGTTCTCTAACTCGTTGCTGAAACAAGTCTTCCACGGACCGAGGTCCAGCATCACCATCCCTCTGATCCATCTCAGCTAACTCACTGATCAAGGTGGCCTTGTTCTTTGTCCCAGCAGTCCCTCCTCGGCTCTCAAGTAAATCTTTCAGCGCGTTTCTCCTGCAGGCTGCGTAGCTGGTCATTCCTAGTTGTGATTTGGAGTGTCCCAGTAACTGGAGAGCCAATCCCACCGCTGCCACCAATGTAACCAGCCCCTGCTCGCTCTATTCTGCGCTCACGGCACTCCCTGATGTGACCACAATATCTGCTGGTTCCGCCGTTGATGATCCGGCCTCATAACTAACACCAGTCAGGCTGTATGTGAGTTCAAACTGAAAAAATTATTTATTGAATGCCCCACATATATTTATATTGACAGTTAGAACACCTCTATCAATTGGTAAATTGTAAAACCCTGTCTGATTGGCTATGCAAATGAGGTAAGCAGGGATTAGTTCAAGAGCTTGGCTGGGAGGCAGATGGGTGTGGCCATTGTCACAGAGAGATTCAAACCATTTGCCAGGAGAAGGACCCTGCAACAAAATTGCTCCGACTCCCACTTATGACGTGTCAACCTCCACAATCAAAGGCTGAGACACATCAGGTCACACCAGAATGGGACCAGAAGTGAAACATTTTATTGCAGAAAAAGCATGTAATGCCTCTTCAGACCAGACTTAGAAATCCACACCTTTCTTGGTCATATTGGTCAAAGGCTTGACAACAGTAGAATAATTTAGGATACATTTTCTGTAGTAATTAGTAAACCCCAAAAACTGCATCAGCGCGTTCTGATTCTCAGGTCGATCCCAGTCCAATACTGCACGGACCTTTTTGCGATCCATACGAAAACATGAGGAAGTAAGCAGGTAACTCAGGAACTGCAGCTCCTGAACAGCAAACACACATTTTTCTAACTTAGCATATAACTTATTCTTCTGGAGGATCAGTAATACTTGTCTTAAATTATCC
Organism: Bufo gargarizans; assembly: GCF_014858855.1. Lineage (NCBI taxonomy): Eukaryota > Metazoa > Chordata > Amphibia > Anura > Bufonidae > Bufo > Bufo gargarizans. The sequence continues at coordinate 458,521,398 of NC_058082.1, read as the reverse complement.
TGATGAGTTTCCATATCGGGCGAGTAAATTAGTATTTCATCGAGGTAAATGACAACAAACCTCCCCACTAAATGATGAAAAATGTCATTGATAAAGTGCTGAAAGATCTCCGGGGCATTAGTCAACCCAAGGGGCATGACCAAGTTCTCGAAGTGGCCCTCAGGGGTATTAAAGGCTGTCTTCCATTCTTCCCTTTCCCTGATTCTTACTAGATCATAAGACCCTCTTAAATCCAACTTGGAAAACACCTTGGCTCCGACAATCTGATTGAATAAATCCGGGATCACGGACAGTGATGCGATTCAGTTCCTGGAAGTCTAAACACGGTCTAAGGGTCCCATCCTTTTTTTTTTAACAAAAAGGAAGCCGGCAGCCACTGGTGACTTAGATGGTCTAATATTTCTGTTTGCCAAACTGTCAGTAATGTATTCTCGCATAGCTACTCTTTCGGGTTGGGAAAGATTATACAACCGAGACTTTGGCAATTTATCTCTGGGAACAAGGTTGACCGGACAATCATACCCTCGTAAGGGGGTAACTCCTGATCTCCACCCTCAGAGAATATGTCAGAAAAATCTGAAACAGGTGTAACACCTTAGGGGATATCACAAAAAGTGACGTGCCGAGACAGTTCTCTATACAGAAATCACTCCAATTACTGATCTGTCTTGCTTGCCAATCTATGGTAGGATTATGTCTAGCGGAGGAGCAGGCAAACCCTTCAGTACAAAATAAGAAATGGACTCAACATGGGAATCACCCACCCTCAAATGGATATCATGCACCATATGAGTCAGACACTTTTGCGAGAGAGGCGGAATAAATAGCAAACACAGATATTTCCTTGTTAAATGCGCTTGTTTTAAAACCATGACTTGAACGAACTGATAGTCCACAAGGTTAACCCCTGCCTCACTGTCAACAAATACTTCAACTTCAATATTTTCGGAGTCTAGCGCCACCATGGCAGGCAGGAGAAATTGGGTACTACCGGTAAAAGACAAAAATACCTTCTACGACCCCCCACCCACACTTCAAAGAGTAAGAGAACTAGAACCATTAGTTACAACCTCTTTTTATTTATTTTTCACCTTGAGATTTAATATAAGGACATACGTTAATAAAATGTCCTTCTTTACCACAGAAGAAACAAAGTCTTCTCTCAACCCTGAAGGTCCTATTACCAGGGCATGAAGAGACCTGTCCCAATTGCATAGACTCATCACCAGACACAAGCTCGAGTGTCTCTGTACCCCGCAGGGCAGAAGAGGCAGTTTTCCCATATGGTAGTGCATCCCGAGTGAGGGGAACCTTGCACCTCTATCTCAGGCGTCTATCAATCTGTACGGCCAGGGACATAGCCGCCTCCAAAGAATCAGGGCTTTCGTGGAATGCCAGGGCATCTTTTAGTCTCTCAGACAGCCCTTGACAGAATTGACTACAGAGTGCTGGGTCATTCCACTACGAATCAGTCGCCCATCTCCTAAATTCAGACCAATATGACTGCAGAACGTTCTCCCTGACTCAAACTTCGCAGCTTAGATTCGGCCAGAGAAACCCGACCTGAGTCATAAATAAGGCCTAGGGCTCTGAAAAATTCATCCACCGATCGGAGGGATTGGGAACCGATCAGTAGAGAAAAGGCCCAGGACTGAGCATCACCTTTCAGCAGAGAAATAATAATCCCCACTCTTTGATTTTCATCCCCAGAGAAGAGCGGACGCAGTTTAAAATAAAGTTTACAAGATTCTCTGAACTGAACAAAATTATAACTCCCCCCAGAAATCTGGGAGGGCGACTTTAGGTTCAAGGCTGACCTGGTTCCCACTGACAGAACCAGACGCCTGAGAATTCTGAAACTGTGCAACAGAATTACGGAAGTCAGCTACCTCCAAAGATAATCCCTGCATGCGATCCACCAGTACTTTAACAGTATACATATCTGCACAGAGCAAGGAAAATAATGACGGTAGGGGCGGTTGATAATGTCACGGCAAGTGGGGATAAGAGGAAAACCAAGTAATCAAACAACAACAGGTAAACAGACTAGGCCCCAAAGCTAGGGAGGAGGGAATGGTAACCTCCTAACGATACATGGACCTCTCCATAACTGACAGTATGAGCAAGTCCTGATGGTGAACGAACTCATACGCTAGAACCTAAGTCCTGCTGACACTGTAGCAAACCCTTAGAAAAAACTTAGGTAAAGGGGGATGAGACAGCCGGTACCTTCCACCATGAAGCGTCTCCCTGAGACCTAGCAGCAACACACGCACAAAGGAGAAGACAGGAGGACTTAGCTTGAGACGAGCCGGAAGTAGAGGATCAACAAACAACGCACTTGCTTGCAGATGCTTGCGATTTTCACGCAGCCCCATTCGTTTCTATGGGGCCTGCGTTCCGTGAAAAACGCAGAATATAGAACATGCTGCAATTTTCATGCAACGCACAAGTGATGCATGAAAATCACCACTCATCTGCACAGCCCCATTGAAGTGAATGGGTCCGAATTCAGTGCGGGTGCAATGTGTTCACATCACGCATTGAACCCGCACAGAAAACTCACCTGTGTGAAAGGGGCCTAAGGGGCAGATTGCTGTAAAGGTCACTGTTAAGGGGAGGGGCCCCTGTGGAGGTCACTGTCAAGGGGGTGGTGTGCTGTGAAACTCACTGTTAAGGGAAAATAATAAAATCTGCAGAACACCTAACCAAACCCGAACTTCAGTGAAGACGTTCAGGTCTGGATACCACATTCAGTTTTTTTATCACGCGCGTGCAAAATGCGCGATAAAAACTGAACAACGCAATCGCAGTCAAAACTGACTGAAATTGCGTGCACACTCGTGCGGGTTTCCCGCAATGCACACGCGACGCATCCGGAGCAAATCTGGGACGCCCATGTGAAAGAGGCCTTAACACTGACCTCCATAGCGGACCATCCCCTTAACTGTGACCTCCACAGCAGCCTTCCCCTAGGGTGGCCAGAGGTCCAGTTTTAAGCCGGATACCCTGTCCTCTGCCTGGCGCAGGGCCTGGACAAACACAAGGATGTTCTTTTGAACAGCTCACTCTCAGACCTCAGCAATGTGTTGTCTGAGTGTGAGCTGCAGGAAGAAAGTCACAGTCCCTCCCACCCCTACAGCTGACAGACTTCAATTTTTCAATCCCTGTCAGCTCAGGAGTGAGAGGGGGCCTTGCCTAACCAGATCGGTGCGTGGCTTAGCAGGACCTAGAAGTTGATTTTTAACTTCATTTTTTCAATCCCTGTTGGCTGAGGAGTGGGAGGGGGCGTGGCCTTTTGAATAGCTCACTCTAAGGCTACATGCAGACGACCGTATGTGTTTTGCGGTCCGCAAATTGCGGATCCGCAAAAAAAATCGGATGACATCTGTATGCCATCCGTTTCTTTTGGCGGATCCATTGTAACAATGCCTAAAACGGACAAGAATAGGACATATTTTTGCGGGGCTACGGAACTGACATATTGATGCGGACAGCACACGGTGTCCTGTACGCCATTTTTGAGGACCCATTGAAATGAATGGGTCTGCATCCTATCCACAAAAAAAAACCTGAACGGACATGTGTGCATGTAGCCTAAGACAGCAGCACTGTGCTGTCTGAGTGTGACCTTCCACACCTGCAGCTGACAGAAGTTCATTTGTACCTTTATTTTTTCAATCTCTGTCGGCAGAGGAGTGGGAGGGGGCATGGCCTAACCGGATCAGGAGCGTGGGTTAGTGGGACCTGGCGGCGGGGGTTTTAAGTTCGTCTTTTGTAGGTGGACACATTGTGGCAGGGGCGTGTCTGGGCTCCTTCCTGCAATAGTGACATCCCTCTGGGCACCTTACTGGCTCATTCGCTATTGGCCGTGGCTTTACTTCAATAGTGATTATCCTGGTGACAGATATCCTTTCTTTTCTTAGCTGTTTTTTTCTTGCCATAATACAAATTTTAACAGTCTATTCAGTAGGACTATCAGCTGTGTATCCACCTGACTTCTCCACAACGCAACTGATGGTCCCAACCCCATTTATAAGGCAAGAAATCCCACTTATTAAACCTGACAGGGCACACCTGTGAAGTGAAAACCATTTCAGGTGACTACCTCTTGAAGCTCATGAAGAGAATGCCAAGAGTGTGCAAAGCAGTAATCAATGCAAAAGGTGGCTACTTTGAAGAACCTAGAATATGACATATTTTCAGTTGTTTCATACTTTTTTGATAAGTATATAATTCCACATGTGTTAATTCATAGTTTTGATGCCTTCAGTGTGAATCTACAATTTTCATAGTCATGGAAATAAAGAAAACTCTTTGAATGAGAAGTTGTGTCCAAACTTTTGGTCTGTACTGTACATACACACATACACTCAGCTTTATTTATTAGATTATTGAGTGGACCTGTACCATCTTCAGATGCTATAGCCATTTCACTTGTCTGGTACTAGTGTGCACCATGTAGCCACATTACTCCATTATTGGGTACAGTACTTGTACAATCTCCAGAGGCTGTAGCCATTACACCTGTCTGGCCTTAGTCTGCACTACACAGCTGTATTCAGATGCTGTAGACATTGCATCTGTCTGGTTCTATTGTGCACAATGCAGAGGTGGAGTACTTGTACCATCTCCAGATGCTGTAGCCATTACACCTGTCTGGCTTTAGTCTGCACTACACAGCCGTATTACTTCCTTATTAGGTAGAGTCGGGTTCTAGTGTGCATCACGCAGTTATCGAGCGGAGAACCTATACCAGTTTCAGATGCCATGTCTCCACTCTCATTATAGTGCAGCCAGATTACTCCTATTCTCAGGTGGAGTATTTCTAGTATCTCCAAGTGCTGTGCCCTATTGGTATAATCTGTGGCCCATATGTCAATCATGTGGCCCCTTTTCATGCAGAGTGATGGTACCATCCCCAGAGGCTGTATTCATCACTCTGTTCTGGTTCTAGTATTCATCTGGCACCCATTACCGTTGTCCTCGGTGGTGTACTTGTACTATCTCAAGGTGATGTATCTGACAAACCATCCTGGTGGTAGTATGTAACTGGTAACCATATGTTCCCCCCTTCTTGGGCGGAGTACTGTTGCAATTGTTAGATCCAGTATATGGCTGGCCTTTTCAGATCTGACACCCGGTTCAGTACCTCCTGAACTAGGCCCTCAGAGTGCACAAAGTATTTTCATTGCCCCTGTACTAGGCACGATTTTTACTTATTGCTTGATGCACTATTTAACTAAACTTCTCAGTCCTGTTATGCACCAGACAACCACACTCCCTCCACCATGGGCAAGTTGCTGGTTATCATGCTAGGTTTGTTCTTTGTCAACCCTATAAAGTACTTCTGCATTCTACATAGGGTTGTTGCGGGTATCGAAATTCCGATACCCAAGCGATACTTTTGTCCCGGTATCGATGCGATACCGGGATTTCAATTTTTTTTTTTTAGATATTGGGCTGCGCTGCTGCACAGTCTAGTATCACAGAACATGAGCACGCTGCTGTCAGCACGCTCATGTTCACTCAGCAGCACAGGGAAGAAGGAAGCAGTCTCTCCCTCCCCCTTGTGCCGTGCTGCCAATAAATAGAGAGGGGCGGAGGAGTAGCAGGCGCACTGCGCCACCAATGATAGGAAGACCTTTCATGGGTCCGGACTTTGTTAAAGGGGTTGTCCAAGTTATATCAGGATAGGTCATCAATATCAGATCGGCTGGGGTCTGACACTATACCATTGTATACAAGTGTATAGAAGCGATCCGTACCATTGAAATGATTGAGATGGCTTGGGTGTCATTACACCTGCTTACCGCTGCAGATGCAATGACGAGCAGGTAAACAATGAAGAGGAGGCAGCCCTGGCACCGTGCGCACCTTCTCTTCAAACAGCTGATCGGCGGGGGTGCCGGGTGTCGGCTCGGACCCCAGCCGATCTGATATTGATGACCTATCCTGAGTATAGGTGATCAATAAATATAACTTAGACAACCAAAAAAAAAATCCACAGAATAAACTAAGATAAAAACATCCTGCACAATATGACATAAAAATGTGCGGATGTCCCTGGCCATATTATTAAAGAAAACCACAGAAATAAGATAATAATGCACTTAATAAAGTAGATGCAAGCACTATATATGGACAAAGTCCTCACTCTGATATGATAAGATCTGAGACACTTAGTCAATATATTTTGATCAAAACACATCTAAGCCCGCCTACCTAAGCCCGCCTACCTAAATTAGACAACCCCTTTAAGTAGCAGGCTACATAGAGCAGCGCCCAGGGATCTCCCTGCACTTACTATTATATCTGGGCGTCGCTCCGTTCGCCCGCTGTGCCCCTGTTACCGTCTCCTGCTCCGTATGCTAATTACTACTATCAGAGCAATGGGGAGGAGACATCAGCTTCTCTCCTGGGCGTTCCTTCTCCTTGGCTGTAGCGCTGTCCGAACAGTGGACGAACAGAGCGGCACCCAGAAATAATAGTAAGTGCAGGGAGATCACTGGGTGCCGCTCTATGTAGCCTGCTAACTTAACAAAGTCCGGACCCATGAAAGGTCGCCTTTAACTTTTAATACAGGAGGCAGGTGTCGGCAGCAGAATCACATAGCCATCACCCTGCCTCTGACAGGGAGCTGCGATCAGCGGCAGTTAACCCCTCAGGTGCTGCACCTGAGGGGTTAACTGCAGCTCATCTGCTGCCAGCACTCGACTCCTGTATTAAAGGTTAATTATCATTGTCGCCCTACTCAACCCCCCCAGTATTAAAATCATTGGTGGCAGTGGCCACAGAATCCCCTCCCTTTCTCATTGGTGGCAGTGGCCACAGGGTACCCTCCCCTTTTCATTGGTGGCAGTGGCAGCTTCTGATCGGAGACCCAGCATTGTAATCTTGGGGCTCCAATTGGTTACCATGGCAGCCAGAAGGCTACTGAAGCCCTGGCTGCCATGGTCAGCTCCCTGCTGCTGTGTGTACTATCACAGAGTTACATGGCCCAGTCCTGGCAGAGTACCTGGATCACCACTGGATGTTCTATCCTGCAGGGATACGAAGCATTGTGAACACCAGCCGCTATTGCAGTTTTTGGGTCATCGCTATTGCAGTTTTTCCGCTGCTCACTCTGGTATTGGACTTGGTCCTGTAGTTCTTCCATGGTCCCGGGCGTTCTTGGTACTCTTTTATGTTCTCTGATTAGTGTGCTACATGACAGAAGTGCCGTTCGTTAGGGCCTTGCCATTGTCTGCACCTGTCAGTTTCTCCCCCCTTTCTTGGGGGTTTCATTGTGCTCTGCTGGTAGCTGGTTTCTTCATGTCAGTGTAGTCTCTCCTGGCTTCCCCTGGCGAATTCTGCATCCTTTTCTGACATATGGATGTCTGGCGATTCTTTTACAGAATCCAGGGTGCTGTACTTGCCCCTTCTCTGGCAGTGTTATACAGTATGCTAGTTACTACACTTGGGATTGTTGGTTAACCATGACTGATGTTTTTTTCCCCTATGGTTGTCCTCATGTGGTGCAGTTCTGTGGACAATACTTGAGCCTCTGACTGGGTAATCCTGCTTGGAGTCCCTGCCCCAATGGTTCTTAGACTATTTAGCTACCCTGACGTTCACTGGCCGGTTCCCTCTGGGGAAGCTACTTATGGCATCTCTGACCGCACATGCTCTGTATGACAGCTGCTTCTTGAGGCCCGGTTTGGTTATTTTACCTCCTGGGTCCCCATAGGCTTGTTTCCCTCTTGAGATTCTAACCTCTCTTCCTGTCTCCCCAGGTTCAGGTTCTAGTACCTTCGGAGTTGTTGCTCCGGTTTGCAATTTGCATTCGTTTTGGCCACTTCTGGGATGGAGCTTTCCCTTGATTTGAGAACTGTTCCTCCTTAGGCATTTCCTCCTTTAGCTTGTCTCCAGGAAGTTTTTTTCTTGGTTCAGGACTGCTCCTGTCCTTTTCCCAGGAATTTTCTCTCCCGCCTGGTTCCCTCATAGTCTAATTTTACTTGTTGGGTCTGCCCTCTTATAGATCCTAGCCCTCCTGGAGCATCCTTCTATATGCAGAGCGCTGGGTCTTTACCAACAGACGCCTTCCGGTTGTGCTGCTCTCCTGTTTCTCCAGGGGGAGCCCTGGCTCTTCCAGATCCTTCCTCGAGTTCTTTAGTGTGCACTTTTTCAACTCTTGGTTCTTATGCAGGACATCTAGCACTGCTCCCTATTCTCTAGCTTCTTCTTTTTCCCTACCTTGGGTGGAGCTCGGTGTTTCCCCTTGTTCCTTTCTTGCATATGGCCTTTTTTCCCAGGCACTTGTCCTTGGGATCCTGGCAGTTTGCCATAATTTTTATTTTTGGGACTCTTCCTGGTCCTGGAGCCTCTCGGCTCACTTCCTTCGTTTTCTATCTACCATTTAATGCTATGGCCTCTCCTGGTCCTATTGGGTCACATGGTTCTCCTGCACCTGTGCGCCCAACTTTTTGCATGAGATTTCCTTCCCACCCTCGGAAACTGCTTTGGGACATCCCATGATGGACACAGCGTCCCCCAATGACATTAACAAGAAAATTAGATTTTTGTACTTACCGGAAAATCTGCTTCTTGTTCAATTCATTGGGGGACACAGATCCCCACCCTTTGTTTTCATTTCTCTTTCTGTTACCTGGCTGCTGCTCTTCTTTTTTCCTTCCCCGGTCCAGGAAATGTTGGTTTTTTGCTTTTGTTTCTCTCTCCCACTGCTATTGGTACAAACTGATTATCCTAGTGTCTGTGGAGAGGGTATAGCCCACCTGGGCGGAGCCAACCTTTTGAATATCTAGTGTCGCCTCCTAGTGGTAGCTCGGTGTATACCCATGGTGCTGTGTCCCCCAATGAATTGAACGAGAAATAAATTTTAACGGTAAGTACAAAAATCCAAATTTTTTTGCGGACCGTATACAGAACCATTCATTTCAATGGGTCCGCCAAAAAAACGGAAGTTAATCCGTGTGCATTCCATTTCCTTATTTCCGTTCCGCAAAAAATAGAACATGTCCTATTATTGTCAGCATTACGGACAAGTATAGGACTGTTCTATTAGGGGTCATCATCCGTATTTTTTGCGGTTCCGTTTTTTGCGGACCGCAAAATATATACGGTCGTGTGCATGAGGCCTAATGTAAGTAAATGTTTTTTTAAATGTTGTGCTTGAGGAACTGTAAAAGGAGAGGAGGAGGGGAATTATTAATGATGCAGGGCGCTCTGACTTATAAAAGGACACTGACATATTAGGCAGCACAAAGATTGCAATTTTATTGTGTGGGGCTACAGAGGGGCTGTTCCTGTTTTGGAGCATAAATGGGGTATTATTAATTGATTCTGCCCAAAACAGCAATAGCAGCAGTCTTTCTGATGCTACATGTTGCACTATGCAACATATCAGGATGAAGAGTTTGTGTAGGTTGGAAAAAGGTGGGTGTATGTTGGAAAAACTAAGGGGAAGATTTATCAAACTTAGTTGCCCATAACAACCAATCAGATTTCACCTTTCATTTTCCAAAGGAGCCGTCAAAATGAAAGGTAGAATTTAATTGGTAGTGATGGACGAACATCTGCCGGGGCGATCAAATGTTCGCCGCGGGTCCCATTCATTTTAATGGCAGACGAACCTGAAAAACCTTCAGCTCATATTTGCAGCCAATAAATAATTACTAGAAGTGCACAAATAGTCCCACAACATGGACAGTGACATACCAGATTTATTATTCGAATTTGCAATCTCCATTTATAATTTTTTTCAATGCGAAAAATCGGCAATATAATTTTCGCGTACGTGCATGCGCCAATGCACTATACAGTACCGAAATGCACTATAAAGAAAGTATATTGGTATATAACACCCCGCTTCAATCAATTTTTGGGGGGGACGACTGGTTTCCCCTTTCGTCCTCCGGCAGCACATCATGGGTTAATAGGTTGACATCTTCTTTCTAGTACCGCCCACCTAGCAAAAATACAAGTAATCAATTAATTAATTAAACTAATAGCCTGCCCTATAAGGGTCACCTCCCACAATGCCTCGGCGTGTTTTTTTATTGTCCTCTTCCTATAGGATGTAGCCCACCTAAGAAGACTATCGCTTGGCCGCATACCTTGACACGGTTTTAAGGCCTAGGAGTGGGAATAGCCATGTGTATTCCCTGGCTCCACTCCAGTCTGCTCCAGCGCCATCCCCGAAGTCCCTGGGTTCTTCGGTAGCGGGGCTTGGATCTCCGGTCACAGCGCGATCCTCTTACCGGAAGTTAAGTGCCGAACTTCCGGTTTCGCGCGTGGAACGCATCGTGACACGCAGGCGCGCCTCCTGCCCCATTTGAGCGCCAAATTCAGATTTTTAAGGTAATTAAGAGCGGATCTAGCTGGAGCTCGGTGCCCTTTGTACTAGGCAGCAGAGCTCCAGCATTTAGAGGTATTATTAAGGATCTCTTCTCTCTGTTAGGAGAGTCTCTTTTTCCCATGACTTTTTTCTCATTCTTCCTCGTGATTTATTGTACCTCCCTTAAATTTCAGATGTCCAGCACATCAAGCAGGGGGGAAAAGAGATCCCGGAAGAGCAGACATAGGATGTGTCAGGCCTGTGAGCAACCTCTCCCTGATGATTTCCTGCAGGATCTATGTGTCAGGTGTCACCGTGATACGCAAGATTCCTCGCCATCCAAAAAGAAACAGAAATCTTAGTCATCCGCTGTATTTCGTGTTTTCACCAGTTACCTGCGGATCATCCCTCCAATATTTGTGAGGATTGTACCCATCCGGATAATCCTTCAGATGTTGAGACAGAAAAAATTCAAATCTTTCCTCAAACAATATAAGAAGAAGGGGTCAAAGAAGCCGTGTTTATCCCCATCATCTTCTGAGGAGTCTCTTCGTTCGGAAGGCAAGGTTTCTTCAAGGAGTCAGATTCGCACTTCATAGAAGATAATTTATTGTTTAATAAAAAAGATGCAAATCGATTAATAAAAGAGGCCAGTAAGGAGAAATCTGGCACTCGTGAGGAAGATGATCTCTTTTACTTCCCTAAAAAGAAGGCTCCTGTGTTTCCCAGCCACCCGTTCCTAGACGCAATAATGCATAAAGAATGGGAGCAGCTGGTGTGAAGGATTAATCTAGGATCTAGATTCAAAAATATCTACAAGACTGATCCTGCAGAATCCACAAGTTGGGAGTCTCCCGCTAGAGTAGATTCAGCAGTAACCAGATTAACAAGAAAATCTTTCTTCCCTTCGGATGATTCAGCATTATTAAAGGACCCTATGGAGAAGAAGGCGGATGGTCTACTTAAGAGACTACACACGTACCTCGCTTCTATGAACAAAGCAGCTATGGCCACGGTACCTGTAGCCCGTGCTCTGAGGGTTTGGCTTAGCCAATTAGGCAGAGATATTGAAGATGGAGTTTCCAGGGAGGATTTACTCTGGCAACTACCGACTTTGAAGCTGGCGGCAAAATTTCTTTGCGACTTTCCAGTTGATTCCTTAAGGCTTATTGCTAAGAATATGGCACTCACTAGTTCCGTTAGAAGAGCTATATGGCTAAAACTCTGGTCTGGAGACCCTTCTTCAAAGAGTAACCTATGTTCCCTTCCTTTTGAGCCAGGCAAATTATTCGGCTCTCATCTCGATAAACTTCTTCAGGCCAATATGGAAGATAAGGCGTTAGATTTTCCACAGCCTAAACGCAGAGATAAAAGATTTTTTCGTCCCTACAAGGGTCAAGATTCCAGGAGATCTACCTTTAGAGGCCATCCCAATCGTGGAAGATCTGACCGTAGAACCTGGGTTCCTGTGGAGAAGTCTAGAAAGAAGACCGACGATAACAGATCTACCAAACCTGAATTCTGACGCCAGAGGTCAGAAAGTGGGAGGACGCCTGGCACTCTTCTACCCCAGATGGCAGCAGATTACTTCAGATTGCTGGGCACTAAATGTTGTTCACAAAGGCTATACTCTAGAATTCAACCATCTACCAAGAGACAGGTTTATTCTCAACGATGGAAGAGACCTAAAGATCATCCAGCTTTTAGAAGAATTCTTGAAAAAATGAGCTCTAGAACCAGTTCCGGTTCATCAAGAATATTCAGGCTTCTACTCCAGAGTTTTTCGTGTTCCCAAACCCGACGGAAAAAGCCGCTTAATTATGGATCTCCGCTATGTAAACCGCTGCATGAAAAAGATCCATTTTCAAGATGGAAACAATAAGGTCCATTACTGCAGTCCTCAGAAAGAATCAGTTTATGTCCTCCCTGGACTTAAAAGACGCATACCTCCACATTCCGATCCAGTTACAATCAAGAAAATACTTGAGAGTCGGCATCAGGATGGGGAAAAGAACGATGCATTTCCAATTCAAGGCCCTCCCGTTTGGCTTGTGTTCTGCCCCAAGGATCTTCACAAAGATTGCTGTTATTGTTGTTGTGGAGCTTCGTCTTCAGGGGATTCAAATCTTCCCCTATTTGGATGACTGGCGGTGCCTTGGGCGAATATCCACACCCGAGATCTTCAGCAGAATTTACTCCAATCCTGGCGGCGCAGCCGTTATCAATTGGGGGCGAAGGTGAAGTTATCTTCCTCCACGGTACAGAACCTCAAGTGGTGGCTTCACTCCAGCAATCTGGTCAAAGGGAAGAATTTCCAGTTTCTCTCCTCAGTAACCATCATGACGGATGCATCCGGCCAGGGCTAGGGAGCGCACCTCCAGAACAAGTGGGTGCAAGGCCGCTGGTCCCCCAGAGAAAGGAGGCAGTCTTCAAATTACAAAGAATTGAAAGCTGTTAGCACTTTACAAGTTCAAAACCGAGGGAAGTCAGTACTGATCTGTTCAGACAATCTTGTCACGTTATTCTATTTGAACAAACAAGGGGGCACGAGGAGCAGCCTCCTGCTGCAACTATGCAAGAAGATTTTCGAATGGGCAGAATCACATCTTTCGGAGTTAAAAGTTCTGCATATCAGAGGGTGCTCGAATACTCAAGCGGATCTTCTGAGCAGGAAGATAGTCAACCAAGCGGAATGGGAACTAAATCCTATCGTCTTCCAAAGCATTGTAGCCAAATAAGGATGTCCGTCCTGGGACCTGCGACAAACAAGAAGTTAAGCAAGTTCTGTTCTCTGAAGATCTCCGACAATCCTGCAGTGGTAGATGCCTTCTTAATGAGTTGGAAGAACCTCTCCGCCTACGTTTTTCCCCCAGTTCCTCTCATTCCAAAGACATTACGAAAAATAGTAGAGGAGAAGCCTCTATTTATAATAGTAATAACCCCCTTTTGGCCAAGGAGGTCATGGTTCCCGCTCCTCCTTCATCTGTCCAGAGGAGAATTCTTGAAGCTCTCTCCACGTCCGGATCGTCTTCTCCAGAACGGCCTATATCATCAGAGTCTAGACCGTCTACATCTTACGGCCTGGAAGTTGAAAGATCTGAATTAGAAGGAAAAGGTCTCTCACAGTCCGTCATTAATACCCTTCTTGCCTCTCGCAAAGACTCGACTAAGAGGAAATATGCTAAAATATGGAGAAAATTAGTTTCCTGGAGTTCTGATTCTGGCCATGAAGATCTTGATGTCTCTTCAGTTCTGCAATTTCTTCAAGATGGGTTTCAGAAAGGCCTCAAACCCAATACCTTGATAACCCATATGACTGCCATTAATTCCATGACAGAAAATAGATTCCTTCATCACCCTCTAATCCTCAGGTTCTTCAAGGCGGTAAGAAGATTACAACCAGTGCATAGGGATCCTACACCTATTTGGGATCTTTCCTAAGTTCTAAAGAGACTTACTTCAGCACCTTTCGAGCCTTTACAAGATGTAGACCTCAAATGGCTTTCTTATAAGGCTTTATTTCTCACGGCTCTCACTTCCGCAAAAAGGCTGAGAGAACTACAAGCCTTGTCATCCAGATTTCCCTATGTACGCTTTCTACCAGATGGAGTACTATTGTGTACAATTCCGAATTTTCTGCCTAAAGTGCCTTCTTCAGCTAATAAGAATAGAGAATCATTTCTTTCGGTATTTTTTCCTGATCCAGTTAACGAGCAACAGACCAGTCTGAATACTCTAGATGTTAAAAGAACATTACAAATCTACCTCCAAAGAACTAAAGACATCAGGAAAACCAAAAATCTTTTTGTTCTCTTCGCTGGTCCAAGAAAGGGACAACTGCCTTCTAAGGACTCTCTTGCGAGGTGGATAAAGTCAACAATTATGGAAGCCTATTCTCTTGAATCCGTTCCTCCACCCTTTCCAATCAAGGCCCATTCCACCAGAGCTGCAGCAACCTCCTGGGCAGAGATGGTGCAAGTTCCTATTGAAGATATTTGCAATGCCGCATCATGGTCCTCGTCTCTGATGTTTGCGAAGCATTATCGTCTGGACGACAATGCTAGGAGCTCAGCTTTTGGTACTGGGGTTTTGTCAGCAGCCTTGGATAAAAGTCCCTCCCTATGAGATCTATAAAAATCGTATGATGTGCTGCTGGAGGACGAAAGGGGAAAGGAAAAATTTGTACCTGGGATTTTACTTTCCTTGAGTCCGGAGGCAGCACAAGTATACCCTCCCTAATAAATTACTTCTTTGCATATATTTGTCTGAGTCTATTTCTTAAACACGCCGAGGCATTGTGGGAGGTGACCCTTATAGAGCAGGCTATTAGTTTAATTAATTAATTGATTACTTGTTTTTTGCTATGTGGGCGGTCCTAGAAAGAAGATGTCAACCTATTAACCCATGATGTGCTGCCTCCGGACTCAAGGAAATAAAAATCCCAGGTACGAATTTTTCCTATATCACACCAGTAGAAATTATTTGTTCCAATAATGCTTGTCCCTCTATATACCTGCAGTATCGCAGCAGAACCGCACACAACTGCCGCACAATACAAATGCACTATAATATACTTTCTAACATAGAAAGTATATTATAACATTGTACACGGAAGGCAATCCATTAGAACATACTGTACATAAAGATAAAACGTAACCTTTAATAATGTTACTATGAGGGTCCATTCACACGTCCGTAAGTGTTTTGCGGATCCGCAAAACACGGACACCGGCAATGTTCTGCAATTTGCGGACCGCACATCGCCGGCACTATAATAGAAAATGCCTAATCTTGTCTGCAATTGCATGTTCTAACATGTTCTATTTTTTTGCGGAAACGGAGGCATGGATGCGGAAGTGCGGATCCGCAAATGTGGATGCGGACAGAACATTCCGGCCCCATTCAAAATGAAAGGGTCTGCACCCGTTCCGCAAAATTGAAAATAAATTAAATTATTAAAGTTACGCAAAAAGCATAGATGTGGTAGTCAATAACAAGTGCTCAGAGGCACTAAATCAGGTGCTCGGCGGCACCAAATGAGAAACCATATGTCCTACCACAATCCGGGGGGTTCCAGTGCACATCCATGAATCCCGGAGAGAAAGCAAAAACCATCTATACCTGGGCTAGATGATGATGTGGTATTGAAGGACAGGGTGGGCAAAGAACTGTCCCTGATATTGCCCTACATGGGGGTGCTATTTTGGCCCTGATAGCCTAACCACAGACCACGCGCCCTGATAAGAGCGACCCCGTCCAGAACCTTACCCTATATAAAAATGGCCCTAGTAAGCCCCTAGCCCCTAGGCCCCTGACTTCCAGGTGATCACTATATAGATCTATGTGTTTTTGACTCATTATAAAAGTATATTATAAGTATATCGCACCCAGTGTCGGACTGAGGTACATAGGGCCCACCAGTAAAATTTATTTTGGGGGCCCACCATACGGATACATTCAAATATAATAAATAATTTAACAAGTTTTTTATATGAACATAGGCTGGTTGAGGTGCTGTACATTGAATATATGTATGTACTGCAGTAAATCTAATGTATTATGTTCAACTTGTGCAGGGGGTGGGAGACTAGGGGCCCACCTTGCCCAGGGGCCCACCGGGGGATTCACCTGTACCCCTGTGGACCAGTCCGAGCCTGATCGCACCCCTCTGTGTATCACACCTATCAATAGCACACCTATACCAGTCCTTAAAAGGACTTTTGGGACCCTATTAGCTAGCTTTGGTGTCCCTAACAGCCTGTCCCTGCTCCACACAGCAACCTCTCCCTACACTGGCAAAACACTGAATGTAAAATGGCGGCCAGATCAGGTTTATTTATAAGGCAGGGGGTATGTCTATGTGCTGAAACGTCTCAATTGGCTGTCCTGTACCACCTGATCAATGTGTCATGAGTCAAAGTTCTTCACAATGTAAAAGAATATGGCGGGCGCGAATATCTCCATATGTTCGCATGTTTGGTCGAATCGCAAACACGCAAATTCGCCGCGAAACAACCTTTGGGCGAACTGCAAGGCAATCTCTACTATTTGGTTTCTATGGGCAACTAAGCCAGTTCTACTTTACACCAGTTTGATAAATCTCCCCCTTAGTCAACCTATACGAACTCTGCATCTCCCCCTAAGAGCCTAATATGTGTTGCAAACTTAGCAGAGAAAAATTGTAGCTGGAAGAAGTCATCATGGCGGTCCAGGCTGCATGGAATAGACATGAAAAGTTAACTGTAAGTAATTGGATTCCATTATATTGTAATAACTTGCGCAGTTTGCAGCACACCACTGTATGGTCATTGTACAGTGAGAATAATGATCTTTGTGTTTTGGTTTTATTTAGTAATAGTATGGCGGCATACAACAGTCACTATGTAGTGGTAATAGTATTAGTCATAGAGTATTATTTTTACTTTGTATAGTGGCATCATTGGTAGTATTGCCCTTTGCATGGTGGGTTTCATTCAATAACAGCATGGAGGTATATAAAAATGATTTAAAATATTGGTCTTCCTTTTTATTCAGTAACCGTATGGTAACATTATTCAGTCACTATACAGGTCCTTCTAAAAAAATTAGCATATTGTGATAAAGTTCATTATTTTCTGTAATGTACTGATAAACATTAGACTTTCATATATTTTAGATTCATTACACACAACTGAAGTAGTTCAAGCCTTTTATTGTTTTAATATTGATGATTTTGGCATACAGCTCATGAAAACCCAAAATTCCTATTTAAAAAAATTAGCATATTTCATCTGACCAATACAAGAAAAGCGTTTTTAATACAAAAAAAGTCAACCTTCAAATAATTATGTTCAGTTATGCACTCAATACTTGGTCGGGAATCCTTATGCAGAAATGACTGCTTCAATGCGGCGTGGCATGGAGGCAATCAGCCTGTGGCACTGCTGAGGTGTTATGGAGGCCCAGGATGCTTCGATAGCGGCCTTAAGCTTATCCAGAGTGTTGGGTCTTGCGTCTCTCAACTTTCTCTTCCCAATATCCCACAGATTCTCTATGGGGTTCAGGTCAGGAGAGTTGGCAGGCCAATTGAGCACAGTAATACCATGGTCAGTAAACCATTTACCAGTGGTTTTGGCACTGTGAGCAGGTGCCAGGTCGTGCTGAAAAATGAAATCTTCATCTCCATAAAGCTTTTCAGCAGATGGAAGCATGAAGTGCTCCAAAATCTCCTGATAGCTAGCTGCATTGACCCTGCCCTTGATAAAACACAGTGGACCAACACCAGCAGCTGACATGGCACCCCAGACCATCACTGACTGTGGGTACTTGACACTGGACTTCAGGCATTTTGGCATTTCCCTCTCCCCAGTCTTCCTCCAGACTCTGGCACCTTGATTTCCGAATGACATGCAAAATTTGTTTTCACCCGAAAAAAGTGCTTTGGACCACTGAGCAACAGAAGCCCGGGTCAGGTGCTTCTGCCGCTGTTTCTGGTTCAAAAGTGGCTTGACCTGGGGAATGCGGCACCTGTAGCCCATTTCCTGCACACGCCTGTACACGGTGGCTCTGGATGTTTCTACTCCAGACTCAGCTGTTTGAAAAGTCCTTTGCTCTGCGCTGCATCCTTCTCACAGCTTACCAACGACAGAACCATACATTGTATAGCGACTGTGCTTGGTATTGCAGACCAGGCCTATTCCTTTTTATGGGACTGAGCTGCACCTAGGCCATGTGACTGATGAACATGACGTTAGTAGCCTAGGAAGAGATCACATCACTCCCCGAAGTGCCATCGCTTTTTTAAACAGAAGGTCAATAGGTGTTTCTGGGAGTCAGACTCCTAATGATGGCCTAATGTAAAAATCTGAGCAAACCCTTTATTCACTGTATGGTAATAACTGGTTGTGCTAATTTGATAATAATATATGTATATAAATTTTTTTTTTGGTGAGTGGGGGACATATACGTTGAGGCTTGTGTCCCCTTTTGAGACTCTAGCAATACCATTGAAAAAAGTTCTGCAGCTCTTTTGAATCAACTGAATGTGTTGCTAGTGTTAATACAATATTTCAGCTCTTGGGGCCCTACTTTCATTTTGCCAAGGGCCACAATTAGAATAAAACATCCCTGCAGGAGGCGCAATAATACAGTGGCTGTGCTTGGTATCACAGCTCAGCCCCATTCACTTCAATGGGACTGAGCTGTGCCTAGACTATGAGACTGATGAACGTGACATCATATGGCCTAGGCAAAGCTGGAGAAGGCCACGGTGCTACTCAGTGTTGCTGCTCTCTCAAACAGCTGATCGACTGGGCTCCTGGATGTAGGACCAGAGGATAGGTCATCAGTAAAAAATTCTCGGAATACCCCGTTAAAGGTATATAGATATTTATTTTGCTAGCTGTGGATTGGACCCATTCTGTGTCAATGCTGGGTCCTTATTTTACTAGTGGCTCCAGGCAGCCTGAATGCTTGGTGCACCATTGCTCCCTGTAACCTTCAGACAAAGTGAGATCATGGAAGTAGTAAGTTAAAAAGTCAGCACTAGACTGGCACAACTTGTTTTACATAGCTATGCCAATCCTCATGCACCCAAAACAGCTCACTGAGGCATGAACTCCTCAAGACCTCCAAAGACCACATCCTTTAATCCTTTCAGCCCCGGGCAATTTTCCATTTTTGGGTTTTTGTGTTCCACATCCTGCCTTCCCGGAGCCATAACTATTTAATTTTTCTGTTCACGTAGCCGTCCGACATAGGGCTTGTGCTTTCTAATGGCACCATTTACTATGGCATACAATGTAGTGGGAAGCTGAAAAAAAAAAGTTCTGCCACAGTTTTATGGGTTTTGTTTTTACGGCTTCCCTATGCTAGATCAGTACAATTACTGCAATACTACTTTATATAGTTTTTCTTGTGTGTTAATACTGAAAAAATACTAAAACTTTGAAAAAATATATTTATACTTTGCATTGACATGTTCTGACTTTTTTTTATAGCTACAGAGATGTGTGAGTGCAAATTTTTTGTGGGGGTTATCTTTACTTTTTATTGATACCATTTTGGTGAGGGTTTGAATTTTTTATAACTTTTTATGAAATTTTTTGGGGGAGGTGAAGTGATGAAAAACTGGAGATTTTTTTTATCCATTACAGTGTTCACCGTACAAGATAAATACATTTATATTTTAATACTTCAGGCGTTTTGTGATGCCTATGATGATTATTCTTTTATTTTTTATTATGGGGGTGATTGAATTTTTTTTTTAAACTTATATTAAGTGCCCTTATGAAACTTTAATATGCAATCTTTAAATCACTTTTGCCTTAGGCCTCATGCACACGACCGTTGTGTGCATCCGTGGCCGTTTTCCGTTTTTTTTCACGGACCCATTGACTTTCAATGGGTCCGTGAAAAAATCGGAAAATGCACCGTTTGGCAGCCGCATCCGTGATCCGTGTTTCCTGGCCGTGAAAAAAATAAGACCTGTCCTATTTTTTTCACGCCCAACGGTTCACGGACCCATTCAAGTCAATGGGTCCGTGAAAAATCACGGCTGCACACAAGATTGTCATCCGTGTCCGTGATCCGTGTCCGTGATCCGTGTCCGTTTTTTCCTATCATTTCAATGGCAAACTTGACTTAGATTTTTTTTTCATTTGTCATGTCCGTGGCTCCTCCAAAAAACAAGGAAGACCCACGGACGAAAAAACGGTCACGGATCACGGACCTACGGACCCCGTTTTTGCGGACCTTAAAAAAAACGGTCGTGTGCATGAGGCCTTACACTGCTGTGATTTAGTACAGTAGTGTGTGGGAAATTCTGTATATTTCTATGAGCGCTGCCATCTGCAGGGCTTAATAGGAACTACTGCCAGGGTGGATTTGATTTAAATCAAAATGATTTAAATCACGATTTAAATCACTAGTCAGTAAGGCTTGATTTAAATCATAGGTTTTTACATAAAGATTCATATTTGGACAATTTTTCTATTGTACTTAGGAAGGAGAAAAATAATCATTACCTTAATAATAACAATTTAAATAGGATTTATTCAACTGAAACAATAACATTACAGCATGTTATTTGCTTAAACATCCATGTTTGTTGCAGTGTTTGCATTTTGCATGCATGCCTGCCTTACCGATAGGTAAAGGAACTTCATTAAAATATTGCCAAACTGGGTCTCTTTTACGGCCTGCTGCCATTATAGTTTTTTTCCTCCAAGGAAAGAATGTAATAAAGCTCAGGTCATACACACAAAAAGATCCAAAGTCTGTCTGTGGCTGTGCAGTACTGTGCTCAGAAAGTTTCACTTTCATTTTGTAGTACTCCTTGTCTGCTTGCCTTTTCCTCCTTACACTTAGTTTCACTTTCTTCTTGTGCAGATCTATTCCACTCCAAACAATCAGAAAAATATTGTTTATATTCTATTCACTGAACTTTAAACTTAACACTGAAGGGGTTGATTCTGTATTTATAGGTTTGTAGAAGTTAGGATTAAGATCTTTTTCTCAACTCTTTTCACGTTATAAATTCAGTTTTGAGAACTCCAAAATTAAACCAAGCATCTGTGATAATATCTTGTAGGCAGAGAAACTGCCCAATAATCTTACAAAAACCTCTGGAACAGCATGACATTGTGAATGGATTAATGGAATTTAACAAAAAATTAAACATATACAGCCTTATTCTACATAATTAAAAAAGTAATCTTTATTTCATAATGAAATAACCTTTGGATGGTAATATATTTTCCTCAAAAAGCATTTTATATAAAAAAATCAGATAAAAAAAAAAAATAATTGATTTTTGATCGATTGATTTTTGATCATTGATTTTTATCCACCCTGACTACTGCTCTATTAGCCTGGAACTCTTCAGAGAGATCCAGGCTATTAGAGAGAATAAACAGCTTCTCTGATCTCCACGCAGGGGAGGCATTTGGGTCGCAGGAGCACAATGCTTCTGGGGAAAGCCGCTTCAGATGCCATGTCACAATTGACCACAGCATCTTAGAGGTTTGATGTCTGTGATCAGCTTTATCGCCAATCACAGACATTAGCCCTGGGTGTCTGCTGTTTAAAACCGGTGAAGACACAACAGTCATGGTCCACGTTGGCACCAATTAGAAAGAAAGAGGTAGGTGGAGAGTCCTTAAAAATGATTTCAGGGACTTAGGTCACAAGCTTAGGGCAAGGACCTCAGAGGTAGTATTTTCTGAAATACTACCTGTACCTCGAGCCCCTCTAGAAAAGCAGCAAGATATTAAGGAGGTAATCAAGTGGCTCAAGAACTGGTGTAGGAAGGAGGGGTTGGAGTTCCTGGAGAACTGGGCCGATTTCTCTGTTGGCTACAGACTGCATCATAGGGATGGGCTGCATGTCAGTGGGGAAGGGGCAGCTGTTTTGGAAAAAAGATGGCTAGAAGGTTGGAAGCATGTTTAAACTAGGGACCGGGGAAAACTATTACATGATAGGAAGAGAAGATAGTGTAGATGTCTGTCTGCCTAAGCCCGTGGGCATATTTAACATGTGTGTCAGGAGTTTTCCCAGCATACACGCTAAATGTACAGCTCAAACTTGTGATCTTACACTACACTGTACATATTACAAACACACTTTGTTATACTACACTGTACACAGTAAACGCTATGAAATCCAGTTTACTATTATATTACACAGCAAAATACCCTTGCTACATTGTTGGTCACCTATAAAAGATATGGCAGCATTTTGCGTTTAGTTTTAAGATATATGTAACCATTGGATATATAAATCATGTTGAATTGCTGGAATATTTATATCCACCATGCCTCCCTTTGCCACTTTGCTGGCACTCTGCAAAAGGACTATAGTATGCCAATGGTAGCTGGAGGGTCATTCAGAAGTTTGCTATGGGGCTTAGCCTTTTCTAGATACCCCCCTGAATGGGCAGTGTATTAAACCCTTCCTGACAAACAATGTAAATGTACAGCGCATTGAGAAGCAAGTTCCTGATGCTCGTTGTAATAGTATGGCAAGCAGATCGGGTGGAACAGAGACTAAAAACTCCCATGCTGGTGGATTTACAGTGGGAGGGTGCCCTTTCTCTCAACCCATTGGCTCCCGGCAATGCAAGTGTAGTGTGCTGATCACTGTAAAGCAGTCTGAGGCCTTACAAAGGCCTCCAGACATGCCATGTACTGACACCTATGAGGTCCTATGCGGTGTAGTTTCCAAAATGGGGTAACTTTTTGAGGGTTTCTACTGTAAGGGTACGTTAGTCTCATCAAATATGACATGGAAGCCAAAAACTGTTCCTGCAAAATCTGTCCGTGATCCAAAGCTTGCCCTGCTGCTCATAGAATTCTGGAGAGATAGTTGATCCAGGGAGTTATTCTGATTGCCTGATTGGAGTCGGGAAGGAATTTGTTTCCCCTAAATTGAGGAAATTTGGTTTCTACCTCATAGGTTTTTTTTTTTTTTGCCTTCCCTGTGGATCACCTTGCAAGATAACTGGCTGAAATGGATGGGCAGATGTCTTTTTTTCAGCCTTGCAAACTGTGTTACTATGTTAATAATGAAAAGAACTTCAGCGGTTATGATGCAAAAAGGTGGGTCTTTTATTGAAGTGCTGCCTTAATATACAGTGACATTTCGGCGGTATATGGCCTTTATCAAACTGTGCTAAAAAGTAGTAAGAAACAGTGTGTCAATATACAAGCAACTCATGATTAAACCAGTTTATCAGGAATACAAGAAAATGCACTACACACAGGTCCCGTGCAGATTGTAGGATCCATTAAGGGACAACAAGATCCATACTGGGTATCTAGTATGGTCATATAAGGAAGATATTGTAGTCCAAAATCAATAATCATAAAGATTCTATACATGTCAGATATATACAATATATACAGTCCGGTGCATATGCTCACATGTATTGTGCTATCATTGGAATAAGGTACTCTATATAAGAAAATAAATTAAAATAAATCCAGGAGTAGCCATATCTGAATAAGGGGAAGTATCCATATCTGAAAAGGGAGACTGATAATTCTACATGCAAATAGAGAACAGGACTATAATAAGAGAATGCCAGCCAATCCACATAGATTAAGCTATTTGTAGTAATTACCTACTGCCACTTTGGGAGGATGAGAAAATATAGAAGATAGCTGTGCTCAATAGACAGGGATAGCGTGCAGTTGCACAGGTGAGTGGATGTGCCATGTGCAGAAAGAAAATGCGCCTATTGGAGATATTCAGGAGACTAACTTAGACTAACTTAGAGATTTTCCACTGTAGAAAAACTTCAGCTGTATTTCTGGTGGATACTCAGACACTGTGTTTCAAAACGGCAGAACTTCAGCTGTATTTCTGGTGGATACTCAGACACTGTGTTTCAAAACAGGTAAGGAATTTGTTAGACAGGTTATCACTATTGTCTGATTGCAAATGAGCATAGTAAGGTTTTAAATTTGTTGTTGGGGGAGGAGCTTTTGTGGGAGTATGTGTATATATAGCCACATAGTATTAGCTTGACTAATTATAGCTTGCTGCATTTTCAAGTGCTGCTTTTTATAAGTGCATTGGAGATATTCAGGAGGTAATCTGGAGGTGGATACAATCTAAAAAAGTAAGATTTGTTTGTTTAAAATCTTTCCCCTCTTTAAAATGACAGACCTGGTTCTGTGCAGGAATTGTTGTGCTTTTATTTCAGGTTCCACTCTTCAGAGGTTTGGATGCTGTCTAATCTGTAGACAGCTCTCCATAATGCAGCAGGAAAATGCATTTTTGAAATCTGTGATTTGTAAATTAACTGTTAAACAATCTCAGGCTGAGAATGTTGCAATGCCACTGCCACAGAGGCCCCCTAGAAATGGAAGATGGGTTACTGCAGGTTCTGGTAGACTGAGAGTTGTTGATAGAAGACATGTCCCACAGTCTGTGGATCTCCATAATTCATTTGCAGCACTTTCAGAGTGCAAGAGCAACATGGAGGATGGCTCAAGCACAGTGGGTGAGAAACAATCATCTCCCATGCCTAAAGTATGCAAGACTGCAGCCAAAGACAAAAAGGAGATGGTGAGGACTGATAGTAAGCAGCTGTTGGTGGGCGATTCCATCATAAGAGGTGTGAAGTTAGAGGAAAATGGTGTTGTGAGATGTTTCTCTGGTGCTACCGCTAGCAGGGATAGATGACGTATCCTTAATATTGTTAAGCAAGCAAAGCAGGAAAGGGAGGTGTATGTTATTGTCCATCTTGGTTTCATGAGGTTTCAAAGGTGAAGGAAGCTTTTCACACACTTGGAAATGATATACGAGAGGTTGCATCAACTGTTTCATTCTCTGCAGTTTTGCCTGTGCATAACCTTCAGCATGACAGGAAGATGCGCATTAAGGAATTCAATGTGTATAGCTTGGTGAATGGTGTCGTTGGAATGGAAAAGAACTGTACAAGAAAGATGGTTTGCATCTTTCTCTCAAGGGAACAAATGTCCTCAGTGAACAGTTCAAAGTATTTGCTAAGGAGAATTTAAACTAGGAAAGGGTGATAATCCAGCAGTCAGACTGCCCCCCGGAACAATGCCAGAAGATGCTAGTAGCACACAGGTTAAGAAATGACAAGCTCAGAGTCTTGTCTACAAATGCTCGCAGTTTAGGGAATAAGATCAATGAACTTGAGGCTATAATGGCATCTGAGAATATAGATTTAGTGGCTGTTACTGAGACGTGGTTCAATGGGAGTAATGACTGGGATATAACAATACCAGAGTTCTCTCTATATAAGAAAGACAGAGAAAGCAAGAAGGGGGAGGGGTGGCCTTGTATGTGAAAGATAGCATAAAATCTAATTTAATACAAGTTAGCGAGACCAATTTAGAGTCTGTTTGGCTTACCTTGCAGCTTGATAATCATAAGGTAACTCGTGTAGGTGTGATATATAGACCATCTAGCCAAGTCAAAGAATTAGATGATCTACTAGTTGAGGAAATAGCTAAAATGACATTGAAGGGGGAAGTTAACATTATGGGAGACTTTAATCTTCCTGATGTAAACTGGAAAACCAAAATAGCTAGTTTTGCCAGGAGTACAGATATTCTAAATTCCCTACTGGAATTATCTCTACAGCAAGTAGTGGAGGAGCCAACCCGGAAGGAGGCCATTTTAGATTTAGTATTCCTAAATGGGAATTTGGTATCTGATATTACTGTGGGGGAAAGCTTGGGATCTAGTGATCACCAGTCAGTGTGGTTTACTATAAGTACAGTGACTGATTCACACCACACAAAAACAAAAGTTTTAGATTTTAGAAAAACTGACTTTTCTAAAATTAGATTAGTGGTATACGAGTGCCTATCAGATTGGAACAGTTTCAATGGAGTCCAGGAGAAATGGGACTACTTAAAAGTGGCACTATTGAAGGCAACAGAAAATTGCATTGGACTTGTCAGTAAAAGCAAAAAAGGAAGAGACAACTGTGGTACTCAGCAGAAGTGGCCAAAATAATTTAACAAAAAGATAGCATTTAGTAATTATAAAAAAATAAATAAATGAGGATGACAGGCAAATTTAAAAGATTATGCAGAGAGAGGCCAAACAAGTTATAAGAGTTTATAAAGCGCAGGCAGAAGAGAAATTAGCTCAGTCAGTGAAAAAAGGAGATAAGACATTCTTCAGATATAATGAAAAAAGGAAACTAAAACAAGGAATTACTAAATTAAAAACAAAAGAAGGAAGGTATATGGAAGAAGATAAAGAACTAGCTGACTGCCTCAATAAATACTTCTGTTCAGTTTTTACAAAGGAAAATGAAGGAAAAGGACCTCAGTTAGGAAGGAAGATTAATGAATCTTTTGATGCATGTGTCTTTACAGAGGAAGAGGTTCTAAGTCAGCGGTCTAAAATTAATGCAAATAAGTCACAGGGGCCTGATGGGATATACACAAAGCTATTAAAAGAGCTCAGCGGTGAACTAGCAAAACCATTAACAGATTTATTTAACCAATCACTGGTAACAGGCGTCATCCCAGTAGATTGGAAATTAGAAAATGTTGTGCCCATTCACAAGAAAGGTAGTAGGGAGGAATTGGGCAACTATAGGCCAGTAAGCCTGACATCAATAGTGGGGAAATTAATGGAAACCATACTCAAGGAGAGGATTGTGGAACATCTAAAATCCCATGGATTGAAAGATGAAAAACAGCATGGGTTTACTTCAGGGAGATCATGTCAATCTTATTGATTTTTTGGATTGGGTGATTAAAATAATAGATGGCGGAGGTGCAGTAGACATCGCTTATCTAGACTTTAGTAAGGCTTTTGATACTGTCCCACATAGAAGGCTTATCAATAAATTGCAGTCTATAGGCTTGGACTCCCATATTGTTGAATGGATTAGGCAGTGGCTGAGGGACAGACAACAGAGGGTTGTAGTCAATAGGGTATATTCAGACCATGGTCTTGTTACCAGTGAAGTACCTCAGGGATCTGTTCTGGGACCCATATTGTTTAATATCTTTGTCAGTGAAATTGCAGAAGGCCTCGATAGTAAAGTGTGTCTTTTTGCTAATGACACAAAGATTTGTAACAGGGTTGATGTTCCTGGAGGGATACACCAAATGGAAAAGGATTTAGGAAAACTAGAGGAATGGTAAAAAATCTGGCAACTAAAATTTTATGTTGATAAGTGCAAGATAATGCCCCTGTGGCGTAAAAACCCAAGAGCAGAATAGAAAATCAGCGATACAGTCCTAACCTCAGTATCTGAGGAAAGGGATTTAGGGGTCATGATTTCAGAAGACTTAAAGGTAGGCAGACAATGTAATAGAGCAGCAGGAAATGCTAGCAGAATGCTTGGGTGTATAGGGAGAGGCATTACCAGTAGAAAGAGGGAGGTGCTCATGCCGCTCTACAGAGCACTAGTGAGACCTCATTTGGAGTATTGTGCGCAGTACTGGAGACTACTAGAAGAGCTACTAAACTAGTACATGGATTGCAGGATAAAACTTACCAGGAAAGATTAAAGGACCTTAACATGTATAGTTTGGAAGAAAGACAAGACGGAGGGGATATGATAGAAACTTTTAAATACATAAAGGGAATCAACAAGGTAAAAGAGGAGAGAATATTTAAAAGAAGAAAAACTGCCACAAGAGGACATAGTTTTAAATTAGAGGGGCAAAGGTTTAAAAGTAATTTCAGGAAGAATTACTTTACGGAGAGAGTAGTGGATGCATGGAATAGCCTTCCTGCAGAAGTGGTAGCTGCAAATACAGTGAAGGAGTTTAAGCATGCATGGGATAGGCATAAGGCCATCCTTCATATGAGATAGAGCCAAGGGCTATTCATAGTATTCAGTATATTGGGCAGACTAGGTGGGCTAAATGGTTCTTATCTGCCAACACATTCTATGTTTCTATGTTTCTATTTAAAAGAGCCGGGTGCGTCTAATAGGAGCGGATGCGCGTGCGCACTGCGATCCAGACCAGGAAGCATGCGTGTCAGCAGTGACGCTGTCACGGTCATATTGGTGTTTGACCGTGACATGGTTGCCATGCAGACTGGTTGTCGGTGGCAACGTGTTGTTGGCAGTTTGCATGTGCACTTCCCCTTTAAGGTTTGCCTTCCTGCTGTTTTGTGAGCAAGGGGTTAATCTTCTTGCTTGTAGGGATTAAGGGGTTTCCTGGGTGTGGCCGCATGCTTGATATATACCTGTGGCTTGCTGGCTGGGTGCAGTTGTAGTACAGCCTTGCTTGGTGTTGGAGCTTTGCTCCTTAGCTGGGTGTTTCTGCCCAGTCCTTGAGGGCCACCTTATCGGACATAAATTGTCCTCCCTTATGTACCCTCCATGTACCTTTACCCTCACTTGTTGTATGTGTGGTGTGGGTTTATGTTCTGGGTGTGTGAAGCATTTTGTTGGTTGTTACATGTCTGGGCTGTTGTTGGTGTTGGTCCCTGCATGTATGCTATACGTCACCCGGTATGTTGATACCTCCAGAAGGGGGCTGGTATCCCAGAGGGGTGAACTATAAGTCTGGATGCAGTGCTGCCTGGGGCTGCCGTGCACCTTTCTGTATGGGGCCAAGGCAGTATCAGGTGTG
The DNA here is from genome assembly GCF_014858855.1 of Bufo gargarizans. Lineage (NCBI taxonomy): Eukaryota > Metazoa > Chordata > Amphibia > Anura > Bufonidae > Bufo > Bufo gargarizans. The sequence goes on along the minus strand of NC_058082.1, from coordinate 458,492,994 downwards.
CTGGTTACCTGTGTGTGGTGTTGTTTCTACTATGTCCTATTTGGTGTGTAGGCACCTGTACTTTTGCACGGGTTCCAGTCGTGGTGGCTGTGGCAGGTAAATGTGTTTCTGGTGTTCTTACCTGCCGACTCTGTTCCTGTATTCAGTCGTCCACTTTTCCCTGCAGCTAGGCCAGTGGAGACTCTGGTTTTCTCTTGTCCCTGTCTCCTAACCTCAGGGATATTAAGGGTTCTGAGGTTTCCAGTGTATGGGCCCTCCTACCTTAAGAGTCAGCTCATACAATTAGGCAAACATGGTCAGATTTAGGGATGCTATAGGAGGTGACCAGCTCCCTTTTCTTGGTAGCCTGATCTAGCTGCTACCCCTATCCCTTTTACATTGTACAGTGGGGGGGGGGGGGGGGGGGTTCCCCCCACTCCCCACCGTGACAGACGCATGCATGATAGAGAGTGGAGCGCTCCAAGTCTCGTTTTCTTATCGGTGACTGCGCTCATGTCAGATCTCGCTGGTTGCGCATGCATGAGAGTCCTGGGAGCACGCCAAGCTTTATTATATAGTGGGTACACGTACAAATAGCTGTATTAGTGAGAGTGAAATAGAAATTAATTGTAATGGGCAGCTATATTAGTCAAGGGAGATATATACAAGAGGAGATATAAAAGCAAGAGCAGGTATAAAAGCAGAGATGAGATTAAAGAATAAATGAAGAGGAGATATAGTAGCAAAAATGAGCTTAACTAAGATTAAAGAATAAATAAGCAAAGAGGCAAGTGGGTGGATTGGAGAGGAACAAACAGATTAGGTCGCTAATTGGTCTATAGCAGGCATGTCCAAACTGCGGCCCTCCAGCTGTTGCAAAACTACAACTCCCAGCATGCCCTAATAGCTGTAATCTATCCAGGCATGCTGGGAGTTGTAGTTTTGGAACAGCTGGAGGGCCGCAGTTTGGACAAGCCTGATCTATAGTAAAAGGAAAACAAATATAACAGTCATTGACGGATGCAACTATACTAATGATCAAATCAAATCTAAAATTAAGAGGTACATAATGATATATGAATACGCTTAAGGATAATAGTGACATCAAGTGGACAGTGGCATGTTAAAACAAAAAGTAGAAAATGACATCCTATATGAGTGTCATGGTCTTACCTCCTTGCTGTTCCCTTCGTTTGACATTGTGCTGGCGGCCATCTTGGTTTCTGGGTTTTCTTGTAGCCTCCCACCCTGCGGCTCCTCCTTCCCACTGGGAGGAGCTGGATGCCTAGCTCATATATAGGAGGTCTGTGGCTTCAGTTCCTTGCTTGGTCCTCCTGTGTTCACATGCTTCCAAGACTGCTGCTGCTTCTGGTTCCTGATCCTGGCCTCGTCTGACTACCCCGTTGGTTCCTGATTCCGGCTTCGTCTGACTACCCCGTTGGTTCCTGTTCCTGGCTTCGTCTGACTACCCTTCTGGTTCCTGACCTCTGTCTCCGCAAGACCCTGCTTCGGTTTAGCCATCCGTTCGGACTTTGCTTACGGCTTGCTCTTCAATAAAACCTTCTTATTTTCCACTTATCTCTTGTTGTACGTCTGGTTCATGGTTCCATGACATTAGGACCAAGCCATGAATTCTGACGGTACAGGGCCACCCTCGCTACCTACGCTGGTTGCCAGACTTGATCAGCAGGATCACCTGTTGGGTCGGTTCGCTGTGGCGTTGCAAACCCTGCTTGAACGCACGGCTCATTTAGCTTCCGTTGCCGATGGGTCGGTTGTCGCTCCTGGGCCCGCTCCTACTGCCGCTCCGGTTGTTGCGCCAGAGTCTACCCTGACACCTGTTGCTGCGCCTGTGGTGTTTCAGGGTATGACCGGTTCTGCCCCCCTTCCACAGCGCTTTGGGGGAGAGCCAACTCAGTGCCGAGGTTTCCTTAACCAGGTGGGCATTTACTTCGAGTTGCTGCCACATGCCTTTCCTACTGAGAGATCAAGGGTGGGCTTCTTGATCTCGCTGCTCTCGGACAAGGCCTTGGCCTGGGCCAGCCCTTTATGGGAGAACAACAATCCGGTGGTTGCCGAGTTTTCCGGTTTTGTTGCTTCTCTTCGGAAGGTATTCGATGTGCCGGCTCGTGCTGCCTCTGCTGCGAAGCTCCTTATGTCCATCAGACAGGGTTCACGATCCGTAGCTGAATACGCCATTGAGTTTCGTACCCTGGCAGCAGAGGTGGGCTGGAATAATGAGGCTCTGGTCGCTGCTTTCTCTCATGGTCTCTCGGATGCCTTGAAGGATGAGGTTGCAGCTAAGGACCTACCAGTGGAGCTCGAGTCTCTTATTTCTTTCCTGATTTTGATTGACACCAGACTCAGGGAGAGACCTTCCTTTAAGGAGAGCCTGCGGAGGTCTCCTAACAGATTGGCGCCTACGTTTGCTGTCCCACCCGTGCCTCCCTCTCCTCCCACGCCTCCTGGGGATGACTTGTCTGGGGGTGAACCCATGCAGCGGGGGTTTGCTCGCCTGTCTGAGAGGGAGAGGGTACTCCGGAGACGCGAGGGCCGATGCATGTACTGTGGTCTCGGGGGGCATTTTCGGTTGGCATGTCCGAACCGTCCGGGAGAACGCTCGCACCTGAGGTCCTGTCGGGGGCAGATCTTGGGTGGAGTCTCCTCGTCCCCGGTTTCCCGTGTTGACAAACCACTGATCACGGTTGTCCTCTCCTGGGTCGGGGGCTCGGTGACGACCCAGGCGTTGGTGGACTCTGGTGCTGGTGGTTTGTTCATTGATAGAGTGTTCGTTGCCGCCAATTCCATTCCTCTGCAGCCTCGAGGTTCCCCACTGGCTCTTGAGGCGATAGACGGCAGACCCCTTCTGCCGCCACACGTGACTCATGAGACCCTTCCAGTGGGGATAGCCATTGGTGCCGTTCACAGAGAGTCGGTCTGTCTCCAGGTTATTTAGTCTCCACACTACTCGGTGGTCTTGGGGTACCCCTGGCTCCAGAAGCATAATCCGACTTTCGATTGGAGATCGGTCGAGATCCTCTCGTGGTCACCGCAGTGTGGGGCTAGTTGCATCCATGGGCCTGTCAAGTTGCTGTGTACTTCCTCGGACTCTCTGTTGCCTCCTGAATACGAAGAGTACCGGGATGTATTCGATAAGGTGCGCGCGGTTGCCCTACCTCCGCACCGCCCATACGATTGTGCCATAGAGTTACAATCCGGTGCCGTTCCTCCTCGTGGCAAAGTCTATCCACTGTCGGTAGCGGAGAATGAGGCCATGGAGGAGTACGTGAGGGAGGCGCTTTCACGCGGACACATTCGCAAATCCTCGTCCCCGGCAGGGGCTGGATTTTTCTTTGTGAAAAAGAAGGGCGGCGAGTTGAGGCCTTGCATCGATTACAGGGGTCTCAATCGCATCACGATTAAGAACGCTTACCCGATACCCTTGATTTCCGAGCTGTTCGATCGCCTCAAAGGGGCCACGGTCTTTACCAAACTCGACCTGAGGGCGGCATATAACCTGGTAAGGATCAAGGCGGGCGATGAGTGGAAGACCGCGTTTAACACCAGGACCAGTCATTATGAATCCTTGGTTATGCCCTTTGGGTTGTGCAATGCGCCCGCAGTCTTCCAGGAATTCATCAACGATGTTTTCCGTGACCTGTTGCAGCAGTGTGTGGTGGTCTATTTGGATGACATCTTGGTATATTCTGCATCCATGGAGGCCCACATTCTGGATGTCAGACGAGTGTTGCAACGCTTACGAGAGAACAAGCTGTTCGGTAAGCTTGAGAAATGCGAATTTCACCGATCCCAGGTAACCTTCTTAGGTTACATCATTTCCGCTGAGGGGTTCTCCATGGATCCTGAGAAGGTTTCGGCTGTCTTACAGTGGCCCCAGCCCAGTGGGCTTCGTGCCCTGCAGCGCTTTTTGGGCTTCGCCAATTATTATCGGAAGTTCATCAGGGACTTTTCCATGCTAGCCAAGCCTCTCACGGATCTGACCAGGAAGGGCAGTAATCCTCAGGTCTGGCCGCTCGAGGCCATCCGAGCTTTTGAGGCTCTAAAGTCCGCCTTTGTGTCGGCTCCGATTCTGTCGCATCCCAACCCTGGGTTGCCTTTTGTCCTCGAGGTGGACGCGTCTGAGACGGGAGTAGGCGCCCTCCTGTCTCAGCGTAGAACACCAGAGGGTCCTCTGCTTCCTTGTGGGTTTTACTCCCGGAAACTGTCTTCCGCGGAGTGCAACTATCAGATTGGTGACAGGGAGTTATTGGCCATCGTGCAGGCCCTTAAAGAATGGAGGCACTTGCTCGAGGGCTCGGTGGTTCCGGTTCTCATCCTGACGGACCACAAGAATCTGACCTACCTCTCTGAGGCCAAGAGATTGACACCACGTCAGGCCAGATGGGCTCTGTTCTTGTCACGTTTTAATTACGTTGTCTCCTACCTACCCGGCTCCAAGAACATCAGAGCGGATGCCTTATCACGGCAGTACTCCGAGCTGTCCGGGGAGGAGTCGATTCCGACTACGGTCATACCCCCGAATCAGATCCTGGCCGCTATTCGTACCAGCCTGACTTCTCCTCTGGGTGAGCAGATTTTGGCGGCTCAATCTGGTGCTCCCTCTGGGAGACCCAACGGCAGATGTTTTGTGCCTGAGGAGTTGCGCACTCGGTTGTTGCGAACCTACCATAACTCCAAGGCCGCGGGGCACCCTGGAAAGAATCAGCTGTCCTGGGCGGTTTCACGTCTGTTCTGGTGGCCTTCTCTACGTTCCGACATCGCCGCATATGTAGCGGCATGCTCCGTTTGTGCCCAGAGTAAGTCCCCTCGGCACCTTCCGTTGGGCCTTTTGCAACCCATAGCCACCGGGGAGCGTCCATGGTCACACCTGGGGATGGATTTCATTGTGGACCTCCCTGCATCCCGAGGCCATACGGTCATTCTCATGATTGTGGATCGGTTTTCCAAAATGTGCCACTGTGTTCCTCTCAAGAAGTTACCCTCTGCACAAGAGTTGGCCTCGATTTTTGCCAGGGAGGTCTTCCGGTTGCACGGTTTGCCCAAGGAGATTGTGTCGGATCGGGGGAGTCAGTTTGTGTCCAGGTTCTGGCGCGCCTTTTGCTCCCAGTTGGGGATTCATCTCTCTTTCTCCTCGGCCTACCACCCTCAGTCCAATGGGGCCGCAGAACGATCCAATCAGGCCTTGGAGCAATTCCTTCGTTGCTATGTCTCCGATCACCAAGACAATTGGGTTGACCTCCTGCCTTGGGCTGAGTTTGCCAGGAACACGGCGGTGAACTCTTCCTCTGGGACGTCTCCCTTCATGGCCAATTATGGGTTCCAACCTGCCGTGTTACCGGAGGTATTCTCTCCCCAGGATATTCCGGCTGTGGAGGATCACCTTTCCGTCCTACGTGCTTCTTGGGTACAGATCCAGAGGTCCCTTGAGGTCTCTGCGCAGCGCCAGAAACTCCAGGCTGATCGCAGACGAGCGCCCGCTCCTTCCTACCAGGTCGGAGACCGCGTATGGTTGTCCACCCGCAACCTCAACCTTCGAGTGCCCACTCCCAAGCTGGCGCCTCGCTTTGTTGGTCCCTTCCGAGTGCTTCGCAGGGTAAACCCGGTAGCCTATGCCCTTGCGCTTCCTCCTGGCATGCGGATCTCCAACGTGTTTCATGTCTCCCTGTTGAAGCCACTGGTGTGTAATCGTTTCACTTCCTCGATTCCTCGGCCTCGTCCGGTCCAAGTGGGCAATCGTGAGGAGTATGAGGTGAGCAATATCCTGGACTCACGCCTGGTCCGCGGCCGGGTGCAGTTTTTGGTCCATTGGCGTGGTTATGGTCCAGAGGAGCGTTCCTGGGTTCCCTCCGCAGATGTCCATGCTCCTGTCTTGCTCCGAGCCTTCCACGCACGCTTCCCTCAGAAACCGTTCGTTACTCCGCGGAGGAGGGGCCCTTGAGGGGGAGGTACTGTCATGGTCTTACCTCCTTGCTGTTCCCTTCGTTTGACATGTGCTGGCGGCCATCTTGGTTTCTGGGTTTTCTTGTAGCCTCCCACCCTGCGGCTCCTCCTTCCCACTGGGAGGAGCTGGATGCCTAGCTCATATATAGGAGGTCTGTGGCTTCAGTTCCTTGCTTGGTCCTCCTGTGTTCACATGCTTCCAAGACTGCTGCTGCTTCTGGTTCCTGATCCTGGCCTCGTCTGACTACCCCGTTGGTTCCTGATTCCGGCTTCGTCTGACTACCCCGTTGGTTCCTGTTCCTGGCTTCGTCTGACTACCCTTCTGGTTCCTGACCTCTGTCTCCGCAAGACCCTGCTTCGGTTTAGCCATCCGTTCGGACTTTGCTTACGGCTTGCTCTTCAATAAAACCTTCTTATTTTCCACTTATCTCTTGTTGTACGTCTGGTTCATGGTTCCATGACAATGAGACCTTGTATTTCATATTCCCTGTTTAATCCCTTAGGTTCCTAGCTATCCAGCTTGTGAATCCAAAATGCCTCTCTCCTTTTCAGTTGTGTGATGCGATTTCCTCCTCTTCTGTTTGGCATTACTTGTTCGATGGCCTGGTATTTCAGTTGCGCAAGATTGTGCCCTGCCGTGTTGAAGTGGTACGGGACCGGTAATAGCAGATTCTTTAATCTGATACTCGATTTATGCTGGCATACACGATCATGGATTTTTTGTGTGGTTTCACCAACATAAATTTTACCACAAGGGCACTTAAGTAGATAGACCACGAACGAAGAGTCACATGTGAAGTAACCTATATTAGGGAAGCTCTTCCCTGATTGTGGGTGATGAAAAAATGCAAACCCTTTTGGACATTAGAGCACTGTAAACAGTGTACACATGGGAAAGTACTGGTTTTCTGTGTAGCCAAGAATAACTGTTTGGGAATCTTGTGGGTTGATCCTATATCAGCTTTGACTAGGAGATCACATAAATTCTTAGGTTGTCGTGTGCAGGCCAATATGGGATTTTTGAATTAAATTATATCGGGATATGCTTTCTGTAGGGATAGAATGACTTCTGATATTATTCAGGATTTTTTTAACACTAGGATGGTCAGTGTGTACAAACGGAATGCGTGTAGATTGAGTAGTGGTTTGAGGAATTTTATATCTCTTTTGTTTTTTGAGAAGTTCAGGATACCCTCTATCAAGAAATCTTTGTTTCATTTCAGTTATCCTCAATTGTAGTGTTTGTTCTGATGTGACTATAAGTGTAAGGGTCCATTCACGTGTCCGTGTGTGTTTTGCGGATTCACAAAACACGGACATTGTCAGCACTTAATAGAAAATGCCTATTCTTGTCCGCAATTGCAGACAAGAATAGGACATGTTCTATTTTTTTCATAAAACGGAATTGTACGAAAAAGTGCGGGTCCACAATTTCGTATCCGGGCAGATGTGCTGCACCATAGAAATGAATGGGTCCGCAATTCCGTTCCACAAAATGTGGAACGAAATTGCGGACGTGTGAATGGACCCTAAGGCATGTGTATTGAGAATGTGGAAGGGATTTTTTGTATTTTGTGAGTGAAAGCTCGAATAATGGAGTAAGTTATTGCGATCAGTAGGTTTTCTGTAAAGGTCTGTGGAGAGGGTTCCTGTTGATTCTTTGGTGACCGTTGTATCCAGGAAATGGATTGCAGAAGTGGATTGTAAATTGTAGTTCAGAGTAGATAGTATTGAGAAAGGTATGGAATTCAAGCAAAGTATCTAATGGGCCACTCCATATGCAAAAGATGTCAATATAGCATTTCCACACCAGAGAGTGTTGAATTGTGTGTCAGGATAGATATAGGTTTCCTCAAAGTCAACCATATAACAATTTGCATATGGAGGCGCCACATTCGATCCCATCGCGGTCCCTTGTTGCTGTAAATAGAAGTAATCTTCGAATAGAAAGAAATTGTTGGTCAATACTAGCTCTAGTAAATCCATATAAAAGGCTACCACGATTGGTTTCATGTTAATGGAGAGAAGGCACTTGTGGACTGCAATAAGGCCTTTTTTGGTGCTGTATTGAAGTGTAGAGACTCGTTACGTCCCATGTGACCAGTAACGCATCGGGTTGAGGTGGGGGTAGGTTATGGATAATGTCCAGGAATGCAGAAGTGTCCAGTATAAAGGATCTTGTCTGTTTAGTGATTGGGGTCAAGATTTTCTCGAGGAGAATGGAAAGTGGGGATAGAATGGAGTTGGTGGATGCCACTATGGGGCGGCCTGGTGGGTTCTGTAAGTTTTTATGTATCTTGGGTAGTGTGTCAATACCCATGTTATGGGATTACTGTTAGAGAGAAAAGTTAATGTAGCATAGTCAATCACATTCTATGTATGGTAATGTTGAAGTGTCTTCGGTATTTTGTCTCTGATCTGTTTGTTTGGATCATACGTGAGTTTGCTGTATACTGTGTCATCATTGAGTTGATTATGTATTTCTGCCCTATACAAAAAATCTGTGATCGTGTATGCCAGCATAAATCGAGTATCAGATTGAAGAATGTCCTATTACCGGTCCCGTACCACTTCGACACAGCAGGGCACAATCAGGGCGCAACTGAAATACCAGGTCATCGAACAAGTAATGCCACACAGAAGAGGAGGAAATCACATCACACAACTGAAAAGGAGAGAGTCATTTTGGATTCACAAGCTGGATAGCTTGAAACCTAAGGGATTAAACAGGGAATATGAAATACAAGGTCTCATATAGGATGTCATTTTCTTCTTTTTATTTTAACATGCCACTGTGTCCACTTGATGTCACTATTATCCTTAAGTGTATTCATATATCATTATGTACCTCTTAATTTCAGATTTGATTTGATCAATGGTATAGTTGCATCCGTCAATGACAGATATATTTTCTCCCCTTTTACTATAGATCAATTAGCGGGATTTCCTGATGCCATCCACAGTATTCTTTTTATTATACATCTACTCATAATGTATTAGATGCGAACTAATCTGTTCGTTGCTCTCCTATCCACCCACTTGCCTATTTGGTTATTTATTCTTTAATCTCAGTTCTGCAAATTTTTGCTCCTACATCTCCTCTTCATCTATTCTTTAATCTCATCTCTGCATTTATACCTGCTGTTGCTTTTATATCTTCTCTTGTATATATCTCCCTTGACTATTATAGCTGCCCATTACAATTAATTTCTATTTCACTCTCACTAATACAGCTATTTGTACGTGTACCCACTATATAATAAAGCTTGGAGTGCTCCTGGGACTCTCACGCATGCGCACCAAGCGAGATCTGACATGAGCGCAGTCACCGATCTTAAAACAAGACTTGGAGCGCCCCCTTCTTTATCACACATGCGTCACTGCTGACACTCATGCTTCCTGGCCTGGATCGCAGTGCGCTTGCGCACCTGCTTCTTTTAGACGCGCCTGGCTCTTTTAACCCCTTAAGGACACAGCCTTTTTACACCTTAGGACCAGGCCATTTTTTGCAAATCTGACCAGAGTCACTTTAAGTGCTGATAACTTTAAAACGCTTTGACTTATCCAGGCCATTCTGAGATTGTTTTTTCGTCACATATTGTACTTCATGACACTGGTAAAATGAAGTCAAAAAAAGTATTTTTTTTGCACCAAAAAATACCTAATTTAACAAAATTTGGAAAAATTAGCAAATTTCAAAGTTCCAGTTTCTCTACTTCTGTAATACATAGTAATACCCCCAAAAATTGTGATGACTTTACATTCCCCATATGTCTACTTCATGTTTGAATTATTTTGGGAATGATATTTTATTTTTTGGGGATGTTATAAGGCTTAGAAGTTTAGAAGCAAATCTTGAAATTTTTCAGAAATTTACAAAAACTCAATTTTTAGGGACCAGTTCAGGTCTCAAGTCACTTTGCGAGGCTTACATAATAGAAACCACCCAAAAATGACCCCATCTAAGAAACTACACCCCTCAAGGTATTCAAAACTGATTTTGAATACGTTGTTAAACCTTTAGGTGTTGCACAAGAGTTATTGGCAAATGGGGAGGAAATTTGAGAATTTTATTTTTTTGTCTAATTTTTCATTTTAACCCATTTTTTCCACTAACAAAGCAAGGGTTAACAGCTAAACAAGACTGTATCTTTATTGCCCTGACTCTGCCGTTTACAGAAACACCCAATATGTGGCCGTAAACTACTGTACGGCCACACAGCGGGGCGTAGAGTGAAAGGTGCGCCGTTTGGTTTTTGGAGGGCTGATTTTTATGGACTGGTTTATTTACACCATGTCCCATTTGAAGCCCCCTGATGCACCCCTAGAGGAGAAACTCCCTAAAAGTGACCCCATCTAAGAAACTACACCCCTCAAGGTATTCAAAACTGATTTTACATACGTCGTTAACCCTTTAGGTGTTGCACAAGAGTTATTGGCAAATGGCGATGAAATTTGAGAATTTCATTTTTTTGCCTAATTTTCCATTTTAACCCATTTTTTCCACTAACAAAGCAAGGGTTAACAGCCAAACAAGACTGTATCTTTATTGCCCTGACTCTGCTGTTTACAGAAACACCCCATATGTGGTCGTAAACTACTGTACGGCCACACAGCGGGGCGTAGAGGGAAAGGTGCGCCGTTTGTTTTTTGGAGGGCTGATTTTTATGGACCGGTTTTTTGACACCAAGTCCCATTTGAAGCCCCCCTGATGCACCCCCAGATTATAAACTCCATAAAAGTGACCCCATCTAAGAAACTACACCCCTCAAGGTATTCAAAACTGATTTTACAAACTTTGTTAACCCTTTAGGTGTTGCACAAGATTTAATGGAAAATAGAGATACAATTTCAAAATTTCACTTTTTGGGCAGATTTTCCATATTTTTTTTTCCAGTTACAAAGCAAGGGTTAACAGCCAAACAAAACTCATTATTTATGGCCCTGATTCTGTAGTTTACAGAAACACCCCATATGTGGTCGTAAACCGCTGTACGGGCACACGGCAGGGCGCAGAAGGAAAGGAATGCCATACGGTTTTTGGAAGGCAGGTTTTGCTGGACCGTTTTTTTTTACACCATGTCCCATTTGAAGCCCCCCTGATGCACCCCTAGAGTAGAAACTCCAAAAAAGTGACCCCATTTTAGAAACTACGGGATAGGGTGGCAGTTTTGTTGGTACTAGTTTAGGGTACATATGATTTTTGGTTGCTCTATATTACACTTTTTGTGCGGCAAGGTAACAAGAAATAGCTTTTTTGGCAGCGTTTTTTTTTGTTATTTACAACATTCATCTGACAGGTTAGATCATGTGGTAATTTTATAGAGCAGGTTGTCACGGACGCGGCGATACCTAATATGTATACAATTTTTTTTATTTATGTACGTTTTACACAATGATTTCATTTTTAAAACAAAAAATTTTTTTTAGTGTCTCCATAGTCTAAGAGCCATCGTTTTTTCAGTTTTTGGGCGATTATCTTAAGTAGGGTCTCATTTTTAGCGGGATGAGATGACGGTTTGATTTGCACTATTTTGGGGTGCATATGACTTTTTGATCGGTTGCTATTACACTTTTTGTGACGTAAGATGACAAAAAATGGCTTTTTTACACCGTTTTTATTTTTATTTTTTTACGGTGGTCACCTGAGGGGTTAGGTCATGTGATATTTTTATAGAGCCGGTCGATACGGACGCGGCGATACCTAATATGTATACTTTTTTTTTTATTTATGTAAGTTTTACACAATGTTTTCATTTTTGAAACAAAAAAAATGATGTTTTAGTGTTTCCATAGTCTAAGAGCCATAGTTTTTTCAGTTTTTGGGCGATTATCTTAAGTAGGGTCTCATTTTTTGCGGGATGAGATGACGGTTTGATTGTTACAATTTTGGCGTACATGCGACTTTTTTTATCACTTTTATTACCTTTTTGGGGGAAGTAAGGTGGACAAAATTTCAATTTCATCATAGTTTTTTATTTTTTATTTTTATGGCGTTCACCGTTCGGGTAAAGTAACATGACCGTTTTATAGATCAGGTCGTTACGGACGCGGCGATACCAAACATGTGTAGGGAATTTTATTTTTTTAATTTTTAATCAGTGATAAATGTGTTTTTTGATTTTTACATTTTTTTCACTTTTTTTTTGACCCAGACCCACTTGGTTCTTGAAGATCCAGTGGGTCTGATGTCTGTAAAATACAGTACTGTACTCTATATAGGGCTCTGTACTGTATTTTACTTACACTGAACAGATCTATGCTTTCAGCACAGATCTGTTCAGCACCATGGACAGCAGGACGCCTGAGCAGGTGTCCTGTTGCCATGGGAACCTTCCCCGTCTGCTCAGAACTTCGCAGACGGGGAAGGGTGAGCACGGGGCTGCGGGGGGCTGTCTGGGGGCTCTCTCCCTCTCCATCGGGGGGCTGCAAAGGCACTGCAGCCCCCCGATCGGAGAGGGAGGGAGCTCCCTCTTACTGTTAACTTTTTCCATACAGCGGTCCGTACGGACCGCTGTATGGAAAGGGTTAAACGGCTGACATCACATCACCAATGTCAGCCGTTTATACCAGGGTGCCAGCAATGTGCTGGCACCCTGGTATACCCACTCTACACCAACGATTATTCAATGGGAGGCGGGCGGGGGATCGCGATCCCGCCTGCCGCACCGCCCACCTCCCGCACCGCCCCCACCGCCCGCAACACCCCCCCTGCACCTCCCACCGGGCTAAAATCATTCAGAGGTGCAGGGGGGGGTGATAAATATATATTTTCGCCACACTAAAGTTTCTGATCGCCGCGGTCAGGGACCGCAGCGATCAGAAACTGCAGAAAGCGCAACAAACCGCAGGTCTGAATTGACCTGCGGTTTGTTGCGATCGCGGACATGGGGGGGTCACGGGACCCCCCCGCGCATTTAGCCGAGGTGCCTGCTCAATGATTTGAGCAGGCACCTTGTTCCGATCACAGCTGGCCGCACGGCAGTGATCGGAACAACACATGACGTACCGGTACGTCATGTGTCCTTAAGGACTCGGGAAACATGCCGTACCGATACGTCATGTGTCCTTAAGGGGTTAAATAGGCGTCTTTTCTTTCTACATGTGGCGCATCCACCGACCCGTGGCGCATCCACCAACTGCATGCTACCCTGTCTATTGAGCGCAGCTATCTTCTATATTTTCTCATCCTCCCAAAGCAGCAGCAGGTACTACAAATAGCTTCATCTATGTGGATTGGCTGGCATTCTCTTATTATCGTCCTATTCTCTATTTGCATGTAGAATTATCAGTCTTCCCTTTCCGATATGGCTACTTCCCCTTTTTCAGATATGGATACTCCTGGATTATTATTTTTTTCTTTGTTATATATAGTACCTTATTCCTATAATAGTACAATACATTTGAGCATATGTACCGGACTGTATATATTGTATATATCTGACATGTTGTATAGAATCTTTATGATTATTGATTTTGGACTACAATATCTTCCTTATATGACCATATTAGATACCCCGTATGGATCTTGTTGTCCCTTAATGGATCCCAGAGTCTGGATGGGACCTGTGTGTACTGTATTTCCTTGTATTCCTGATAGACTGGTTTAATCATGAGTTGCTTGTATATTGGGAGGGAAGGGAAGGGATGCAAATGAGCTATTAACAAGCTCCGCCTCTAATGCCACTAGATGTAAGGTAGCTATCCTATAAGTCAATGTTCAGCTCCTAAAATAAGCCTTGAGACATGACTTGGATATTAAATAAGCCAGCACCTCATCTGCAGACAGCTGGTTTGGGGTGATTGCCGCTCATCAGTGCAGGGCAGAGAGTACTGGCTTAACTGGGTGAGAGGCCTGTGTCTGGGTAAGGGGGTAACTAACTCTCCTCACAGAGAGAGCACCTTAATCAGTGTGAGGAGAATTATAGGCCATACATGCTCCTCTAGAATTCTGAGAGGGAAGGGATGCAAATGAGCTCTTAACAAGTTCTGCCTCTAATGCCACCAGATGTAAGGCTGTAAGGCAGGACGCATTCATTTCTATGGGGCCACACAATGTGCTGTCCGGATCCGGAAATGCAGATCCGCACTTCCGGGTCCGCTATTCCGTTCCCGAAAAAAATAGAACATGTCCTATTCTTGTCCGCAATTGCGGACAAGATTATGCATTTTCTATTATAGTGCCAGCGATGTGCGGTCCTTAAAATGCGGAACGTGCATTGCCGGTGTCCGTGTTTTGTGGATCCGCAAAACACATACAGATGTGTGAATAGACCCTTAAGGCCGCACTTCAATAAAAGACTCACCTTTTTGCATCATAACCGCTGGAATTCTTTTCATTATTATATGTGGGGTGGGAACCCAACTCCAAGCATACACTGGCAGAGTGCCACAAAGTTTTATATCACAATATGTTACTATGTTATTAGTAATTAAGCATAATTAACTACCCCTATAAAAGAGTGCACATCCACTAGGCAGATATCTTTCTAGGACAGTGAAGAGGCTCACACATACAGAGGCTCCTGCTGCTGTGAAGGCCAGTATGTTTATTAAGTCTAGGAGTGTAACTGACATTATAGAGTTAGAAAAGTTTTCCACTGTTAAATGCATGCTATAGAGCTGGAAGTGTTTTCCAGTAGTAAAGGCATGAATGTGATTTGCTGGAAATGTTTTACAGTAGTAAATACACATGACATCGTTTACCCATGGTAAATACATGACATGATGTGCTGAAAGTGTTTTCCAGGGGTGAATACATGACATGGTGTGCTGGAAGTGTTTTTCTGAGTTTATTTTCCCCCCATCGGGTGTTTCAGGAGATGATTGAGCTGAGGTTTATCCTAGAGTGTTCCTGGAGAGTTTTCTTATATGCAGGCAGTGTTCCCTACAGAGTATCAATGTGTCTAGCAGGGCTAGGGTTGCCACTAAAAAATAACAGCCAAATTAAACCACACCCCAAAGTGGGTGTGGGGGCGTGGCTTTAGATGAGGTGTGGAATCGCTATGTCATAATGTGACTCCCAGTATTAATAGTGCCTCCATTAGTGCCCCCCAGAATGGATAATGCCCCCATTAGTGCCTCCCAGAATTGATAATGCCCTGTTAAAGGGGACTATTAATCACCAATATTTATGCAAATATTGATAATTAATATTCATAAATAGGCGCGAATCGTCTAGTGATGACTCCGCCTATTTATGCCTTTATCATAATATACAAATATAGATACCTCTGTTACCTATACACTACACTGAACTACACTACGTGCGACTTACTATCACTATACTAGGGCAGCGACTAGTAAAAACAACATACACTGTATTGTGAACAATAAGGAATATTTATTACACAATACAATTATACCAGTCTAGCAATACGCTATATCTATATATATTCATAGATCAATGGATATGAATATATATACATATAGACGTACACACCGCAGAACAGAAACAGTACTACAATAAACACAATACAAGCCTAACTACACTACACAGCACAATCCCAAATTCCACCCCACATACTATCTATACATTGCAATAATACATTCATACACACAAATATCAGTAACCCACCCGCCTGACTAATCACTGTCCCTACGGGGTACAAGGGGTTAAACACAATGGTGGCTCTGCAGGGGTTAATACCTGCAGGCCAAGGAACACAGGGTTCTGGGAAAGGCAGGGCAAGGGGTCACTCAGTTCAGGGCTTTGCAGGGAAAGGGTTAACTCCTGGTATGGCAGGGGTTATTAGAGGTTAATGCTCTGCAGAGACTTGCAGAGCAGGGGCATTGAAGGGGTTAATGCAGATGCTCTGCAGGACCAGGACAGGGTTGAAGGGGTTAACACATGGAATGCAGAGGTTAATGCTCTGCAGGGACAGGACAGGGTTACTCAGGCAGTGAAGGGGTTACAGGACAGGGTTGATGCCAAGCATGGGATCAGGGAAGGAGTTACTTGCAGGGGTGTTTGGGCAGGGCAGGGGGACAGGGCACTAAAGGGGTTAACGGACTTGCAGGGCAGACTGCAGGGGTGTCAGGGTAGAGCAGGGCATTGAAGGGGTTAACACAGGGTAGCAGGGGAACAGGGAATGATGGCATGGTAGAGGGGTTTATGCTGGGGACCGCAGCAGGGGAAGGAGACATGGATACTTAGCCAATCCATGACTCGGTCAGCGATGAGCACTGGCTGCTCCCTCTCTCTCTGTCTTCTCTGGGGCTGCCGAGGATCTGAGCTCGGGTGAGTGAGCTCCTTCCTTTTCAGTGTCTGCACTCCCTCTCTGTGGGGAAGGGGGTCTTCAGAGCGCAACACATCGCTGCCTGCGCTCTGCTTCTTGCAGGGGATGTCGGGCTGGATCCTGCTCCAGAGCACAGCGCTCTCCTTCGGGGGGGGGGGGGGGGGGTGCCGCCGAACTGTCCGAGCGCAGTGCTGCTGGGTATTTAAACCCTGCAGCGCTCGCACCCGTTTTACCGCCCTGCGCCAGCCCGCGCAGCTTCTGGGGACAGTTAACTGTATATATATACACTTATAGATGCTTGGGGCACATCTATAAGTATATATACATACATATATATATATATATATATATAACACAGGGGGTCTCAATGGGCAGCAATAAGCCCACCTATACATATATTATATACATAGAGATGTATGCTGACAAAGGGGCATACATACATCTCTATGTATACACCTACTACCTGGACGGGCCCATGCAAAAGGGCCAATATATATATGCATATATGTAAGGGCATATATACATATATATTTAAATCCAACACTCCCCTCAACATGCCCCCATTAGTGCCCCCCGATAATAATGCCTCTATTAGTGCCCCCCAGAATTAATTATGCCCCTATTAGTGCCCTCATTAATAATAATAATGACTCCTTAATGCCACCTAGAATGAATAATGCCGCTATTAGTGCCCCCTAGAATTAATAATGCCCCAAGAATTAATAATGCCCCTATTAGTGCTTCCCAGTAATAGTAATTCCCCTAGTAGTGCCCCTCCCTAATAATAATGCCCCGTCTATTCTATGTGCAAAAAAAACCTCACCTCTTCCATTTGCTTGCGGTGAACGCTCACTGCTGACTGGAAGCTCAGGACAGGACCTGCACTCCAGTGTGATGATGTCTCGTAGGTCCTGTCCTGCACATCCAGTCAGCAGTGAGTGCTCACAGTGGTGCGAGAAAATGGATGAGGGGGGGTGATGGAGGGGGAGTAAAAGGCTGTGCTAATGAGTGCTCCACAATGGAAGCACTCATTAGTAACATTCCTTATAGAAAAATACTGGCAATTATTATTGCCGGTAGAAAAGAATTACCGGCACCAGCAGGGGAACTTGGGGATGCTTGAAAAAGGCTTGTATTCGAGCCGAAACACGTGTCGCTTCAGCGCTGTGTCTCCTCTATGCTTGAATAAAGCAACATTATTCTGAACAAGGAGTGAAGTGCCGGTCTTTTCTTTGGATATAACAGGGGCACTGAGATGCCAGTGAGATACCGGATGGCAACCCTATACCAGTGAGACATGCTGGTTTGGTTGTTACAGACACAGAGTTATTACCTTCAGGCCTGCAGTCAGTGTCTCCATCTCAGGAGGCAACCATTTTGATATACAGCTCAATTTTGGTCTTGTGTGAAAGCCTGGAATGCCAGCTTTCAAACAAGACCAGTTCCATGCTTCTGCTACCATTCAGGAGATATCAGCAGCTAAAGCAGCCCACCCACCTTCCAATTCTGCCGAAGCTCAGCTCGGGCAGAACAGTTAAGTACCTTCCCACTGCCCAAGCTGAACTAGGGCAGGACAGTTAAGTGATTAAAGAAATTACCGCCAAGGCAAATAGGAATCAACCCTTTACAACGCCTCTTATGGTGGTTTTCTTTCAGACATTCTGTCTTCAGTCTTTACCACTTTCCCAGAAATTTTCAAGGGTCTACTCAAGAGTGTATGCAGTGCTGAAGCCTCAGGTGAGATGGAGGCTGATAGATGTGAGGTCTAAGGTCCCATCACCAAGTGCCAGTCAGGACCACTATGAGAGTTCCAGGGAGTCTGACCTCATCTATAGAGTTTGTACCATGGACATTAGCGTACATTTGCACATTGCAAATCATCATCTTTACAGGATAAAACCGGCATCTATTAACTCTGGTTCGTCTAACTCTGGAAGACCTGTCTTGTTATAGCTATGTCCAAAAGATATCACACGGAGCAGATTATTTCTGGCCAATCTGGTAACTCTGACAATGGATGCCTCAGCCACAGGTTGGGGAGCACACTTGCGCATTATTGGGATTCAGGGGATGTGGGCGCCACAAGAGAAGTATCTGTGGTCTAATATCAGAGAGCTGGGAGCGATATATCTACCTTTTCATTAGAGCATACTCAGGAACCAGTCAGTGGTAATGTGAACAGATAACATCTCCACCGTGTGCTACAGCAACAAACAGGATGGGACTCTCTCTGCCCCACAGAACAGTCAAACAAAGTATGACTTCAGAAGCAGAATGTTAAACAGTAGACAGCAATCACCATTTAAGGTGCTCTGAATGTTCAGGCAGCTCTGTTAAGCAGGTCACAATTGAAGCAGGGAGAGCAGGCTCTCAACAACTGCAATTTCAAACAGATTGTAAGCAGATGGAGTACCACCACTTAGATGTATGGCCGTATCTTCTGGTTCAAGCGTGCCTACAAAATCCAAGCCGGAGATGTTTCATTTTACAGCCTGGAATCTGATGGTTCAAGACTTCAGAAGGGCTTGTCAGATGTGGTGGAAACATTGCTGAAAGCATGCCGGCTACTAATAAAGCATATAGTAGAATTTGGGAGATTGTCAAGGTCGGTGTAATAAGAAACAGATGCTGAATCCTGATCTTTGTGAAGTCTTAGGCTGGGTTCACACGGGCGTGTCCGGATTAGGTCCGGATGCGTCCCTGTGTATTGCGGCAAAACCGCGCGATTAGGTACGCAATTGCAGTCAGTTTTGACTGCGATTGCGTTCCGATGTTCAGTTTTTATCGCGCAGGTGCAATGTGTTTTGCACGCGCGTGATAAAAAACCGACTGTGGTACCCAGACCCGAACTTCTTCACAGAAGTTCAGGTTTGGGTTCGGTGTTGTGTAGATGTTATTATTTTCCCTTATAACCTGGTTATATGGGAAAATAATAGTATTCTGAATACAGAATGCTTAGTAGGTGGTCAATTGAGGGTTAAAAAAAATAAAAAAATTCTTCTCCTCTTGATCGCGTAGTTCCCGGTCTCTTCTTTACTTTAATGATGAACTATTGGCTAAATGACCTCTGGTGATGTCAGATCACATGCTCCAATCACATGATCTCATAACCGTGGAGGCAGAGCTTGTTAAGAGCTCATTTGTATCCCTTCCCTCCCAGTATTCCAGAGGAGCATGTATGGCCTATAAGTCTCCTCACACTAAGTAAGGTGCTCTCTCCCTAAAGAGAGTTAGTTCCCCCCGGACACAGGCCTCTCACCCAGTTAAGCCAGTACTCTCTGCTCTGCACTGATGAGGGGCAATCACCCTGAAACAGCTGTCTGCAAATGAGGTGCTGGTTTATTTAATATCCAAGTCATGTTTTAAGGCTTATTTTAAGAGCTGAACATTAATTTATAAGATAGCTGCCTTACATCTGGTGGAATTAGAGGCCAAGCTTATTAAGAGCTCATTTGCATCCCTTCTCTTCCAGGGTTTGTATCTTGGAAAGTTTTATTTCTGGTGGTAATTACATCAGCCAAGAAGGTGTCCGAATTGCAAATGCTATCTGAAGGTGCATCAAGAAGACTTGATTTTAAGATTAATGCCTTATTTCCTACTAAAGGTCTCATCTAATGGCATTGGATCAAATCTGCAGCGCCGCTACATAGTTGTCTTCATGTGCCTTTACAAAACACTAAAAACTGGATGTATCTGCTGAATGCGATTCAGCCTTTGATAGATAAACCCTTATTAAGGCTGCATCTTCTACCCCCCTCTTTGTTTAAAATTGATTTTTATATCCCTTTGTGTGTGCTGCCTGAATGACCATAAAAAGAGTAAATTTGCTTACCGAAATATATCTTTCCTTGAGTCCAAAGGCAGCACACATATCCCTTCCTAAAAAATACATCTGCCTAGTGGGCATTGTGCATTGCTTTATAGAGGTAGTTAATTATGCTGATTTCCTAATGATTTGTGTTTTGTCCTGGATGGGAGGAGCAAGACATTAACCCTCTGTGTGTGCTGCCTTTGGACTCAAGGAAACATCCATTTCTGTAAGCAAATTTACTCTTTCTTCAATAATAACATAGTACATAAGGCCGAAAAAAGACATTTGTCTATCCAGTTCGGCCTGTCATCCTGCAAGTTGATCCAGAGGAAGGCAAAAATAAAAACTGGTAGGTAGAAGCCAATTTTCCCCACTTAAGGGGAATAAGAAATTCCTTCCCGACTCCAATCAGGCAATCAGAATAACTCCCTGGATCAACGACCCCTCTCTAGTAGCTATAGCCTGTAATATTATTACACTCCAGAAATACATCCAGGCCCCTCTTGAATTCCTTTATTGTACTCACCATCACCACCTCCTCAAGCAGCGAGTTCCATAGTCTCACTGCTGTTACTGTAATGAATCCTCTTTTATGTTTGTGTACAAACCTTCTTTCCTCCAGACGCAGAGGGTGTCCCCTCGTCACAGTCACAGTCCTGGGGATAAATAGATGATGGGAGAGATCTCTGTACTGCCCCCTGATATATTTATACATAGTAATTAGATCTCCCCTCAGTCGTCTTTTTTTTTAATGAATAACCCTAATGTTGATAATCTTTCAGGGTACTGTAGTTGCCCCATTCCAGGTATTACTTTAGTTGCCCCCCTCTGGACCCTCTCCAGCTCTGCTATGTCTGCCTTGTTCACAGGAGCCCAGAACTGTACACAGTACTCCATGTGTGGTCTGACTAATGATTTGTAAAGTGGTAGGACTATGTTCTCATCGCATCTATGCCCCTTTTGATGCATGTAGTCTTGAGCGATTCAAGCTTTGGATAATAGATTAGAAGTCAATTCATTCAAAACTTCTATTTAAATGCTGTCTCTGCACAGTATTAAATTGTGTGGGCTGTGGGTAGGCCGAACTGGATGGACAAATGTCTTTTTTCGGCCTTATGTACTATGTTACTAGCCACATTATTGAGGACAAAGAGGATGATATTATAAAATGGATGGCACACTTCTCTCAATCACAACAGGATGATATGGACGTCACTTCTGAGTCTGGAGCCATGGGTTACATCATTCCTCCTTCTCTTTCTATCCCCAGAGAAGCTTTCAGTTTCAGTTGCACCCTCTCTGTCTTTACTGCCCCCTCCTTGTGAGGTGGTTTCTTTTTTTTCCTAAGAAGAGGCCAAAAAAACTCCATGTGCTATGGAAGATACTCAAGATAGTCCCTGTTGATGAATTGTGTGAGAACCATCAGGGTTTGGACTGCTGTGAGGGGGGGTGGGGTACTCCATGCATAGCTGTGGTAGTGGTAGCGGTAGTGGTAGTGACAGTGGAAATCGGGCAGATACAAAGCAGGGGAATGGTAGGAGGGCCAACGGGCCCACGTTGACATATCGCAGTCTGATAAACTCGGGTGAAGGGTGAGCATGACAAAGATTGTTTGTTGGACAGGATCTCGGAGTTGGATAGAGGTGCTGAGGAGGAAGTAACATCAGTGGACGAGGGTGTGGCCACGGCAGCAGCAGCAATAAAGAGCATAGGCAATGAATGGCCAGAACCTCACAAAAACTGGGCCAGATTTGTTTCTACTATGGCCAGCAAAATCTGCAGGACTAAAATAAGCCATCGGCATTTAAACACAAACATAGGCACCACAACTTGCACATGATGTGGCATTACCAGTTCCTGAGGGAAAATAGAAATGGTGGCCAGCTAGCACACCAAGAGTGTCTTCCTTCTTCCCGTCCCATTTGTGGCAGCGAGATCGCATTCATGTGCAGTACAGTGTCCTTGTCATAGTCATCAGTTATTGCTTCTCCTGCTCAGATGAATATTACTTTGCTCCATCAACAGCCATTGATAATGAAATGTGTAATGAAGAAACAACTAATCTGCGAACCAATCTGCTAGTGCACAAGCTTAACTCCATCTGGCCAACCTGGCAATGCAGTCACTGCTGTACCACTTATTGGATTCTTCTGCCTTTAGGGAACTGATGGTGTTTTTTCAGCTTTGCTGGAAGATACCAAGCCTCCATTATTTCTCCAAATAAAGCCTTGTACTCTCTTTTCATTTCATGCTGTGCGGCAGGGTGCATTTCATGGTGGACACCTGGAGCAGCTGTTAGGGGCAGGGACAGTACATGTATTTTATGGCCCATTGGGTCAATGCCTTTCATAGCAGTGGTGAGGCAGCACCAAAGAAACAAGGCCAAGTACTTGACACCTCCATGTTTGTGTTGGTCTCATTCCCACACCAGGTGCTTATCCGCCTCTTTTAAGTCCTCCTCCATGGGCATCCTCCTGTCTCCAACAGAAGTAGGATGGACCATGACTCCCACTCCTCTTCCCCCCTATCATATGTGTAAAGTGAAATGTGGCCATGCCACGTTAGAGCTGATGGGCCTGAGTAGCAAGAGTAGCCACACAGCCGATCATTTACTAAAGTGCATCAAGCAGCCAAAATTCTGCTGGCCATTTACCTGCCAACTACAACTGGGCAAGGTGGCAGGAATAAAGTGGCAGAACTGCATTTGTGAGAAATAACACATGTTCCCTGTATGACGCACATGATAAATTTAGTCATGCAATGCTTTTTGAAAAATTACAGCAGCTTGCAGATGGTGCAGGCCATGTCCAGGAGACTATCTTTGCATTTTAGCCATTCTTATGTGACAAGGAACACCCTTATGCAACATTGGAAGTGTCTGCCAATGCACCACTTGATCCGCGAAGTTCCAACTCTCGCACACTGGAGACAATGGTAAGTCTCTGCTAATACAAGCAATAGAAGCCGCAGCAGCCAGTTCAGTATTATCAACATGATGGAGTAATTTTTTCATGTGCCACGCCAGGCTGATGAAAATCACCAAATGGAGATGTACCGCTTGAACACCTGGGTTCAGTCTTACTTGGAAAATGGACTTCTGAGCAGCCATATTCGAACAGCACCGCAACAGACCCAGTATGCTCTCTCTGTACTTACTTTTCCAGCCTCCAATGTCATCTCAGAGAGAGTTTTTTTTTAAATCAGTTCTGTTTTATTAACAAGAGATATAATTCCAGATACAGAAAAAAAGAAAGATCATTGTAGATAATGGGTTGTATTAAAAGGGGCATAGATGCCCGTGATGAGAACATAGTCCTACCACTTTACAAATCACTAGTCAGATCACACATGGAGTACTGTGTACAGTTCTGGGCTCCTGTGAACAAGGCAGATATAGCAGAGCTGGAGAGGGTTCAGAGGAGGGCAACTAAAGTAATAACTGGAATGAATGGACTATAGTACACTGAAAGATTATGAAAATTAGAGTTATTCACTTTAGAAAAAGACGACTGAGGGGATATCTAATAACTATGTATAAATATATTAGGGGTCAGTACAGAGATCTCTCCCATCATCTATTTATCCCCAGAACTGTGACTGTGACGAGGGGATATCCTCTGCGTCTGGAGGAAAGAAGGTTTCTACACAAACATAGAAGAGTATTCTTTACAGTAAGAGCAGTGAGACTATGGAACTTTCTGCCTGAGGTGGTAATGGTGAGTTCACTAAAAGAGCTCAAGAGGGGCCTGGATGTATTTCTGGAGTGTAATAATATTACAGGCTATAGCTACTAGAGATGGGTTGTTGATCCAGGGAGTTATTCTGATTGATTGGAGTCGGGAAGAATTTTTTTTCCCCTTAAGGGGGGAAAATTGGCTTCTAGCTCACAGGGTTTTTTGCCTTCCTCTGGATCAACTTGCAGGATAACAGACTGAACTGGATGGACAGATATCTTTTTTCAGCCTTATAAACTATGTTACTATGTTACCTGCTTTCCAGCGCTCGCTTCCTGATCCTTCTCCTTCAGGCCTGCAATGCTCCACTGGGCTCCCTCGCTGTAAATTGAGCTTTGCAGACCTTGAGTAGGGGAAATGGGGAGCCAGCGCCAGGAAGCAGGTGAGAAATTTTCTCTTTACAGGTCCAGCCAAATGAGGGAAAGTTGCTAACCCTCCCTCCCCTCCATTCTTGCACAATCTCTGTTCCATGTTGACTATTGCTGGCGTTACTATTCTGCTGCTATTACCCCTACACAACTTACCCTTTTTATATCCACACTGTACAGTCGCTGCTCTAAAATAAAAGGGAGAATTTTTGCAGGCTTGTTCAACTTCAGAACAAGCCACTGTTAGTTCTGGCAATTAACAGTTGCGTGTTTGCAAATATGGGCAGTCATTCTGCCCCTGTTAATTTGTAATTTTTGGACACTTTGCAGAACAAGAAACTATTTCTTATGACATTAATGTGTGTTGTTGGGGATATAAAGCAAATGCTTTGGATATAAAAATCAAATAATGGATCAAAACTAAATTTATTCAAATGATATTGATCCACGAGGTGGACATATAGACACCTCAAAAAATTGTTTGATCGAGAAACTACTTATTTCAATTATGGGAGATATATCAAACATTTGATTATGCACAGAAATTCAATCAAGAAAATGAAAGATACGAGCCCTTGCTCTGCGAACTATGATTAATCTCGGATTGTATTAGGAGTATTGCAATAAAGCTTATAAATTTATCAGCTTGATATCAAGCTAGGGAATATAAAGATTCCCAACAGAGAAATTTTCTCCAAATTCAATATTAGATCCTATATTCAGTTATATGCATTGTAACTGAACAGCGCCAATATTGATGTAGCACCTTAACACTATATCCACACAAAATGGGGATTTTTGGCTAGATATAAAGCAAATGAATTTATCAATATACTACACACGCATAAAAATCATACATTACGCGTGAATGTAGGTGATAGGCAGAGTCTAGTGGAAGTTAGCTCTCAAAAGTTTCTCTGATAAACAAGATGCTTCTCCAGGCTCTCTTTCTTCGTTCCTCTTCTTCTTTCTTTTTTTTTCTCTCCTTTTTTTTCCTTTTTGGTATGTGGTTTCTTAACCAAAAACTTATCAGATGAACACACCTTCCTAGTTTGTAACTCTCCAATCATTGTCGGATAGGCGTATAAATTGATAAGGAATGTGCTGTCATAACACTACCCAGAATTCACTCCTGATACTGGTGTAGTATTACCTACTCATACCTAGGTGGCACTGTTGTATAAGCTATAGGCATCATACCATTAAGGGTCAACACTACACATACCTGACATCTGGAAGCCTTATCTCAGAGCTGAGGGACAAACTTTGATACATGAACCAACTATAACATATACTGGGGGGAACATCTTGACACTTCTCACACTGTGGAATTTATGTTCAGATAAGAAATACAATGAAGCCTCTGCTACCACAGGTGGCGTATATCTTCTAACTGTCTAAATACATGATTGACTATTGGTTACAAAAACACAACTTCCTCTGAACAAAGTCTCATTCCCAGAAGTCTATACAAAAATTGTGATTATAAACTAACATTGCGCTTAAAGGCAATGAATATTCATTATAACTAGAATAAGTAGATATAACTGTTTACACTTCTGAAAAGGCATAACAGTGTATAAACAAGGGCAGGGATCTGCTCCAGTTAAAGGGGTATTCCAGTTAGTAGAAGTTATCCCCTTTGCACAGGATAGAAGATAACAGATCGTGGGTGTCCTACCTCTAGAACCCCCACCTATCACAAGAACAGGGGTAAGCCTCCCTGAAATTAACAGAGCGGCCAGTCGCACATGCAAATGCCGGAGATAGCCGAGTACAGCAATAGGACCCCCACTGATCTAATAGTTATTCCCTATCCTGTGTATAGGAGATAACTTCTACAAACCGGAATACCCCTTTAAGGCCTAATTTTTGGATGCTTGGTCCCAAAAAATCGCAGTATTTTCTCATAACCCTGTGTGTGTTTAAACACCTTCTGCCCCAATAAAGAATAATTTTTGGAAGGTTTCCAATATTAAAATGCATTACACTTGCAACGGCTCAGTGTGTTTTTGAACATGCTGTTTGTTAACGCAATCAACTATGTTTGTACCCATAATTATATATGTCAGTGTCACTATTTGCTATTGCTGTCAATGAATTAAAGAGCTTAAAGAGGGGAAGAGTGGCAGCGAAAATTCCTTTAAAAAAAATAAGATTTAAAAAAATCCAAGGAGACCCCACAGTGTCATATACCAATTTTTCAGGCTAACTGGAGCATATTTAATTTTGGCATATCTGACACAAAAGACATTTCCAGAAGTTTGCCCATCTCTGATCCAGACTCCAAAGTACCCCACTCCAGGGCACTACCCTACACAAGGAGTGGGTAGGTCAGAGGCTTAGCAACAAAAGCAAAGTAGTAGTGTCTCTTCTTAGCTCCATTTCTATTCCCTCATGAAAGTTCTAATTGGTGGCAGTGGTTCATGCAGAAGTGTTTCTTTAGCTCAGCAGCAGCAGGTAACTGTCCTTCGGACTCCAAAGCACCGTTATGTACTGCTTCAGCAGAGAGCTCACTGGAGATAATTTCCCTGCACTGACCACTCTACAGGTGAGTGGACTGTCATTCTGACTAAGCGGGGGGAGTTCAGAAACAGAGCGGGCACAAACCCACTCAGCTAATGGGACACTGTGACATTGTCACCCTGATGAGTAGCTACATTGAGACATGTGCATTATTCTGTCTACGCAGAGGCCCAAATAAACTTTCCAGTGTCAAATTCCTTTTTGATTTGGAACAGGCCACGTGCCCTCATCTACAACGACCTTTTGAAGTCTACAAGCAGAAGACAACAGCTGACAAGATGGAAGTTAAACAACCATGAGTTGTGGTTATCATCCATGGTATGCTATGTGCCCTACTGTGAATGCAGCATTTTAACAATTTATTTGCAGTTAAAGGTTTTTTTAAGGCTTTTAATTGTGTGGAAGGTTTGGATAGAGTTTAAATCCATTGTCTCAGGGCAACAACTACTACTTGCTCAGGGCTGCTCAAGTGAAGTTTGTTATCTACACCAAGAAGGTGGTGTGGAGGAAGAAGAGCAGTTCAGGATCTGGACACCGGATGCAGGAATAACACACATGCAAAAAGTCATATTGCAAAGAATAAATCATTAAATAATTATTCTGATGATTATATGATGTTCTTATCTCCACCCCAATATGCCATGCATTTAAATCCATTTCCATGTTATGGATGATGCACACCCTTGGCTGATCATGCATGCATAACTCCCCCCCCCTTCCCCTTCCCCTTCCCCTTCCCCTTCCCTTTCCCTTATAAATGGGATGACAATCTCCATTTTGATTTGGACCAGGCCACTTGTCCTTATCTGCAGCTGCCTTTGGATGCCCCATAAGAGGGGGCAAGATGGAAATTAAGTTACCACAAGCAATGCTGACATATTCCACTGTATACTATGTGTCCTGGGGTGCATGCAGCATTCACACAGTTACTTTTATGGTCAAGGCTTTTGCATTGTGGCTATATGGCTTCAAAATGTGGATAGGGTTGATGGATCTTGCCCACAACTCTTAGGCCAGCAACTACTACTTGCTCCTGCTGTGGTTGCTGTTCATTTCTAACATTACCTTTCCCCTCAGGTGCATCAATTATTGGGCTACTCGGGTGATGCCTGTTACCAAACAGGAGAGGGGAATGATGCACATCCAAAAAGTATTTATTTTATTTTTTTCATAACTTTTAGTTTCTTATCACCTCACCAATATGTCCTGCATTGAGATCCATTTCCATGCCACTTTCATATACCCTCTCTTTTCCTCTAAAGTGCATGATTATCTGACATGCACGACTGTATACTTGACCAACCAATTTTACTGTGTAATAACTGACAACCAGACTGGGTTCTTTATGATGTAATTTCCCTTGGCTTCATTGTGACCTGTGCAGTCTTCTATCTATGCAAACGCTAAGATGATCCTTGGAGTGACAGACAGTCTCCATTTTGATTTGGACCAGGCCACTTGCCCTCATGTACAGTTGCCTTTTTAAGCCTACAACAGGGAGACCACAGCTGACAAGATGAAAGTTAAGCAACCACAACTATGCAGACATCTTCCATCTTCTTAAAAAGATAACTATAGTACTGTACTTATCAACTCCCCAAAATTTCATGCATTAATATCCTTTTCCTTGATATGGATGATGCGTATCTTGGCTCACCGTGTGTACATACACCTCCCCTTCCCTCTAAATCAGGGAAGGGGAGGTGTATGTATGGTTGTATACTTGACTGAACAATTTTACTGTGGGATGGCTGTCCAGTAGACAAGACCCTTTACATTGACCTTGGTTGCTGTGTAGCACACTGTGTTCTGTCAAAGGCCTAAATGAACCTTACAGTGTCTGTCTCACTCACCTTTCTTCACAGGAGGTGAGAATTAAATCAGTTGTCATGATATAAATGATGCACAACCTTGGTTGATGGAATGTGCATAAATGGATGGGTTTTCTGCCTTGTATGGTTGTGTGTTTGACTGACTGACTGACTAAATTAATCGTTTATAGGCTGTCCAGCAAACAGCACCCTTTTTGACATCATCGCCCTTGCCTGCCAAGGAGTTTCATTGTGACACGTTCCATCTACGCAAACGCCCAATGAGCCTTACAGTGTCATTCTGTAATTCAAGGGAGAGAAAAGAATACAGCGATAAGAGCCGCACATCTAAAAAGTATCAAATTTATTTAGAACAACAGACACAACAAAGAATAGGTTAAAAACATTGTATACAATGGATCTGGGCCATGTGAACTAATCATATGCACATGCCCCCCTGACTCACCACAAAAGCATTAACATTCCCCCACAAGTACAAGTGAACAGAAGATTAAAGTGCATGTAATCCATCAACAATAAAAATAATGGCAAGCTATAATACTTATCATTTAGAATGACATAGTGGGGGTATACGTTCCATCTATGCAAACGCCCAATGAGCCTTACAGTGTCATTCTCCATTGTGATTTGGACCAGGCCACTTGCTTTTTTCTACAGCTGCCTTTTGAAGCCCACAAGGGGGAGACAACAGTTGACAAAATGGATATTAAGCACCCTCAAGCGATGCTGACATCTTTCACTGTATGCTATTGGTTCAGGTGTGGATACAGCTTCTACACTGTTTCTTTACAGTTAAAGGTTTTGCAAGTTGTGTACATGTTGCTACAAAATCCACGGAGGGTTCTAAAGTCCATAAATCTAGTCCGAAGGGCGCCACCTAACATTCACTGCCGCTGCTGTTCACTTGTCACATGACCACTGCATTAAAATTATTAGGCTGCTTAGGCAGTTTGATACCTAGAACAGGGAGGTAGTGTGTAGGAAGAGGGAAACCAGGTAAGGAACTCGAAAGTGGAAATGACACACTGAAAAAGAATATCAGTTACAGAGGATCAGTTTCAGAAAATCATCCAAGATAATGATAAGTTACAAACGGAGAATAGGGACATCAAAAATAAACTACTGGACATGGAAAATAGATCCAAGAAGAACTAATTTGAGATGTGTAGGTTTTCCGGGGGGAGTGGAGGGAGGGGATGTGTCTATATTCGTCCAGAAATGGTTTATAGTCCAATTCGGACAGGAGGTTTCAACATTAAAGGATTTTGTGGAGAGAGCGCACATAGTCCCCTTCAAACCGCCCCCTCCGGGTACAAGACCCAGAGCAATATTAGTCAGGTTGTTGTCAGCTAAGGATAGAGATGAAATTTTTCGTAGAGCCAGGAAGAAGGGAAAGTTAGATTTGCAATGGGACTACAGTTATGTTATTTCCAGACTATGCTAAGGAAACTATGCAAGAGAGAACTCGCTTTTTAGAGATTAAAAAAGAATTGCGTAGGAAGAATGTTAAATTACTCAATGATGTTCCCGGCCAGGTTACGTGTTCAATGGCTGGATATAGTCTGTTTTTTTTTATTTCCCGGAAGATAGCAAAGCATGGATTGAGGATAATTTGTCTAAATACATGGATGGTATTGGGGATGAGGGGGGCTAACACCATGGAAGAGAGTCAGGGGCTATTGCCCACTGGGTCAAAGTTTTTTTTTCTCTCTCTCCCTCCTTCTCTCCCCTTCCCTCTCCTCTCTCATATTCATGCTCTCTTGATTATTCTGCCCTATTTGACTATACATTAGATTGATATAATATGCAAATCGTTTCATGGAATGTTAGAGGATTAGGTACGGGGGTGAGACGAATTGCAATATTTAACATTATTAATAAAAATTCTCCTTGCTATTATTTGTCTTCAAGAGACCCACTTGACTAAAGATACTGTAACAGCCATGGATACAGCACGCATTCTACGCTTTATACTCATCCTATTCTAGGGGTGTAAGTATCTTGATACATAAGGCTATTAAAATCAAAATTAATGATGTAGTATTAGATAATGAAGGTAGATATTTGTTGCTTGATTGTCTATTAGAAAATAAACCCTGGATAATCGCTAACATTTATATTCCTCCCCCCTTCAAGACAGAAGTATTAATTAAGGTTTATGACTTTGCTATAAATAGAGGTAACAGAGCACTATTAGTAATATGGGACTATAATATGGTGATGGATGAAACTTTTGATAGATGTAGGATTGGCAATAAGAAATCGGGCACTATAAAATCTCCACAATATTACGGATGATTTCGAGTGCCTGGACATTTGGCGATCACAGAATCCCAGAAAAAGGATATTTTCTTGTTATTCTAAATCACATAAAGTTATGTCTAGAATTGATATGGCCCTCAGTAATAACTTAGGAGCACATTTCATTGATAAGATTAACTATACACATAAAGGGGTATCAGATCATTGCCCACTTTTGGTCTGTACTAAGGGAGACAGATTGGTAAGAGAAGGTCGGGTTAGAATTCAATTAGATAGCCTAATTACACAGGATAGGTATGAAAGGATTTGCACTGAAATATTGGAATATTTTGACAAAAACATGGGTACAGTGGATACGAGGATTGTATGGGATGCAGGGAAAGCGTATATGCGGGGAATTTTCTTGAAATACAACACAATGGTGAAGAAAATATCAGAAATGAGAATAGCTAATTTAGGACGGGTGGTCGGAGATAGTGAAAAGGAATATGTGGAGTATCCCACCGAAATAAATTTACAACGGTGTGTAGGGGATCGCCTCTTATTCGGGGGTCATTCTCACAATGATCTTCATCGACCACAGGGTTAGGGGCCAAACATTGCTTTTATTTTGCACCTCAGCAAAACCAAAACAAACAATACAAATAAAACCCCTGCCCGGCTGGGCTCTAACTACACATGAGGACTCCCTACCTCACTGAAAGCCCCGTTCACACACGGGAAGAACATGCAGCTTTTCCCAGCCTAACAATCCAGCACTTCCAGGCTGTAATAAAGTCCAGTACCTTTTGGGGGATTGTAGCCCAGAAGTCCTCCTGACTCTGGCCTAGTGACCGTCGATTCCAAGACCTCATGGAGTCCCCCAAAGTTCAGGCTAACACCTAGCCCCGTGGCCCCTCAGCCAGCCCACCTGTACAGAGCCTTCCCAGGCCTCTTCTGCACGCAGACTCTTCCTCCTCCTAACAGTCTGGACTGGGCTCTTATCCCAGGCTGATTGTTCCACCTGGTACGGCCTCTGACCTGCTGATTGACAGCGAAGAAATGTAAACTTCTGCCATATCTCTCCCCTAGCAGCCGTGAGGCCTGTCACTGCCTCACAGGTGGGAGGAAAACTTGACTAACTATAATAATGAATTATATCTGTTAGCAGAACATCAAAAACTAAACTATGTTAAAAAATACTATACTCAGGGACATATACCAGGGAAACTGTTGGCATCACTGATAAAAACACAGAGAAGTAACAATTATATTTTCCAACTGGAGAATGACAATGGACAGGTAGTCTCAGAACAAGAAGGAACTCGAAAGTGGAAATGACCAATATATACCAATTATGTTGCAAATATAATTCTGTTTTTGTTCGTATCACCTCCCCAGCATGTCATGCATTGAAATCAATTTCAATTATATGTGTGATACAAGCATATGGCTGACTGTTCGTGCATACACCTTCCCTCTGAATGGGATGTCATTTTTGAGATGTACCACTGTATTCTTGACTGACCAATTTTACTGTGTAATGGCTGTCCAGCAGACAGGACCCTTTATGAAATAATCGCACTTGGCTGATGAGTAGCCTCATTGTGACATGTGCAGTGTTCTCACTATGTAAAAGCCTATAAGGGGAATACAAGAAAGCCTTTTATTTTAGTCCAGTTTTTTGGAAATTGAGTACACGTTTATTCAAAATGTGGGGAGGGTCTAAGAATCCAGTCCACTGTTTCAGGGCACAACTACTGGTTGCTCCTGCTGCAGCTGCTGTTCATTTCTATCATTATCTATCATTATTATGGGCTGCTCAAGTGCAGCTTGTTACCTAGAGAGGTGGTGTGGAGGAAGAGAAAGAGCAGGTCAGAAACTGGACACAGTATCAGTAAGCCTCTATTTTGATTTGGACTAGGCTATTTGCTCTTGTCTACAGCTTCCTTTTCAAGCCTACAGGTGGGAAAATGGAAATCAAGCACCCACAAGTGATGTTGACGCCAAGAATATCAAACGGTGAATTATAATATGGTTAGTCTGGGTGGCAACTTGGGGATTACAGCTAATGAGAGCCCAAATATGCCCAAACTACCCAAAAATTATAATCTGTAAATTTAGATTTTTGCTTTGAATTGTGGCAAAAAATTGCTACAAAACAGCTTTTTGGAATGATCCCTGGCCCAAGGACTTGAAGCAACAGCGGCTACCAGACTGGTGTCTACAATGAGCTGCTCGACCTTCAGAAGGACATTAACATGTTCACATGACCTCTGCAGGTCCTTAAGCCACAGGGGAGAGCAGCAAAAAGTAGAATGTGAGCTGCAAACAATAAGCATAGAGGTTGGTATTAGTTTAAGGGGTCTGTATTAAGGGGATGTGAGGGTCTGAATTTATTTACAGATGTAGTCATTCTCATCTTGTGTCACGGAAGGTGTACAGAAAACTAGAAGACACAAAATGAAGATCCGACTGACTGGATCCAAAACTAAGGAACCAAAAGGTAAGCCCTGTAACAGCCCTAGCTTTCTCCCTTACTGCTCAGCCTATGCAAAAATCTCTATGGTAGATGATTGCATACCCTCGTTCCTCGACTGTATGACACCTGAGCACCCTATAATAGTGAGGGGACACGACCACCGGCTCCCTACACTTAATACGGAGGGAGTCAGGGTCACCTAGGATCCAGCAAACAGGAAAACACAAATGAATGAATAAACTTATCTGTAGAAGAATCAGTAGTAGCATCCAGCATGCACACACTCCAGGAAGTTGTATAAACCGCAAAGTGATGCAGTATGGGAGGGTATTTAAAGGGATGCAATCAGTGCAATTAGATGACAGCTGAGAGAGGGAAACGAGATGAGAAAACGAAAGCAAAACAAATGAACCTCAAGCAGGAGGTTCTGAAGAACATCTGTCAGAGCTTCTCAGATGTCTGGTTGTGACATCTTGGTTCGTAACATGTTAAGTAAAACAATGGCAAGGAACTGTTAACTGATTGTTTTCAAAGGTTTTTGTGATGTGTTATCACTCTGTGATGTGAAATTACACCCAAGTTTAGAACTGCTACATCTGTAGGTCTGCCATGGATCTGTATTTAGGGGTATTTTAAGGTGAATTCAAAAGGGTAATGAGAAACGAGGAATGCAATACCAAATGCAGTGAAAACAAAAGTGACTTTATTCAGGATAATATGCAAATTAAGCAAAAGAGTAAATAATATGCTCAAGTGATGACTAAATATTGATTATAATAATATAGCATGCATACAGAAGTAAGGAAATCACTTAAATGTGATCCTTAGATCAATGTGATCCTTAGATCAATTGTCCTGGCCCTAATTAAGAGCACATTACTGCAGGAGGTATAACAGGAGAGGACTATAACTTCCAGCATGTCTAAGCCATTATTATTTAATATCAGCGCACATTACAGGAGGATGTATAAGAGAATGGGACTACAACTCCCAGCATTTCCAAGCCGTTATTATGTAATATCAGAGTACATTATAAGAGGAGGTATTGCACCCGTGTGAAAGGGGCCTTATGGTTATATTATTACTACTAGGGTACTGTAGGGACACCTGGCACCCCTGTTGATCAGCTGTTTGAGGAGACTGCGTGCGCTGTACGCACGTGTCGTTTCCCTACTCTCTTCCTGCTCACCGCTCTATGTCTATGGAACAGCAGCAGTAAACAACACGTGCCATCTGCTCAAACAGCTGATTGGCGGGGTTGTCAGGTGTCGGACTGTGTTTTTAGCACATTATTACAAGATTTGGGGCCCCACTTTTGATTTTGCCAAGGGCCACATTTTGTCTAAAACCGGCCCTGTGTGTGTGTGTGTGGGAGTGAGCTTGCATATTGTCACTGTGCGGTTCACAGGCTGGCTGCACGCCTTTTGCGTACTGTCTGGTTGCTTATGGCTGAGTGCTGGCTGTGGTATGTAGTGTGAACCTGCCCATGTGTGTGTGTACCTCATTTGGCTGTATCATCTCTCTGTGGGTATGTCAGGTCGGTTGCTCTCTTGCGTACTGCCTGCGGTGTTCTGGGAATGCTGGTTGCTAGGGGCAACGTCCTGTATCACAGCTTGGTATGCTGTGGTTTCTGGTTACCCCTGACCTGATTTGGTACCTCCCTGTTTGGTTCTGATGGGGTTAACCTCCCCTGGTCGGTTTCTGGGTGGGTCCTTTCAAGTGCGCTCATTAGGCTGCTGTTTCTGCCTTTGAGAGTGGAGTGTTGAGGTCAGTCTGTTCTGTCTTGTCTGGTGGGTGTTTCACCCTTCTGCTCTGTGTAGTCTGTCTGTCTGCATTTGTCTTGTCCATCTACACCTCTGTGTGTTCCGCCTGGTTCTGTATTGTTGTCTTCTGGCCCTGTACCTTGCCTTGTACTGTCCTGTATCTGTATAGCCTAGCAGAGCTTATCTGCTTCTGATCTATGTTCCTTTTATTGTCTATCTGGCAGTCCTTACTGCTTCTGGTGTTCCGTTCATGTCATGTTCCGTTCGTGTTCCGTTCATGTCTGTCCATGTCCACCTTTGGAGGAGGGCTCATGTGTTATCCGGAGGGGGAATGCCCAATGCTCAATGCCCAATATGTCCAATGCCAATTCTCTGTCTCTGAGCAGCTCTTCCTGGGGTCGCCTTGCTTCTATTGCTTGGGGCGCAGGTACCTACTTCTGCCTCTGTTCCGTTCTTCCTGCCTGTCTGTGGACTCAATGTACTGTTGGTACCTTGTTTGGTATCTTCTTACCGCCTGATCCTGCTGCCACTGACTCAGGTTACGCTCGGGAATAGCCTCTGGCAATTACCTACGGCCCAAGCCTATCCTCACCATCTGAGGCTCTAGTGAAGAACAGGTAGCTGCTTAGTTACGCCCTTCCAGAGTATTGCTAGTCAGTGGCGCAGTGGGTTCACACCCTCTGATCCGTTTCAATACATTGAGGTCTTCTGTTATAGTCACTGTCACGTGTCTTGGTTCCTTTGTAATAAATTATGGGTTTGGTGGTCCTTGGCCTGTTTGCCTTGTCCTGCTCTTATGATGTCCCGGAGGTCCGCCTGGGGACATCCGGCACGTGACACATATTTGTTCTTTCAAAAAACCATTCATCCTCTCAATGAAGCCTGTTGGTGATAGGGAATGTGGTAGATCCAGTGCAGATCATGTTCTTTTTCCTATTTCCCATTCTCGGACTTTGTGTCCTGTGAAATAAGTGCCGCTGTCATATTGGATTTCCTGTGGTAGTCCATAACATATTTTTTGTTTTTTCAGTAGTTTCAGAGTGGTTTTCTGATTTGCCTGTTTGGTATGACAGGTGAGCAGTATGCCGGACTATGTGTCCACAGCCATGGCACAATAGCGGACATGACCTGCTCCAGCCAGAAGTGATTTAATAAAGTCAATTTGACACACCTGTCTACCATATTGTCCTCTATGTAAGGCCATCTGTAGCGCCATCATCTTTGTCGTTGCTCTTCAGTTAACTGATCCCAGGGAGGAGCTTCCAGATAAGGCTTCCCTTCCACCTGTAGTGGTGACTCTTCAGACTGTTGTGACTCAAAGTCCACTAACCCTAGTTGTTGGCTGACAGCTAAGGGTGTTTGTCCTGTGAGCCCTCCTCTCTCTGACAAATACCACTTCCACTGCTGCAGTGTCTGCTTCTGTGCCACAAGTACAAGCCGCACGGCAGATCTGAGCTAGCAGTGACTGGTTGAACCTACACCCCCTGAACTTCATGGTCGCTGTCATGGCACTTAACAGGTTGAACTTAGTGTTAGGTTCCCGTCTTACAGAGATCGCCTTGACGTGCAGCAGACGGGCTCAAATAATTTTGTACAAAATGATTTGCCAAGCATCTCTCATTTATAAGCATAGCATAAGCAATTTAATTCATTTTTGTACTTTGGTTTGCAGAGTGCTGTTGCATTGTATGTTATGTTCTGGTTGAAGTCCTGTAATAGCCTCTGTGTTTTGCAGGGCAGTGCAGGCTGCCAACAGCCAGAAAGCTATATTTCCTTTGTGCCAAAGAAAACTGCTTAAACCACAAACAAATCTGAACTTTCCTAGCTCCAGGTGTAGAAGCAAAGTCCCCATGACAAAGTCCCCATGAGATGGCATAATCCATCATGGACACATCTAAGATGAAAGGCTGGTTTTATTAGCCCCAGTCTGTTGTTGGCCTGGATGGCCTGTTTGGCACACTTTAATGCATCAACCTAGGCCTTCCTCCAGGAAAAGCGTGCCTTCTTTCTGGTGACATCATAGATTCGTCTCATGATCTCCAAAATCTGCAGTCCCATTATAATCTGAACCTCTTTTACATTGGTAGGCTCCTTCATGGTAGCAATGGTATTCAAAACTGGTTGTTTTTGTTTACGACCCACCCCCAGTTTTCCATCCAGTCCAACAGTACCTTCAAATTATTTTGCACAGTCTCTTGTGAGTCACCTGACAGCATGATGTCATCAATGTAGTGATACACCTTACAGGTTAAGGGTATTGGCATGTTTTTCATGTCTCTGGCTACCAGTCCATGGAAGATAGTTGGTGAATGCAAATATCCTTGTGGAAAAACTGTTGGTGCATACTATTGTCCTTTCCAGGTAAAGGCAAATTGATCCTAAGAGCGCTCATCGATTGGGTTTGAGAAAATGCATTTGCCAAGTTATCATGACATGCCATTTACCAGCAGTCTGAGCAAACGTCTCCATCAAAGAAACCATATCAGGAACTGCAGCATGCAGAGGTGGGGCTACTTTGTTTAACTCCCAATCTGTTTTTTGAACTGGAAAGACCAGCGAATTCCAGGGACTGATAGCGCATCTCAATACCCCAGCCTGTAAGAGAGCTTGTATTGTCTTAGTGATCTCCTGTTGTCCTCTTGGGATCCGATACTGCTATGTGTTCAGTGGGGTGGCTGGTGCTGGGATGTCCACTGGAGAATACTTGTCATCCTCCTCACAATGGGCTTGATGGGTGCAATACAAAGAGTACAGATGACAATACCAAATGTATAACGTCCACTGCCTGTGTCCAATGTGCCCCCTCAGGATGTCCATACCAAGAGTGTTCACAGGTAACTCTGAAATGAGCATGGCGGCCTGGAACACAGGACCTCTGCCGATACCCATCCAGCAGTTATCCTCATGTGCAGGGTTTCGAGTTCCCTCCAACCCTTCAATCATCACATAGCCGTGTGATTGATGTCCTGTACCTGTACCCCAAAACAATGATACCTCAGTCCTAGTGTCTAAGCAGTCACATGTTGTCGTCTTGTCAGATGTCTGCAGGACAAAGTCACTTTCACATATGGGCGTGGGTCCCTAGCTTTGGTAGCTTGAATGTGTACCACCTGTGATACACCCGGGGATGGGGACCCGCCTTCGCATCTTAAGGGTTGAGATAGACGCCATTTTTCCAGCATTTCTTGTGCTTCTGCATATGGGGAAGTCTGTGTGGCATGACAAGGGATGACGTGTGAAGGAGGAGGAGGAGTGGAAGGAGCTGCCCTAGTCAGGGCTTCACGTGGTGTACCTCCCTTTTGTGTTTGCTTCCCCTCTTTCTTCTCCCATCCCTCTACATCACTGGTTGCCACCTTCTTGGGTCTGGCTGTTTGTAATTGACCATTTTCCTTCATTTGCTTTCATTTAGACAACATTTCACTATAGCTGTTCCCATCTATCTCCTGTATAGGAATCCCACTGGCCAACAAATCACGGAACATCTGCTTCCATGCTATCTTTGTATGTTTATAAAGTATTCGCTCCAGTCTTAACTCCTGCCTTCTCTCTCTCTGTGCCACACTTCTGTGTTTTAGGCCTCTTTCACACTTGCGTTGTCCGGATCCGGCGTGTACTCCACTTGCCGGAGGTACACGCCGGTTCTGATTCAACAAGATCTGTAGGTGTGTCATATACTTGGGCAACTGAGTCCCTCACCAAATGTAACAGAGAGAAACTGGCTGTGGTGTCCCTATCCCTTCTCATTTTCAAACGTACCATAAGGTCTGCACAAAAGCTACCTTTACCTATCGTCATGCAGCTTGTCAAAACAATCGTATCCGCCCCATGATACCAGAAATGTAAAATCCACATAAGAATATTTTTGCATGGCTGTACCCTGTACCAAATTCTGTTTATTTCGCTGTCATGGAAGCTTCGGCATTAGATGTGCCCCCATCAGATGCAGATTGTGTCACTTCTGTCTTTGCTTTGGTGGTGACTATTGGTCTAGCAAGTAATTATGATGTTTCTCGCTAAGTGGCTTCTAATGTACCATCATCAGAACCCTCCCAGTCTTGTAAATTATCCCATTTTTCAGATGTAATCAATGTTCTGACATGGCAACATTTGTAGCAGGACCCTGTTTTCTCCTACATCTATTCTTATCCACATGTTATAAAACATATGCTTCAAAGTTCTGTAGACCAGTGGCATGCCTAGGGTGTTTGACACCCGGGGTGGGTCCTTTCTCTGCCCCCCCCCAATACTTAAAAAAAATTGTACCCCCTCACAGTAGTATTGCCCTCATTGTACAACCTTCAGAGTAGTTTTGTACAGATGTATGCCCCCTCACAGTAGTTATGCCCACATTGTGCCCTCTTACAGTAGTTATGCCCTCTCTGTGCCCCTTTCACAATTGTAATGCCCTTCACAGTAATAATCCCCATTGTACCCCCTTCACAGTAAAAATCCCCATTGTGCCCCCTTCACAGTAATAATGCCCATCGTGCCCCCTTCACAGTAATAATGCCCACTGTGCCCCCTCCACAGTAATAATGCCCACTGTGCCCCTTCACAGTATTAATGCCCATTGTGCCCCCTTCACATTAGTAATGCCCTCTGTGCCCCCAACTGTTCGAAGAGAGGGCAGCGCTCATGAGAGCTGCTTTGTCTGTTCTGTTCACCTGCTCACCATAGCATTTGTAGTGATGACAGGTAAACAGAGCAGAGAAAGCAGTGCTCATACAAAAAAAAGTGGACAACCCCTTTAAAGACATACTTGGAAAACATTACATACAGCGCTACAGAACATACAGGGTTATACAGTGCCACATACCTCTTACATCCAGTGACTTCTCTCCTCTGATGTAGATATTCTCTTTCCTCTTCTTCTCCTGTTAGACCAGACCACCATGGTGACTTCTTTCAGCCACACCTTGTCTCTGCAGAGTTTAACAAACAGACATCTTTTCAACACCCTATCCTGCCACCCCCAATACTGTGTCCACTGTGCTCCCCAATACTTTCCTGCAGAAGCAGTCCCCCTGAAAATACTGTTACCACGCAGATATTGCATCAGTACAAAAACACCCCTTTATAATGTGCGCTAGTAATAAAAAAAAACACCTTACTTTCAGATGAGACCCCCATATAAAACCCTAAATGAGATCCCCCAATCTCAGACCAAACCCCCTTTAGACCTCTATGTCAGACCTCATATAAGACCCCAGTTTTAAACCTCAGATCAGACCCCAATTAGACCTCCATGTAAGACCCAGACCCAATATCAGATAAGACCCCCATATGACCCCATTAGACCTCCAGACCCACATATCAGAACTCAGACCAGACCCCCATATCAGACCTCCAGACTCCCACTTGACCTCCAGACCCCCATTACACCTCCAGACCCCCATATCTGACTCCCATTAGACCTCTAGATCCTCCAGTCAGACCTCCAGACCCACATTAGACCTCCAGACTACCAGTAAGACCCCCATTAGACCTCTAGACCCCCAATCAGACCCCTCTGTCAGACCTCCAGATGCCCAGTCAGATCTCTCTGTCAGACCTCCAGACCCCCCAGTCAGACCTTCAGACCCCCATTAGACCTTTAGACCCCCCATTCAGACCTCAAGACCCCCCCAGTCAGACCTCCAGACCCCCAATCAGACCCCCATGAGATCTCTAGACCCTCATTAGACCTCCAGACCCCCAATCAGACTCCCAGTCAAACCTCCAGACCCCATTAGACCACTCCTGACCCCCCCAGTCAGGCCCCCGCCCCCTTGGCACACAACTGCTGTAGACTATCCTAAATCCTAATTTGATCTCAAACCATACATTATCACACTCAATCTGAATGCTTTGCAGTACTTGTAAGCAAACCCATCCAACACTGGCAGCAGCATGTTTCTGTCTGGCATCATACTTCGAAAGATCAAAGTGAGAAACAATGTCTTGGGGGATAGACAATTGCTGTTCCTCCACATATTTGTTGCATACCCTGGCTATGGGAGCCCATTTTCTGGAACTGAACACCCATGAAGGCAATGAACGGGAACTGCAACCAATGTTGCTACTGTCTCCCCTTTTTCTATTCTTTCCAAAGATTCTCTCTCTGGCAAGCATCATTGTATCATCGCGTTACCCTACTTCTGGTACCAAAATGTCTGAAAGTGAGTTCAAAAGGGTAATGAGAAACAAGGAATGCAATACCAAATGCATTGAAAACAAAAGTAACTAATATGCAAATTAAGCAAAAGAGTAAATAATGTGCTGAAGTGATTATTAAATATTAATTATAATAATTAAGAAAGCATAAAGAAGTAAGGAAGTCACTTAGCTTTGATCCTTAAAAGATTCCAATCTTGGGAGCTGTTTACTTGTGTGCCAAGCCCAAGAATTGTATCTGAAGTTCCTTGACGGTAGTGAACCCAGCAGACTTCTGAATCTAAATGCTTCTTGATGACGCACCTCAGAAAGCTTTATAACCCCCTTGTCTCCCTACACTTCTGTATTTGCAGAACTCACCCCTGCAAAACCTGGGACTCCTAAGGGTCCTGGTAAATAGGTGCAGAAGAACTGCGAATACTCTAAGTTTCAGCAGATGGTATGCGGCCTATCCCTACAAGGCTCATCTGATAACAAGTTTGAGTATTCAGTATCTGTTAGGTGCATTAGTTGGTCTCAAAGGGAGAGAAACACTCTTAAAGGGGTTCTCCGGGATTAACCTTTTTTTGCATTAAAAAAAATCAAAACTGTGGAGGAAAGATTAGTTACCAGATACTTACTTTCCAAAGTGCAGCCATTCCTGAGATCTGCCTCCCGGTTACGTCTTTTCTTTTCTTTGCTTCCGGAATAGTCCGTCTTCTTGTGTTCCGCTCCTCTCTTCCTGGCTTGAGCAGGAGACGTATCGTCACTAATGATGTCACCGCCTCCTGCAAGTGGAAGCGCCGTCCTCCGTCTTCTTCCCTAGCTTGTAAGCCCCGCCGTGTAAGCCCCGCCCTCGGGGCATGGCTATAGAGATTTCTGGAGAAGCTCTGGTAGTAGTGCTGCAGTGAGGTCTGATGCCTACAGTCCTGTGTGTGTATAAGCAGAAAGTGCCCATACACAAGCTTCCCCCCTCCCCCCCCCCCCCCAATCCAGATTGGGCATAGGGGAGTGCAAGGATGTAATTTGCCATAATAGCCCTTCTCTGTTGTCCCAGAAGTCCTGTCTGGGCCTATATTTATAGGGTCTGGTTTGGGCATCTGTATTTGGAGGCTCTGGGGTCGATTCTTCGGTCTGTATTTGTATAGAGGAAGTCTAGTCTGTGAATTGCTACAGTATGTCCACATGAGACATCAATTTTTTTCTGCAGATTTTCCACGTAATTCACTATTTACATTGCAAAAGGCTTAATCGTGGAAGTTTACAGCATAAATTGATATGATACATATTTAAAATCTACAGCACATGTCAATCAGATTTATTAAAATATCACCCACTTTAATACTTCTTTAAATGCTGAAGATTTCTTTGCCTAGAAAGTCCAGGAATCTATGTAAAATCTGAGATGTATTCACCCCTTGTGGACATACCCTAACAGTTTAGACGACTAGTGTCTGTATTTGTTTGGAGGGGTTGTATTTATTTCTAGGTATGTATTTATTTGGGTGTCTGAATTTATTTGTGTTGCTATAGTGGTTGGTGGCAGCTGCAGAAGAAAATTGCCGAAGATGTCTCAGCATAAAACTCTGCAGTTGTCAGGAGAAGTTATTATGATGGTCTGGGCCAGGTGGAGAAAGTAAGAGAAGGGGATAACTTACTGCATTTTTCGCCCCCTAAGATGCACCCCCCCCCCCCAAAAGTGGGGGAAAATGCCCCTGAGTCTTATGGGGCAAATGCTGCCATTTTACATCGCAGTCTGCGATGCTGCAGCATTGCAGACTGCGATGTATCAGGGGGAGGGAGGAGGGGCTGGTGTCATGCAAATGCAACGGGGCCGGTGCGGTCACTGTAGTCCGGCCCCGCTGCTCACTCACTGCTTTATTGACTAAACCTTTTATATTAATAACCTTAATTTAAGTTCCGATCCCCAGCCCCATCTGTACTACTTACTAAATGTCCTGTAGCAGGCAGAGCAGGGCGGGCAGCTGGCCATAACTCACTGATCTCACGTGCCTGCGCCGCCTACGCCCCGCCCTGCTCTACCTGCTACAGGACATTTAGTAAGTAGTACAGATAGGGCTGTGGATCGGAACTTAAATTAAGGTTATTATTATAAAAGATTTAGTCAATAAAGCAGTGAGTTAGCGGCAGGGCAGGAGTACAGTGACCGCATCGGCCCAACGCATTTGCATGACACTGGCCCATCCTCCCTTCCCCTCCCACAGGTTTAGCTCTGGTATATTAGGGCATCTGTGGATGCCACCATTATGGGGTGGGGGATATGTGGATGGCACTGTTATTGGGGGGGGGGGGGATCTGTGGGTGACACATATATAGCAGTGCCATCCACAGATCCACCCCATAACAGTGCCATCCACAGATCCCCCTCCATATCAGTGCCATCCACAGATCACCCCCCATAACTGTGCCATCCACAGATCCCCCATAACAGTGCCCCCCTCAGATACTCCATAACAGTGCCATCCACAGATCCCCCCATAACAGTGCCATCCACAGATCCCCCCATAACAGTGCCATCCACAGATCCCCCATAACAGTGCCATCCACAGATCCTCCATAACAGTGCCATCCACAGATCCCCCCATAACAGCGCCACCCACAGATCCCCCCCATAACAGTGTCATGCACAGACCACCATTAGTTCAAAACCCACCAAAAGCACACCTTTTGGTTAAATTTTTTTTTTCTTATTTTCCTCCTCAAAAACCTAGGTACATCTTATGGGCCGGTGTGTCTTATAGGGCGAAAAATGCGGTATAAAAAGGGATGCCCAGCCTGTGTAACTGCTTCACCCTTTGAGGAGCTGTTTTCTGAGATGTAACAATGTTTCCCGTGATGTTAGATTACAGTAAAGTATGAACAAGCATAATTGGATACCCACTTCTTTAGACATATTGTAAATTGTACTTTTGTGTTAACAAACTTGCAGTATATATTTGGTCAGTGATGAATATTATTTATGTAGTCCTTCCTAAACATTCCTATGTGCAATCACATAGACTGTCTGCAAAAATGTTCTATAAGGAAAGTAATACACTGCAATAACACCAGTCTATTTTTCCATTGTAAGTTGATTATATGCTTCATTATTTGAAGTCCAAGATACAAAATAACATAGTGCATTGTACCATACTATTAAGATCTTCATCTGTTCTGACTCTACTTAGGTGATGGAAATCCTGCCAACACATGGTAGCTTTATTTTTTTCCTGGCTGAAAGAGTAGCTTTCATTAAG
The DNA here is from genome assembly GCF_014858855.1 of Bufo gargarizans. Taxonomy (NCBI): domain Eukaryota; kingdom Metazoa; phylum Chordata; class Amphibia; order Anura; family Bufonidae; genus Bufo; species Bufo gargarizans. The sequence goes on along the minus strand of NC_058082.1, from coordinate 458,448,670 downwards.
AGACTATGTTGGCAGTGATCCATAGCAAGTTGGCATTTTAATTGAGGATAAATTTGTACAAAATGTTGTTTTACTATATTTGGGCTTATTATCCCTCAGTTTGCTGTAGCAGTATGCCAGTTCAAGAAGCACAACACTTAAGTAATTAGTTGTCTCCTGTGCTAAACATGATATACTGTCACAACAAATAAAAATATTGAATTACCGGTCACATTACTACTACTTCACATGTTGATTTTTAGAGGCCCTTTACAAGCAGTGTAGTTCTAAAGTCATGTTAGCATTTTGTAATATAGTGCAGCGTAAAACTGTACGTCAACTGCATAAAACATAGAAGTACTGCAGGGCAATATTGGATTTTTTGCTGCGATTGGCAGTCACAATGTCAGTCACAAAGAAGAACATATGTACAAACCGGATTCCAAAAAAGTTGGGACACTAAACAAATTGTGAATAAAAACTGAATGCAATGATGTGGAGATGGCAAATGTCAATATTTTATTTGTAATAGAACGTAGATGACAGATCAAACGTTTAATCCGAGTAAATGTATCATTTTAAAGGAAAAATACGTTGATTCAAATTTTTCCGGTGTCAACAAATCCCCAAAAAGTTGGGACAAGTAGCAATAAGAGGCTGGAAAAAGTAAATTTGAGAAGAGCTTCTCCGAGTGGCAGTGTCTCTTAGAAGCCAAGATGTGTAGAGGATCACCAATTCCCACAATGTTGCGCAGAAAGATAGTGGAGCAATATCAGAAAGGTGTTACCAAGCGAAAAATTGCAAAGACTTTGCATCTATCATCATCAACTGTGCATAACATCATCCGAAGATTCAGATTATCTGGAACACTCTCTGTGCGTAAGGGTCAAGGCCGTAAAACCATACTAGATGCCCGTGATCTCCGGGCCCTTAAACAACACTGCACCACAAACAGGAATGCTACTGTAAAGGAAATCACAGAATAGGCTCAGGAATACTTCCAGAAACCATTGTCAGTGAACACAATCCACCGTGCCATCCGCCGTTGCCAGCTGAAACTCTACAGTGCAAAGAAGAAGCCATTTCTAAGCAAGATCCACAAGCTCAGGCGTTTTCACTGGGCCAGGGATCATTTAAAATGGAGTGTGGCAAAATGGAAGACTGTTCTGTAGTCAGACGAGTCACGATTCAAAGTTCTTTTTGGAAATCTGGGACGCCATGTCATCCGGACCAAAGAGGACAAGGACAACCCAAGTTGTTATCAACGCTCAGTTCAGAAGCCTGCATCTCTGATGGTATGGGGTTGCATGAGTGCGTGTGGCATGGGCAGCTTGCATGTCTGGAAAGGCACCATCAATGCAGAAAAATATATTCAGGTTCTAGAACAACATATGCTCCCATCCAGACATCATCTCTTTCAGGGAAGACCCTGCATTTTTCAATAAGATAATGCCAGACCACATTCTGCATCAATCACATCATCATGGCTGCGTAGGAGAAGGATCCGGGTACTGAAATGGCCAGTCTGCAGTCCAGATCTTTCACCTATAGAGAACATTTGGCGCATCATAAAGAGGAAGGTGCAGCAAAGAAGGCCCAAGACGATTGAACAGTTAGAGGCCTGTATTAGACAAGAATGGGAGAGCATTCCTATTTTGAAACTTGAGAAACTGGTCTCCTCGGTCCCCAGACATCTGTTGAGTGTTGTAAGAAGAAGGGGAGATGCCACACAGTGGTGAAAATGGCCTTGTCCCAACTTTTTGGGGATTTGTTGACACCATGAAATTCTGATTCAACATATTTTTCCTTTAAAATGGTACATTTTCTCAGTTTAAACTTTTGTTCCGTGATTTATGTTCTATTCTGAATAAAATATTAGAAGTTGGCACCTCCACATCATTGCATTCAGTTTTTATTCGCAATTTGTATAGTGTCCCAACTTTTTTGGAATCCAGTTTGTAAAATCAAATACAGTGAGGAACAGAAGTATTTGAACACCCTGGAATTTTGCAAGTTTTCCCACTTAGAAATCATGGAGGGGTCTGAAATTCACATTGTAGGTGCATTCCCACTCTGAGAGACAGAATAAAAAAATAAAAAAATAAAAATCACGAAATCACATTGTATGATTTTTAAAGAATTTATCTTGCACTGCTGAACATAAGTATTTGAACACCTGAGAAACAGCAAGAATTCTGTCTCTTAAAGACCTGTCACTGTCCACCTCTAATCAACTCATTAATGTAACTTAGTAGCACCTGTCTGAGCTCTTTAAAGATACCTGTCCACCCCACAGTCAGTCAGATGCCAACTACTACTATGGGCGAGACCAAAGAGCTGTCAAAAGACACCAGAGACTAAATTGTGGACGTCCACAAGGCTGGAAAGGGGCTACGGGGCAATTGCCAAGCAGCTTGGTGAAAATAGATCAACTGTTGGAGCAATTGTTAGAAAATAGACTGTCAGTCTCCCTTGGACTGCGGCTCCATGCAAGATCTCACCTCGTGGGGTATCACTGATGATAAGAAAGGTAAGGAATCAGCCCAGAACTACAAGGGAGGAGCTGGTCAATAACATGAAGAGAGCTGGGACCACAGTTTCAAAGGTCACTGTCGGTAGAACACTACTCCATCATTGTTTCAAATCATGCATTGCACAGAAGGTTCATCTGCTCATGTCATCACATGTCCAGGCCTGTCTGAAGTTTGCCAGTGATCATCTGGATGATCCAGAGGAGTCATGGGAGAAAGTCATGTGGTCAGATGAGTCCAAAGTAGAACTTTTTGGTCTAAACTTCACTCATCGTGTTTGGAGGAAAAAGAAGGATGAGTTGCATCCCAAGAACACCATCCCTACTGTGAAGCATGGGGGTGGTAACATCATGCTTTTCTGCGAAGGGGACAGGACGACTGCACTGTATTAAGGAGAGAATGAATGGGGCCATTTATTGTGAGATTTTGAGCAACAACCTCGTTCCCTCAGTCAGAGCATTGAAGATGGGTCATGGCTGGGTCTTCCAACTTGACAACGACCCGAAGCACACAGCCAGGATAACCAAGGAGTGGCTCCGTTAGAAGCATATCAAGGTTCTGGAGTGGCCTAGCCAGTCTTCAGACCTAAATCCAATAGAACATCTTTGGAGGGAGCTGAAACTCTGTGTTGCTCAGCGACAGCACCAAAACCTGACAGATCTAAAGGAGATCTGTGTAGAGGAGTGGGCCAAAATCCCTGTGTGAAAACCTGGTCAAGAACTACAGGAAATGTTTGACCTCTGTAATTGCAAACAATGGCTTCTGTACCAAATACTTATGTTCAGCAGTGGGAATACACCTACAATGTGAATTTCAGACCCCTCCATGATTTCTAAGTGGGAGAACAAAATTGCAGCATGTTCAAATACTTCTGCTCCTGACTGCATCTTCTTTGACTTTTCAACCTGCTGCATGGCCACCTCATGGTTAAAAACTAGTTAAGTTTATGTAGAGCCCCATATAGACATCAAAATTTACATTCATTAAAAAGGCCTATCAAGTGGGTTGATCAACCCTCCAGGAAGTGCAGTCAGCCAGTAGCGCAGGGGCAACACGTGAGGTGCACGGTGGACCGATGAGCGGCCAAATTATAACACACAGTTCATCAGTTTACTCACGGTTAGCAGAAAGCCTCCCTGGACTGGCAGCACAGTGTTGAAGTGGACAGCACGAAATCCTCCGGGGCACGCTCTGTGTAGGGAAGCATCAGCCAAGATGGTGGTTGAGGTGCCCTTGATGTTAGGGGAGCTTAGGGTGCTTATTGCGGCTGAGTCCCTTGATGGTTTTTGTCGTGATGTCAGCACCATTAATGGTGGTACAACCATTAGTAGTAATAAGGAGGTAGACAATGGTGAAATGCAGCTCACAACTTTTACTTTTGATGTCTTTGGTTGCAGCAGTACAAAAATGCAGTCTCTTGATGATACAGAGTTGGTTCTGCAAATCCACTGTTTCTAGGCTTTTCACGGTCCGTCGCCATGTTGCGAATAAATCCAAATCCCTGCTGCTTGCAAAAATCCAGCACTCGGCCCAGTTTGCGTACTGGTACCGGGAAATCCTTTTCCGGTGCCTCCAGTAGTTTGCGGGTTAGTCCCTCATTATAGTGTTTGCAGGCATGATTGCGCGGAAGTCGAGCAGACTTTATCTCGGCAGACAATCTAGCCCAAAGCACGTTATGTTCCATAGTGGCCCATGCTATGGTAGGAACATCTTCAGTCTGACCGGACCTTTCGGTTACTTTTGGTGGCTGGGATCGCGGGTGCATGCTGACCTGCACTATCCTTTGCAGACTCAGGGCCGCGGTCTCCACTATGCTCCCTCCAGTGACGGTCCCACAACTCCTGCACACGAACCTGTAGTTCCGGAGTCATATCCGTGGGGGTCCAAGTCGGAGCGGTGACCGGGTTCTGTCCGGATTCTGTTTCAGGTGCAGAGCGCTCTTGTCTTTCTGCCATGCTGCTCCGGCACTTTGCTTATCTCTCTCTGCAGCAATCAGCGTCACTGCTTCTAATGTGCGCATGCACGCCACGCTCTTCCTGAGTACTAGGCCCGCCTCCCAGGTCTGTTTGAATGACAGGAGCGGCGCAACCATTATCCACCACACGAGGGGCGGTCTCAGCGAGTCAGACTTTTGGCACAATACCGGTCATTGGGTTTGGTGACACACAATACTGAAGCAGTCTTTTGAGTATCAAGATATTCATAGGGGACTGTATCCTCGTCATCCCGTCCTATAGACGGACACATTGATATTCCACACATAATTCCACCCATTTTGTCACTATGGTAGAACTCTTCATAGGGAACAGGAGGCGGTGCTGCTTTTGCATACAAGGCTGGCCTCTTTGAAACCACACAGTCAAGGTAGGATGGGCTTTGAACAGACAATTTTGCATAAATGGGCGGCACAATATTTTTCCACAGGGGGTGTCGCTAACTTGTCCACAGTGATGGCGCAGTATTTCTTTTTAAACAAGAGCTCCGGCGGCCATCTTAAGTGCATATGAACAGTCTATTCACTGACAGCAAGCAGTTATAGTGACACACAAATGTTGGATTTTCTCACTTTTAACACTGCGATTTTTATGCTGGGGACTAGTATAGCACCTCCATATACTTTTCAAGCAGTTTAAACAGTTCTGTAGCCCAAAACAGCGCACAATAAACAAAAGTCTCTCAATCAAATAAAGGGGCTTATTCACATGCGACAGTCTCTCAAATATGGCGCAGGGGTTAATATCAATTTCGTGACACCAAGAAAACGATATGCAGCCAGCCAGTAGCGCAGGGGCAACACGTGAGGTGCACGGTGGACCGATGAGGGGCCAAATTATAACACACAGTTCATCAGTTTACTCACGGTTAGCAGAAAGCCTCCCTGGGCTGGCAGCACAGTGTTGAAGTGGACAGCACGAAATCCTCCGGGGCACGCTCTGTGTAGGGAAGCATCAGCCAAGATGGTGGTTGAGGTGCCCTTGGTGTTAGGGGTGCTTATTGAGGCTGAGTCCCTTGATGGTTTTTGCAGTGACGCTAGTACCGTTAATGGTGGTACAACCATTAATAGTAATAATGAGGTAGACAGTGGTGAAATGCAGCTCACAACTTTTACTTTTGATGTCTTTGGTTGCAGCAGTACAAAAATGCAGTCTCTTGATGATACAGAGTTGGTTCTGCAAATCCACTGTTACTAGGCTTTTCGGGTTTTAGTTTGGAGCAGTGGGTTAGGTGTACCTTGTTCCTATTGATGTGCTGGATCCTATTCCTTGTCCTTTCCCTACAAGCTGAACATTTAGACAGGAAAACTCAACTGTCTCTCAGAAGTATGGTGTAGCTGCCAGAAGCTATAAATCCTCCACCCTGCAAAGGTGTCTGTGGCCCTCAATAATGGCTCTTATCACCGATGATTCCTAAGGAAAGCTTGTTTCTTTTGCAGGGAGGCAAACTTTTCTCCTACTGGTCAGGGATGCAAGTCTATAGTCCGGCCACAGAAGGAAAACGCTCTTCTGCGCCTCACATCTGAGTATCACCTCCTAGTGAAGTTGGCTCCGCTCACTAATCTGAGTCATGAAGTCTTCACTCTACATTTTCTCCCACTAATCTGATCTTACCTCCTCAGATCTGCTCTCTTCTGAACTACATTTTCTCATCTAAGAACCCCTTTTTACTAGGCCTGACCTAGGTATATATATAGGACCTAAGCTATATCCCCATCTAGTGGTGGGATGTATAAATTACACCTAATCTGCCTGGTAACAGGGATTTTACAGATACATACGTACAAAGTACCACAATACAACACAGTGCAATTGTCAAGGTAAAAAGTGCTTTTAAGCAGTGCCCACACACACGTAGTGGGACGCTGCAGAAGGCTGAGGCTTGAATGGACAGGCCTAACACAGACTGACCCTAAAGACCCTCCTTTCATACAGACTGCTGTCATTACCCTCATCTCACTTACATAAACTGCGCCCCCCATTGCCTTCTATCTTATACAGACTGATCCTTATATTCTTGTAAGCTTCGTTCTGTAGTAAGAAGCTGTTTCCTCCTTGAACTGAACATTGGATGCAGAGAGGGGATAGCAACTGACACACAGTTCTCTCTGATCGGACAGAAAGCTTCATCAGTACTCTACCCAATTATAAAAGTGTGAGCTCAGGGTGGTCTACATAGGAACCGATTTTCCCTTACTGGGAAAAGTTTTTGAGCTGTGTAGCTCAAGGTAACAGTGGTTAAGAGGAGCGCTGCCATGGGACACAGAGGAAATTACAGTTATAATGGAAGGATATCTCATATTCTTTTCTGCCTTGCTAAATTCATTAAGCTGTTTCACATGTTCCACACTTCTTGCCAAGTCTTTTTCCATCCTCTCAAAAACGTAATTCTTTGAAAAAGAAAGGAAAAAAATATAAATTTCTAATTTAAGCTTATATGATTTTATATGATTGTCTATTGACCTGTAGTAACAAGGTGCTGCGGTGGCATCCATGCTGTGTTTCTGTATTATAAAGGATATTGGTTACCATTATTGCTAGAACACATCACAAACTATGTGTGTACGGCGGAAGGATGGCGGAAGGAGAGGATTTAAATATGGCGCCCGGTCGTGAGCACAGTGAACATCATAGCCGCAGAGTCTCTGCTGTTTCAAATAGCAGAGGCCCAGGGATAATCCAGTAACACCGATCTCAGACATTAACCCAAATGTGACCATTACATCTAAATGCTGAGAAACCCGGAAGCACACACTTCCAGGCCAGGAACGGCTCCCACATGTGGCAATCAGGAGAGCTTTTCCTTTGCTTTGATGTGTTGGGTCTCTTCAAAGGCCTGTAGGTGTTAGGGCTCCATAGGATAACAGCAAATGGAGCTTACAATGGAGCTTAAATTGGGGGTGCTAAAAAAAAAAAGTTAAGTAAAAAAATAAATAAATACATATATAAAATAAAAATTTTAATCATCCCCTCTTCCCCAGAATTAAAATAAATAACCAATAAAAACTTAAACATCTCAAAATGACAGAACTATTAAAATATACAAATATTTATCCCATATGGCGAATGGCGTAACCGTAAAAAAATCTAAATGGCCAATTCGCCTTTTTTTATTGCTTTACTTACCCCCCAAAAATTGAATAAAATGGTATCAATACAGATTGTCCCACAAAACATGAGCCCCCACACAGCTCCATAGACGTAAGTATAAAAAATTCTAGGGTCAGAATACGGCGATGAAAAAAAAATTATTTCTTTTCAAAGTTTTTATTTTTTTCAGAATTAAATCGCAAGAAAAACTATATAAATGTTGTATCGTTCCAATCATTCTGACCCAGAGAATAAAGGCAACAGCTCAGTTTTACCATATGCCTTGGAGACAAAACTGTAATTTTTTCCCAATTCCACCCATTTGGAATTTTTTCCTAGCTTCCCACTACTTTGTAGGCAATATTAAGTGGTGACATTAGAAAGTGCAACTGGTCCTGCATAAGACAAGCCCTCATATGGCATTGTGAATGGAAAAATAATAAAGTTATAGCTCTGGAAAGGCAGGTAGGAAAAACAAAAATAAAAAATCCTCCGGGACTCAAGGAATTAAACATTGTGGGTTCTTTATGTTATTCTTTTCAAAGCATTTAATTTAATATGACAGTCTCTGGTGGAAATCACTAGATTACATGTTATGCAATAGGATAGAAATCATATTTGTAAATTGTTAGAAACATGCAACCATTTAAAGATCCTACGCAAATTATTATTTATTTTTTCAGTCATCATCTCTATTTACACTTTACATATGCCACCTGTTTGTTATGTCATCAGTCCTCTAGATTTTTGGCAACATTGTATTCACTGCATGGATCAGAGTCAAAAAAAGGCTGTGATATTTAGGCAGAGACCAGATTGATTTATCAACAATCTGTGTCTTGGTTTTCAAGCAATCACATTCTTACGTCTCTCACATAATCCTCATTTGATACTGGGGATTTCAGAGCCATTAAATGATCACTTTCGGAGAGTAACAAATCAAATGGAAAGAGATGCAAGGGAGAGAAGGATCATTCTGTGAGCAGCTAACCACAGAACTAGGTAAGACGAGTTGAGCGAGAGAATGAGTTTGCTATACAATGATGAGTGTTAATTTAAAATCTTATAGTACAGATGCAATATAGATGTTTTAGCATTGATTTTATGGATGATATTCCTGCTAAAGACTTGATAATTTAATGTATAGTAACTTATTAAGTACATGGCATAACATTTGTTTTCGACATTATGATACATTATTGTCTAGGTTTTGACAACCTTGACTAATATAAAATTAGTACATACTTTCCCCAATACAGTATATTCAGTCTTTTTGCCAGCTATGGGATATATATTATGTATATATATATATATATATATATATATATATATATACAGAGAGAGAGAGAGAATTCAAAAAGCCAGCAGCACTCCAGTAAAGTCAAAAAAATCTACGTGTTTTTTTTCCACCCAGTGTCAAATAGCAGCGATGTTTCAACTGCTTGTTGCGGTCTTTCTCAAGCTTCTTTTTCCATATATATATATATATATATATATATCACATTTATTTGCATAAATGTTATGTTTATTTCCTGGGGACTGGAGCTTCAGTTGAAAGAAAAACTAAGTGAACCCTTTGGAATTGCCCAAATTTATAAGTGAATTACTAATAAAATGTGATCAAATTATTAATTTAATGCCAGGACTGTAATCCAAAGCACAATTTTTTTTTTTTTTTACAATTATATACTTGATTTACTTGTGTGCTGTGGGTTATTGACTCTCTTAGCAGCTCTTTAATTTGATGTCATGTTTTTGATCCTGCCACCATGCTTCACAGTTGAATGAGGTTCTGGTGTTGGTGTGTAGTGTTCTCTTTCCTCCAAACAATGTTGTGCATCTGTCCATATAACATCTTCACATAAGTATTGTGGAGCATTCCAGTGATCTCAGGCAAACATGATATAAGCCACAATATATTTTGAACAGTATTTTTCTAATAATAAATAAATGAACAGGGGTTTTTGCAAGTTGTAAAGTCTTCTGAATGTGTTTTGCTATCACCCTTTGGTTCTTTCTCTTCCCTGAATTTTTTAATTTGTAGATAATTTGTTTACCCGGAATTGATGTACACCCAGATTTTTATCAATGCTTTTGTAGCCTTTTCCATTTTCATGCATCCCTAGAACACACCTTCTGAGGTGTGAGGTCTTCTGAAAAGTGCTTGCATCGAGGTATGCATAACACTAACCAATATTTCTTGAGAAGAACAGATTTGTCAGTAACCAGGCTTTGTGTGCCTTTAATGGGAAAATTACCTGTAAAAAAACACACTTTGAATCTTACCTTTTAAATTGAAAAACGTTATACCAATTAGCACTTGGAGAAGTCACAAACACAGAGGTTCACCCTCTTTTTCTCCCTGCACTTTAGATGTATATTTAATATGCTCAATAAAAGACATGAATTGCGATTTTGCTTGTGTGTTTTTTAGTTACATTGTATTTGTTTATAATGTGATTTAAATAGCAATGAACAGTAAAGCCAACTAAAAAGATCACTAAAATAAAATAAAAGCAGTATTTATTGAGGTGTTGATTAAAAGTCCATGTATAAAATACATTTCATGGTACTGACATTTATTCGTTTTAAACTACAATCAGTACATACAAATTAGAGGTACAGTGGTCATATAAATACCCACAAAATGCCTGTAATCCAGCCAATGAGGGGGAGGGGAATCAGTGTTTGAAAATTTTAGAGTCCTCTAGTATCCCTTCATTGATTTTTATTGATCGCCACCTATTTGCTGATGCTTTTTTCCCCACATATGGGCTGAATTTGAGACATTTTGTGATAATTTATATGACTGCACCTCTGATTTACAGAAGGGGCAGGGCCCTAAAACACATTTTCTATATGGACTTTTAATCATGACTTCAATGAAGACCATTTTTATTGAATCAAGCATAGGTTCTAGTGATCTTTTTAGCTGGTTTTACTGTTCATCTGTTTACTGGCTGGCCTCATCCAGTGACATGGATCATCTGGACCCTGCTACTGACCCCTGTCTTACATTTGGCAAGCCCTTGAGACTCTATTACTTCCCCAACAATAGTAGGTGAGAACCTAATTGTGGTTATTTTCACCTGATACTGTGCTTTGCATTATTTGCCATATAGTTAGATCACATTTTTATCACTAATCAATGCAGAAATCACTTACTTTTTCTTGCAACTGTAGTTTTTAAAGTGGTTTTCATATTGATCACTGTGAGAAATGGACAATCTTTCTCATAACTTTTATTACCTGTGTATGTTTTTATATCTATGTTGTGTGACTCTCTCTCTCTATGAATATATATATATATATATATATCTATATAATTTTTTTTTTTTTTTATTGTCATGCCATTCTGTAAGATTGTCTGGATGATGAAATTCAGTCTGGACCAGGAGCAGCTAATACACACTTACGTTTGATAGAATTCAAATTAGCATCCTCCTGGTAACAAAAGTAGAGGTGACAAGGTTTCCTGGATAGGACTCTAGAGCCTCATGGTAATTCCTGACATATGAGATGTATTGGCACCGGCGCACAGCAGACATCTAGGTGCCTTTCAGAAGATGAAGAAAATATATCATAAGCTATAACTTATCTCTGGTACAGCTTACCTACTAATTATTGTAACAATTGCATTCCATATAGTGTGGGCATTGTAGGTAGTCAGCCAGCATTCCTGTATAATGTGAAACTCTCATTCTGGGACCCCTACACCAGTCATATTTGGTATCAGAATGATCACCCTGATGAAATATGCATTATTAAAACATGTTAGGGCCCAAATACCCATTAGTGTGGACAGGAAGACATGTTTTATTAATATGTTATGCTTGCCAGCCGAAGGATAGGGGTGGAGTACGCACCCATATTGAAGGCCTTCCCAGAAGGCTGGGCCAAGGATGGGAGGGAGACTCCTCTCAGCTCCACCCTCTATTGAAGGGGAATAAAAATGTAGGATTTAGAGCCTCTGATCAACATTGGGTTGTGTTCCACATACTCCTGTCCCCAGAACCAGAACAGACTCTAATCACACAATTTGTTGAGTAGTAAGAACCTTTCTGTTTTTATCCTTTTATTTTTATAACTATTTTGTGCACATTTATGTATGTCTCTTATTTCTTTTAATTTTTATAACTAAGTACTGTACTGTGTAATGGTTTTGCCTTGCGCCATGAATGAGCCCAGTAACCTCCATTTTTAAGTGTATGAGTGCAGTTTGATTTACTGTCCAATTTGCTATAAGTGTGGCTAGTGCTACTTTGAGCCTGTTTGCGAGTGGGGTGCTATAGGGTTTTCTATGAGACCCTAATTAATTAGTGTATTAATTTAAATGTTATAGATGGTGATACCGTGTTAGGGTGTATAAAAGGCTGTGTCGGGGTGTGATCTAGATTCAATATGAGGCCTATGTGTAGGGACGTGAGAGATTGAGTGAAATATATTGACCCTTGGCAGGCGCACCCAGGTCACATAACTGGACCGTTCCCGTACTTGAGATAAATTGGTGGCAGCAATAAGATAGTCATTGGTTTTCTCTGACAGGTGTGTTAGTGTCTGGTTTAAGTAATTATTCTGGCCGCTAACAGTTGTTAGGGACCTTTTGAGGTAGACCAGCACACAAGGCAAAACACATTACTTAATTTTAGTTTTGTAGGCATATATGCAAAACAGTCCTCGCACAGCCTTGTTTTTCTTTCTCTATATTTGTATATATAGTTCTCAATGTGGAAACTAAAATTACACTGCAGCATGTTGTCTCCCAAAGTAAGATATTTGAAATTCCAAGCAAGGAACTGCTCTCTGATATGAGGATGTCGACCTGTCTGGGAAGGCTTGTTCCCCAGATGTCTCATAAGGAGATAAAATCCAAGATAGATTAAATTCAGGGAATCGCTACTGGAAACCCTTCAGTTATAAAGATGGTGGTGAGCTTTAACCGTTGGACTTGTAGTCCAAGTGCTTGGAGGCAGATCCCATTATTGGTAGTGAATAGGACTATGGATGATAATTTCCCCATTAAAACTGTGCGGTGATCTGCTGCCAGGGTTTCCTTTTAGCCACAGCATTCTTGCTGCTTGTTTCACGCAGCATTTCCTTAAGGGCCAGCACGCGTCACTTCCTTTGTTTTATGGGTTGGATCATATGACCTCGCCAACCAATCCTAGCCCTCCTGCACATATATAGGTGGCTCAGCACCCCTCCAAGATGCCTCAGTGTCAAGGTCCTTGTGTCCTGCTAAGGTTCCTGATATCCATTTGTGTTCCTGTGTTCCTAACTCATACTTTTATTCCTGGACTCTGCTACCACTTTGATCCCTGCCTGCTTGACTTGACTCTCCTGTTGCCGACCTGGATTGCCTGACCTGTACCTGTGCCGCCTACCCTGACCTATTGCCTGTCTGAATTCGCCTCTGCCTCATCCTTCGGTCCTGCACTGTTGCTCCTTGTAATGACTCAGCTTGCTGATGAGGCCTGTACCTCTGGTGCCTTTCTCAGGTACCTTCTGGTTCGCCTGGACCAGCTGCCTCGTGTGCCTATCTCACTCAAGAGGTAGTGACCTGGTGTTCCCTTCGGAAGAGTCTATCCCCACCATCAGGGGTACTGTAAATATTTAGGGGTTCACTTAGAAAACGCCCTTAGAGGAGGTAGGACAAGTGGCACAGTGGGACAGTGGGTTCACACCCGCTGGCTCGTGACAATGGCTCTGAGTAGTCTATATATGATCGACTTTTGCATGAGAAGTCAGCTGATCTCCACACATAATCCCTTGAGTAGGTCAAGGGGAGTACTGAGCTTGACATGCAGTTGGGTGGTCAAGCCACAGAGACCCGGTCATGGAGATGTGCTCCAGAACGGACTTGTAGTCAGTTCCCATGGCACATCGTAAAAGGAGTAGGTGTGAGAAATGGACAACCTTTCCCATAACTTTTTTTTATTTGTGTATGTTTTTATATCCTGTATATATCGTGTGACTATATATTTTCATGCCATTCTGTAAGATTATCTGGATGATACCGTTCAGCCTGGACTAGTAGCAGCTAATACACACTCACCTTTGATAGGATTCAAATTAGCATCCTCCTGCTAACAAAAGTAGCGGTAACAAGGTTTCTTGGACAGGACACTAGAGCCTCATGATTATGCCTGAAACATCAGATTTATTGGCACCACTGTATAGCAGACATCTAAGTGCCTTTCAGATGGACTACCAGAAGATGAAGAAAATATATCATAAACTATAACTCATCTTTGGTAAAGCTCACCTACTAATTATTGTAATAATTGCATTCCGTATAATGTGGGCATCGTGGGGAGTCGAAACATTCCCCCCTGGCAGCCAGCATTCCACTGTAATATGAAACTCTTATTCCTGGACCCCTACACCGGTCATATTTGTTATCAGAATGATCAATCTGATGAAATATGTGTTATTAAAACATGTCGGGCCCGAATATCAATTGGTGTGGACGGGAAAACACATTTTGTTAATATTTTATGCTTCCCAGCCGAGGGACAGGGGTGGAGCATGCACCCTTCCCAAGGTTGGGAGGGAGACTCCTCTCAGCTCCACCCTCTGCTAAAGAGGGATTAAAATGTGCAATTTGGAACCTATCATTGACACAATTTGCGGATCAGAAAAACATTGGGTTGTGGTCCACATACACCTGTCCCCGGAACCAGAATGGACACTGATCACACAATTTGTTGAGTAGTAAGAACCTTTCAGTTTTTATCCTTTTATTTTTATAACTACACTGCCTGTCCCCCAAAAAGTCACCACCTGGATTTAACTAAGCAAATAGTTATGGGCCTCCTATTGGATAATTACTGCATGGCTGATTATCTTTCAGCTGGCAACAAGTTATTTAACCTCAACTGGTGCAATGAGTTGCTTCTCATTTCTTAAACAACCATGTCGAACACATCTAGTGGTCGTGGAAAAGATGTTAGTCTGTTTGAGAAGTTAGTGTTAGTGAAAGTAAGACCATTTCCACACGCACAATGCGAAGGGAACTCAAGGGATTGGGACTGAACAGCTGTGTAGCCGTAAGAAAACCACTAATCAGTGAGGCAAACTAGAAAAAATGGCTTCAATTTGCCAGAGAGCATAATGATTGGACTCTGGAGCAATGGAAGAAGGTCTAGTAGTCTGATGAGTCAAGATATACCCTGTTCCAGAATGATGGGCGCATCAGGGTAAGAAGAGAGGCAGATGAAGTGATGCACCCATAATGCCTAGTGCCTACTGTACAAGCCTGTGGGGGCAGTGCTATTATCTGGGGTTGCTGCAGTTGGTCAGGTCTAGGTTCAGCAACAGTATGTGCTCCAAGTATGAGGTCAGCTAACTACCTGAACATACTGAATGACCAGGTTAGTACATTAGTACATTTAGTACATTAAAGCACATCTTTAATAGTTTTGCCTTGTGCCCTGAATGAGCCCAGTAACCTCCATTTTTAAGTGTATGAGTGTTGTTTGAATTACTGTGTATTTGTTATAAGTGTGGCCTGTGTTACTGTGAGCCGTTTCGCGAGCTGGGTGCTGTGGGGTTTTCTAAGAGCCACTAATTGGTGTATTAATTTAAATGTCATAGATAGTGGCATCGTGTTGGGGTGCACAAAAGACTGTGTCGGGGTGTGATCTAGGTTCAATTTGAGGCCTGTGTGTAGGGACATGAGAGATTGAGTGCATTAACTCCTTAAGGACACAGCCTTATTTCACCTTAAGGACCAGGCAATTTTTTGCAAATCTGAACAGTGTCACTTTAAGTGGTCATAACTTTAAAACGCTTTGACTTATCCAGGCCAAAATGTCCTCATCTCTGCTGCACTGACTGGGGTCCAGCCACCGGGCCTAGCCAAAAAGGAGCCTGGGTGTTGAGCAACAAACTGTTGGGCATACAGGTTTGTTTGCTCCACCATTAGATTTACAAAGTGGTCACTGAAAAAAAGACTAAAAAAGTAATATTCAGTTAAGCCCACTGTGGAAATCTGGATTCCTGGTTGGCCTACAAAATCAGGAATCACGGGCTCATAACGCTCTGGGGTACACCAGACAAGTTCACCGGCAGGGTGCTCCGGTGGATTTAACTGGTGGTCCGGAAAACTAGTACGAGCCCCAGAGCTGCTCGTACTAGGGTGGGCCACGGGGTCCCTAGCATGGCGGTCCCCTTGCTCTGCTGACTTGGGGGCTCATCGTCATCGCTAGATGATGAGGAGGACACGGATGACAACAGGAAAATGGGGTCATCCTCGTCCTCACTAGGACTCTCGGACTTGGAGGCAAGCTGGGTGTATGCCTCCTCGGCCGAGAACATCCAGCAGGCCATAGGGGAGTGTGTGTCTGCGTGTGTGTAAATCTTTATTCAGTGTGCGTGTGTGTGGGGGCACGGGTGTTCGCGAACTCACCCTAAACCTAACAGACAAAAAAAAAAGACTAACAAAAAAATAGGGCAAAAAATTTGAAAAATAAAAAAATTTAAAACGCTGATCAACCATCCGAAGTTGATAAGCGGTGGGGTGTTCAATGCGCTAACAGTGGCCGGACGCTAAGAGTCAGCGTACGCACACAAAAAAAACTGCCTGCTCCCCAAAAAAGTTGGGGGGGAGGGGGGTGCAAGCTGCAGCACCCCCGGGGGGAGGGTCTAGGGTCACACAGCTGTGCTGTGGACCCCAGACACCCAATTTAGGGTGATGCAATCACAATTTTTTATTTATTTTTTTAATTCCACTAACTTTCCCTTTATTTTCCCTGTGTAACGGATCACCTGGCACCCCGACTGAGTACCTCCGTTTACGGATGCGCCTAGCGTTTCCTGAGGCTTCCAAGCACTCTGGCAGACACCACAATCACCAAACCGAAGAAGCAGATAAATCCTCTTGATGCATATGAATGCTGTAGGCAGTTGAATAGGAAACCATACGAATAGGTTTTCACTCCTAGCCGTCAAACTGGGACAGCATACAATAAATCCTCCCCCCAAGAATGAGACGACACTTCACCTTGAGGTTTAAAACAGGAACTCCCTTTATTTTAACACAAGCATTGATTTATACATATCTTCCAACAAGGTACCACCCACAGGCTCTGCAAAACAGCCAATCATATGTATCTACAGTATTTAAACCTTCCCAGCAATTGTACACAAAATCCCCTTCCCTCTGTCTGTAACACAATAAACAAAACACAATGAGCATTGTCTGAGATGTAATTAACCAACACAATAAGCATTGTCTCAGACGCAATCCACAAAATACAATTACCAAACGTAATGGACTAACTTGAACCCTGGCATACACATATACAATTCAACCGAACACATATTAACATACATAGTATTTAAGACAGCCTGAATGCAATCGGCTACACAGTCTTAAAGGGGCATTGTTCCTAAAAGTCAGACATGTCCACGGATGGCCATTAAAGGGCCAGTAGCAGCAATATAAAATACCACATGCCCAAATATTGCATTCAAACGTACCAAATCACCAGGGGCCATAGTCAGCAGGTAGGAGGCGGCCAGCCAGGCCTCTCCAATGCCCAGTGGCGAGGCGGGTTCCGCCACATTTCTCCCCTTTCCCATTGAGACTATCCAGACTCCAGACCTCCAGGCGGTCTGGGGCTCTGATAGTCAGCCGGCCTTTCTCCAAGGGTGTAGTTGTCCCTATGGCCCCCTGCCACTTGTGCCCAGTTGTAGATCCATGACTTGGGGGGAAGGTAACCAGGGTGCCCTTTCCCCTGGTTGAACAAAGCTGTTGCTGGGGGGAAGGGGTAACAGGCTCCTCTCTCTGCGACACCCTCCCTTGTTGTAGGGGAAAACAGACAGCCTCTCCTTCCAATACATTGTCCTGTTGTTGTGGACCAGGACAGACTGTCCATATCTCCAGTGGTGCAGGTACAGAGACTACGGTCCCATCTGCACTGTTGTGGGGCTTACTGTCTCCCCTTGGTGTGCTAGGCAAACCGCTGGGGCTACTTGGGGAACAGCGGCCAGCGGTGTTCTGCACTGATGCCAGCAATTCTGCTGGGGCGAGGGGGGTACAAGCCAGCCCTGTAACAAGGGGGTCGGTGGAGCAGAGGCTAGCGGCTCTCTGCCCTGATGCCAGCTCTTCTGCTGGAGGGACTGGAGTACAGTCCTGCTGGGTAGTAAGGGGACAAGTAGGGCAGAGGCCAGCGGCGCTCTGCCCAGATGCCAGCTCTTCTGCTGGGAGGGGGCCAGAGGGGGCTAACGACTCCTCTACTGACCCCAGTACCTGGTTTGGAGTTGGCTGTGGAGGGGAGGGGTTGCTTACCTCCTCCTCCTGGTACTGCTGCTGGAGTTGGAGATCTGGGCCGGCTGCCCAGCATCTCTGTAGGGCCGGTAGAGAGATCTCGGTCCCATCTCCACCTGCCATCTGTGGGTCTTCCCAGGACCAGTCGATAAGGTCCCTCCTTTCTGGGGCTGGTTGGGGAGTAGGAGGTACCGAATGCAGGTCTCCTGATGACGGGCTTAGTTGTTGGGGAGGGGGAACGAAACTCAACGCTCCCAATGGTGTACAGTCCATAAGCCCCATCAGGTTAGAGACAGGCGGTGTCACTTGATCATATAAGTCCGCATAATTCTGTTTGATCTCCCACTGCTCTGGTGGTACTTGCAGGGTATAGGGTGACTGACTGGAGCTGACCAGGTGCTGGTAATCCTGCTCCAGTTCCCATTCCTGGACAGCCAGTTCAATCAGGTCTGGCCTTAGGTCTTCGGCCATAGGGTGATCCAGCACGGCCTCTCTATAGTCAAAAATGTCCCAAAGCCGTGACTCTGCCGCACTCCCAAATTCCGGTTCTGCAAAGGCCCCCCATAATAAGCCAGGGCCATTATAATCCATGCCCTCGGGTTTGTCAAATTTGGCCATTCCGGGAACCCGCTGAACCGCGTACCAACGTAGCGCTTGGTATGCATCATCGAGACCCAGTTCCCTCCATGCCAGTGAATTAAGTTGCCTCACCAATTCCTCCTGGGCCTGTTCTCCCAGCATAGGTATCCGTAGGGCCACTCTGGCTTGTAACCGCTGCTCCTTGCTGGGAAGACGCTCACCTCGCCAACGCTGGACACCTTCTAGGGTTTCTTCCCACATCTCTTGTCGGGCGCTCTCTCTGCAGTCCAACCTGGTTGCCTCTCCTATTGGCTTGACCAGTGGTGCCAAGAGGTTCTGTAACCTCCGGTTCCATTCCTTTTCTACCTCGAGCGTCGTCCAGGGACTCGCTGGTTCTATGCCGCTCCATAATAATTCCTGTGTCTCCAGGGTGTTGTTCCTCTCACACCAGGATGCCATCCCACTGCTTGCCACCAATGTAATGGATCACCTGGCACCCCGACTGAGTACCTCCGTTTACGGATGCGCCTAGCGTTTCCTGAGGCTTCCAAGCACTCTGGCAGACACCACAATCACCAAACCGAAGAAGCAGATAAATCCTCTTGATGCATATGAATGCTGTAGGCAGTTGAATAGGAAACCATACAAATAGGTTTTCACTCCTAGCAGTCAAACTGGGACAGCATACAATAAATCCTCCCCCCAAGAATGAGACGACACTTCACCTTGAGGTTTAAAACAGGAACTCCCTTTATTTTAACACAAGCATTGATTTATACATATCTTCCAACAAGGTACCACCCACAGGCTCTGCAAAACAGCCAATCATATGTATCTACAGTATTTAAACCTTCCCAGCAATTGTACACCAAATCCCCTTCCCTCTGTCTGTAACGCAATAAACAAAACACAATGAGCATTGTCTGAGATGTAATTAACCAACACAATAAGCATTGTCTCAGACGCAATCCACAAAATACAATTATCAAACGTAATGGACTAACTTGAACCCTGGCATACACATATACAATTCAACCGAACACATATAACATGCATAGTATTTAAGACAGCCTGAATGCAATCTGCTACACAGTCTTAAAGGGGCATTGCTCCTAAAAGTCAGACATGTCCACGGATGGCCATTAAAGGGCCAGTAGCAGCAATATAAAATACCACATGCCCAAATATTGCATTCAAACGTACCAAATCACCAGGGGCCATAGTCAGCAGGTAGGAGGCGGCCAGCCAGGCCTCTCCAATGCCCAGTGGCGAGGCGGGTTCCGCCACACCCTGCCTAACCCAACCTTTCCCTATGTACCTGATTGAACAGATGGGGGTGCTGGGGCACAGATCGGGTGCTGGGCACAGATGGGGTGATGCCTGGACAGATGGGCGTGCTGGCTGAGATCTGACACGTGCAGCGGCAGCGCTCCTCTCTCCTCTGCTCCCCGGACACAAAAGGAGGAGGAGAGGAGCGCTGCTATGATTTGAACCTCCCGCCGCACACCCACCTACTAATCAGAGCCGATCCTGAGAGGTGTTGTCACATCACCTCTCAGGCTCACAGGATGGTGATTGGTGGTGTAATATCACACCACCGATCACCATCCTGTTCCAGGTTATCGGGTCCTCGGAGACCCAAATAACCCAGAAACGCAGCAGGTTTGCTGTGATCGCCTACACGGGGGGGGGGGGGGGGGGTCACAGGACCCCCCTGGTGCATTGCATTACCAGGACGTCAGGGTGTATCTATACGTCCTGTGTCCTAAAGAGGTTAAATATATTGGCCCTTGGTAGTCACACCCAGGTCACGTGACTATTACCTATTCACCTTTCCTCAGGATAGATCGTCAATATGAAATCCGAAGCGGTTGTGGTGCTCCCTGAGCGCTTAGGCCTTTTCCTAGGCTATGGGACATCACTCTCAACCGTCATGTGGCCTAGGTGCAGATTAGTTCCATCCAAGCACAGCCTCTATCAAATGGATGGTGCTGTGCTTGGTAACCTGGGAGGAAGCCACCGAACTCATACTGATGACCTATGATAAACCTGGAAACCCCTTTAAGGAAATATTTGCACCCGCTATAACACATTTACATAGCTTCTTCAGTCATATTTTATGAGTCGCTTTTTCATTACAAGACATGATAGCATAAACCACTACTATCTAATTAAAATATACAGTATAGACATAAGCACAGTAATTTCTCTGACTGTTTCTATCCACTATATTACAGATAAAGGTCCCTCTTCTAATTATTTCTGAAATGCACTGGCCTAATGAAAGAAGTAATGTTTGCCAGCATTTTGAGTGGTAAGTCTTTCATTGTTATTTGTGTTGGAGGATATATGTGCTAAATATGAACAGTCTGTCTTCTATTAAGGTTTTGTGTGTATGTAGTGGCAACTATGTCAATATTCCTATGAAAAATTCACAAACTGTAATTCCAAAGCAATAAAATCATATACTATTATTCAAAAATGTAATAATTTGTAACAATATATGGAAAAGGAAATTACTAACTACGCAGATAGATGTCAGCTAGCATTCCTCAACTGCTTTAATGTGGTACTTGTATTTTTTCAGTAGAAAATTGAGGCTTAATTTTTCTTCAGAATATCTATATACCCATTAACATTTCTAACAAAGAACATACATTTGTTTATAGTCTTTAAAAAAAAATGTGTTTAGGAAAAACTAAACATAGTGGTTCAAATTTACTAATTCTGTCTAAAATGTAGACAGTGTGAACTTAGTCTAAAGATTCACTAAATCTATCACTGTGGCTTATGTTGGATGATACATTTAGTGCACATTTTCCTTTTTGGTTGGCTTCATTTGCACAAAAGTTTTGGTGACATTTTGCCTCTTGTTGTTGCATCTTATGCTTTCCCCCTTATTGTGAGGTGCATTAGATTATTAGATTATTTTTTGCTTCATAAATAGGTCTAAAACTTTACATTATGCGACAGAAATTCACTAAATTTTGGCACATTTTACACCAAATTCTAGGCACAATCACATTAATTGAATGGGAGGGTAAGCTGTAATTACCCTGCATCGCCACTACAATCTAGACAGCATGCAGGTAGCCACAGGGGAGGAAGCAGCGCTCACACAGAATCAGCTGTCTTTTCAAAACAGCTGATCAGCAAGGGTGTCGGGGTCAGACTGACCAATATGATATTGATGACCTATCCTGAGAATAGGTCATCAAACCCTCGAACTGCACAAACCCTTTAAACTGTAATACCTTCCATTCTAGGGTGGAATGCTATTTGGAGAAAAAGGGTTATCATGGCCTATCTGTTGTTTAAAGGGGTTCTCCGGGAATTAAGAAAATGAAACTGCTTAACCCCTTCCCGACTGCCATATGTCTATATACGTGCTATTTGCACATGCCCCATGCAGCTAGCACGTGTATAGATGTCAGGCAGCTCTTAAATCCAAGCGCTGTCACGGATAGCATACGGTGCAGTAATGCCAGAAAGGGACCAATCAGAGTGGTCCCTTGCCGGCAATCGATCCGATTGATTAGTCTGTGCAGATGAGAGCCTGAAATCAGGTAGTGTGTGTGCTCTGTGCCCCATCTGTGCCCCATCTGTGCCCCCCTGTGCGCCCTGCCTCCAACCCCCCCTGTGCGCCCTGCCTCCAACTCCCGCTCTCCCTGCTGGCATCTCCCCCCCCCCATCCATGTATCCTGCCCCTGATGCGGTCCCCCCATCCATGTATCCTGCCCCCCGAAGCGAAGAAAATCGCTAAAAAAAACAAAAACTATAGTTCTCAGAACATTGAGACACAAAAACATCATTCAAATAAGCTATTATTGTGTTAAAGTGAAAAAAAAAAAAGTATACATATTAGGTATCTCCGCATCCGTAACAACATGCTCGATAAAAGTATCACATGACCTAACCCCTCAGATGAACACCGCAAAAAAATAAAAATAAAAACAGTGCCAAAAAAGCCATTTTTGTCACCTTAAATCACAAAAAGTGCAGCACCAAGCGATCAAAAAGGCATATACCCTCCAAAATAGTACCAATCAAACCGTCAACTCATCCCACAAAAAAATTATACCCTACTTAAGACAATCATCCAAAAAATAAAAAAGCTATGGCTCTCAGACTATGGAGGCACTAAAAATCTTTTTTTTTTTGTTTCAAAAAGGCTATTATTGTGTAAAATTCAAATAAATAAGAAAAAGTATACATATTAGGTATTGCCAGGTCCATAATGATCTTCTCTATAAAACTGTTACATGACCTAACCCCTCAGATGAACGCTGTAAAAATAAATAAATAAAAACTGTTCCAAAACAACCAATTTTTGGGTCACCTTGACACATGATTGTAATAATGAATGATCAAAAAATCCTTGATCAAAATGATCAGAAAACTTTCTGCAAAAAAGGAGCCCTTGCACAAGAAAACATTCAGAAAACGGACAGACAAAAAGACAATTAATTTTTCAAAAATGCTTTATTATGTAAAACTGAAACAAACAAACAACCAAACAAAGTAGACATATTTTATATCATTGCATCCGTAACAACCTGCTCTATACAAATAGCGCATGATCTACCCTGTCAGAGGAATCTCTTTTTAAAAAAAACTGTGTACAGAGCTGAGGACATGGGTTGCTAGATGGCCGCTAGCACATCCGCAATACCCAGACCCCATAGCTCTGTGTGCTTTTATTGTGTAAAAAAAAAACGATTTTATACATATGTAAATTAACCTGAGAGGAGTCCTGTCCCTGACTCATATCACGTACAGGTCTTATCTCAGGTTAATTTGCATATGTATCAAATCGTTTTTTTTTTTAAACAAAAAAAGCACACAGAGTTATGGGGACTGGGTATTGCGGATGTGCTAGCGGCCATCTAGCAACCCATATCCTCAGCTCTCCACAAATTCCGGTGACAGGTTCCCTTTAAGTAGGGCATCCTTATCTGTGGTACCAGACGCAACCTGCGGAGGACCCCCAACAAATATCCAGGTCATGATTCATATTTTTTTTTAAAGTACATGCAACTAAAATTACATGTAACTAATTATGAAGTTTTACTGTTGAATTTCTAAACTTACTTCTGATATATAGTGGCCTACTTTCCATATCGTCAGGGAATGGGGTCAACGATGGAAGGATGGTGGCACTGCACTGCTTCCCCTGCTTGCTCTGACACTGTCATAGGGGCTACCTGCAACTGCCACTAGGGGACACTCACTACATACACATTTAAACAGCTCCCATTGAGTTTACTGCTACCTGTGTAAAAACAGTTAGCAGTTAGCTTCCTCAATTATCTAATTTATCAAGTTAGAATAACAGAACTCCCCTACACACATATACTATGAAATCTGCACACTAAGGCTTCATTCACACAGTCAGTGTTTGGTCAGTGATTTCCATCAGTGATTGTGAGCCAAAACCAGGAGTGGATCCTACACAGACATAAGGTAGAAGGGAAAGATCTGCACCGGTTCTGTGTTTTGGACCCGCACTTGGTTTTGGCTCAAAATCACTGATGGAAATCACTGACCAAACACTGACTGTGCGAATAAGGCCTAACAGTTTAATAAATGTGCAATACAATTGCCGAACTGAGTATTTTCTCATAACAGTGTAATTGGTCCCTATGTCGCCTAGTGTTTATAGGACATTCAAAACCATTTCACAGAGAAACAGAATTTTTCTTTAGGTGATGGAAGCCTGTTCTCTTTTCTCTATGCCATCAGTATAAGAATAATTCTCATATTGTAGGTATATTGTGGATTTTACAAAACAAAACCTTCTAGATGAGTATTTCTAGCTGTGGCGTATACACAAGAGCTCTGGCCATGAACCATTCATAAAGCCTCTCTCTTGAAATTTCAGTTCCGATGCTTTCAGAAAGCCTTTACCTCAGTGAAATGAAATGTATACTTTTTATTTTTTTCTATCCAATTTGTTCCCTTTGCATTTCTTCTTACGCTTTTGTATTTCAGTACATACACATTGTAAATGACCCCATTTGCTACAGCTGTTTCCATGGAGATGACAGTTCTAGAGGCCTCTGTCTTTCATATTACCTTTCATATATCAAAGTTTAAAACTTTTTTTCTATTCACTGTTCCAATGTCAACCACTCAAATTAATAGAACATGATATAGTTTTTAATACTCTACAGATAATGTTCTACAGTTTAGAAACGTAAATTTAATTACAGTATAAAGCAAGTACATTAAAGCTAAATAAATAGGCCATGGTGTTTGCAACGTTTTATGCTTGGAATGGCCTGTACTGGACTATGAGAAAACAAAACCATATTTAAGGCCTCTTTAACACGAATGTGTCCCCCCCCCCCCGTTGCCGTATTGCAGCCCATATACGGCGGGTCCGCAATACACAGGGCAATGGCCGTGTGCATTCCGCATCACAGATGCGGACCCTTTTCACTTGAAAGGGTCCACAAATCCAGAGACGGGGCGCGAAATGGAACGGAACTACGGAGTGCTTCTGTGGGGTTCCATTCTTCAGTTCCGCAAAAAGATAGAACTTGTTCTATATTTTTGCGGAATGGAGGGATCGCGGGACCAATTCAAGTGAATGTGGTCGCGATCCACATGCAGCTGGCCCATGGTCGGTGCCCATGCATTGCAGACCGCAATTTGCGATTGGCATCACGGCCACGGGGGACACACGTTCGTGTAAAAGAGGCCTAACTGAAGCCTCATGCACACAGTAGAGCTGTCTGTATGGAGGCACATAGTAGAGCTGTCTGTATGGAGGCACACAGTAGAGCTGGCTGTATGGAAGCACACAGTAGAGCTGCCTGTATGGAAGCACACAGTAGAGCTGGGTGTATGGAGGCACACAGTAGAGCTGCCTGTATGGAAGCACACAGTAGAGCTGGGTGTATGGAGGCACATAGTAGAGCTGTCTGTATGGAGGCACACAGTAGAGCTGTCTGTATGGAGGCACATAGTAGAGCTGTCTGTATGGAGGCACACAGTAGAGCTGGCTGTATGGAAGCACACAGTAGAGCTGCCTGTATGGAAGCACACAGTAGAGCTGGGTGTATGGAGGCACACAGTAGAGCTGGCTGTGTGGAGGCACACAGTAGTGCTGGCTGTGTGGAGGCACACAGTAGAGCTGGCTGTATGGAGGCCCACAGAGCCCCATGGCCTTGCACAATACTGTGTTATGTTGATATTCTTTGGAATGTGCCTGGGAAGAGTAGATCTTTAAGAGGATCTCTAAACATGGCACTTGCTTGCATGTGCAGCGGGGGTAGCCACAGGGTTTCTGCTATTTTAAATAGCAGATACCAGTGGCACATGATCAGTCCAGAAGCTGCGCACTTCCGCACCGGTAACAGAGTTCCCCGACTGAGATTGGGGAACCGGTTACATTGATCTAATAGCAGGCTTCAGAGCATATTGGACGAATATACCAATACAGGCCAATACAGGAACACAAATTAAGTGTTCGATAATGGCTATTAGGGATGAGCGAATCGACTTCCGATGAAATATCCGAAGTCGATTTGCATAAAACGTCTAATGTACAGTATTAGAATGTATTGTCTCCAGTCAGCCTAAGTTATTGCTTTGCGAAGTCTCGCGAGAGAGTTAAAGAGTTAAAAAAGTTTTTATAAATATAAAAAAATATAAAAAATATAAAAGTTCAAATGACACCCCTTTTCTTAAAATAAAAATACTTAACCAATAAAAAAATAAACATCATGGTCATCGCTGCGTCCGAAAATGCCCATACAATTAAAATATAATAATATTAATAGTATACAGCAAATGGCGTGACGGAAAAAAATAATTAAAACATACAATTTGCCATCTTTTTGTCATTTCGACTCCCCAATAATTTTTTTTATAAAAAGTGATCAAAAGTCACACACTTCAAATTGGTATCACTGAAATGTACAGATCGCACCGCAAAAAATTAGCCCTCACACAGCCCCATACACATAACTACAAAAAAAACTTAAAGGGGTCAGAATATGGTGATAAAATAAAATAAAAATTCTCAAAGGTAAAAATTTTTTGGGGGAGTATTAAAACGCAACATAGTGTACCGTGTAAAAAAAAAAAATTAATAAATAAAAATAAAAACCTTTGTCAGAATTGCATTTTTTCCACTTCTCATTACATGGTATGCAACCATAAATGGCACCATTAGAAAGTACAACTTGTCCCGCAAAAAATAAGCCCTCATAAGGCTATGTGAATGGAAAAATAAAAAAGTTAGGACTATGGGAAGGCGAGGAGTGAAAAACTAAAATGCAAAAATTGAAAATCTCAGGGTCCTCCAAAGCCTCATTCACAAATCAGTGTTCGGTCAGTGATTTACATCAGTGATTTTGAGCCAAAACTAGGTGCGGCTCTAAACACAGAACAGGTGCAGATCTTTCCCTTATACTTTATGTCTGTGGAGGCTCCAGTCCTGGTTTTGGCTCACAATCACTGATGGAAATCACTGACCAAACACTGACGTGTGAATGACACTTAAGAGTTAATACAGCATCCAATGGAACATTGTACAAACCATCTGTATTCCCCCATGTTTAATTGGAGGCATGCAGAGGTACAATTACATACATAGAGTGCTGCATTACAGTTTTAGGCCTCCTGAACACAAACTTGTCTTCAGTTTCCGTTCCGTTTTTTGCTTTCGGAATGGTTCCGTATACGGACCGTATGCGGAACCATTTATTTCAATGGATCTTCAAAATAATGGAAGGTACTCCATATGCCTTCCGTTTCCGTATTTCTGTTCCGTTCAAAACATGGAACATGTCCTATTATTGCCTAGAAATCCCGTTCCGTGGCTCTATTCAAGTAAATGGTTCCTAAAAAAAAAATGAATGCACCCGTATGTCTTTCATATTCGTTCTGTTTTTGCGGAACCATCTATTGAAAATGTTTTTCCCAGCCCAAATTTGTACTTACTGTTTAAACATTATTGTATGCTTCCGTTTCCGCTTGCGATACGCAAAAAACTGATCACAAACAGAAACCAAACGAAACGGAAGCGGAAACAAAAATTTTTTTAAAACAGGATGCATATGAACTGTTAGCCTCCTTATGCCAATTAAGGCGCTCTTCATAAGAAAAAATAGTACACTCCATCCCAAAAACAGTAAAAATACCACATGCCTGCATGAATCCTAGCGTCTGCAGGGTGCTGCTGTATTCTTGATTGCTTTTGCATTGAGGTCATGCAGATCTGCTCCTGTTTCCATAAGCTGCATACAACTAGACAGTGCCTGGGTGCTGTAGCTCCACAGCTAAAATCAGTTAGTTGCATCACAAAAAATCTCCACGTAGGGTGGACCTTATTCGTAAAACTCCAGGAGCAATAACATCACAAAATCCAGATCCAGAATTCTCACTCAATGTACTGATGGGAACCAGTAATTAATGCGAAGTCTGATACTTCAATCCATGGATGACAGTTCATAGGCTCAGTGTCAGACTGGGTTTCCTTGGAACCACCAGAGTAAATTATTCTCAAGGCCAACACCTTACATCATAAATAAAGCTTAATAGGTTTTGAATCAAAGAAATAGACTAAAGTGATTGGCTCTAAAGGTAGCCAAATGGGTTTTCTCTCTGGGACACATTATGGTACCAGAACCTGGGCCCACCAGTGGATTCTCTGGTACTCTGGTGGGCCAGTCTGACCCTGCATAGGCTTATAAATAGAATAGAGGATGCTGAAATACACAATTCATAAGTATTTATTATGAACTATTTATTGCTTCTGTGCAGCAGATTCTGCTGTCTAAAGGCTGTATTACACCAGTCGATTCTGCAGGTGGTTGTCAGGAAGGAAGTGTTCCTTCCCGGTAATAGTTTGCTCTCTAGCGGAGGAGACTGCTGTTATTACAATGCAGCAATCTCCTCCACAGCATGGGGAGGAGGGATCGTTATGCCATCACTCGTCTCCATGCTTTCTAGTTGCTTGCTGGCAGCAGATTGTGATTAGACAGCACGATCTGCCGCCAGCAAATCATCGTCTTTCAGCATGCCGAAAGATCATGATTGCCCGATGAACGAGCCATTGGGTAATCGGCGGCAGTATTGGACTGCCAGATGATCACTAACGAGTGTTACTACCAACACTTGTTAGCAATCTTCTGGCAGATAATCTTCCAATGTAATACAAGCTTAAGAAACAATCTGCTGCCCAGAAACAATGATCTCGATTACCTAATGTCACTCTGCTGAGGGTCTCACTGTGCCTGGATGGAGGATCCAGCTGCTGCCATGATCAGGCGAAAGATGAACTCTTCTTCAGCAGGGCAAGAGAAGAGAGGGGTGGAGCCAGCACTCCTGGGGCAGTCAGACAGCACTCAGGTCCTGCAGCGTTAGGGTGCACACAGCATCGCTAGATTTTACAGGGACAGCCTGCACGGCCCACTACGTGAGCAGTCCACTGGGTGATAGCAGCACTAATTTACCTTGAAAACAATAGGAATTTAGTGATGGGAATGTGGTAGTGCCCATTTAATGTGCCTGTGTTTATATCTTTTTCCTACATGTGCTGCAGGCCATAATTGGCACTAATTTGTGCTTCTGATTTCCAACACTGACACATCCAATGTTAGGTTATAACACTATTGTGGTTTGTTATACGGCATGCAGTGCTTCACTTTAGCCATGTTCTGCATCGCTACTGTGACAGCACTATATGGGATATCTACCCAGATCAACAATGCAATTCTTGATCTTCTATGTTTTATGGCTTGGTTTTCTTTATTTTCATGACTATGAAAATTGTAGATTCACACTGAAGGCATCAAAACTATGAATTAACACATGTGGAATTATATACATAACAAAAAAGTGTGAAACAACAGAAAATATGTCATTTTCTAGGTTCTTCAAAGTAGCCACCTTTTGCTTTGATTACTGCTTTGCACACTCTTGGCATTCTCTTGATGAGCTTCAAGAGGTAGTCACCTGAAATGGTTTTCACTTCACAGGTCTGCCCTGTCAGGTTTAATAAGTGGGATTTCTTGCCTTATAAATGGGGTTGGGACCATCAGTTGCGTTGTGGAGAAGTCAGGTGGATACACAGCTGATAGTCCTACTGAATAGACTGTTAGAATTTGTATTATGACAAGAAAAAAGCAGCTAAGTAAAGAAAAACGAGTGGCCTTCATTACTTTAAGAAATCAAGGTCAGTCAGTCCAAAAAATTGGGAAAACTTTGAAAGTGTCCCCAAGTGCAGTCACCAAAACCATCAAGCGCTACAAAAAGAAAATGGCTCACATGCGGTCCACCCCAGGAAAGGAAGACCAAGAGTCATCTCTGCTGTGGAGGATAAGTTCATCCGAGTCACCAGCCTCAGAAATCGCAGGTTAACAGCAGCTCAGATTAGAGACCAGGTCAATGCCACACAGAGTTCTAGCAGCACACAATCTCTAGAATAACTGTTAAGAGGAGACTGTGTGAATCAGGGCTAAATAACACAAGGAATGGACATTAGACCAGTGGAAATCTGTGCTTTGGTCTGATGAGTCCAAATTTGAGATCTTTGGTTCCAACCACCGTGTCTTTGTGCGATGCAGAAAAGGTGAACGGATGGACTCTGCATGCCTGATCCCCACCGTGAAGCATGGAGGAGGAGGTGTGATGGTGTGGGGGTGCTTTGCTGGTGACACTGTTGGGGATTTATTCAAAATGAAAGGCATACTGAACCAGCATGGCTACCACAGCATCTTGCCGCGGCATGCTATTCCATCCGGTTTGCATTTAGTTGGACTATCATTTATTTTTTCAATGGGACAATGACCCCAAACACAACCTCCAGGCTGTGTAAGGGCTATTTGACCATGAAGGAGAGTGATGGGTGCTGCGCCAGATGACCTGGCCTCCACAGTCACCGGACCTGAACCCAATCGAGATGGTTTGGGGTGAGCTGGACCGCAGAGTGAAGGCAAAAGGGCCAACAAGTGCTAAGCATCTCTGGGAACTCCTTCAAGACTGTTGGAAGACCATTTCAGGTGACTACCTCTTGAAGCTCATCAAGAGACATATTTTCAGTTGTTTCGCACTTATTCGTTATGTATATAATTCCACATGTGTTGATAATAGTTTTGATGCCTTCAGTGAGAATCTACAATTTTCATAGTCATGAAAATAAAGAAAACTCTTTAAATGAGAAGGTGTGTCCAAACTTTTGGTCTGTACTGTATATAATATATATATGTATATATGTATAAAAGATGCAGCACAGAGTGGAACATAATGCTCTTACAATTAGGGCTTCTAGCTTGGGTTAATTCTTTTCTGTAATAACGATTATTAAACCTTGCACATAATAATTTAGGTGTGTTCATAATGTATCGTACATTGACATATGTAGAAGAGAACAGCTGCTTCACTGTGAAATGTATAATAAATCTTCTCTCTGGGATTTGGCCTTTATACTACTAAAGCTCTTTTATATTATAATCCTCCTCACCATTCAGTTAATTCTATAAATACTAGTCCTAATGTAATCAAACCGTGCATACAATACATAAGATCAATATCCATTAAACACTGAAGAATTTTATGAAATAATTTGTAGAGATTGCACTTTAAAGTGTAACTGTTGTTTCAGTTTATTATTATTGTGTAGGAACCGGGAAGATAAACGTTTTTGTAATATACTTTATTGTAAAAAGTCTCCTTAGCAACACTCTAACTGAACATTGCTAAGGATAGCTTGTCTTCAACATCTACTGAGCACTGAAAAGAAGACTGGCTTCTCAGCATGCCTCTTATCTCACTATCCCAGCCCCTGGCTCCCTATAGGTGCCCTCGCTCCCTGTGACTTGTTACCAGAAGAGGGAGAATTGAACTGCCAGGATTTAGGGCTGACAGTAAGTGTTCTATATTCCTTTATACCCACTGTTAGAGCTTAGTACTGCCAGTCCCACTCTTCTCTCTCTTCCCTGTGCTCAGTAACTAACGGGGAAGAGAAGGGAGAACTACTGCCAGTACTTAGCTCTGACAGTAGGTACGTATACAGGTTCATAGTACACTTACAGTCAGTGGTAGAGTGGTAGATGCCTTACACCTACATGTCACTGTGCACATCATACATGTTTAATTATCTTGGTCAATTAATTATCTTCTAATGATCAATACTTTTTTTTCCTTTTCAGTATCACATTCCAAGGGCCATAGCTTTTCTTTATTTATTATTTTTTTGTTAAAATATCCATATAAAGGTTTCTTAGTTATAAAATGAGTTTTATTTTTTAATTGTACCATTTTCGGTTATGTATAATGTATTGTATAACTTTTTACACCAATTCTGCAATTTTTGGGGACTGTTTGTTGTAAAGGAGTTTAACATGTGGTATAAATAATATATATTGGGGGTCATTTATTAACCTGAAATAAGCCTATATTAGGCGTATATCAGGCGCAGATTGCTGCACAACAGTTAGTTGCACCGCAATCTGCAACTTTTCCCCGCTCAAACCAAGTCTAAAAAAGTGGGTGTGGCATGGGAGGGGAAGGGGACAGGCCGGCAGGCCCATCTCATTAATCATTTTCTACCCCTGGTTTAGACATATAAAATGGCCTAAATTTAAGCCAGCAAGGAAGCTGTTTTACATTTAGAAGTGGCGCTGGATGTGCTGAAGTTATGTAAAGGCCAGCACCTCTACATAACTTCAATGATCCACCGCCAGAGCAGGGGCTTTAATTAGACCGGCGTCTAAAATGCTGGTCTTAAATGACCACCATAGTTTTTATGGTTTACTATTTTTGCTCAACAAAATCTCTCTAAAAATAATGTGTTTGTCCTTCGCTACAGTGATTTTTATCCTTCCGACAACAGATCTGTATTTGCTTTATTTTTGGGATGTGTGGGAGTTTCCATCTACACAAGTTTTTGATCAATTTCTATTCCTCATTTTTAATGCAGGATGAACTAAAAACAGCAATTGTGGTATAGGTGGCTATGTTTTTTTTATGGTTTTCACTATAGTCATATTCTAGTTCAGGACATTATGGGTGCAGCAATACCAATTATGTAATTTTTTTATTCCTAATTTTCTTCTATAATAAAGCAATTTATAAGGGGAAACACATAGAAAGATAGCAGATCTAGGGGCCTTGGAAATTCATTGGCAACTAAACGGCATATGGAGCCACTGAGCAACATTCTGATTGGTGGTGGTCTCGCCTGTGGGATTCCACCGATCATAAAAACAAAAGGAGCAGGATCTCTTCAGAATTCCTCTTGCACAACATTAGCCCCAGTGCAAGAAACTGCAATACAGCTCCAGTCAAGTGAACTTGGGTATAGTTACCTAAACATCAGGCAAACTATGTGAGGAAACTGTGAAGGGCCTGCAGCACTTATTTATTTTATGCACTTATATAGCACTACTATATTCCGCAGAGCTTTACAGACATTAGCATCCAACTGTCCCCAATGGGGCTCACAATCTAAGGTCCCTATCAGTATGTCTTTGGAGTGTGGGATGATACCAGAGTACCCAGAGGAAACCCACGCAAACACGGGGAGGACATACAAACTCCATGCAGGTGTTGTCCTTGGTCGGATTCAAACCTAGGACCCCAGTGCTTCAAGGCACAAGTGCTAACCACTGAGCCACCGTGCTGCCCATAACATGAAAGGGTTGTGCCAAGTTTTATCATATAGTATCATAAAGTTATATCAAATCCACAGAATAGTGGATTGCTAACTGATCATTGGGGCAGCAGGTCGTGTATGCACCAAGCTACTCCATTTATCCGCTATACACCTCTTTTTTTTTTTTAGCAGCCCATTAATTTTGAAACTCAGTTGGGTTCTAGCTATCAGACCCCCACTAATGAGGAAGGGATGGTATATCTTAGCCATTAACACAGTAACAGCTTCATTGTGACCCATTTGATTCCACATACTGCGATAATGAGGCTTTCTACCTTTATGTCTGACCAATCCTTTTTCCTCAAACAGAGGCCTCTCTTGTAGGAAATACCACAATAGCTGCCTATCACAGTCAGAACTACTGAGCAATTCCCCTGCAATTATATATTACACAATGGCCACTGAAAACAGTGAGTTGTGGAATGCTTAATTTTATGTTATTTTCTGTTTCATAGATAAGTGTGTGTAGAGGAGAAATAAATGTGATATACAGCATCAGTTGGAGTCACAGAGGTTGCAGTTGTAACTGGGCCCCCTGCCACATCAGGCCTTTTGTTTGATGTGACCCATTACTTTCCTAACTTCATTCAACTGCCTATAGTCCTCTTGGGATGGGCCCCAATGATAACAGCACATTAATTTACTGCCTGGTGGCCCAGACTTGTGAGAATCTCACCCCTGTGTCACTGCATTGTCTAGCACCAACACAGAAGTCACCACCACTGTCCTGTTGGAGTTGACTTACTCCTGGTCTGTAGGCGACAACACCAGCTTGAAACAGGCTGACTGGACTTACACTCCATACCCACTAGGTGTTTTGCTCCAAATGGTCATCCTACATCAGGGCAACAGATATCATCCACATGTCATCCATGATCATTTCTGTTGTGGATTTTCACAGTGGATTTGACCCTTTTCAATGTAGCAGGGGTAACATCTATGGTTAATCTATCAATATCCACATGATACATGTAAGGATTTTCACAGTGGATTTGACCCTTTTCAGTGTAGCAGGGGTAAAATTAGAATCTGTAACAATATCCACATGATACGCCTAAGGATGTAGCTGCAACATGTGAGCCTGCCTTTAGGGACATTGCTGCAACCTCCGCCTTTACCAATTCGAGTGAGAGGGGACTGAATAAAAAATTTTGGCAAGGAGTCCAGCATGTTCTAGTTATGGCCCTCTGTGGACCATTGCATTGACATGTTGTTATTTATTTATTTTTATGCTATATGTTATTAGAGATGTCGCGAACATAACATTTTCCGTTTGCGAACGTGAATTTCCGCATATTTTCACGAACGGGCGAACCGGGCGAATCGCCATAGACTTCAATAGGCAGGTGAATTTTAAAACCCACAGGGACTCTTTCTGGCCAAAATAGTGAATGAAAAGTTGTTTCAAGGGGACTATCACCTGGACTGTGGCATGCCGGAGGGGGATCCATGGCAAAACTCCCATGGAAAATTACGTAGTTGACGCAGAGTCGGGTTTTAATCCATAAAGGGTATAAATCACCTAACATTCCTAAAATGTTTGGAATAACGTGCTTTAAAACATCAGGTATGATGGTGTATCGATCAGGTAGTGTAAGGGTTATGCCCGCTTCACAGTGACAGACCAAACTATGACAGACCAAAGTCCCCGTTTAAGGCACCGCAAACAGTCTATTTGCGCAACCACAAACTCCCCATTTGCACAAGGTTGGATAACAAGCTAGCCATGTCCCGTTTCTTGTCCTCACTGACGTCATTAAGGGTCTCTTCCTCCACCCATCCACATACAACACCAAGGGTCCCCGAAAGGTGACAACAAGCCCCCTGGGACGCCTGCTGTGGTTGGTCTTCCACCTCCTCAAAGCCACCTTCCTCCTCGTACTTTTCTTCTTCAGACTCCTCTCTCTGCGTTGCCGCAGGTCCAGCAATCGACGACAACAAGGCTGTTTCTGGTGGTGATGGTGACCACAACTCTTCCTCTTCATGCTCATCTACGACCTGATCCAGTACTCTTTGCAGGGCGCGCTCCAGAAAAAACGCATATTGGATGAGGTCGATGATGTTGCCTTGGGTTTGACTGACCAGGTTTGTCACCTCCGAAAAAAGCGCATGAGCCTACAGCCATTGTGCATGATCGTTCAGTAACGCGGCCAAAAAATACGCAGCTCCGCAGAGGCTGTCCTAGCACCCCGGTCATACAAATACTCGTTGGCGGCTTTTTCTTGTTGGAGCAGGCGGTCGAACATTAGGAGTGTTGAATTCCAACGTGTCGGGCTGTCGCAAATCAAGCGCCTCACTGGCATGTTGTTTCGCCTCTGAATATGTGAAAAGTGCGCCATGGCCGTGTAGGAACGCCTGAAATGGCCACACACCTTCCTGGCCTGCTTGAGGACGTCCTGTAAGCCTGGGTACTTATGCACAAAGCGTTGTACGATCAGATTCAACACATATGCCATGCACGGCACATGTGTCAACTTGCCCAAATTCAATGCCACCAACAAATTGCTTCTGTTGTCAAACACCACTTTGCCGATCTCCAGTTGGTGCGGAGTCATCCACTGATCCACCTGTGCGTTCAGGGCGGACAGGAGTTCTGGTCTGGTGTGACTCTCTGGTTTCAGGCAAGTCAACCCCAAGACGGTGTGACACTGTCGTATCCGGGATGTGGAATAGCGCCTGGGGAGCTGGGGGTGCAGTTTATGTGGAGCAAGACGCAGCAGCAGAAGAGGACTCAGCTGAGGAGGTTAGTGAAGAGGATGGAGTAGGAGGAGTAGAGGAGGTGGCAGCAGGCCTGCCTGCAAGTCATGGCGGTGTCACCAACTCCTCTGCAGAGCCACACATTCCGTGCTTGGCAGCCATCAGCAGGTTTACCCAATGCGCAGTGTACGTGATATACCTGCCCTGACCGTGCTTTGCAGACCAGGTATCAGTGGTCAGATGGACCCTTGCCCCAACACTGTGTGCCAGACATGCCACGACTTCCTTTTCCACAATAGAGTAAAGGTTGGGGATTGCCTTTTGTGAAAGAAAAATTCGGCCGGGTACCTTCCATTGCGGTGCCCCAATAGCTAAACAGTTTTTGAAGGCTCAGACTCCACCAGCTTGTATGGTAAAAGCTGGCGGGCTAAGAGTTCCGACAAGCCAGCTGTCAGACGCCGGGCAAGGGGGTGACTCTGTGACATTGGCTTCTTACGCTAAAACATTTCCTTGACAGACACCTGACTGTGGGCAGATGAGCAGGAACTGCTGAAGGTGAGAGGTGGAGTAGCAGATGGTTGAGAGAGATAGGACAGCAGTGGTTGACGTGGCTGAAGATGCTGGACCAGGAGGAGGATGGTGGCTTTGAGTTTGTGTGCTGCTTGTACTCGTCATCATGTGTTGATCCCATGGGCGTTTGTGATGTGAGATCATGTGCCTTCGCAAAGCAGTTGTACCTAGGTGGGTGTTGGACTTCCCACGACTCAGTTTCTTTTGGCACAGGTTGCAAATGGCATCGCTGTTATCAGAGGCAGACACACCAAAAAAATGCCACACTGCTGAGCTTTGCAATGACGGCATTCTGGTGGTGTCAACAGCATGCGTTGATTGGCGTGCTGTCTGGCTGACCCAGTGTGTCCGTCTGTGTGTGTGATGCTGCCTGACAGACATATCCCTGTTATCTACATCATCTGGCAATAATGGTTGCACATCACTCATTTCTTCCAACTGATGTGTAAATAACTCCTGTGACAGATCAAGTGAAGCAGCTGTGGTGCTAGTGTTGGTGGTGGCGGCAGGTGGGCAAATGGTAACTTAAGAGGTGCCCGAAGCTGAGCTGGAGGAGGATGGTGCGTCAAGGTTCCGAGCGGAAGCTGTAGAAGATTGGGTGTCCTGTGTTAGCCAGTCAACTATGTCCTCAGAACTTTTCGAGTTCAGGGTACGTGGCCTCTGAACACTGGGCATTATTCTAGGGCCAAAGGAAATCACAGCACCACGACCACGATGGCCCCTGCGGGGTGGCCTGCCTCTGCCTGTCATTATTTTTCCAATTAGTTGTACTATGCGTGCAAGCTACTGTGACACCAGATATGAGTGGTGCCACTGGGCACTGGCAGTAGCGGGCACATGCTGTGGGCCTGACACAGACGCTTGCAGGCAACTGCAATTATATTACAGTGAATATTTTTTTTATTTTTTTAATGCAAGCTACTGTGACACCAGATATGAGTGGTGCAACTGGGCACTGGCAGTAGTGGGCACAGTACACGCTGTGGGCCTGACACAGACGCTTGCAGGCAACTGCAATTATATTACAGTAAAAAAATTGTTTTATTTTTTTAAATGCAAGCTACTGTGACACCAGATATGAGTGGTGGCACTGGGCACTGGCAGTAGTGGGCACAGTACATGCTGTGGGCCTGACACACACGCTGGTAAGCAGCTGCAATTAGATTACAGAGAGAAAAAAAAAAAGCAGACTGATGTACTAGCCCTAAAAAGGGCTTTTTGGAGTGCTTGTCAGGACGCTGTCCTTACAGCAGATCAGATGAGTCTTTGAGGACTGGAGTGGACACAGAACACTGGCCTAGCTAATGATTTCCCTATTAAATCAGCAGCAGCTGCACTGTCCCTGCTCTCACTAACACTGCAGCTTCCGAATGAATCTAAGATGGATGCTGTCCTTGCTTTTTGATAGGAAGTGGGAGGGTCTGGGAGGGAGGGTATGCTGCTGATTGGCTGGAATGTGTCTGCTGACTGTGAGGTACAGGGTCAAAGTTTGCTTAATGATGGCATATAGGGGGCGGACCGAACATCGCATATGTTCGCCCGCTGCATCGAACGCAAACAATGTTTGCCGGGAACTGTTCGCCGGCGAATAGTTTGGGACATCTCTATATGTTATCATATCTGTACTACAATCCCACATTCCTTTCTTCGAACATCACATTTTTTATGCCTTCTTTTTCAGATATAGATGTCAATTCATATTAGTAATAATTCTAACTATTCATATTTATGATGTACTTTTCTTGTAGGTGCCACATAGAATTATGATAGGACATTATTTACAACAGCTGTATATGTTTTTCAAAAAGAACGTAAGACACATATTCCCATATTGTGAATGACAACCAGTAGAAATAAAATATGGTGTCTCCAAGCACACAACAGTAAATCTCTATACATCAAAAGGTAATTTAAATGAAACATAACTGCTTCAAGTCTTTTTGCTGTCTTTGGGAAAATGGCTCCTTTATATTGGATTTGGGAAAGCACAGGAGTTACCCATCTGTCTATCCAATGCTGTCCCTGCAGTCAGAAAATGACCTGGACTGAAAAAATTGGAATATCAGTTTTTCCTGCCGTCTCCACAAACTAAAAGTGTCAAAGCCTAGCAAGACTATATTAAACTTAGATGCTTTTTTATCTTGCACTTTATTGTACCATCAAAAATTATACTAGATAGAAAGATAATGATATGGTTAGCTTAGAATATAGAACATTATATAGGATTTCATGAATATAATAATATCCAATGAATTCAAACTACAAAGAGTTAGATGATCCCAGCACTGCCATTCTCGGGAACCACAAGATTCAATTTTGTTGCTGCTGGGTACTCAAATAACTGGGTAGACTGCCAGTACCCCCTATAATACACATATATAAATACCGTATTTTCATCCCCATAAGACGCACTTTTTCCCCTGATGAAGGAATCTGAGTATTCCGAAATGCATTGGTGAAAGTGTGGACTTAGGAGGCACCTGTAGAATGTGTGACGTCACACTGAATACCCATCTTCCTGGTTACAGTGTAACTTCTCCCTGCACGTGCATGCTACAGGCCGGAGCCGCACGTTGAGGTTAGAAGAAGCCAAAACTTTTGAATCGGTTCCTATATATCTTTTTGGAGGAGATCAATGAAAAAATGACTCAGCTACAAAGTGACCCTACAGCTTGAAAGGCAAGTGTATTTTAGTGTGCCTTATAATAATATTGTATTGCTTGATACTTAATTAGTCAGCTGGGTTCACGTTTTTGAAATATCCAATCATTCAGTTATCAGACTTGTAGAAGGTCTGCAGTGATGAACATACATCTAAACTTGTGCCCAATTCTCTATGCTGGTGTTTACATCTAAATATGCATCATGCATTAAATATTGTACAGCACCTTGTCACCCTTGAATCA
Organism: Bufo gargarizans; assembly: GCF_014858855.1. Lineage (NCBI taxonomy): Eukaryota > Metazoa > Chordata > Amphibia > Anura > Bufonidae > Bufo > Bufo gargarizans. The sequence continues at coordinate 458,409,383 of NC_058082.1, read as the reverse complement.
CCATGAAACTGCTGATATTCTACTACGTCACCAAAGGTTAGGTTAGGTCAGCTTTGCCAATTTTCTTTTTATTCAAATAACAGCAAAGTATTTCAAGAAGGTACAGATATCGCTTAACAAGAACAAATAATGTTAGAATCATCACATCTTCAGACAGGATGCAGGTTCACATAAACAATTGTTTGAAACTACTGATGATATGCAGTCATAATCAGGGGCGGACTGAGAACCCTCAGGGCCCCCAGGTAAAATAAATCAAGGGCCCCCTTACAGGCCCCACCCATGTTCTGCTGCAAGCCCCACCCTTGTACCGCCTCCATGCCACGCCTCCAGCCACACCCTACATAATCTTTAATAAGATTTCAAAGTTAAAGTGACACAAAAGGCACCCAGACCACTTCAGCTCATTGAAGTTGTCTGGGTACAGTGTCCCTTTTGCAAATCGAGCTGCAATGTTATAGAGAAACTGCATTGCTTACGTCCCAGCAATAAGTCAGCCTCTAGTGGCTGGCAGCCACCTGAGGGCTTCCTGGATTAAATAAATCACAGAAAAAATGCACCAAACGGATATGCCACGGACTATACTGGCTAGTCATAAATGCAGATATTAAAAGCTCAGACTTTTGCCAATATATTCCTGTCAGGAAAATATCAGAGCCCAACATGCACCACATCACGGTCACTCAGCATGGCAAGGGGTCCTACCACTAAGCTACCTATGGTGTGAACAAGGTCTGAAGGTGATGTAATCCAGCTCACAGCCAAGCTTCCACACAACTGCATAGCAGGACAACTAATGCAATGTGAACAAAGCAAGACTGTAAGCCACACCCATATCAGACCATGTGATGGAGGCTACCAGGTGCAAAAGAGAGTGTTTGAATGCCAGGTAAAGGCACATACACTACATATAAAACAAGACACAAACACAGAAATATAGTGGCAAATCTATAGTTGTCCTGCTATGCAGTTGTGTGGAAGCTTGGCTGTGAGCTGGATTACATCACCTTCAGACCTTGTTCACACCATAGGTAGCTTAGTGGTAGGACCCCTTGCCATGCTGAGTGACCGTGACGTGGTGCATGTTGGGCTCCGATATTTTCCTGACAGGAATATATTGGCAAAAGTCAGCTTTTAATATCTGCATTTATGACTAGCCAGCATAGTCAATGGCATATCCGTTTGGTGCATTTTTTCTGTGATTTATATGATTATATTTTCATCCGCACAATGCTCCGTTTTGTGTAGGATGCCCTTGTGGTGCATGTGGACCGCGCCGACATCCTCCACCGTATGCATTTTTTTGCTGGGGATAGTCGTTTGCTGTGGTCCACATGCGGTGGAGCTGCTCCCCCAATGAAAAACAAGCTACAGTGTTAGGGGTTGAGCAGCTCCCCCAGATTTGCCACTATATTTCTGTGTTTGCTTCCTGGATTAAAACAGACCTTTGGTCTGGTATCTGACGCTGGACGTCCTCACACCCTGCATGATGACCTCCAGGACGGCTATGAGCTGAGCGCTGCGATTGGCCAGCGCTACAGCATAGGAGAAAGAGACGCCGGCAGGTTCCCCTGGGTGGAGTCTAACTATGAACATACCGGAGGCTATAACCGGAGAACGGAGCGGCGCCCGGGGATAACAGTAAGTGCAGGGGGATCCCTGGGTGCCGCTCTACACGTCTGTATAGTCAGTTTAGATACTTTTTTCTGGTGAAAGGTCCTCTTTAAACTAATAACACATAAAGAATTAAATGTTATCATGTTTTTATTGAACACACCATGTAAACATTCACAGTGCAGGTGGAAAAAGTATGTGAACCCCTAGACTAATGACATCTCCAAGAGCTAATTGGAGCGAAGTGTCAGCCAACTGGAGTCCAATCAATGAGATGAGATTGGAGGTGTTGGTTATAGCTGCCCTGCTCTATAAAAAAAACACACAAACCAGTTCTGGGTTTGCTTTTTACAAGCAGCATTGCCCGATGCAAATTATTCCTCGCACAAAAGAGCTCTCAGAAGACCTACGAATAATTGTTTACTTGCATAAAGCTGGAAAGGGTTATAAAAGTATCTCCAAAAGCCTTGCTGTTCATCAGTCCACGATAAGACAAATTGTCTATAAATAGAGAAAGTTCAGCACTGCTGCTACTCTCTCTAGGAGTGGCCGTCCTGTAAAAATGACTGCAAGAGCACAGTGCAGACTGCTCAATGAGGTGAAAAGAATCCTAGAGTGTCAGCTAAAGACTTACAAAAGTCTCTGGCATATGTTAAGATCCCTGTTAGCGAATCTACAATACGTAAAACACTAAACAAGAATGGATTTCATGGGAGGATACCACAGAGGAATCCACTGCGGTCCAAAAAAAACATTCCTGCACGTTTACAGTTTGCACAAGAGCACCTGGATGTTCCACAGCAGTACTGGCAAAATATTCTGTGGACAGATGAAACCAAAGTTGAGTTGTTTGGAAGAAACACACGACACTATGTGTGGAGAAAAAGAGGCACAGCACACCAACATCAAAGCCTCATCCCAACTGTGAAGTATGGTGGTGGGGGCATCATGGTATGGGGCTGCTTTGCTGTGTCACGGACTGGACGGATTGCTATCATCTAAGGAAAAATGAATTCCCAAGTTTATCAAGACATTTTGCAGGAGCACTAAAGGCCATCTGTCTACCAGCGGAAGCTCAACAGAAGATGGGTGTTGCAACAGGACAATGACCCAAAGCATAGAAGTAAATCAACAACAGAATGGCTTAAACAGAAGAAAATACGCCTTCTGGAGTGGCCCAGTCAGAGTCCTGACCTCAACCTGATTGAGATGCTGTGGCATGACGTCAAGAAAGCGATTCACACCAGACATCCCAAGAATATTGCTGAACTGAAACAGTTCTGTAAAGAGGAATGGTCAAGAATTACTCCTGACCATTGTGCACGACTGATCTGCAACTACAGGAATCGTTTGGTTTAAGTTATTGCTGCCAAAGGAGGTTCAACCAGTTATTAAATCCAAGGGTTCACATACTTTTTGCATCTGCACTGTGAATGTTTACATGGTGTGTTCAATAAAAACATGGTAACATTTAATTCTGTGTGTGTTATTAGTTTAAGCAGACTGTGATTGTCTATTGTTGTGACTTAGTTGAAGATTAGATCACATTTTTATGACCAATTTGTGTAGAAATCCATATAATTCCAAAGGGTTCACATACTTTTTCTTGCAACTGTATATAGATCAGACATAAAAGATTAGTGTCCAAAGAGGCAGACCTTAGTCATGTAATTATGAAGGTTTCATCTTGATCATAAATTAGACATATTCATCTCTGGGAGGGACAAAAAGGGGTTGCATTGTCTACATAGTCTAGATTTTTTTATGTAATCTGTATTATCACATGAAATGTATTAATTTGGCCATAAATTTCACAAGTCATATAATTATTTTAGTTTTCCTCTACATTATGTCTAACAATAATGATGATTTTTTTTCTTGTAGTTGTTGTTTTCATCCAGCCACTTTATGCCATATGGGCCTGTTTCCGCTCCTGTCCATCAAGCTGTGTTTGTACTCAGGAACGAAACTGCTCGGTGTTATGTGATCGAATAGGACTCCTGGAGATCCCTAATGAATTTCCATGTGAAGCTTCCTTTATTAACCTTGATAAAAATAATATCAAATTTCTCTCCGAACGCGCTTTTGGGACTTTGCCTTCGTTAAAATGTCTCTCACTGAGCCACAATAACATATCTTTCATTACTCCTGGGGCATTCAAAGGTTTGCCCAATCTGATTGAGCTCAAAATGGCCCATAATGATTACATTCGATATCTGCACACTCAAACCTTTTCAGCTTTGAAGAAACTAATAAAATTGGATTTAGCGGATTGCAATTTGTTCAACATCCCTGACAGGCTATTTGTTGATCTTCCATTACTTCGTGAACTTATATTCTTTCAAAACAACTTTCGGAGGATTCCAGGAGCTATCCGAGGAATGCAGAGCTTAACTCACGTCTATCTGGAAAGCAACAGGATTGAGGCTGTGGCTTATAATTCCCTACAAGATATACCAAATCTAACCTATCTGAACCTTCAAGACAATAAAATAAATGTCATCCATGATAAGTCTTTTCAAGACTGCCAGAAAATGGAATATCTTTTTCTTAATGACAACTTACTAAATGAGCTACCAGATAACTGCTTTAAAGGGCTAAAGAAACTAAAGATGTTAAACTTGGGTGGGAACTATATACGAAATGTCTCACGTGTTTGGTTTCAAGATTTGATTGAGCTAGAAGTCCTTTATCTAGAACGCAATAAGATAGTCTACATTGAAGAAGAAGCATTTGAAAACCTCACCAGCTTAGTATCTTTGCATCTAAACAGCAACAACTTGACCACTTTACCATTTGAGGTCTTTAGACCAGTGTATTTTATAGGACGGCTATATCTTTTTAAGAATCCATGGGAGTGTGATTGTAGGATTGAATGGTTAAGAGAGTGGATGGAGAATTACAAGCTTGTTCGAGATATACTTTGTGCATCACCTTCCTCATTGGCAGGCATTGACCTCAGCAGTATTTTCTTTCAAAAGTCGCCTGAAGGATTCTGCCTGGACCCATCAGAACAAAATTTTACTTACTATATTCCCCTACCTACAGAACGGCTCCAGTCTACCATGGAATCAAAACTAAGCAGCCTCATCTCCAAACTACTTTTGCCTGGAAGTAGTCTTGAAGATCTTGGAAATGTGACAGAGAGTTTTGATAACAGCACATACAACACTGGCAAGGCCTTTACTGCTCCATTAGCACATAATGTAGTTCCCATGTTGTTTCTTGTCTCTTTGACAATGATTATATTTTAAGGTACCTTTACACGGGTCGATTATCTGGTCAATTACCAGAAAAAATGTTCATGCAACCTCTCAGTTCCAATAATTGGCCGTGTAAAAGTGCTACCAATCGCTTGATGAACATAGTCAGTCTTCATGTAAAAGCACTGCTAATATGGACACCTAAATAATAGTTTATGATCAGCAGATCGTCATGTGTAGAGTTCGAGCAAAGTTTACAAAAATTCAAATTCAGCTGCTTTGCCAAATTTCACAAAGAGAAATGTATTTGTAAGTAGTGGGTGCAATGATGAGGAATGGTGATTGCGCCACCCCCGTCATTGAACCCCTCAGATGCTGCGTTTCTCACTGATCGGAGAATCTGAGATAAAAAATTAGGGCTTTCAGGCGTTAATCAGTTAAATCAGGGGTTAATCAGTTATCCATTCAAGCTTGAAGAGGCCACTACGGCCATCTTATTTGAAGATCCCATGAGAAATCTCACGTGCGTGCATGCACGAGATTTTACACGGGATCTTCAATCAAGATGGCTGCGGCGGCATCTTCACACTCCAATGGATGAAGTCAGAATGAATTTTTTTCTTACCACTATTTCAGTAAAAATTGGCTTTGCCGCAAATTGAATTTTCCCTGAAATTTGGATGTAAGTTCACTTTGGATACTTCGATTCGCTCAACACTAGTTATGTGTGACAATCTGCTGCCCAGAAAATATTAATTTGTATGAGGATGAGTGATTACAGTGGAAGTGATTGCAGCATGTAAATGCAGCTCTCACCTTCTCATAAACAGGGAATTTTATTTTTATAGTTGTAACTTGTAAGATGAGTTCTAGCTTACTAAACGGATTGTGTTGCAAATTACAAAAACCTCAAATGCTGTGTGATTTAAATTATTATAAACTATTTTGTAAATAAACATAATTATTATATTTTCATTCCAAAAAACATACTGAATATCTGTAACACCAGAGCTACAAATATGAATTTGCAAAACTCATGGAGGAATGCTTTTTTCCTGATAAATGCCCTGTCTAAAGGTCCCGTGACCTTAAAAATCATTTATGGGCAGCAAAAACTATGATGTAACAACCAGGTAATTATTGTGTATGAACAGTTTCTTCCTGATAATTGCTTGCTATGTTTGTTTCTGCATTCATTATTTATAAAATGTATTCTGATTCTTATCTAAGTCACAAACCGTTGTATCATTCATGCCTTTTATTGAGCACATTAAGTAAACATCCACTGCGCAAGGAGAAAAGTCATCCCTTGACTTTAACTGGTTAAATATACAGTGGGTGGTTCAGGTCCCTAAAGCCTGTGCCGTAGTATGTTTGCTTTGTGGACTTTAGCCAGGGATCCTGGAGGGAAATTCACAGTTACCCAGCACTGAAATGTCACAGTAAAGGGATAGTTAACATAGTGTAGTTACAGCATAGGAAGCATACATACATTGATGTGATAGTATCGGCCTAATACACAGGGTAATGTAGGGATGCAGAGTTACAGTAGGGATGGATTGGCCATAGACCTCACAGGGAAGTTTCCAGTTGGAAATATGCCCAGGGGGCTGCCCAAGCCCTCTTCTCTGCTTTTGGCTAGATATATAATGAGCTCTCAGAGATAACTAAATCTGTAAGAATCAGGTACTCATGCAAGTGACTGCAAGGCTGCTGTGACCCTCATCTGACTTCCCAAGCCCCTTGCTTTTTATTTTAATCAGAGACAACTTGAGGAGGACATAAAATGGCATCTATTGATGGCCACCACATAGGGACAACTTTTGGGGCAATATATGGTACTGCACTGTCATATGTGAGATGGTATTTTGATAAAATAGTATTTTGCGCTATGGTATTACAGACCCCGCGTACTTATGTTGCCATTCCTTCTGTCAATTTGGATCCGCCAACAACATGGAGATACTTTTATTTATTTTTCCAGGGCCACTTTAGGTTCCCAGTTACAGCAAACAACTGCAGTGATGTAGTACACTAGAGGCAAAATGACGACAGTAAGGACAAAGTTTGTAATCATGGAGCTCCAAACTGAATCCACCCCATGGATCACAAGCCCTCTATTGTACCTCTACATGACATTCATATAATGTTTTTTGTGTCAGATTCCATAGAAATAAAAAATCTGATGGGGGTCAGCCAGTATCCTCTTCTCCCAGGGACTTCTTTATATTACTGCAGGCGCCTGTCACTATGTGAGAATGTGCTTACATATCTCGGAAGGCCCTAGTCCAAGGCAGGAGCCATTCAGCATGATGTTGACAAAGTATCTAGGGTAGAACAGTCTCAGGCACAGGTTACAACAGAACAAATGTGTTTGGTGTAGTTTTAGAGATTTGCGAAGACTTGCATATGGCTGTACAATGGAATCGAGTACCTTAAACCTGCATTGTATGTACAAAGGTAGTCTATCATAGAATCATTGCATTTCGGGGTATACAGCAGCACACAGAGGCTGTATGGCTCTCAGCCTTGAGGCTCAAGTACACAGTAGAGTCCTATGCAAAGGTCACACAAACAGCCTGAAAATCCATTACTAAGTTTAGAAATGTGCAGCATGTCTATAATGTGATGTAAATTTGGGGAATTCTATGCTGCATCAATCTGGATAATTTGAACACTTACCTTAATTTTCCTGTTTCAAATAATTTCAGAAAGTATTTCTTACCAGTAATTAACAGGTGTCCAATGGTCATTTACCTTGTTGAATCCATTTCACAGGCACTTTAGTTTACCACTTGTGATATGGACTATAGAGACCAACATGTCATATTGACATACAGGTTGAGCCACAAAAAACAGAACCCTGTTTCCCATGTGGTTTGTACTGGATAATGCTTATTGGGCATTATGCATCAAACCTGTTTTGTTGCCCCAAACAACCAGTCATAGCTAGGTTTTCACTTTAACAAAACAGGTAAAGAAATGACTGAAGCCCATCATATTATATTTTGTTACAACATAGCAGATTTCTTAAAGAACTCCTTTAAAAATGTGTATTCTCTGACCTGCTAGAAAGGTACCTGATATAATCTGTGATGAGTGTAATCTTCTTACTAGTGTCTGTAATTGTGAGCTATCCCCTCCTTCTGCTTCTTGGCTATGTCATGTCACCAACAATCAGACTTTCTAAATAACACAGCATCTTATGTGTGGACAGGACGTCAGTTTCTCTATGTATCCCTGCCAGTCTGGTGGCACTCTTTGGGTAGGGCAGTAGTGTTGTGTGTGTATCCAAGATGCCATATTTGATTCGACAAAGAATTGTAAATATGAAGGCCTATTTATGACAAGCTCATTGAAAGAAACATAGGACTGTTTTACTGACCAATTTACGATACAAGCAAAGCAGAATACATGGTTTGATGTAGAAATGGCATAACAGGATCTGTATCTAATGCCATACATATAGACTATCACATGTTCGGACACCCATCGTCATTGGAGACATCCAGTAAGGATCATGAGAAACCTTAGGAAACTCTCGAGAATGATCCCAGCAGGCGTATGTCAACAGAATAACATGTGCATCGGTCACTTTACCTGAAGCCGTACATTTATCAGTTGGGCAAAAGGTTGGAGATGAACAGAATTGTGTGGCATATTGTTATTAGTTTTGTGTCCAATGAAGCTGTCAGGACGGCACTCCACTCCTACTGCTGTCCTGCTATACGAAATGGGCACTGCATCACTCACCTGGGCCCAACTCTGTTTCCCAGACTCCCTGCTGGAGGCCACAGCCTGCACCTGTGTTCCATACTGTGTATACGCTTTATGGCTCTAAATGGGCCAGCACACTGTTTCACAAATTTTCTCCAGCCAATGGCTGGACACTTGGGATACTTAAGGCACCTGTCCCACAGTGAGAGGGGCCTGACCAGCAGGTAGTCTAGTTTGCTAGTTTCCAGTGAAGGTGTTCTGTTCTGTTTTTCTGTCCATGTGTCGACCTCTGCCTGTTTCTCATTTCAGACTTTCTGCTGCCTGACCTGTCCTGTGCCTGATTACTGTATTGACCCTCTGCTGCCTGCCCTGAAATCATACTTCTTTCACATGACATATCCATCTGAAGGGTTAGACTATGGACTCTGTTATCTAGCAGAAGTCATGCCTTATGATTAATTAGAGTCCTTTGGTGGCACCTCCGTTGATTATTGGTTCCAGGTTTTCTAGGGGTGTACAAGGTTAGTCCATAAAGTACAAAGGGACAACTACAGGTATATCTCAATAAATTAGAATATCATCAAAAAGTCATATATGCTATAGATTTATTACATACATAGTGATATATTATAACTGTTTATTTCATTTAAAAACCAATTAAAATGTATTTTTAATACTGAAATGTTGACCTACTGAAAAGTATGTACATATGCAATTTGCATTGTTGGGTCTAGTGTCTCTAATCTTCCTCTTGACAGTACCAGTTGATGAGTATGGCTTACAGCTAATGAAAACCCAGAAGTTAGTATCTTACAAAATTAGAATACTATGAAAAATGTCAATATTGTAGACTCATGGTGTTATACTGTAATAAACTAATCAACACAATAAGCCTGCAAAGGTTTCTTAAGACTTTAGATGGTCCCTCAGTCTGGTTCAGAAGGCTACACAATCATGGGGAAGACTGTTGACTTGACAATTGTCCAGAAGACAGTTCTGGCTCTTCACAGAATGCTAGATCCAACCCTATTGTGGTAGAGAAAGGTGCACAAGCAACAGGGATAACTGCAGCCTTTAAAGAATTGTCAAGAAAAGGCCAATCAAGAATTGGGGCGCCCGCACATTCCAGCACATGGGCTACAACTGTCACATTCCTTGTGCAAAGCCACTAATGACCCAGAGACAACATTAGAAGCATCTGAGCTAAGGAATAAAAAGGACTGGGCTGTTGCTCAGTGGTCAAAGTAAGTAAAGTTTTACATTTAATTTGGAAATCAAGGTCCCAAAGTTTGGAGGAAGAGTGGAGAGGCACACAATCCAAGTTTGAGTTTTTTAAATTGGTTTTATATAAAATTCTAATTTTCTGAGATACTGACTTTTGGGTTTTTATTACTGTATTATAAACATAAAAATAAAATGCTTGATAAGATCTGTATGTAATGAATGTATAGAATATAGGAATTTAACTTTTTCAATAGAATTACTGAAAAAAAACAACTTTTTGATGATATTGTCACCTGTGATTGAGATGCACCTGTGTATGTTGTACTAAAAAAGCTAAATGCAGCTAAGGGAGCTGCATGGGTACCATGCCCTAGTTTCTGAACATGATGAAAAGGGTCATTCTAGATGGATGTACGCATAATCAAAACCAGATTGTGCTTTAACCTCTTATAAGTAAAAAGTGCATCCATTTTACATTTTAGGGGCAAAATAACCAAGTGAACTAGCTCTGTTTCCTCAAGAATTCTGGACTGATTAAAAGCCAAACTGCTTTCTGTCAGCTCAGACAGCACAAAAAAAATCAACTGCTAAATGTGCAAGAGGCTTAGCTCTCTCTGCAACTGCTATGCCCTCCTCACTTTGGATGATAGGGCCAGGCAGGCGTTATCATGTTTATATTGCCTGGCCCGATCAATCATAGTGCTGAGGGTGGGGCAGTTGCAGAAAGAGCTAATCCTCTAGGAGTAATGGCAACGCCCCTGTTTATTAAGTGATGGCCTATCCACTGCAGCGATGCTTCCATTAACTTAAATGGTCAGCTCAGTGCTTTACAAAGTGGATAGAGCAGTCTGCTTCCGGCACAGATGCAATTGTAAACAGTTGATCGGCAGGGCTCAGGGTGCCTGAGAATAGGCCATCACTTAATAAAAGGTGTACAACCAATTTAGTTTGCTTTAGAATGATGCATTAAAATGAAAATGCAAAGCAAAGATCAGATTAATTAGATATTTTTTTTAGACTGGGCCATCATTTTAAGCCATTGATTACAATTAGTGTTGATCGAGCACCAAAGTGCTCGGGTGCTCTACAGAGCACCTAAGCACAATGGAAGTCAATGGGAGAAACCGAGCATTAAACCAGGCACCCCCTGCTCTGAAGAGGGGAGGGTGTCGGGTCACACTGAGGTCTATGCAGAAGATCACCATACAGTGAGGGAATACCCCAGTGTGAGTCCGGAGCTTAGGAGTCCCTGCTCTGACTCCATATATAGCTATGTCCATATATGGAGTCAGTGCTTGGGGACACCCAGTGTATTTAAATCTAATTTAGCCTCTATTTATGAAAAGTTTAAGCTGGGATTTGAACTCATAACCTTCCACATTAGAGGCTAGGACTTTAACCACTCAGCTATAAAGTTGAATGATAAACTATATCAGAAAAAACTCATAGTAGTTTATCAAGTAGTAAGTTTTCATATACAGCAGAAGTATCATTTCAGCAGAGGCTAACATGTAGCTGTATAGTGTAGTGGTTAAAGTTCTTGGCTCTAATGTAGAAGGTTGTGAGTTTGAATCCTGACTAAATGAAATGTATATATTCTATATTTATTTTAGTAATTGTATAAAATGTATGTACATAATGATTGTGTAATTAAAAAAAAAAAAAAATTGATAAAATCATACTTTTGAGCTATATGAATGCATAATATGTGGGAAACTACAACTGATGTTTTTAGCCATAGTATATTTACATATATTATAATATATAATATATTCTAAATATATAATAATATATGTAAATATATTATGGCTAAAAACATATATATATGTTTAAATTAAATTTAGCTTCTATTTCAGAAAAGTTTCTGCCGGGATTTGAACTCACAACCGTCTACATTAGAAGCCTAGAATCTTAAACACTACATGTTAATCTGCAGTGAAATATGAAATGATACTTCTGCTGTAGGAATAGTTTAACCACTCAGCTATAAAGCTGAATGATAAAGTCCTTGCCTCTTATGTAGAAGGTTGTGAGTTCAAACCCCGGCAGAAACTTTTCAGAAATAGAGACTAAATTAGATTCAAATACACTGACTCGAGCGTCGTGCTTGAGCACATGAGGTATTCGGCCAAACACTGCGATGTGCCGAGCTGGTGTTTAGCCAAGCATGCTCGCTCAACACAAATTACAATATGTTACAATGTATAATAAGACAAATCTGACCAATTTTGTCAACATTTGCTCATGATAGAAAAGAAGCAAGAGAAAAAAAATATGGACACACATGACTATTGTTATGCAACAGAAGGGCACATAGCCTAATCAAAGAGAGTTCTGTAATTTAATTTCAATGTGAGAACTTGCCATGCTCCATTTATTAAATGATATGGGCTCTGACATGATGTGCATTGCAGATCCTTCAACTTATTTTTACTGAACTACCTACAACTGCTTGCAACTAAAGAGCCTCATTGTCTGACAAAAAAAAAGAGGAATGTGTTAACGAGGTCTTTATAGTGTCAGGTCAGAATACAGCAGGCTATTAAATTGCTCTTATAAAGCCAGGTAATCTTTCAAATGTACATGATATCATATCAAAGATCACCTTATTTAATCGCCTCCAAGGTTCTTGTGCATCTATGACCTATTCTCTACTCAAATGACAGCAGCAAATGCCAGATGTTTAAAAAGTGCTTGGATGACCTGTTTAGTGCATTATGTTCAATGACTTTTGCTTTCCAGGCTATTTATGATGGTGGTAATCCTCTTAAATACTAAATTCATACTTGTATTATGGAGGGATGCTTTTCTAAAGCTCTTACTCTACAAATGGAATGAAGTAACCCTTGTGGTACTGGCAACAAATGAGCCTCACTGCATTGCAGTAAATTCTTGTAGTAGGAGGTTGACATTTTAGGATTGTTAAATAGCTATTCTAGACTAACATTGGCTCTTATGCCTTCTGCTTGGCTGCATGATTGGAAATTCTCTGTCACTGCTTCATTGACTAATGCACTTTTGTTTCTCGATATCTTATGGCAAAATGAGAAGAGAAAAATTGTAAAACATAGAAAATGTGAATTAGCATTATGAACAGCATTGTCTGAAATAAGAGATATTCTATTCATTGTTTCATTCAAAGCTTAAATCATGAGGCTAGGAGTCTTTCAAACCATACATTTAACACTGATGCTTGGCATTTCTTCCGCTCATAAAACCTCTTTGTACAGAAAATGAGGTCAGACACTTAATGGAACTCACTCCTCCACATCCTGTTAATGTAAATTTGAGGAAAAATCTATATGAATTTAAGCTAGCTTTTCCCACTATATCAATATATGGCATATCACTACTAGCCCAGTCCATCTCTCAGTGGTTGGTAGGATCCAACTGCTGGAACCCCCAACGATCCTAAGAAAGATGGGATAGAGCTGTGGCTCCTTCAGTGTTTCCCTGTAGAGTAATGCTCCTGGCTACCCTTTGGTCCCACTGTTCTCTTGATCAGAAGATGGTAGGCAGTCTTACAATCATGACCAATGGGGAGACAGGTGAATGGTTGGTAGGCGGTCTTACAATCATAACCAATGGGGAGACAGGTGATTGGTTGGAAGGTGGTCTTACAATCATGACCAATGGGGAGACAGGTGATTGGTTGGAAGGTGATCTTACAATCATGACCAATGGGGAGACAGGTGATTGGTTGGAAGGTGGTCTTACAATCATGACCAATGGGGAGACAGGTTATGGTATGAAGTGATTGGCTGGCGAAGATGTGAATGATTGCGCAAACTTATGTTCGCGCATTCGCACACTTATTTGCACCCTTTTCGTTGCCGCGCTTATCCTTGCAGATGAAGAAACCTTTGTTCGACGGTCCCCCATCCCTCCCGCTTCAGCCTGTGCCATGACACTGGTATCCTGCAGTAATACCAGGCCAGGGAACAAATCAGCTACAGGTCAGGACGACCAGACCATCATGCAAAAGTTTCTGCGCAAACTAATCTGCGCATCTCCATAGGATAGATGGCGACCATACGGTGAACAATAATTTTTCCACAACAGTTCCCCCCTTTTTCGCCATATGTTGTCATTTCAGCGGCTCCCTAACACTACAATCACTCAAACCAGACCTCTAAAGGGAATAAACATGTAAAGGGGAACATGCTACACTACAGATGAACTAACAAGAAGAACCTTGCCTAGCATTCTTGGGCCTCTTCGGTTGCTTGACCGCGGCGTCCGGCAAGAGTGGTGACAGTGAAAAGTCTCTAAAGTGTCTCTAATAAAGAAATGCCTTCAAAAGGAAGGATGATTCTCCAGGACGGTCCCTTAAAATGCGGTGGTTCTTCTTGGGTTGGTCCTCCTGGAGTAAGAATCCGGTTGCTCCGGGTGATGGTTCTCTGCGATCATAACTTGGTCCACTGAATGGCTCCTCGTGACTCGATTGATCAAGCAGCATGTCATTCTCACCACCACATAGAAAAGGAATAGAAAGCACAGCAGTAACAGGAAATACACTCCTATTTCCTTAAGCCACGATCCTATAGAAAACAACATATCACCGAAGCCCCCCACACCTTTAAAGAGGTTCCAACCTTCATCTGCAATCACACGTGCTTGCCCCTGTAACGCCTTAACTCTATCTAGATGGGCCTGAACCTTGTCACCACTATCTTCTACCCAGGTGCAGCAATCCTCCCCGATGAATTCACAGAAACGCCCCCCTTTTCAGCTATAAGATAGTTGAGACCCATCTTCTCCTGGAGGAGAGTTTTTAACTGTTTGGAGAAGACTTCTCTCATGGCTTTGACTGTCTTGTTAAACATCTCATCCACTATGGTAGAAAATTTGTTCAGCCGCTTCATAAGTTCTATACCCCATCTGGTCCATGCTGGAAACCATGCCCAAGTACGGTCCCCTACAGAGAACAGCTCCCTTCTAGTCCTCCTTCCCATACTCACCCTCCTCTGCACCATCAGATCCTTGTGACCATCAGCATTGTAGGAGGTGGGGACTAACCTGGATAAGGAGCATGACCCTCTAGCATTCGTGGGAATGACTCTGTAAGCAGTCTGCCCACACAAGAAGTAATAGAGCCCAGTTAGAGAGACACAAAGGTCATTAGGGTTCTGGTTATGGGAGTTAAGCAACAGCTGGATGGATAAAGGGATTATGGCACCGTCCTGAATGTCACACCCTCCCCCCTTATCAGATATAGTTGTGTCTGGTGGTTAGGTTGTTACAGTCAGGGATTCTATGGTCGATCTGGACAGTGATCCCAGATGGGCATTCGGTCCGACCCATGGACTTAGCTCCAAATCCAGAGCTGATATTAAAACAAATCTGGGGTCGCCCTAATTGACAGGATACTCACACGGGTCTACTAAGCCTACTACAAGTCTCAGGGCTGAAATCAAGACCATAAGTGACATTACCATCTAAGAATGTATGATTGAGCTCCATGGATAGGTGACGCTCCACAGATTTATCTAAAGGGTTGATTTTCCTCATGCCCAACCTGATGTCATAAAGGGTATGAACTGCCGCCATGGCCGGGAGGCTCTGACCCTGAGGTGGTTTGGAGCACACCCAGCAGTTGGATCTATTTGCCGTCTTTGCTAACTGCAAATGCATTCTGAATAACACATTTGGATGTGACTCCTCATATCATTTTCCAAAGTGCATTAGACAGAAAGAATAAAGAAATACGAGGTACCTGATCATTGCGCTTTGTGGTCCAGTACCTTTTTGCAATGGCTGGCGTGGATCCATCCGTCACGTTCCTTGACCTTGAGGGAGGTTGGTGTTGTAAGTAGAACCTGCTATGGCCCGGTATATCTCGCCTCCAGTCCCTGGCGCTGATGTTTTTTAACAACCACCCAATTGCCCCGTCAGCTGAGAATGTAAACTAAACAAATAAACAAAAGTGATACTCTTCATTCATTGACTTAGTTGAGCAGCTTCTTGCAATGACTGGTGTGGATCCAGTTGTCTCGTCCCTCGAACTTCAGAGAGGTTGGCGTCATCAGCAGCACCTGGAATGGCCCAAGATATCTTGGCTCTAGTCCTGTCCTCGCATGTTTCTTTAGCACGACCCAATCACTTGGTTGACTAGTATGAATACTGATTAATGAGTCTGGGAGAGACTACCGAACCCGGTGGTGGACATTGGGTGATAACCCATGGGGCTGCCTGGGGGCATCCCTGATGGAATAAATGGTTACAGCTGAACATTCAGGCCATGGATCGGCTGTGATTTTTACCTTCTTTGCAAAAATCTGACCCAAGTACCGTCAAAGAAAAGGCAGTCGTGATGGTTCTTAACGTAATTCCCTACTAGTTTAGAAAATTGATTGAAATTTGAGAGGTTAGAATGGTTAGTAAAAAGTTTGAAGATTGTTGTTTTCTGCACCACTTTCCCCCCTTCTCATCGTCCTTAAAACCAGGATGAAGAGAGGCTGCATTCAACATGGTGCATCATCTCAAGGTTAGATGGAGAGATGAGGGAGGGATGAGAGAGAAAGAGAGAGAGCGAGAGAGAGAGAGAGAGAGATAGAGAAAAGCGACCCTGTCAGTAGTGGAGGTGAAAATGACAGTTGGGGACTCACCTCGGGAACTGGTTGTGTTTCAGTAGGCCTGGGTTTAGTGCATCTGGTCTGTTTCAACAAAGTCATCCCAGATAGAGCCTCCTCTGCTTCCTGCATCGAATCCCTAACCTCAGTTTACCCCTCAGGATGACAAAAGGAAAAACTGAAAAAAAAACTTGATTACAACAATAAAAACCTAAAAATAAAAATGGGTTAGTAAATGAAAACCTGTAAAAAGTAGAGCAAAAAAAAAAATATAGAAAACTTCGGTTACAGGAAGTCTTGCTATATACATTGAGATTCAGTAAATAGTAAATTTTAACTTAGAAACCGAAACTCAAATAAAAAAATTAAAAAAAACTTTGGAACACATACAATTGTATATGACTGAATTAACACATCAATGTCTTGGAGGGTTCACCTGAAACCGTAAACACTGGTAGGAGAATTTCTAACCACCCAGTCATTGAAATGCTAATTTGCCCAGCCCCAAACCAGATAAATTTTACCAAAGAAACAGGATTTAACATTACAAGGTCCCAAAACTGGTTTCCAGGGAGTTGGATCCCTGAGTTGGTGGTGGAGATGGAGACAGAGCGGCTGAGGATGCTGGTAAGGCCTGAGTAGCCAGTAGGTTTAAGCCTGCCTGCAGCTCTGTCTCATCCCTGGTTTTATTGGACTCCGAAGTTTTTGTTGGACGGGAGTACATGACAGTGTTAGTTCGCACTGTCCGGGACTTTTTAATGCCCTGTTGCTGGAGCTCAATGGATTTGTGCAGCCACAGTTCTGCCTTCTGGAGGGAAGTATGGCTTTGGAGTCTAGTGTGGAATTCACGGACGAACTTTTCCCAAATCCAGACCTCAAAGGTCCCTTCTTTGGGGATGGTCCACTTTGAACCTACAGTCCATTGGTGCCAATCTTTGATGGGCTTAACAACTCCTCCACCATAGATGGATTTCATGTGCTGCTTGGCTGTCCTATACTCAGAAGTGGTACCGTTCTGTTCCCTAGATTTCCCTACACCCATGCTCGAGCCTTCTAAAAGTAGGTGCATCCACCTACAGTGTCCTGCGATACACGCCTGGACGGCTGCTACCCCCCTTCGTTCGCCTCTGAGTTGCACTAGGATTTCTGGCACCGACACACAGACACCGTTCACCCTAGTTAGACCTCAGGAAAAGGAGTAGCAGTGTGAGGAAAAGGGCTTTCGCCGACACACAGCGGCCCTCAGAGTCTCCTAATGAGATATACCAGCCTCGATTTGGCTCTGAATAGTGACCTGACCACAGGATAGGGATTCCAATTGACCTGGAGTGGAATTTGTGAACAGGAAACAAACAGTACTCCTGTGGAAAAAGGGGCGCACAGAGAACACACAGTACCTTCTGTGGGGACGAGGGGCGCACAGAAAACACACAGTACTCCCGTGGGGGAAGGATCAACAGAGAACACACAGTACCAGCTGTTGGAAAAGGGGGACATCACAGAGAACACACAGTACCTCTGTGGGGACGAGGGGCGCACAGGAAACAAAAGGGTTACTCACACAGCTATTGGTATGCCCGGGTGATATATACCACCTTGTCTCCTTAAAAAAAACTAATCAACTCACTTTCCTTTGCCAATATGATTCTATATAGTCAAGCTGAACAGCACACAAAGCCCTTTTTGCAGTGACTGATCAAAAACCTCTCGGTCAGCAGAAACCCTTGAATTCAGACAGTAGTTCCCACACAATATCACGAGACCCCCAGTAACTAAAGAAAGGTCTAACAACCAAATCTACAGAGAAGAGAAAGAGAAAAAGAGCGGGGAAAAAGAGAGGGGGAAAAAGAGAGAGAGAGAAAGAGAAAGGAAAAAAGAGAGAGAGAGAAAGAGAAAGGGAAAAAGAGAGAGAGGGAAATAGAGAGGGAAAGAGAGAGAGAGAGAATAGAGAGGGAAAAAGAGAGGTTAAAGAGTGAGAGAGAGAGAGAGAGATATGTTCTGGAACAGTTTTTAACAATACAACAGTTAGGGCACAACCAAACTAATCACAGACATAACAAACCCCCTGTTTTAAATACTAATGGCAATATCTGCCTGCTGTGGTGTTAAACTATAACCACTCAACCTTATACACAAAGCCCTTTGTTGGATCTCTCACCATAGATCCTTTGTCCCAGCAGGGCACTGAACAGCCCTTTACGGTTGAGAAACCCCCACAGAAGTTACGCTAATAAGCAACAAGTATCTGGGCAGCTATTATTGGAAAAACATCAATCACATACACCAAAAGGTTCTTTCAGTAGATTTGTTTCCTGATATCAGCAGATTGTGAATTGAAATCTGTGTACTCCAAAGAGCAAAACTTTCTCAAAAATGAGAGCAAGGAAAAGGATTTTCTTACCTTATGCCGGCCTTTCTTGCTTTTGGAAAATGAAGCTGTGTCTCCTTTAAGTTCTGCTGATAATGGGGGAAAAAATTATCTCCCTAACTGTGCTCGCCAACTGATATTGCTGTTTGCTCCTTTGTCTTGTTCTCACAACAGAAAACAACCGCAAGAAGTACAATCGGGAAATCCTTGGTGTAGTGTGCGTCGATGTGTGTGCAATTCCCCCAAGATAACGTCACAGAGAAGTTCTCAAGTAGGATCCAATAATGTTCCTGCTTCCAACAGCTAGGCGAGGTTTATTTATACCAGAAGATGAAAGGCAGTCTTACAATCATGACCAATGGGGAGACAGGTTATGGTATAAAGTGATTGGCTGGCGAAGATGTGAATTATCGCGCAAACTTATGTTCGCACACTTATTCGCGCCCTTTTCGTTGCCACGCTTATCCTCGCAGATGAAGAAAAATGGTATTACTTACCGGTAATTTGATTTACAGAGCCCATGACAGCACCACTGGAGAGAGGAGGATCTGCCCCACAGAGACAGAAAACCTGCAGAATAAAATGGGCAGACATTCTCCTCCCCTTCAGTGAGTTTTCCAAGTATTGGAGGAAGGCCGCCAACATATGTTAGACATGTAATTTAAACTTTTTATATATATAATATATATAATTATTATTATAATTTTTTTTGCAACACCCGTGCAGTATAGAAAGACCACCAGGGAGGGAAAACCAGGGTGCTGTCATGGGCTCTGTAAAATCAAATTACCGGTAAGTAATACAATTTTTTTTCCTATCGCCCATAACAGCACCACCGGAGACTTACTAGAGTAATCCATAAGGGTGGGAAGTAGAGATAAGAACCCCTTTACCAAAGGAAGAATCACCAGAAAAGCTCAAGTCCAGCCTGTAGTGCTTAAAAAAGGTGGAAGGTGGCTGCCCTACAAATTTTCTCGATTGGGACCAAGGACCTCTCTGCCCAGGAAGCAGCTACCGCCCTGGTCGAGTGGGCCCTCAGACCAACAGGAGGACATAACCCAGAGGAAAGGTAGGATAAGGAAATGGCAGAAACGACCCACCGTGAGATAGAACTTTTTGAGGCAGAAGAACCCTTGTTCCTCCCCTGAAACTGCAGGAAGAGTGAAGAAGATTTCCTCCAAGAAGAAGTAAAGGACAAATAGGCCAAAAGGGCTCTCTTGACAACTAGACAATGGAGATATTTTTCTTCCTCTGAGGAAGGATTTTGGAAAAGGGTAGGAAGAATAATCTCCTGAGAACTGTGAAATTTGGTGGCGACTTTTGGAAGAAAAGCTGGGTCAGGACGGATAATGACTTTGTCCTCTAAGATTAAAGTGTATGGAGGCTTGGATCTCACCAATCCTGCGGGTGGAAGTCAAAGCTATCAAAATGGCCAGCTTCAAAGTTAGATGCTCAATTGAGATGGAATTAATGGGTTCAAAGGTGGGCCCAGATAAAGCTTTCAACACCACTTCTAGACTCTAGGGGGGGGGGGGCTCTTGAAGCCGAAACTAGAGAAGAACTCTCAATAGAATTACTGTGGCCCGCTCTTCACTGATTTTCCATAAAACCCGGGGAATCAGAGGAAGAGGGGGAAATGCATAAGCCAGGTGGAATTTCCACTCCTGCGTCAGGGCATCTATCCCACAGGAGGATCCTGCTTTGCTCAGGGAATAGAAACTTGGCACCTTCTTGTTTGAATGGGTAGCAAATAAGTCGATCTCTGGGATGCCCCAAAGATCCACTATTTTCTGAAAAATGACAGGGTCTAGAGACCATTCCTCCGGAGACAGGGTATGGCGGCTCCGGAAATCCGCCTGTTTGTTTTCCACACCTCTGATGTGTACCGCCGAGATCGAGGTGCACACTCTCTCTGCCAGACTTCTTCCATGAGGGCTCTGCATCTTGCCCCTCCCTGTCTGTTCAAATAGGAGACTACAGTTCTGTTGTCTGAAAGAATCCTTAGGTCCCTTCCTTTTATCTCTGGGAGGGAGGCCCTCATTGCAAGGTCAACCGCCATCAACTCTTTTAGATTTGATGACTTTGCTCTCTGTAAGGGGTCCCAACGACCCTGGAAGGAAGTTCCCTGAATGTGGGCACCCCACCCCCAAGGACTTGCATCCGTGGTCAGGCAAACTAACCTGTCTGTCTTCCACGGGGCACCCTGGATAAGATTCTCCGTATCTAGCCACCAGACTAGACTAGACTGACATTGCTGCTCTTATTGAGGTAACTGGTCTTCTTGTCAGGTTTCTGATTTTGTTTTGAATGATATCCACCTTCTCCGTAGGTAAAAAACTTCTTTGGAGAGATGAGTCCAGTATCTGCCTTCTTGATGGATGGGGTCTTGACTTCTCTTTATTTACTATCCACCCTAATCTTTTAAAAATGGACCGGATTTCTGAAACTGCTGAATTGCAGGCTTTTTCTGTCTGACCCACAACCAAGAAGTCGTCTAGGTAAGGAATAAAGAGAATATCCTTTTCCCTTGTGTGGACCGCCATTTCCGCCACCAGCTTTGTGAACACCCTCGGGGCCATGGAAAGGCCAAAAGGGAGAGCCTGAAATTGAAAATGTTCCAGTTGACCTTTTAGATAGATTGCTACCCTTAGGAACTTCTGGTGTTCAAATGCAACGGGGACGTGGTAGTACGCGCCTTTTAGGTCGAGGACGGCCATGAAGCACTGAGGATATAGGAGGTTGATCGCTGATCGTATAGTTTCCATCTTGAATCTTTTGGGTTGAAGAAAGCGGTTTAACTTTTTTAGATTTATAATGGTTCTGAAAGAACTGTCCGGTTTTCTGACCAGAAAAAGTGGTGAGTAGAACCCCTTGCCTTCTTCTTCTTTTGTTACCGGGGTTAAAACCGATTTTTCTATTAATTTTAACACCTCTTACTCTATGACTAATTTTCCTAGAGCTGAAGATGGATCGACAGTTGGTAAGAATCTGGCAGGAGGGGACTGAAGGAATTCTAATTTTAAACCCTCGCCTATGGTATCTAAAATTCAATGGCTTAGGGAAATTTTTCTCCACTCTACTAAGAAGTCCTTCAGTCTGCCCCCTACCGGAGTTCTGGCGTCATTGCTGGTCTGGCTTTCTCTTATCCGAGGAGGACTGGTTAAAGAAAAAAATTCTGATTTTTCTCTGACCTTTGAAACGGTCTTCCCTGGCCTTCATATCCTGTTCCTGGTTGCCCCTAAACGGACGAAAGGGCCGACTGAATCTATTTTTATAAGAAAAAGATCCCTGGAAACCATGAAACTTCTTATTTTTGTCTTCCGCCTTGTCCAGAAGATCATCTAAGCTTGGACCAAAAAGGTATTCCCCCTCACTTGGGACTCCACAGAATTTTGATTTGGAAGCAATATCCCCACTCCAATTTTTTAACCATAGCGTTCTGTGCGCTGAGTTAGACAAAGCTGACGATCTGGCTGCCAACCTAACAGAGTCAACCGAGGCATCCGCCAGAAAGTCAGCTGCCTTCCTAATCGTAGGAAGGGAGGCCAAGATATGTTCCCGGGGGCACCTATTTTTTAACTGGGACTCTAGCTAGGCTAACCAGATAATAAGAGACTGGGCCGTGCAAGTGGAGGCTATGCTGGGCCTAAAGGAGGAGGTCGATGCCTCCTAAGCACCTTTAAGAAAGGCATCCGCCTTTTTATCCAGAGGGTCCTTTAATATCCCTGTATCCTCAAATGGTAGGGCCGTCTTTCTGGAGACCTTGGATATAGCCACATCAATTCTAGGCGCCTTATCCCAAGAGGCAGAATCTTCATCTTTAAAAGGATATTTGCGTTTAAGATTCTTTGATATAAATACCCTCTTATTGGGTTTTTTCCACTCTCCTTTTATTAAAGCTGACACATTCTTATGTACTGGAAAGGTACCATGTTGTCTGGATTCCAATCCCCCAAACATTATATCTTGAAATGAGCGGGGTTCCCGAGTTTCCTCTATGCCCATGGTCGAGAGGATGGCTTTAAGGAGCTTTTCAGTGTCTTCTACAGGAAAACAGGGTCCCCCCCATTTCTTCTTCCCCAGAAGTGGTCTGAGATGAAACATCAGAGGGCCCAAATACCGAAGAAGGGGCCTCCCCCTCGTCTGACGAAGGGGGTTCCCTGGAGTACTCTCTATGCTTAGGTCTGTTTTTTGGCAGCCTGGGATGCATTGACTTTTGAGCGAACTAATGCTTGTAGGCACTTGTAAAAAGAGGGAGATTCCTCAGCCACCGTCTTATCTATACAGGGCTGGCACATTTTCTTATCCCAGTCAGAAGATAACCCCACTCTGCATAGGGCACACTCCTTATTCTTCTTTTTGGAAACTACTTTTTTGGGCCTAACTGGAGCAGGAAGGACAGTAGGCTCCTCAGAAAGCTTGTCATCTTCCATACTTGCAGGATAGATGTTCAGCTCAGGTCAGAAGGGAGACGCCGGCCGATAAAACTTGCGCTCTACTCATAGGGCGCCTGGAGATGACGTCACCGCTGACATGAAGCCAGTCACGTGACCTCAGGAGCGCTCCACGGCCTGCTCATAGCCGGAGCCGCTCCTCTTCCTCCTCCTGGTGGCCGGCTTTTCTTCTTCCGGCGCAAACCACGATGCCACCCGCGTCTCCAGAGCTCCTGCACACTGACCTCCCCCTCTGGAGCTGAGCTGTGCCTCTGCCTGCCCTTAGCACACCACCGGATGCCGCCAAACTTACCAGGGCTCGCAGGTTAGTAGGGGAGAGCGACCAGAGGGAAGGATCCATGCAGGAAATCATCTCTGCTAATCCATTGTGTAAAAATAATGCAGAGCTCTTTAGCTACTTGCTGTGCAGCAGCAAATAAGTGTGATTATGGCTCCTTCCTATTGACCTTAAAGATGAATTAAGTGCTTCTATCCTGAAAAAACTGGGTTCAGATGTGAGGCTGGTTTAGCTATTTTTATGGCTGTGCTACATAACCCTGTTTAAAAGGCAGTAAAGCATCTCTGCTAATCCACTGTGTGAAAATAGTGTGAATGCAGTGCTTATTGCTCTTTAGCTACTTGCTGAGATGCAGCAAATAAGTATAATTATGGCTCCTGCTGTTTCATAGAAAAAGATGCAAAACATCCTGCACTGTATGATAACTGAATATGCGGATGTACATGTTAACATTTATAAAGAACAGATGTGTTTTGATCAAAATATATTGGCTGAGAGTCCCAGATTTTATCATATCAGCTTAGTCCTCATATAATGTTTGCATTTATTGTGCATTATTTTCCGTGATTTTTTTTCTCCTGCTGTTCCACTTCAATAGGACAGCTCCTTCCTGTTCACCTTAAAGGGCTTCTGTCACCCCACTAAACTCATTTTTTTTTTTGTGTACTTATAATCCCTATCCTGCGATATTGCCATACATTATGTTATAAATAATTTTCGTTCAGTAGATTTAGCAAAAAAATGTACTTTTAAGATATGCTAATTACCTGTCTACCAGCAAGTAGGGCGTCTACTTGCTGGTAGCAGCCACAGAAAACCGCTCCCTCCTTCTGTTGATTGACAGGGCCAAACGCGATCTTCTCCTCCAGCAGGCCCTGTCAGCATTTCAAAAATCGTGCACCTGTGTTGATTCGGCGCAGGCGCTCTGAGATAAGGAGGCTCGCCTCCTCAGCACTCTCTCAGTGCGCCTGCGCCGATGACGTCTTCTCTTTCGGTGATGTCATCGACGCAGGCGCACTGAGGGAGTGCTGAGGAGGCGAGCCTCCTTATCTCAGAGCACCTGCGCCGAATTAACACAGGCGCGTGATTTTTGAAATGCTGACAGGGCCGGCAGGAGGAGGAGATCGCAGCTGGCCCTGTCAATCAACAGAAGGAGGGGGCGGTTTTCTGCGGCTGCTACCAGCAAGTAGACGCCCTACTTGCTGGTAGACAGGTAATTAGCATATCTTAAAAGTACGTTTTTTGCTAAATCTACTGAACGAAAATTATTAATAACATAATGTATGGCAATATCGCAGGATAGGGATTATAAGTACACAAAAAAAAAATGAGTTTAGTGTGGTGACAGAAGCCCTTTAAAGATACATCATCAGTATAGCAGAGACAAACAACACCCTCAGCAACTTTATATCACAATTTTGGCTCACCTTCAGCTGAAAGCGAGACATAAAACTTACACTTTCAATGAAACATGCAAGCTAGTTCTCTTTTTTTGATTGAAAACACCTTTATTACAATCAATTGTCATACATACATACTGTGGTACTGTGACGCAGCACAGCACTCAATAAATTACAAACATTCGTCTTGGCATTGTTATATAAAGACACAGGCTAACCTACACTATACATCGCAATGCATGCTACACTATCATACCTATTCAATCACAATAAACCTTACAACAAAGCATACAGACAGTGATGTGGGAGGGTGTAGGGAGGGGGAAATCAAATGCCCGAAGCTTTATTGATAAGACAAAAACTCACGGGTCGAGAAGGGGGGGAAGGAGAGGGGTTCAGTCCTCTTCTTCGTCGACGTCCTCTGAGATTTTGCAATCCCGCAGCAGGCTGTGGATAAGTCTGCGGCAGTCGAGTACGGACATGTTCTCCCTCCTGAGCACGAGATGGTTCCTGGAGACCCAAATAGCGTCCTTAAAACAGTTCATGATGCCCCAGGCCTCCTGGATGGCCCCAACAGTATGAATCCCAGGAAATAGTCCATACAGCACTGAAGTGCATTGCAGGCTGTTCTTGGGCACAGAGTCTTTGAGTTCATGTTCCAGGGCGTCCAACAGGCACTGTGCAAAGGGGCACTCCCAAAACAGGTGATAAGATATTTCCTCCACGAAAGGGCACCTGGGGCAGTACCGGGTTTTGCACAGATTGCTGGCATGCATGAATGACCGGATTAAAAATCTGCCCTGGATGGCCATCCAAGATAAGTCCTTGTGCCCGTTGGTCAACCTGTTTGACGACACATTAGTCCAAACTGTTTCTGCGGTGTCGTCATGGACCCCTGGAATTGACTCCACCACATCCTTTGCTCGGATGAGTTTGTGGATAGTTTTTGGCTTCCACAAGTCGGGCTTGAGGCCCTCCAGCTGATGTTCCCTCACAAACCTGACGACTTACCCGTAGAACCAGGCAGCGTGCCAGTTGTAAGGGATGGATCTGTCCCACTTGTCTCAGCCCAGACCCCTCCAGAGGGGCAGGAGGAAAAAGCGAGACACAGCCTCGCCCGCAGAGCCGTTGGCAGTTCTCAGAGTCCGGCGAACACTGTCACAAACAAAGGGCAGGTCCGGTATGCCCTTTCTGCCCTTGCTGGGCTCTTTGTACATGATGGCTCGCTTCACTCTGTCCATCTTAGATCCCCAGATGAAGCGAAACACTGTCCTGGTGATGGCCCAGGAAACGGTGGCAAGAGGGGGCCATGCCTGTGCGGTGTATTGGAGCACAGGCAAAACTTCATTACACAGGACGAGTGCTTTCCCTTCAATCGTGAGGAGTCTGAGGCTCCACAGTCCGATTCTTTGATTCACCTTGGTCGCGCCTTCCTTCCAGAACCAGACTCCGAGGATTTTGATGAAGTCCGATTTGATGTTGAATGGAAAGGGGGCAGAAGAGGTCAGTTGCCAGTCCCTGAAGAGCATGGCTTCTGACTTGTCACAGTTGACTTTGGCCCCTGAAGCTTGTCCGAACTCCTCACAGGTCTGGACGAGTGCAGTCACCGAACGCCAGTCAGCACAGAAGATATTCACGTCGTCCATGTATAGCAAGCACTTGACCTGGTAATGTCCTGACCCTGGTGCGGTGATCCCTCTGATCTCCCCATTCTGCCGGATAGCCTCCGCGAAGAATTCTATAGCACAAACAAAAAGGAGAGGTGAGAGAGGGCAGCCTTGCCTGACCCCAGAGAGGACAGGGAAGGGGTCAGCCCCCCAACCGTTCACCAACACCGTGCTGCAAATGTCAAGGTACATTAGGTCAACAAAAGAACAGAACCTCCTGCCTAGACCTAGCCTGCGCAGTGCCTTGCCCATGAACTCATGAGAGACCCGGTCGAATGCCTTCTCCTGGTCCAGGCTGACCAGGGTGGCATGAACATGACGGTACTGGATGTAGTGCACCGTGTCTCTCATGAGAGCGACGCTGTCTGCGATCCTGCGGCCTGGAATTCCACAGGTCTTGTCCGGGTGGACGATTCTGCCGATGACGACCTTCAGCCTGTTGGCCAGTACCTTGGCGAGGATCTTGTAGTCCACATTCAGGAGAGAGATGGGACGCCAGTTTTTCAGGTCACATCTCTCCCCCTTCCGCTTATACAGGATCGTGATCATTCCTACCCTCCACCACCACCTCCTCATAGAGTTCCAGCAGGTCCGGACAGATCAGATCCCCCAGTGCTACATAGAGCTCCGCTGGGAGGACTTTAACATACCCCCACCAGTCACTAATACATTTAAACAAGCAATTGTCGTTCTGCCAGGCTATATAGGTGTCCCTAAGCTCCGCCAGGACATCTCCCCGACTCAACA
Organism: Bufo gargarizans; assembly: GCF_014858855.1. Lineage (NCBI taxonomy): Eukaryota > Metazoa > Chordata > Amphibia > Anura > Bufonidae > Bufo > Bufo gargarizans. The sequence continues at coordinate 458,382,140 of NC_058082.1, read as the reverse complement.
GAGTGCAGTTCAGCTTCCAGGACCCACGGCCTAGGGGGCACTGGACCTAAATGGCCCTGCAAGCTAGTTCTCTTTCTAAAAGAACAAGAGACCCAAAATATCTTGAGAAACTTGTCATATTTGGTTGACTTGCCTTGTGTAGTACTCTTTGGGATGCTCTTTATCATTAAGGAGACTACAAAATAAGCATGATGCCAAGGGGCACTACTCTTAGTTTCTAGAAAGAGTTTATGCAAATCACATATATTAATTTGGCTGGCATGAGAAAAGATTAACATTCTTTTTTGTTTTGGAAGAAAAGCTAATTTAAATATCTTTCCCAGAAAGCCAAAGGTATGCAAATTAGCTTGTCTGACAAAAAAGAAAAGAGGAGATATCCAATTTAATCGCAGAAAAATTAAGAAATGGGATTTGTGATATACGATTTCTAGAAACCAAGCGTAAAGTCACCAGGTATACAATAATCATGCATTTTTTTTGTCTCCCTAATAAAAAAGAGCATCCCAAAGAGAACTCCACAAGTCACGTCTACCAAGCAAAACAAGTTTTCAGGTATTCTGGTTCTTTTGGAAAGAGAAATATCTTGTATGTTTCCTTAAGAGAATTATATGTTTTGTGGGCTGTCTCTTGTCTCACTTTTGGTTAAAGGGGTTCTGTCACCTCTTTTTATCCTATAGAGATGTGGACATGCACAGCTAGATTGCTGCTAGCATGTTTGCAATATACCTGTCCCATATCATTGAGTGTAAAAAATAATTTTATATATATGTAACTCAGCCTGGTAAGGAGCCCCAGGGGCTGTACTAACCGTTCAGGAGCCCAGCACAGCCTGTATCCAGGAATCTCCTCCTTGCTCACAAAGTCAGATCGCTGTAATCTCGCGGTGCGCGAACTCACGCATGCGCATTGCCATTATCGTGTTCCTTCCCTGTGCTGGCATCAGCTTCAGTGAAGGAACTGCACATGCGCGAGCTCAGAGCTCGCGCAGTACGAGATTATGGCCATCTGACTTTGTGAGCAAGGAGGAGATTCGTGGATACAGGCGGTGCTGGGCTCCTTCACAGGGGGGCGTTGCTGGGCTCCAGAACGGTTAGGGACATCGACTAGCCTAGAATACTGCACATGGCTACTTGTCATAGCAGGGGCATCACCTGGCCTAAAATACTGAGCATGCATACTTGGCATACTAGGTGCATCACCTAGTTTACAATACTGGACACACGTATTCCACATACCATGGGCTCTCCATAGTGAAGAAGACTTCCCCTAAGACAATGCATATATATGTTGTATGAATCGAGCAACAGCCGAGCAGGAATTGCTGAAGAGAAGATAAATACAATAGAGAAGAATAGAGAAGCAGTATGTATGCTGAACTGCCAGTCCATTCACAGAGAAAAAAGTGCTCTGTTAGCATGATCAGTGATGGTCCCAGTGGCCGGACCCACCAGACACAAAGGGGTTGTCCTGGGCGTTTAATATCACATCAGTGGGGGTCCGACACCCAACACCCTGACCGATCAGCTGTATGAAGAGGCAGTGCCTGCAGTGAGCACGTGCTGTCTGCCTTCTCTTCCTGCAGCAGAGGAAGAGAGAGAGAGGAGACAGCATGTGCATACAGCACATACTGTCTCCTCATCAGGGCCGTTTCTTGGACCAGGCAGGGCAGGTGGCTGCAAGGGAAGGCGCTGGCAGCAAGGAGGCTCCTTGGCTGGTGTAGTGGCAGGCTTTTCTCACCTCCCACCAGCATGTATAGACACCCTGCCTGTGTCACAACTTGCACGCTACAAGCATAGTCATCTGTATTGCCAGGACCTTGCCTGTGCTGTAGCAGGAGAGGGAGAGACATGTCTGCTGGGATTCAAACCCACAACCTTCTGTATTAGAGGCAAAGCACTTACAGCTATAAGAGCTACATAGCCACTGACTGAAAAAATATGAGACTTCTATTGTAGACTCTGTTATAGCTGTTATAACCAGTGTACATCTATACACATGACAGCTGCCCCAACACACCCAGCACTGCTATATCTCTATATGACAGCTGCCCCAGCACACTTAGCTCTGCTATATCTCTCTATATGATAGCTGCCCCAGCACACCTAGCTCTGCTACATCTAATACACATGACAGCTGCCCCAGCACACCCAGCTCCGCTACATCTATACACATGACAGCTGCCTGTGCAGTATCATACTGTGCCTGCACACTCGCCTCTGCTATATCTATATATCTCTAAGTATTACTATACAGTAGATAGATATATAGAGATATAGCAGAGCTGAGTGCACTGGGGCAGCTGTCATGTGCATAGATGTAGCAGAGCTGGTGTGCTGGGGAAGCTGTCATGTGTATAGATGTAGCAGAGCTGCAGAGCTGGGTGTGCTGGGCAGCTATCATATATAGAGATATAGCAGAGCTGAGTGCGCTGAGGAAGCTGTCGTGTATGGATGTACACTAGCTATCAAAGCTATTACAGAGTCTACAGTAGAAGTCTCATATTTTTTCAGTCAGTGGCTATGCAGCTCTTAAAGCTGTGTGGTTAAGTGCATTGCCTCTGATACAGAAGGTCGTGGGTTCGTGTTCCAGCAGAAACTTTTCTGAAATGCACAATTACTGACTCCATATATGGACATACAGGCCGGAAGAGGCTGCATCGCATCGCTGACATGGAGGTAAGTATAAGTGTGTTTTTTTTTTTTTTTTTGAATACCCGACTGTTACTGCCACATGGGGGGAGCGGGAGGCACCTGATGCTGGCACATGGGGGGTGGCACCTGATACTGCCACATGGGGAGGGGGGTTGGCACTATGATACTGGCACATTGAGGGGGCTACTGGCACATAATAGGAGGCTACTGGCACATATGCGGGCTATTGGCACATAAGGGGGGCTACTGGATCATGATAGGAGGCTACTGGCACATAAGGGGGGGCTACTGGCACATGATAGGGGGGTACTCTGGCTACTGGCACATGATGGTGGTGGGGCTCTTATTACTGGCACATGATTGGGGGCATCTATGGGGGCTCTTATTACTGGCACATGATTGGGGGCATCTATGGGGGCATATCTTACTGGCATATGATTATGGGGCATCTATGGGGGGCACATCTTACTGGCACATGATTGGGGGGCATCTATTGGGGCACAAATTACTGGCACATTATTGAGTGGCACTATAGGGGCATCTACTGAAGCTAAAAAGAAGGGGTATTTTATATGGGGGGCTCTGTATAGGGGCATTTTATACTGGGACAAATTATGGTGGGTACTATGGGGAAGGGGGAGAGGAGCACTATGGGGTCATCTATGGGGGCACTGAGAAGGGGTATTTTATATTGGCACATTATGGGAACATTAGCTCAACTGGGGGCATTACAAGGGGGTATGTTTTGCACATTATGAGGAGAATTATTTCTACTGGGGGGGCATTATGGTGGGCTTTATTACTCCCCCATGGTATGACCTCCTAGTAGCAGCACCAGCCTCTCCCTGCTCTGCTATCCCTTTGCCCTTTCTCCAAATATTTATTATGAAATCTTTCTCATTAGGATAAAACACAACAACAGCTCCACTGAGCCCCCCAGCCAAAGTGTTGAAGTGGCGTCCGGGATCCCCAAGGGCCAAGCCAAGTAATTGTAAGTTTTCATGTGGAGTATGTTTATGTTATACACATATAGCCTACACTGTGCCACACAATATACAGTATACCTCTATACTGTGCCACACAATATACAGTATACCTCTACACTGTGCCACACAATATACAGTATACATCTACACTGTGTAGGGGTTATACTGTTTATTGTACAGCATGGCACAGAGGTTATATTGTCAGGCATGGTGTAACCTCCATACATTTTATGTACAGTATACAGTAATCCGCCTTGCCATCTATGCTTTGAATCTGGTTTTATATGTTACTTGGTTTTTGTACATTTACTTGAGTATGCTAGTTGAGACCTGCTGTGATTGGGTTTTATTTAGTTATTAAATGCTAACATGAAAGTTTTTTGGTTTTGCACATTATTGATGATTGCATTTCATGACTACTCTTCTAAGGGTATTGCCTTCCTTTATACTGCAGTTCTCCCGTACCACTCTGTCTGTGACTTTTAGCAGTAATTTATGATTTTCTTTTGCTCTCAATAAATCTTGTGTTAAGCATAAAATATATATATATATCTATATATATATCTATATATATATATACATATATATATATATATATATATATATATATATTACAAACCGGATTCCGAAAAAGTTGGGACACTATACAAATCGTGAATAAAAACTGAATGCAATGATGTGGAGGTGCCAACTTCTTATATTTTATTCAGAATAGAACATAAATCACAGAACAAAAGTTTAAACTGAGAAAATGTACCATTTTAAGGGAAAAATATGTTGAATCAGAATTTCATGGTGTCAACAAATCCCCAAAAAGTTGGGACAAGGCCATTTTCCCCACTGTGTGGCATCTCCCCTTCTTCTTACAACACTCAACAGACGTCTGGGGACCGAGGAGACCAGTTTCTCAAGTTTAGAAATAGGAATGCTCTCCCATTCTTGTCTAATACAGGCCTCTAACTGTTCAATCGTCTTGGGCCTTCTTTGTTGCACCTTCCTCTTTATGATGCGCCAAATGTTCTCTATAGGTGAAAGATCTGGACTGCAGACTGGCCATTTCAGTACCCGGATCTTTCTCCTACGCAACCATGATGTTGTGATTGATGCAGAATGTGGTCTGGCATTATCTTGTTGAAAAATGCAGGGTCTTCCCTGAAAAAGATGACGTCTGGATGGGAGCATATTCAGGAGAACCTGAATATATTTTTCTGCATTGATGGTGCCTTTCCAGACATGCAAGCTGCCCATGCCACATGCATTTATGCAACCCCATACCATCAGAGATGCAGGCTTCTGAACTGAGCGTTGATAACAACTTGGGTTGTCCTTGTCCTCTTTGGTCCGGATGACATGGCGTCCCAGATTTCCAAAAAGAACTTTGAATCGTGACTCGTCTGACCACAGAACAGTCTTCCATTTTGCCACACTCCATTTTAATTGATCCCTGGCCCAGTGAAAACGCCTGAGCTTGTGGATCTTGCTTAGAAATGGCTTCTTCTTTGCACTGTAGAGTTTCAGCTGGCAACGGCGGATGGCACGGTGGATTGTGTTCACTGACAATGGTTTCTGGAAGTATTCCTGAGCCCATTCTGTGATTTCCTTTACAGTAGCATTCTTGTTTGTGGTGCAGTGTCGTTTAAGGGCCCGGAGATCACGGGCATCCAGTATGGTTTTACGGCCTTGACCCTTACGCACAGAGATTGTTCCAGATTCTCTGAATCTTCGGATGATGTTATGCACAGTTGATGATGATAGATGCAAAGTCTTTGCAATTTTTAGCTGGGTAACACCTTTCTGATATTGCTCCACTTTCTGCGCAACATTGTGGGAATTGGTGATCCTCTACCCATCTTGGCTTCTGAGATACACTGCCACTCTGAGAAGCTCTTTTTATACCCAATCATGTTGCCAATTGGTCTTCCAGCTCTTCGTTATGCTCAAATTTACTTTTTCCAGCCTCTTATTGCTACTTGTCCCAACTTTTTTGGGATTTGTTGACACCGTGAAATTTTGAATCAACGTATTTTTCCCTTAAAATGATACATTTACTCGGATTAAACGATTGATCTGTCATCTACGTTCTATTACAAAAAAAATATTGACATTTGCCATCTCCACATCATTGCATTCAGTTTTTATTCCCAACTTTTTTGGAATCCGGTTTGGATATATATGTATATATATATATATGTATGGCAGGCTGGGTTTCCCAGCCTGCATTTGTGGGAGGGGCGTAGGGTATTTAGCCGGCGCACGCCCTCCTCCCAGTGTCGGCATCGTGCGGCGTACCTCGTGTCACGGTGACGACATCCCGGTGCGACTTCCGGTTCCGGCCTTCCCCGTTTCGGCGAACAGCGGCGGCAGCAGCGAATTTCCTTCGTGGCGCAGCGTTTCTCTGGTAAGAGGTATTTGTTCCCCCTCGTTCCTGCCGCCCGGACAGCCGGCGTCAACATCACCGTTCCCCGCTCACCGCCGCCCACGCACAGCGACCCCTGCTGGCTCCCGCCTGTTCCCACGCACGGCTCAGAGCTCCGTCTGGCTTCATGCCTGTCACTGCGTGACCCCCGCATCGTCCTCGCTCAGGGCACTGCAGCTGGGCTCACAGGGGCCGCGGTCAGCAGCGGGGGGTGTGCTCAGGCGGCGGCATGCTGCGGAGACGGCCGCCGGGAAGCACAGGCTGTTCCTCCCAGCCCGAGGCTGCCGGCAGGGGGCGTGGCACGTCATACTGCACACGTTCAATGGAAGTATGCATCTCACATTTCATGCTGTGTCTCTTCGTTCGTTTCCATGCATATCTTGTCAGGCACAGCTCCCCTGACGTGCCAGGCGGCCCCCGGCTGAGTCAGTGGTCACAGGGTTATATGTCAGAAGGCTCGGCGTTTCACGCCGCTCTTAACCCCTGCCTCGCCTTTTCCCTCCCAGGGGACTGACTGCGCACTTGATGTCCGGGGTCGCCTGGCCGGGGGGGGGGGGGGCCCGGGCCCGGATGCATCCCCCTGAGCGACGCTCCTCAGCCTTCGCGGGGGTGCGCAGCCGGGCCTGGCTCCTGGGCCGCCTGTGTCCAGGGGAATTCAGGTGACACAGCCATACCGCCACTCATCCACCAAAAAAAAAAAAAAAAAAGCCCTGATACGCTCAGGTCCTGTTCTCATGTCCTGTCACCTGGTACGTCCAGGTTCGCTCCTCGTGTCCTGTCACCTGATACTTTCAGGTTCCTTTCCGTGTCCCGTCACCTGACCTAAGTCCTCTTCATGTCCTGTTACTCTTTTCGTCCTGTCACCAGGGCTCGTTCAGTCTCGTTCATGTCTGATCACCTGATACGTTCGTTTTTCATGTCTGGGTCACCTGATACATTCAGGTTCGTTTCACGTCTTGGTCACCTGATACGTTCAGGCTCATTTCCTTTCATGTCTTGGTCTGCTGTCACATTCACGTTCGTCTCGTTGTTTTATCACCCGTTAATTTTCAGGTTCATTTCCTCTCAGGTCCCCTGAGTTCAGGTTCTCTTCATGTTCTGTTACTCTCCTCGTCCTGTCACCTGATACGTTCAGGTTCGTTTCATGTCTTGTCACCTGATACGTTCAGGCTCGTTTCATGTCTTGTCACCTGATACGTTCAGGCTCGTTTCGTGTCTGGTCACCTGATGCGTTCAGGTTCGTTGCGTGTTTTTTCACCTGACACGTTCAGGTTCGTTTCGTCTCCGGTCACCTGATACGTTCAGGTTCTCTTCGTTTTCTGTCGCCTGATACGTTCAGGTTCTCTTCGTTTTCTGTCGCCTGATACGTTCAGGTTCTTTCTTCATCTCCAGTCACATGATACATTCAGGTTCACCTCGCGTCCTGTCACCTTGGCATTCAGGTTCTCCTCTTGTTACTCCCCACGTCCCGTCACCTGTCACGCTCAGGTTTTCGCTGTGTCCACCTTGCTTGTCAGGTCCTGTCTTGTCTCTTTCTCTTCACGCACAGGTCTTCAGGGCCGGTTGCCTGTCATTCCTACAGCACTAGGTCCTTCATCTACCTTGGTCCACTCACGTTCAACTCACTCCTCACTGTCCTCTCGCCTTTTTCTGATCTCACCCTCGGGTCCCGTTCGGCTCTCCATTGCTGTCATGCGCGGGTCATGTCGCCTCGCTGGCTGCCACTCTGGTAGAACTCCACTTTGGTATCCAGTCGAGGCCTCGTCACCAGAGGCGTCTCGGCTCGGTCTTGTTTTTCGGGACCCAACTCTTTCCACGTTCAGGCCTTTTCGTTCTTTCGTGTTTTTTCATCACCCACCTCCATTCTTTTCGCCATCACGGCTTCGTAGGGGCCATTCCCCGACCAATTTTCCAATACAGTCCATCACTCTCGCTCAATTCCTGACCTGCTCAGGTTGTCATTTCCTTCTTCCCTCATTCAGGTCTCGTTTTCATCCTGATCGTCATCCGCGTAAGTTCCGTTTTCAGAATGTTGTTGATGTACCTCTCCACGCAGGTACCTTTAAAATTTGTGTTGCATCACTTACGAATCTCAGGTCGAAAGGTGCAAATCTCACCCTCTTCGTGGACCTTCCCGGGCGTTTGCTCGCCCCCAGGTTCCCCTGTTTTCACCCCAAATTTCTCTTGGCTCCAGGTAAGAAAATGTTATTTTATGTTTTCCCCCCAAGGGGGTCCTTTGCATGAGTTCGTCATCTCAAGTTCGGATCCTCCCAACAGGGTCTGACTCAAACGGCGTGCCTCTCCTCGATCATCATGTCTCACGTATCGGACATCGAGGACTCGATGTCCATCCCAGAATCAGCGGTCTCCGAGGCTGCCAGCCGCGCGTCCTACAGGCATTGGACCATCCCCAAGCTGGTCACCGAGCTCAGGAGGAAAGGGATCCGCCACTCGGCATCAGCACGAAAGGCAGAATTATATCGCCTACTCTTTCCCGAGTCACCCAGGGCTCCCGAACCACCCGGAGCCTCCGAGGACCTGGTCTCCATGTCGACCATTCAGCTCTCCTTAACTCAACTCCACGCAACTATCAACAATCTAGCGTCTTCAATATCACACATCGACTCCAGACTCCAGGCCGTTGAGAACACCATTTCCACGCCTCCTCCTCCCGCAGAGCCCGAAGCTGTTCCGTCAACTTCCAACGCAAACATCCCAGGTACAAGCCTCGCTTCTCCTGACATCGCCCCCGCATTCTTCATACCGGAGAACATCAGGCGGGATATCCTGGCAGGAAAGAACATCAATTTGGCCGCCATCCTGATCTCCACCCATGACACGGTCGAAAACCGGACAATCGCCTGCGGTGATGTGTCGGTGGTGCTGAGGTCCAAGGACGTCCGCCTCAATAAAAAGCTGACCATCCCCGAATTCATGCTGACCTTCAGCCTGTACCGGGACATTGTGTGTTCCATTCATCCCCACCGCAGGGAGGAATTGGACACATACATGTACAAAGTCACCGAGCTAGGATACAAGTATGGCGGTTCCGCTTTTTATGAGTATCATCGGTCCTTCTCTGCAAAAGCAGCAGCAGCGTTCCTCCAGCACCAGCATGTCACTAATTGGGCGGTCTTGGACATGGAGATTTTTTGCAGGCATTTCGCCGGGCTAAAGTCCCCAGCCTGTGCCGGTTGCCAGTCAGTCCTCCATTCCTCTGATTGGTGCCCCCATGTCTCCAACCCACCCCCTGCCAGGCCTATGTTCAGCTCTGGAGCGCAGAAACCCAACCCTGCCACGGACAAGCTAGGTCGTCCCATCACCTTTTTAGGGAAGAATCAGATTTGCAACAACTTTAACCTAGGCTTCTGCAGTTTCGACAAGTGCAAAGCCTTGCACATCTGCTCCACCTGTTTTAGGGCCCATCCTCAGTCCTCCTGTTCCCAACGCACGGCCAAGCGCCCCTGACTAGGCGGGGTCGATATTGACCTGTTACTCTCCCTCCTCCAACACCATCATGACCCCAGTTTTGTCCTGTTCCTCAAACGGGGTTTTTCGGAGGGGTTTCATACAGGACTAGTCACCCTTCCGCAGACCACTCATGAGTGCCCCAACCTTCTCTCTTCTCTTGCGGATCCCGGGGCAGTGGACGAATTGCTGGAGACGGAGTTACAGAAGGGCTTCATGATCGGTCCATTTGCCGAATCCCCTTTCCCTGTGTATCGAGTCAGCCCCATAGGTTTGGTGACCAAAAAATCCTCCAATAAAAAAAGATTGATCTATGACCTGTCCGCTCCTCATGCATCCAGCACCCCCAGCCTCAATTCCCTGGTCCCGTCGGACGAATTCTCAATGCAGTACTCTTCACTAGACGAGGCCGTGGAACTCATTTTACAGGTTGGGGCAGGAGCTTGGTTGTCAAAAGCAGACATTTCCGATGCCTTCAAGTTGCTGCCTATCCTGCCTCACCTGTGGAAATTCTACGGCATCAAATGGAGGGCGAAATATTATTTTGCCACCCGCTTGACGTTCGGGTCAAAGAGCAGTCCCTGGCTCTTTGACCAGTTCGCCCAGGCACTTCATTGGGTCCTGGTCAATCACGTCCACTATCCAAGGGTCATCCATTATCTGGATGACTTCCTGCTCATCGAGCAGCCCGAGCATGCCCCGGACAGGCTGGACAGCCTCCTCAGACTGTTCAGTCACCTGAACGTTCCAGTGGCCTCTGCAAAGGTCGAGGGCCCCTCCAGGGTAATCACCTTTCTCGGCATCACCCTGGACACAGTCAGAATGGAGGCCAGCCTTCCTCTGGACAAATTAAGCAGGCTAAAGGACTCGGTGGCCAGGCTCGTGGGTACCCGCACGGTGTCAAAGTTGGAACTCCAGTCTTTATTGGGGTCCTTCAACTTTGCCGCCAGGATCATGCCTCAGGGCAGATCATTCACCGCCGGCCTACTCAGACTCCTCCCCACAGCCTCCGATCAGCATGCCCTCATCCACCTCGGACGCGATGCACTGGCAGATCTGGCCATGTGGTCCCTTTTCTTGTCCAGATGGAATGGCATCTCCCTTTTCGTTCCCCAGTGGGACGAGGCCTCCCCCTTGGTGTTCTCCGATGCTGCTGCTTCCCTCGGTTTCGGGGCCATCTTCGGGGACCAATGGTTTGCGGGTCCTTGGCCCACGCAGGTCTCTTCAGACCAGGAGGCTGCCAGATCCTCCCCCCTGCTCGAGGTCTACCCCATAGTCGCGGCCGCTCTCGTCTGGGGGCAGTCATGGAGTAACAGGCCAGTGTGCTTCATGACTGACAATCAGGCAGTCGTCGACATCCTCGCCAGGGGCAGGTCCAGCTCCCCAAAGGTCATGCGCCTGGTCCGTAAGCTCACCTGGCTGTCTCTCCAGAACAACTTCCATGTCATCTGCAGGCACATAGAGGGCAAGAAAAATACCGCAGCCGATGCTCTGTCCCGTTTAAACTTTAATTTGTTTTTTCAGGTCATGCCGGGAGCACAAAGAGTCGGGATCAACCCTCCAGGGTTCGAAGCCCTGATCATGGACTAGAGGAGTACATTTCCGCAGCCCACGGTCTCATCCGCAAGTCACTCTCGGCCAATTCTGCCCGCAACTATCTCACGGGGTGGAACACCTTCAGGCGGTTTGCACACCTTCACCCCAGGGGGGACAGGGACAGAGTCTCTTTCGTCCTGGCCTTCCTGGCGTACTGCCACAAGGAGCTCCATTTGTCCCACAACACCATCAGACTTTACCTAGCGGGCATCCAGCACCACCACATGATCAGTCACCCTAGTCATACCTCGTTCTTTTCCTCCCAGGCGGTCAAGGCAGTTTTGAGAGGCATTCAGAAGCTCTCTTCTCCTTCCACTCCCATCAGACAACCAGTTACAGGGGACTTATTCCAAAAAATTTCTACCGCCCTAGATGGCAGTCCCTTTGGCCCTTTCCGAAGTTTGATCCTCAAAGCTGCCCTCTACCTCAGCTTCTACGGGTTCCTCAGGCCTGGGGAATTCTGCTGCACCTCAGCCCAGAACCCGGGGCCAGCAATCAGCCAGCTCCGGCGTAGTTCAGACCACTTCACTTTCTCTCTACTTTCCTCCAAAACCTCCCAAGTCGGTCCACCGGTACAGATCGAGTATTTTTATTCATCCAATCCTTGGTGCCCAGTGTCGGTATTCAACCAGCTACTCGCCACTCTCCACGAGAGGACTCCCGACAGCCCCTTACTGCCTTTCCCCGTGCTTTCATTGACATCCGCGCAGTTCATCAGGCACATCCGTTCCATAGTTTCGGGTCTGGGGTTTCACGCTGCCTCCATCTCCGGACACTCTTTCCGAATAGGGGCCGCATCTGCAGCTTCCAAGCACGGCGTTCCCGCTCACGTCATACGAAAAATGGGACGGTGGCAATCTTCTTGTTTCTCCCGTTACATCCCACATCCACGGGTCGAGATTGCCAAAGCTTTTTCCAGTCTGGTTTTGTGAGTCCTTCAAACAATAAACTGCCTAAATCCATGTTTTGCCCCCTTTTTTGGCTTCCCGCGTTACATGGCTAAAGGCACACCACTAGCCAGTTCAGGTCCCACCACGTCCAGCTTCTCCTCCTTCGTTCCACACTCCCCCCGGAGCCTTGACCACAAGTATGGCAGGCTGGGTTTCCCAGCCTGCATTTGTGGGAGGGGCGTAGGGTATTTAGCCGGCGCACGCCCTCCTCCCAGTGTCGGCATCGTGCGGCGTCCCACCCTACCCTCCCTCTTTTCCAGTCTCACCTTCAGCTCAGACTCCCTGGGTTAGCCCCCTTTTTTGGCTTCCCGCGTTACATGGCTAAAGGCACACCACTAGCCAGTTCAGGTCCCACCACGTCCAGCTTCTCCTCCTTCGTTCCACACTCCCCCCGGAGCCTTGACCACAAATATATATATGGTGAGACGGTTGCAAGTACTCTTTTGATATGATTTCATCGAGCAGTTTTGATGGGGGGGGGGGGGGGTTTGACGCTCGCCCTCAGAGAAATTTTACCTAGAAACTGCACTGCTCCTCGTACAACTGATCAGCCGAGTGCCAGGTGTTAGACCCCCGCCAATCTGATATTGATGACTTATCCTGAGGATAGGTCATCAATATTAAAAGCTCAGACAACCCCTTTAAACCTCTTTTCTACTATAAGATATAGTTTATATATATATATATATATATATATAACTGACTTGACTGTACTTGACCTCTTTGGTTTTCCATTAGAAGTTACGAATAGTGCCCATGTAGAGCAGGGAGTGGTAGTGGCCCCGAACATAGGATGTGTCATAGTAACCTCCCACAGGCCGTTGCTCCCTAGGGATGGTGCAATGAATGGAAGGTGCGCCCTTTCTTCCCTCGGGGCACTCACTGTCACTAGGGCTCCTGCCTGATGGTTGTTTAGAGTGCCCTTGATGTTAGTGGTTGTGTGGGTGCCTGGCAGGAGGTGCAGTAGTGAAACCACCAGTGTGTGATGATATACAAATCAGTAAACTATGCCTTCTTTAACATAACAAGTGTCCTTCTTTACTTGAATGCAAAAGAGGAGTTGTAGTACATCTATAACATCCATAAACAGTCTGTGCACGTGGAAATTCTCCCCAGATGTCTGTGCAGGAGTTAGGCAACGTTGGAAGCAGTGGCCCTCTGGTTACATTATCTCTTACTAAAGTCTCTTTCACTAAAATCTCTGGCTGGTGACTGTATTCTACCAATAATGCCCACAATTACCACTGCGGCATACATGTTCAATGATATGACTGGCCAAGCAATTCCTGAGGTGTGTAGGGTGTCTTAACGGGTTACCTCTCCACGGTAGTAGGGTGTGGAAAGCTTCAAGCAGTTTATCTTGCTGACTGACTTTTTGTCTGGCCATGCTGATTCTCTGGTCTTGTCTACCTTTCTTGCTGTAGCAATAGCAGTGGCTTTCATAGAGATCTGTTAGTTTTTGGGTTCTTGAAGCTGGAGGCCTGAGAAGAGGCACACATAGTGTCTGCTCCCCACACTCTTCAAGCTATACCTACAACTGCCTAGAACTCTGTAGAGCTAGGGGTGTAGCTCATGCTCAGACATATTCAGTATACACTACATTGTACAGTACAGTAACAAACAATCTTGACAAAGGTATGGGTCCAGGGTCGAAACTTGGGCCCACCAGAGGATCCTTTGGTGGGCCCAAGCTCTGACAATAATGGACCCCTAATAAAACAGGGCCCTCAAGGTCCTATATATACAGAGGGTGAGCCCTCAGAATCATTTGTTATTTGTCAATACAAGACATACAGGAACTATGGATGGTATTGAAGGGATGCTGGTCTTTATTAGAGTGTAATAATATTATAGGCTATAGCTACTAGACATAGGTCGTTGATCCAGGGATTATTCTAATTGCCTGACTGGAGTAGGGAAGGATTTATTTTCCCCTAAAGTGGGGAGAATTGGGATTCTACCTCACAGTTTGTTTTTTTTTTTGCCTTCCTGTGGATCAATTTGCAGGATAACAGGCTGAACTGGATGGACAGATGTCTTTTTTCAGCCTTATAAACTATGTACAGTATGTACTATGTATGTATTTCTTCTTTTGGGCCCAAGGGACTTGACTACCGTACTGGATGGGGCTTAAAGGAAATGGGCAGTGGCGTGTTAAGGTGGGGCAGTCCTCACTGGGCAGGGGGTGCCAGAGCCCAGAAGCAATGGGAGTTCCATCAATACAGATGGAAGCGCTCATTGCTGGAGCACTAGGGAGCTGCGGTCCTGTCGGTCACTGACCGCTCAGCCCCCTGGGCTCCTTCTCTCTTTCAGGCTGGCGCACTGAATGATGAAGCAGAAAGCCTTCTGCTCCCTGCTCAACAAGTCAGCCTGCAGACACAGATCGTGCTGCTGGCCTGTGTGGGAGGAGCCTGCAGCCAGGAATGTGCCTGTGCTCTTCCCACACAGTGCTGCAGGGGAGGGCTGGATCTGAGCATCAGGACAAGGTGGGTAGTTACTATTTTTTTGTTTATTTGTTTTATTAACACAGGAAATTACTACTATAAAGGGGGCACAGACAGAATTAGTACTATAAATGGTTCACAGAGGGCATTACTACTGTAAAAGAGGCACTAAGGGCTTTATTACTGTGAAGGGGGCACAATAAGTATTTCTACTATGGAGGGGGCACAGAGGGCATTACTACTAAAAAGGGGGCACATAGGGCATTACCACTATTAAAGGGGCACAATGGGGGTGAGCCACAGAAAGAACCCCCCCCCCCCCCCCCCCGGGTGCCAATCACCCCAGGCACGCCACTGGAAATGGGCAATGCTAAGTGAGAAAAGGTTTGGATTAAAGGCAGCAACGTGCACCAACATTTTACTGCATAGGTAGACTAACCAATAGGTGGTGTGGATGTCTAGCCATCATAAAAGATTGAAAGGTTACAGTCTAATGTGTGATGTGTGCTATTACCTCTTCTGCTTTATGGATTCTAGGCATGAGGATGATCCCACTTTGTCATACATGCATCCAGATGCTCCACAGTGATTTGGTGTTGTCCTACAGATTTTCATTGCTATAAAAAAAAAACTGGATACATTTGGCACATTGATCCTTTGTGGTCAAAATTTACTGTGTAAAGAATAGGCAGGATTATTAAATTCTATTATTTCTCATTTACCAGCATATCTAAATAATAAATCTTACTTTAATACTTTTGCATTAGGTCAATCAAATTTTGCACACATTATTATGAATAGGAATATACATCTAGAAAATTGAAAATGAGCTCACTGAAAGCAGTCACTGAATCTTCAAAGTCATTACCACAAAGATTTACTTTAAAAATTGTCACTTGAGCAGCATGAGTTTGTTGTGGTTATACCACAGTGGTTTGCTTTGAGCTCCCATCATTGGGCTCACATCACAGTAGACAGCGAGTTCATTGAAACCTCCAGTAAGTGATCCCAAAGGAAGCCTATTAGCTGCAGTCCAGAAGCAGTGCTCATCACTTTAAAAGAGCAGAGCTTGTGAATTTTCTAAGAGAAAGATGAGAGCGCAGGTGAGAATTCGGTTATTGCAGCTCAGGATAGGGGACGATTTATAAAATGCATTTATAAATGCTTTGTTCAAACCTACAACACATTAAAGCACTGTCATTCAAATCCACTTAAAGGGCATTTACTACTTTACTTTTTGTTAATACAGAAAGAATGCACAAATAGTTCATTAAACACATACAGTGAATGGTGGCTTATTAATTTCAGGACATCAAGATTATAAATGAGCACCATCATCTTCAATATTGCGGCTCATAGTGAATTAACCACCTCAGCCCCCCTAGCTTAACCCCTTAAGGACACAGCCTTTTTACACCTTAGGACCAGGCCATTTTTTGCAAATCTGACCAGTGTCACTTTAAGTGCTGATAACTTTAAAACGCTTTGACTTATCCAGGCCGTTCTGACATTGTTTTTTTGTCACATATTGTACTTCATGACACTAGTAAAATTAAGTAAAAAAAAAATGTTTCAGTTTCTCTATTTCTGTAATACATAGTAATACCCCCAAAAATTGTGATGACTTTACATTCCCCATATGTCTACTTCATGTGTGAATTATTTTGGGAATGATATTTTATTTTTTGGGGATATTATAAGGCTTAGAAGTTTAGAAGCAAATCTTTTTCAGAAATTTACAAAAACTCAATTTTTAGGGACCAGTTCAGGTCTGAAGTCGCTTTACGAGGCTTACATAATAGAAACCACCCAAAAATGACCCCATCTAAGAAACTACACCCCTCAAGGTATTCAAAACTGATTTTACATACGTTGTTAACCCTTTAGGTGTTGCACAAGAGTTATTGGCAAATAGCGATGAAATTTGAGAATTTCATTTTTCTGTCTAATATTTCATTTTTACCAATTTTTTCCACTAACAAAGCAAGGATTAACAGCCAAACAAGACTGTATCTTTATTGCCCTGACTCTGCAGTTTACAGAAACACCCAATATGTGGCCGTAAACTACTGTACGGCCACACAGCGGGGCGTAGAGTGAAAGGTGCGCCGTATAGTTTTTGGAAGGTTGATTTTTATGGACCGGTTTATTTACACCATGTCCCATTTGAAGCCCCCTGATGCACCCCTGGAGTAGAAACTCCCTAAAAGTGACCCCATCTAAGAAACTACACCCCTCAAGGTATTCAAAACTGGTTTTACATACGTCGTTAACCCTTTAGGTGTTGCACAAGAGTTATTGGCAAATGGGGATGAAATTTGAAAATTTCTTTTTTTGCCTTATTTTCCATTTTAACCCATGTTTTCCACTAACAAATCAAGGGTTAACAGCCATACAAGACTGTATCTTTATTGCCCTGACTCTGCCGTTTACAGAAACACCCAATATGTGGCCGCAAACTACTGTATGGCCACACAGCGGGGAGTAGAGTGAAAGGTGCGCCGTATGGTTTTTGGAAGGCTGATTTTTATGGACTGGTTTATTTACACCATGTCCCATTTGAAGCCCCCTGATGCACCCCTGGAGTAGAAACTCCCTAAAAGTGACCCCATCTAAGAAACTACACCCCTTAAGGTATTCAAAACTGGTTTTACATATGTCCTTAACCCTTTAGGTGTTGCACAAGAGTTATTGGCAAATGGGGATGAAATTTGAAAATTTCATTTTTTTGCCTTATTTTCCATTTTAACCCATGTTTTCCACTAACAAAACAAGAGTTAACAGATAAACAAGACTGTATCTTTATTACCCTGACTCTGCTGTTTACAGAAACACCTAATATGTGACCGTACACTACTGTACGGCCACACAGCGGGGCGTAGAGTGAAAGGTGCGCCGTTTGGTTTTTGTAGGGATGATTTTTATGGACCGGTTTATTTACACCGTGTCCTGTTTCAACCCCCCTGATGCACCTCTGGAGTCGAAACTCCCTAAAAGTGACCCCATTTTGGAAACTAAGGGATAAGGTGGCATTTTTTTGGGGAGTATTTTTAGGGTAAATATCATTTTTGGTTGCTCTATATTACATTTTTGTGAGGCAAGGTTACCAAAAATTGAAATTCTGATATTTCATCTCCATTTGCCATTAACTGTTGAGGAACACCTAAAGGGTTAATAAAGTTTGTATAATCAGTTTTGAATACCTTGAGGGGTGTAGTTTCTTAGATGGGGTCACTTTTAGGGAGTTTTTACTCTAGAGGGGCATCAGGGGGGCTTCAAAAGGGATATGGTGTCAATAAAAAAGGCCATCAAAATTGGCCTTCCAGAAACCATGTCGGTCCTTTCCTTTTGCGGCCTCCCTTTTTACGGATACAGCAGTTTACAACCACAAATGTGGCGTTTCTGTAAACTGCAGTATCAGGGTAATAAATTGTAACTTTTGTTTGGTTGTTAACCCTTGTTTTGTTACCGGAAAAAACGGACTGAAATGGAAAAGTGCCAAAAATAGCGGTTTTGGCACAGTTTTTTTTTTTTTTTTTAACCGTGTTAATCTGGGTAGTTAGGTCATGGGATATTGTTATAGAGGAGATTCTTACGGACACGGCAATATCTAATAAGTCTACTTTTTTTTTACAATTATTTAGGTTTTTGACTATATTATCTTTTTTGATACAACATTTTTTTGGGTATCTCTAAAGTCTAAGTGTCATTTTTTATTTTCTTTTATCCAATTATCTTATGTGGGGGCTCATTTTTTGCAGGATGAGCGGACGGTTTTATTGGCACTATTTTGGGGGCTATATGACTTTTTGATCGCTTGCTATTAAACTTTTTGTTATGTAAGGTGACAAAAAAAAAAATTTTTGCACCTATTTTATTTTATTTTTTTGACTGTGTTAATCTGGGGGGTTGAGTCATGGGGTATTTTTATAGAGGAGATTCTTACGGACGCGGCGATACCTTATATGTCTACTTTTAATAAATTATTTTAGTTTTTTGGGGTGTCTCAAGTCTGAGAACCATTTTTTTTTTATCCGATGTCAGTGCTAAATTGGGATATAAATTTAGTACTCCATGGAAGTGTGATACTCCCTGAAGCAACCGTCAATGCAGAGGCCCGCATGATCGGGGCATGTGTCGCACTGAGTAGTCGTGTCCTTCCGTATCCCACACTCTGCACTTTTTTTGGGTTCGTCCCTTCTTTCCAGTATGGGGGACCACACCTGGAAAGTGTTGGCCAGGGACGATCCGGGCACCTACAGTTCCCGAGGTACTCCGGCCTGCTCTTTCCCGGTCCAAAAAGATCAGGGCCTTGAGGACTGCCTCATAGAACTGAAGGAATGTCCCTGTGCTGCCAGCGCTTCGGGATAGTACAAAAGAGTTGTACATGGCAACCTGTACCAAGTAGACCGCAACTTTTTTGTACCATGCCCGGGTTTTGCGCATGGCGTTATATGGCTTGAGGACTTGATCCAAGAGATCAACTCCTCCCATATACCGATTGTAGGCGATGATACAATCGGGCTTGAGGACCGTTGCCGCGGTACCTCGCACAGGGACAGGGGTGATGCCGTTACCATGAATTGTGGACAGCATAAGGACATCCCTCTTGTCCTTATACCTGACCAGCAACAGGTTTCCAGTGGTAAGGGCACGGGTCTCACCCCTGGGGATAGGTACCTGGAGGGGGTGGGCAGGGAGGCCGCGTTGATTTTTCCGCACGGTCCCACAAGCGGACGTGAATCTGGCGGCAAGGGACTGGAACAAGGGGATACTGGTATAAAAGTTATCCACGTACAAGTGGTAACCCTTATCCAGCAGTGGGTGCTTAAGGTCCCACACAAGTTTCCCGTTAACACCCTGAGTGGGGGGACATTCTGGGGGTTGAATCCGGGAATCTTGCCCCTCGTATACACGAAAATACACGTGTACCGTGAGGTACTCTCACAAATTTTGTATAGCTTCACGCCATACCTCGCCCGCTTGGAAGGCACATACTGGCGGAAAATGAGTCTCCCCTTTAACGCAATGAGAGACTCATCAACCACGACCTCCCTTCCAGGTACATAGGCCTCCATGAATTTGGCCCCAAAGTGATCGATGACCGGCCGTATTTTATACAGACGGTCATGGGCAGGATCACCTCGGGGTGGACATGCTGCATTATCGGAATAATGCAGACATTTCCGGATGGCCTCAAACCGGGAGCGTGTCATAACCGTACTGTAAAGTGGGGTCTGATATAGGACGTCCCCACTCCAGTACAGCCTGGCACTGGGTTTCTTGACCAGGCCCATATGCAGCACGAGGCCCCAAAATGTCCTCATTTCGGCTGCACTGACCGGCGTCCAGCCACCGGGCCTGGCCAAAAAGGGTGTTGAGTGGCGAACTGTTGGGCGTACAGATTCGTCTGCTCCACCATCAGATTTACCAGTGGGTCACTGAAAAAATGACAAAAAAAGTCATATTCAGTGTAGCCCACTGTGGAAATCTGGATTCCTGATTGGCCTACGAAATCAGGAATCACGGGCTCGTATCGCTCTGGGCTACACCAGACAAGTTCACCGGCAGGGTGCTCCGGTGGATTTAATTGGTGGGCCGGGAAACCAGTACGAACCCCAGAGCTGCTCATACTAGTGTGGGCCACAGGGTCCCTAACATGGCGGTCCCCTTGCTCCGTCTGGCGGCGTCTCCGCCGCCTTGGGGGCTCATCATCATCGCTAGATGATGAGGAGGATGCAGATGACAACAGGAATGTGGGGTCATCCTCATCCTCACTGGGACTCTCGGAGTCGGAGGCAAGCTGGGCGTATGCCTCTTCGGCCGAGAATGTCCGGCGGGCCATAGGGGAGTGTGTGTCTGCGTGTATATGTGCGTGTGTGTAACTCTTTATTTGGTGTGCGTGTGTGTGGGGGCACGGGTGTTCACGAACTCACCCTAACACTAACAGAAAAAAATAATAATAAACTAACTAAAAAAAGGGCAAAAAAGGTGGGTAAAAAAATTCAAAACCGCTGATCAACCGTCCGAAGTTGATCAGCGGTGGGGTGTGCGATGCGCTAACAGTGGCCGGACGCTAAGTGCCGGCCACAGTCAGCGTACACAAAAAAAAAAAAAAAAGCACCCCAAAAAAGGTGGGGGGGGGGGACAAGTGGCAGCACCCCTGGGGGGTCTAGGGTCACACAGCTGTGCTGTGGACCCCAGACACCCTAACTGGGGTGATGCAATAAATTTTCAAAAAAACTACCTTTCCCTTTTTTTTCCCTGCCTAACCCAAACTTTCCCTAGCTGTCCCTATGTACCTGATGGGGGGGTGCTGGTGGCAGAGATCGGGTCCTGGGGGCACAGATCGGGTGCAGGCAGCGGTGGCAGCAGACACGTGCAGGCAGCTCCTCTCTCCTCCGGCTCCGGAACACAAAAGGAGGAGGAGAGGGGCGCCTGCCTCTTTTGAATCTGCCGCCGTACCGCCCACAGACCAATCAGAAAGCGATCCTGAGTGGTGATGTCACCATCACCACTCAGGATCACTGGATGGTGATTGGTGGAGTGAAATCACACCACCATCACCATCCTGTTCCGGGTTATCGGGTCTTCAGAGACCCGAATAACCCAGAAACGCAGAAAACCGCAAGTCTGAATTGACCTGCGGTTTTCTGCGATCGCATACATGGGGGGGTCACCGGACCCCCCGACGCATTTGCCCCAAGTGCCTGCTCAATGATTTGAGCAGGCACGGGGTTCCGATCGCCGCCGGCCGTGCGGCGGTGATTGAAAATACACGGGGCGTACATGTACGCCCTGTGTCCTTAAGTACCAGGGCACAAGGGCGTACCTGTACGCCCTGTGTCCTTAAGGGGTTAAACACCCTTAATGACCAGACCACTTTTTACAATTCTGCACTACACTACTTTCACCGTTTATTGCTCGGTCATGCAACTTACCACCCAAATGAATTTTAACTCCTTTTCTCACTAATAGAGCTTTCATTTGGTGGTATTTCATTGCTGCTGACATTTATTTTTGTTTGTTTTTAATGGAAATTTACAAAATTTTTGCAAAAAAATGCAATTTTTCACTTTCAGTTGTAATCTTTTTTTAAAAAAAACGACATTCATATATACATTTTTCGCTAAATTTATTGTTCTACGTGTCTTTGATAAAACAAAAAATGTTTGGGTAAAAGTTATAGCGTTTACAAACTATGGTACAAAAATGTGAATTTCCGCTTTTTGAAGCAGCTCTGACTTTCTGAGCACCTGTCATGTTTCCTGAGGTTCTACAATGCCCAGACAGTAGAAAACCCCCACAAATGACCCCATTTTGGAAAGTAGACACACTAAGGTATTCGCTGATGGGCATAGTGAGTTCATAGAACTTTTTATTTTTTGTCACAAGTTAGCGGAAAATGATGAATTGTTTTTCTTTTTTTTTTTCCTTACAAAGTCTCATATTCCACTAACTTGTGACAAAAAATAAAAACTTCCATGAACTCACTATGCCCATCATGAAATACCTTGGGGTGTCTTCTTTCC
The DNA here is from genome assembly GCF_014858855.1 of Bufo gargarizans. Classification (NCBI taxonomy): domain Eukaryota; kingdom Metazoa; phylum Chordata; class Amphibia; order Anura; family Bufonidae; genus Bufo; species Bufo gargarizans. The sequence goes on along the minus strand of NC_058082.1, from coordinate 458,360,097 downwards.
AAAATGGGGTCACTTGTGGGGTAGTTATACTGCCCTGGCATTTTAGGGGCCCAGATGCGTGAGAAGTAGTTTGAAATCAAAATCTGTAAAAAATGCCCTGTGAAATTCGAAAGGTGCTCTTTGGAATGTGGACCCCTTTGCCCACCTAGGCTGCAAAAAAGCGTCACACATGTGGTATCGCCGTACTCAGGAGAAGTTGGGGAATGTGTTTTGGGGTGTCATTTTACATATACCCATGCTGGGTGAGAGAAATATCTCGGCAAAAGACAACTTTTCCCATTTTTTTATACAAAGTTGGCATTTGACCAAGATATTTATCTCACCCAGCATGGGTATATGTAAAATGACACCCCAAAACACATTCCTCAACTTCTCCTGAGTACGGCGATACCATATGTGTGACACTTTTTTGCAGCCTAGATGCGCAAAGGTGCCCAAATTCCTTTTAGGAGGGCATTTTTAGACATTTGGATCCCAGACTTCTTCTCACGCTTTAGGGCCCCTAAAAAGCCAGGGCAGTATAAATACCCCACATGTGACCCCATTTTGGCAAGAAGACACCCCAAGGTATTCAATGAGGGTCATGCCGAGTTCATAGAATAAAAGTTTTTTGGGCACAAGTTAGTGGAAATTGATTTTTATTTTTTTTCTCACAAAGTCTCCCTTTCCGCTAACTTGAGACAAAAATTTCAATCTTTCATGGACTCAATATGCCCCTCAACGAATACCTTGGGGTGTCTTCTTTCCAAAGTGGGGTCATTTGTGGGGTGTTTGTACTGCCCTGGCATTTGAGGGTCTCCGCAATCATTACATGTATGGCCAGCATTAGGAGTTTCTGCTATTCTCCTTATATTGAGCATACAGGTAATGAGATTTATTTTTTTCGTTCAGCCTCTGGGCTGAAAGAAAAGATGAACGGCACAGATTTCTTCATTCGCATCGATCAATGTGGATGAAAAAATCTCTGCCAACAAAAAAAAAGGAGGGGAAAGGCGTCTGCCAGGACATAGGAGCTCTGCCCAACATCCATACCCACTTAACTTGTATGCCCTGGCAAACCCGATTTCTTTATTCACATCAATCGATGTGGATGAATAAATCATTGCCGGGATTTATATATTTTTTTTATATATACAAAGTGTTTGCCAAAGCATATGAACACCGCCACCTCCTCAGCTCATATGCCTCGGCAAACGTATATTTTACCGCAGAGGAGAAATCTCGTCTTGCAGCGCCGCATACACCGACTTTTGTGTAATCTGACAGCAGCGCAATGCTTCTGTCAGAATGCACATCAGTGCTGCAGCTAGTCGATCAGTTGGTCCACCTGGAAGGTAAAAAAAAAAAAAAAAAGAAAAGAAAAAACCAGGCCGCAACGCAATAAATTTATTAACTTTATAATAACTTTTGAACAGAACATATAAACTTTAACTTTTTGAACATAACGTTAACTTTTTAGCTTACTGGTGATTTTTTTTTTTTTTTACCTTTATAGGACAAACCTTTTCTTTCCCCATAGGACAATGTGCAAAGCGCAAATCGCCCAAAGATGTGGCGAAGTACATTATGCACTTTGTCCAAGGTGAAAGGAGAGGTTTGCAGCAGCTCTGTGTGAATGGGCCCTAATAGCCCTGTGTGCCTGTCCTGTGAGATGCAATCCCTATGCTAAGTGTACCTGTGTGTGGTACTTCCAGAAACACTCCCCACAGCATAGGGCAGGGTGGTCAGGGCAGTCAGGACAGACATAGCGGGTGTCACGCCTTATTCCACTCTTGCTACAGACACAACATCTTTTTCGGGGTGACGGTTGGGTTGAAGTACCGGCAACGACACTGGGGAAATGCCGCTCATGTAGACGGCTAACTACACTGGTGGATGGGGCCACGGAACCTCCTAGATACAGGAGGTTCTCGATGATCTCTTCCTGAAATTTGAGGAAGGATCCTGTTCTCCCAGCCTTACTGTAGAGAACAAAACTATTATATGCAGCCAATTGAATTAAATATACAGACACCTTCTTATACCAGCGTCTGGTGCGTCGGGAAACAAAATACGGAGCCAACATCTAGTCATTGAAGTCCACCCCTCCCATGAGCAAATTATAGTCGTGGACACAGAGGGGCTTTTCAATGACACTGGTTGCTCGTTCAATTTGGATTGTCGTGTCTGCGTGAATGGAGGAGAGCATGTAAATGTCACGCTTGTCTCTCCATTTCACCGCGAGCAGTTCTTCATTACACAAGGCAGCCCTCTCCCCCCTTGCAAGATGGGTGGTAACGAGCCATTGGGGGAAGCCCGCGCGACTAGTTTGCGCGGTGCCACAGCAGCCAATCTGTTCTAGGAACAAATGCCTGAAGAGGGCCACACTTGTGTAGAAATTGTCCACATAAAGATGGTACCCCTTGCCAAATAAGGGTGACACCAAGTCCCAGACTGTCTTCCCACTGCTCCCCAGGTAGTCAGGGCAACCGACCGACTCCAGGGTCTGATCTTTACCCTCATAGATCCGAAATTTGTGGGTATAGCCTGTGGCCCTTTCACAGAGCTTATACAATTTGACCCCATACCGGGCGCGCTTGCTTGGGATGTATTGTTTGAAGCCAAGGCACCCGGTAAAATGTATAAGGGACTCGTCTACTCAGATGTTTTGCTCAGAGGTATACAAATCTGCAAATTTCTGGTTGAAGTGGTCTATGAGGGGCCAAATTTTGTGGAGCCGGTCAAAAGCTGGGTGGCCTCTGGGACGAGAGGTGCTATTGTCACTAAAGTGCAGGAAACGCAGGATGGCCTCAAATCGTGCCCTGGACATGGCAGCAGAGAACATGAACATGTGATGAATTGGGTTTGTGGACCAATATGACCGCAATTCATGCTTTTTGGTTAGACCCATGTTGAGGAGAAGGCCCAGAAGAATTTTTAATTTGGAAATTTGGAAAGGCTGGGCATAAAAGCTTCCCGGGTTGGCGGATATAAATTGAGTGGCATACCGGTTTGTTTCTGCCACAACTATGTCCAAGAGCTCCGCAGTCAAGAACAGCTCAAAAAATCCCAGGGCTGAACCGATCTGAGCTGTCTCAACCCAAACTCCAGACTGGGCGGTGAAAGGGGGAACCAATGGTGCGGCTGAAGTTGGGGACTGCCAATCAGGGTTTGCCAGCACCTCAGGGACTCTAGGGGGTCTACGGGCCTGTCTGTGCGGTGGCTGCGACGGGGTAACTATTGCACATGCCACCGTACCAGCTTCAACTGCCCTTCTGGTGCTCGCCACTTCACCATGTTGTACGGCAGTGCTGGTACTACCCTGTTTCCCCGAAAATAAGACAGTGTCTTATATTAATTTTTGCTCCCAAAGATTCGCTAGGTCTTATTTTCAGGGGATGTCTTATTTTTCCATGAAGAAAAATACGGTACACATTTATTGTTGAACGAAAAAAAAGGAAATCAGGGTGGGGAGGGGGATCACTTAAAATGACACAGGGGGAATCAAAATGGTACAGGAGAATCAGAGGGGGGGGGGATTACTATAGCATTTTAGTACCCCCTTCTGATCCTCCTGTGTCATTTTGATTCCCCCCTCTGATACCCCTGTGTCATTTTAAATGATCCCCCTCCCCACCCTGATACCCCTGTGTAATTTTGATTCCCTTATCTGATCACCCTGTGTCATTTTGATTTCCCCCCTCTGAACACCCTGTCATTTTAAATAATCCCCCTTCCCACCCTGATCACCCTGTGTCATTTTGATTCCCCCCTCTGATCACCCTGTGTCATTTTAATTACCGTTTTTAGTCTCCCTCCCTATCTTCACCAGACATCCCCCACCTTCCATCAGATATCCCCCCCCCACCTGTCACCCCGTCCCCTGTGTGTCCGTGCCAGCCAAGTTGTGAGACTCCATCAGGGCAGAGCGAGCAGCGGGCGGAAGAAGGCGGAAGCTTGTCCTGGCGGCGGCTGCGGCCAATCAGTGAGCTCCTTACATTCTGGGGTGGCTTGCTTTATAATCAGGGAGGCATTATGTCCGGCCGATGCTTTATAATCGGGGAGTCATTATGTTAGGCGGATGCTTTATAATCGGGGAGGCATTACGGTATGTTCGGCCGATGCTTTATAATCGGGGAGGCCTTATTTTCGGGGGGATGCCTTATATTACAGCGATAGGCAAAACTAGGGGTAGGTCTTATTTTCGGGGGATGTCTTATTTTCGGGGAAACACGGTAGGTCCAGGGAGGGCTGCGCTGCTGGTGTATGCCTCACCACGTAATCCAACAGCGCCAGCCCCACTCTGCTGCCCTTGAAGCGGATCCTGCGCAACCTGTGGTCTAGCAACACGGGGCCGGGTACGCCTGGTGGTATCAGGGACCTCAACCTCCTCGTCCGAACTTTGAGTCAGACTGCCACTGCTTTCTACAGGTTCATATTCTGACCCGCTAGATTCGTCAGATGAGGGTTCCCATTCCTCATCCGACTGGGTCAGAATCCTGTAGGCCTCTTCAGAAGAATACCCCTTGTTTGACATTTGGACTACTAAATTTAGGGGGTATTCCCTGAGACTACCCAAGAAAAAAAGCAAACCTGTCTTACAAATGGGAGGCTAGCGAAGTACCGGAGGCCGCTGCCATTGATAAAAAATATCAAAACTGATTTTTTTTTATCGCCGCAGCGCTTGGAAAGTGATTGTGCAGTGATCAAAAAAATATATATTTTTTGTCACTGAGGCGGGGCGGGCGTGGGTGAACGCACGTGTGGGCGACCGATCAGGCCTGATCGGGCAAACACTGCGTTTTAGGAGGAGGGCGAGCTAAGGTGACACTAATACTATTATAGATGTGACTGTGATCAGTTTTGATTACTTACAGATACTATATAAGTACAAATGCTGATTAGCGATACACTAATCAGGGAATCAGTGACTGCGGTGCGGTGGGCTGGGCGCTAACCGATTTCTAACTACCTAACCAAGGGGCCTAAACTATCCTAAAACCTATCAGTCAATACCAGAGAAAAAAAAAAGTGACAGTTTGCACTGATCACTTTTTTCCTTTCACTAGGTGATTGACAGGGGCGATCAAGGGGTTAATTGGGGTGATGGGGGTGATCTGGGGCTAAGTGTGCTGTTGGTGGCTACTCACTGTGAACTGTGCTCCTCTGCCTGGACCAACCAACGAAAAGGACCAGCAGAGGAGCACAGCAGCCATTTAACACATTATATTTATAAATATAATGTGTTAACTGGCTTCTGATTGTTTTTTTTAAAAATCATCAGCTTGCCAGCCACGATCATTGGCTGGCAAGCTGATGACGTGACCCCCCTCTAACTTTTGCCGGCCCGCGATGCGCATGCGCGGGCCGGCTGAGCACGTCATCTCGCGATCCTGCGTTAGGCGGTCTGGAGGCGGTTAAATGGATAAACACTACACATGAAAAGTAATAAGAACCCATACACATGATACGAAACCCATAAGAGTCTACAAAATCAGTAATTTAAAATAATTAGTTTATTAAGTTACAGAATTCACTGATCTGAAGGACTAGCTGTAATCAGATGATTTAGAGATGAGCGAAGTTTTGAAAAAATTCAGTTGATTTGCTGAACTTTGACTAATAATTCGATTTGATATGAATGAATTTGTCACAAATCGCGATAAATCAGGTATACGTAGGCCACTCTGTCTAATCGTATTCATCCCACTTGGTTGCCCAATCTCGGAGTGAAGGCTTGGAAATGAAACTGCACGGTGAGTGCAGGGAGTGTATATTGCTGTGTGTATTACGTTCTAGTGCACCTACATTCATAGTTAATCCATTCTGTAGGTACTGTGCTGTCAGTATTAGGTCTCTTTCACACAAATGATACGGATTAGGTCTGGATGCGTTCAGGGTGTGTTCAGGAAAACTCGGACCATTTTGCAAGCAAGTTCAGTCAGTTTTGTTCGCGATTGCGTTCAGTTTTTATCGCACAGGTGAAATGCGCATTGATGCGTTTTTCATGCGTGAGATAAAACTGAATGTTTACAAACAACATCTCTTAGCAACCATCAGTGAAAAACGCATTGCATCTGCACTTGCTTGCGGATGCGATGCGTTTTTCACGCAGCCTCATTCACTTCTAGGGGGCCAGCTTTGTGTGAAAGACGCAGAATATAGAATATGCTGCAATTTTCATACAACGCATATGTGATGCGTGAAAGACAACGCTTATGTACACAGATCCATTGAAATGAATGGGTCCGGATTCAGTGCGGGCGCAATGTGTTCGCATCACGCATTGCACCCACGCAGAAAACTCGCTTGTCTAAAAGGGGTCTTACAGGTGTAATTTATCGATGTCTACATCACTTTAGAGATTTATAGCTAATCTCTTCTGTTAAAAAGAAAAGCATACAGAACCCTTCAATAAATCATAATAAACTGTGCGCACCCCTTCAGAGCAATGGCTCCTTAGTGGAACAAAGTAAAGAAATGGAGGCAATGCCCCTAAAGTAGTGGAGAAAAAAAATATATTTAATGCATGTTATGGCAGTCCAAACACATGCTTTTTAATCTCTTCTGTTAGCTGTAGATTTACTGCGAGTCAGTATTACAGGTCACTGTTACCGTCAGGTATACTTTATAGCCGTGGACTTAACTGTGCAGTGCTCTAGGATTCAGTATTGGCCCCAGTGGGGAGGGTGACAGCAGCAGTGTCAGTAACAGTGACAATAGTGGCCCCATGACAGAGTGGGGAAAGGGGCAAAAAAATATTTAGGAATTTCAGATAGTCAGTGTTTAATCAGTAATTCTGAGCCTAAACCGGGAGTGGGTCCAAAACAGAGATAAAATGTAATATAAATATTTACATGTCTTCTGTGCTTTCCACCCACTCCTGCTTTTGACTTACAAATAATGATGCAAAATACTGACCGTGCAAAAGAGGCCATATGCTCAATTTGCATCCATTTTGGCCATTTGTGTCACAAATCAGTTTTTTAGCAAGGAAAATAAGTCCTGCATTTAGGACTCTAATGACCTCTTTCACATGGTCAGTATTTGATCCGTATTTGTAAGCCAAAAACAGGAGTGGGTCCAAAACAGAGATAACATGTAATGGAAATATTTGCATCTCATCTGTATCTTGAACCCACTCCTGATTTTGGCTTACAAATACTGACCATGTGAAAGAGGCCTTATGGATGCTCAAAATACAGGATCCCTTTTTTTTCCCCTGTTCTTCTGACAGATCAAAAGTATAGAAAAATAAATAGTGATGTCAACACAAACAGGGACAATAGTGGCCCCATAACAGAGTGGGGATGGGGCAGATCACAGTAGTAGCAGAACCCAAAAACAGCTGTGTAATAGCAATGCGCAGTGGTATGCATATCCCTTAAAAAAATTAACATGTACATATGAGTAGGCCAAGAAGCCCCATTGTAGGAATGGCAATAGAGGTAGCAGGTGGGTAGCAGCATCAGAATGGTGGCAGTAGCACGTAGCCAGAAGTAACGTCCCATTTTGCTGAATATTCTGGTGTGGCAGCACACTACAGTATGATCATTAGGGGTAGAATTATTTATTCTGTTGCATCAGGCACCAGCATCTGTAAATCTAGGTTGTCCATGCCTGACTCAGCTTTATGCAGAATAAATAAAAAATAAAACTGCAGCAGTCACCAAAAAAATGGAACATTTCGACCTCTCTGTCTTTGTCAAGCAAACAAATGTGTGTGTATACACGAATACATATACCATCCTAAATGGTCACATGAACATTATGCAAATTGACCACATGATCACCATGAAAATGGTCACATGCTCAATACGATCACATGACCAATGGAGGGAGGATCACATGACCAAGGGGGTTGGAGGTTAAGAAGAAAAAACTACACAGGAGACCATTAAATACGGACACTGAATCATCCGGGGAAACAAGTGAGAATCCATGTTTTCTGTTTCAGGAAAGGACCTTGAAAGACAGAGGCAAAGACAGAAACAGAGACCAACAAGAAGGGAAGGACATAGACACCATAGGAGAAGTAAACAACGAAATGAGGATCACACGTTCCAAGAAACCGCCATTGGACAACAGAGCTTTACAGACAACACTGGGATGCTCGGAGAAACAGATGCAATGGAAACAATGAAGATGGGAGCATCATTAGTGTTAAATATATCCTATTGTGAACTGACTAAACATGAGGTATTCTTAGAGAAGGGACTCTCCTTTTGCCCTATGATTGACTGGTTGAGATGTGAAATTGATTTACACCAGTTTTTTAGACGCATCAAGTTACGTGTATGTTACAAAGGTTCCAATACTCACTGACAGACAGGATGTAAAAACCTTCCTCACCATGATGAATACACAGACTGAGTCAGACATGAGGTCAGTTAGATTTAAGGATATGGGCCTACAGTTACGGAGTGACCTCCAGCCACCTATATTTAATGAGGCCATTAATACATATATGGATTTGTTAAAAAATTGCATACAGTGTATTAGGCATGATTCTAACAAGTGCATAATACAATCTAACATGAATGAAAAATAAAAGAGGGCTCTGAGGGGCCTACACTGACCAAAACTATAAATCCAACACTTTCGGTTTTGCTCATATTTTGCATGAGCTGAACTCAAAGATCTGAAACATTTTCCACATACACAAAAGACCCATTACTCTCAAATATTGTTCACAAATCTGTCTAAATCTGTGTTAGTGAGCACTTCTCCTTTGCCGAGATAATCCATCCCACCTCACAGGTGTGGCATATCAAGGTGCTGACTAGACAGCATGAATATTGCACAGGTGTGCCTTAGACTTCCCGCAATAAAAGACCACTCTGAAATGTGCAGTTTGATCACACAGCACAATGCAACAGATGTCGCAACATTTGAGGGAGTGTGCAATTAGCATGCTGACTGCAGGAATGTCTACTAGAGCTGTTGCCCGTGCAATGAATGTTCATTTCTCTACAATAAGCCATCTCCAAAAGCATTTAAGAGAATTTGGCAGTACATCCAACCGGCCTCACAACTGCAGACCACGTGCAACCACAGCAACCCAGGACCTCCACATCCAGCATGTTCCCCTCCATGATCATCTGAGACCAGAAACCCGGACAGCTACAGCAACAATCGGTTTGCATAACCAAAGAATTTCTGCACAAACTGTTAGAAACCGTCTTAGGAAAGCGCATCTGCAAGCTTGTCATCCTCATCGGGGTCTGGACCTGACTGCAGTTCATCGTCGCAACCGACTTGAGTGGGAAAACGCTCACATTGACATCTGGCATGTTGGAGAGGCATTCTTTTCACGGATGAGTCCCGGTTTTCACTGCTCAGGGCAGATGGCAGACAGCGTGTGTGGCGTCGTATTGGTGTGCAGTTTGCTGACGTCAACGTTGTGGATCGAGTGGCTCATTGTGGCGGTGGGGTTATGGTATGGGCAGGCATATGTTATGGATAATGAATACAGGTGCATTTTATACCATGAAATGATTCTGAGGCCCATTGTTATGCCATTCATTCACAACCATCACCTCATGTTGCAGCATAATAATGCACGGCCCATATTGCAAAGATCTGTACACAGTTCCTGGAAGCTGAAAACATCCCAGTTCTTGCATGGCCAGCATACTCACTGGATATGTCACCAATTGAGCTTGTTTAGGATCCTCTGGATCGGCGTATATGACAGCATGTTCCAATTCCTGCCAATATTCTGCAACTTCGCACAGCTATTGAAGAGGAGTGGACCAACATTCCACAGGCCACAATCAACAACCTGATCAACTCTATGCGACGGAGATGTGTTGCACTGTGTGAGGCAAATGGTGACCACACCAGATACTGACTGGTTTTCTGACCCCCTAGTAAGGCACATTTCAGAGTGGCCTTTTATTGTAGGCAGTCTAAGGCACACCTGTGCAATATTCATGCTGTCTAATCAGCACCTTGATATGCCACACCTGTGAGGTGGGATGGATTATCTCGGCAAAGGAGAAGTGCTCACTAATAGGGTTTACAGTTCGGGTTCGTACCGAACTTTAGGATTTTTAGGCCCCGGACCCGAACATTTTAGTAAAAGTTCGGGTTCAGTGCTTTCTTGGCGCTTTTTGAAAGGCTGCAGAGCAGCCAATCAACAAGCGTTTAACTCTGTGCCCTTAGAAGCCATCACAGCCATGCCTACTAATGGCATGACTGTGATTGGCCAGTGCAGCATGTGACCCAGCCTCTATATAAGCTTGAGTCACGTAGCGCTGCACGTAACTCTGCTGTTACTAGTGTAGGGAGAGGATGCTGCTGGTGATTTCAGGGAGAGGATGCTGCTGGTGATTTCAGGGAGAGAATAGGAGAGAATCTTTGTTCAGAACTGGAATCTAACTCAGCGATCTACATACATCTAGTTGTGTGGGTGCAGGGCACAATCTTTTTACCCTGTCCTGAGCCCAGTGACAGAAAAAAATAACTTGTATCCATCTGTTAGTTAGGTGGACGGCGGCCATTTTATGCAAGCTCAGTGCAAGCTTGAAATACTGCACTAATAATCTGGTTAAAAAAAAAAACACCCTTTTTTGGCAATATACAACGTCTCATGCATTTACAGGATTGGTCAGTGCGCAATTTAAGCTAGAAATACAGCCATCATTTTCTGGGTTTTTAAAAACACCCTTTTTTGGGCAAAATCCACTATTTTACAGATCTGCACGTGTGAATTTCAAGTTCAATATATACAATATATATTTTCATATTCTTTCATATTCTGTTACTAAAAAAGCACACTTTTTTGGCAATAAACAACATCTGGATTAGTCAGTGTGCAATTTGTCGAGTATTTATTTCATATAAGATATAAAATCATAAAAATTATTTTTATGAAATATGAAAAATGAAAAATTTAATTGGTTGACATACAAACGCCAGTTCTTTTATTGATGAGATCTAAAGTTAATTTGTGCAGCTAATGAAATAGGGTGCAATTAATTATATAAAATATAGGGATGGCGCTCTGACTTGTGAGCTTGTGTAACTAGCACATGATATACTAATCTGACTCCTCGTATGACTAGGGGAACCGTTAATTGGATGGATACTAGATACCTTTTCTGCTATAAATAGCCGATAGTGCATGGATCATAATTATGTCTTATGTACCCCCACAGTGACACCTGCAACTGTGGATACAGTTTTCTAATAGATTTAGATGATAGGTGGGAGGAGACATATCCGCTACCGATACTTTCTATATTATATGACACCTTTCATACTTAGAGTTAATCCCGATACACAGTGTTGCCTATGCCGCGGGTGGTCAGACATGGTGCTGTGCGCTGGGTGATTTGGGGTCACGGTGCATCCTCCAGCAGGGACTCTCATGCATATGTACATCACGTTTCCATGGAGATGCATGCGTTCCATAAGCCTTTGGAGCGCATGACATCTGACATGTTTAAAGAAACCAGTACAGATAAATCCATGTTTCTAAACAATAAGAAAAAGTATAATGTTCTCTATATATTCACTTTTAACACATTGAACTTGCCATGAACCCATCTTGGGTTTTTCCAGGTTCATGCTGATCACATGCTGTTAAAGGCAATGATCATCCATATTGAATATAGTATCATCAGATACATTGTACACTTATGAAAATGCACAAGAAATCCCCCTTCATTCCAAAAATGTTCCATAAAGTGGGAATGTATTTGGAATGTCAAAAGGGCTTTTCATAGGTCTTCTTCGATGCATAGGCTTGGCCTATAATGTTCCAACCAGAGCTTGGCTAAAGTTCTTCTGGAAAACCTTATCTAACGCATGACTTGGATGGTCAACAAACTCAACCATCCCATAGATCCTGCAAAACAGGATATAAGTTCGATAAAGGTTTGTTTTGATTCTCCATCTCCACATGAATGCTTAATAGGTTCTCCTTTTCAATTAACCAACTTTGAGTTCCAATGTCTTGATAGAGATGGAATCGGCAACTGTCACACCGGTAGTAATAACAGTGCCCACTACGCCAAAGATTATAGCGGCTACGATTGAAAAAAAATGAATCGCTTTGGTCTGTAGAAAACTGTTTTCTGGTTAGGGTTTTCCTTGCTTGTTCCAGGATCTGCGTAATCCGTTCTTGGAAATATACAATGTGCATCTGATACCAGTATTGGAGCTCCAGCGGCAGAATCTCAGACACGTTGAGTTGTTTTTCGACGAAGACGCGAGGATCCAGGCTGATGTAGATCTTCTGGGATAGAATCCTCTTGTTTGTCAATATGAACCCAGCGGTGTCCTGTAGCATGATTCCGGATGAAGGACCTGGCACAGCAATCGTCTCAGCATGGAACTCCTTCCTCAAGATTAGGACGATGTAGATAATGGCAATCATCTTTGATGACATATTACACCTATAAAATATTGTATGACACATATGAGTACATACATTTTTCAACTTTATCCTGCAAGAAAAGAGTTACTAATACCATATACCTCTGATTGGCATAAGTTATTTTCTTGGACAGAGTAAGTTCTGGTTTCAGAGGGGAGTTAGGAGACATTTTGTTACAGAGGAAACGTACATCAGGATGGGTTAGTATGAGTTAAAGATGTAGAATAACAGATAACACTTTTCCGTTCATACGATACCAATCCTTATTTCCGTCTTTAGCTGGAACCGTAAAGTCTCTTCAACTCTTTTCATCCAGCTTCTTCAGTCTCTCGAAGTCGTGCACTAGGATGACAAACACGTAGCTGATTAATGTGCACCCATTTTTTTTATAAACTCATCCCCCTTAGGGATTTTGATCTTGTAGACCACTGGAGATAATTTGTCAGTGATGACATAGGGACCTTTCCAGGAAGGTAGGAATTTTCTCTCCTTCACTTGATCCCAAGCAAAGTTATAGAGATATACCCGATCGGAAATTTGATACTCCTTCTTTGTAGTCTTCAGATCGTAGTATGTCTTAGCACTCACTGTGGCTTTCTCTATATTCTTCTGGGCAAACGCAAAAACATGCTGAAGGTGCTTGCATAAATTTTCCACATACTGATGCAATGTTGTAGCATTGATCAAGTTATGGTCTGTTGTCCTGTAAAGTAAATGCTGGGGTAACACCATCTTCCTTCCCGTGGTCATCTCGAAGGGAGAAAGCTTATTTGCTGTGCTTGGGGTGGCTCTGATGGCCATAAGCACCAAAGGCAACTTGACATCCCAGCAAGGATTTATACAAGGTAAAAAAAAAAATCACATTTTATTCAATATAAATCACATGATCATTACAGGTAATGCTCAAAAGGGAGAGACTGGGCCACAAAGGGCTATACCTCCTGACGAAGCCTACGTGGTGAAACACGTGTCGAGGTTTAAGCAGTGGGGGAATCGTGTCACCATTCCACAGCAGCAACATGGGTAGGTAACTTGGTAGCTGGATCAGGGTGGGACGAGAGGCTTGCAGTTCATTGTTATATGCCATCTTTATTAGTAGTATTGCACCGTCCATTGACACCTTACAGCATCCTATGGTCAGATGCTGTGAACATGAGTCAGGTAGTTGTTCAATACTAGGGATCAGCACTTGCACCCGCAACCACACCTTTGTTCACGGCCTCTGTTTAATTGTTGTTCCCTGCTGTTTATGGTCACATCATCCCCCATTGCGATTCTCCACATTGTATAGCCCTTTGTGGCCCAGTCTCCATGTCCTGTCCCTTTTGAGCATTTCCTGTAATGATCATGTGATTTATATTGAATAAAATGTGATATTTTTTTTTTACCTTGTATAAATCCTTGCTCTTTTTTTGTACAAGTTGCAGTACGTTGGGGAGTGAGGCTCTTTTTTTTGGGTTATTGTAGGCTCTAACTTGACATCCCAGTCCTTACCAGATTCATTGACAAACTTTTTCAGGATGTTCACAATGGATTGGTTGTAAAGTTCTACTCCACCACTAGAGGCTGGTCGATAAGCTATGTGTAGCTTCCTCTTTACCCCCAGGATTTCCCACATCTTTGTCATCACCTCACTGGTGAATTGACTTCCACGATTCGATTCGATGCGCTGGGGAAGACCAAATCTAGAAAATATGTGGTTAATGAGCAGAGATGCACATACGCTTGAACTGCATGTTTTGTACGGCACACATTCCACCCATTTGGTGAACAGACAAGTTACGGTTAACATATATTTGTTTCCTTTTTATGAGGTTGTTACTGGTCCAATGAAGTCAATTTGGATGTCTGACCATGGCATAAACATCCCCCTTTTCATCAGCGGTGCCCGATGAGTGGGTCCTTGTGGCTGGAATTGAGGGCAGATTAGACATCCCTGACAAAATGTTCGCACATCTTGTAACATATGTGGCCAGTAAGCGTATTCCCATAGTAATTCCTACCTTAGTTTCTCACCTCGATGACCAGCTGTTGGGGCATCATGTGCATGTTGCAGCATCAGACCTCGGTATGCTGCAGGTACTACCCATTGCGGGATACTGTTCTTCGAGGTTCTTATCAGCAATCCATCCTGTAATGAGAATTGGGACTTACCTTTCATCAAAATCCATAACTCCTCCTTACCCACACAGTCTTCCGTGGTTATGGGACAGTTGTGTGGATCCTCAATGTGCTTATAAAAGAGACCAATAATTGGATCCCCCTTTTGGCTCGCAATGAGATCCTCACTAGGGGAATCTTGGCTCCACTGCGCCACATTGGCTTCAGCTCCCTTTTGGGCCTGACTCCTTGTCATAGCATCCATTTGGATAGTTCCCACAAGGTCATCAATGTCAAAGACTTCTCCGTCAATGGCTGCTTGCTTGGCAAGGGAATCTGCTAGGTCATTCCCCTCTTTATCCATGCCTAGATATTTTGAATGACCTCTTGCCTTCTTTCAATAAATGGTAAGACTGTGGGCGGTAACCATCTCATTAAATTTTACAAAACATCTTACCATGCTTTACTGGCTTATTACTTCTCGCCATGTTGGATCTTTTCCATTTGGGAAAGTACTCCACAAAGCTGTTACGAATATAATCAGAATCTGTGATGATTACAAACTCCTTAACATCATATTCGATAGCCATTTGTATGGCTTTGTACACAGCAGTAAGTTCTGCAACCTGGCTGCTTTTGGAACCAATTTTGTATCCAACGGATACATCTAGGAATGTATTATTCCCACACGACTCCAATACCTGCAACCAATGTACGCTTGGATCCTTCATCGGCATGGAAGGAACAGCCGTCTACGTACACACACGGTAACGATTTGCAGTACTCCTCTTCATAAGATTTATATGGGGATGATGATTGTTCCTCCAGGAAATCATTTTCCGTTGACTCACCTTTACGTTCCATATTGGTACAGTCATGGAGTTCTGCTAATCCCTGAGCAACTGGGTTTTTATTATTTTGTTTGTACCTGATCTCCAATGGCCATCCCATTAAGGACATTGTCCAGGCGGTTATCCTGCTGTTTGACAAGTTTCCATCTCTTATACGATCACTCTGCAAGTATTGCAGCAGCTGGTGTGCGAGGATCCTTTTGCCTTGGATAAAACTCCTAAAATATTGTAAAGCCCACACAGTTGACAATAATGCTTTCTCACAATCATTGAATTTTACCTCAACCGGTGCCAAGGACTTGCTGGCATAGGCGATGATCTTGTTTCGGTTTTCCTGTTTTTGGAAAAGAACTGCACTTATGCTTTTATCAGTGAAACCTGTTTCCAAGAAGAAAGGTTTCCCCCTTCTGGATAATCAAGGCATGGAGCCTGGATAAGTTTGGCTTTGAGCTCGGTTACAGCTTGTTAATGACGCTCACTCCATTCCCATTTTACTCCTTTCTTTAGCAACTGCAAAAGAGGTTTTGTAATTTCGGCATAATTATCTATGAACTTACGTGAGTATTTCATCATGCCCAGGAATGATCTCAACTCCTTGAGATTTGTAGGAGATTTTGTCTTGGTCACTGCCTCCACCTTCCTATTCTGTGGGTTAATTCCATCCGCAGTGACCTCATGACCTAGGAAATTAACCTTGGTCCGGCACCATTGAGCCTTCTGCAAAGAAAGTTTTACACCTGCTTTCCTCGGCTGGGTTAGTACATGCCTCAACTCCTGAATATGTTCCTCAAAAGTTGTACTTTTGATCAGGATGTCATCCACATAGGATAAGGTACCTCGTTCAGCAGCATCAGGCATTGCCTTATGCATGAACATTGCAAACTCATGGCCCGCATTTATGTACCCAAAGGGCAGTCTGGTCCACGCATACTGTCGTTTGCCAAATGTAAAGGCCAGTTTGTACTTATCCCTTTCATCCACCTTAATCGTCCAATATCCTCGTGCACAGTCAAGGGCAGTGAAGATTTTGGATCCTTGTATTTGTGCCAAACATTGGTCAATATATGGCACGGGCCACCTGGACATATAAACGCGTTTGTTCAACTGTCTTAGGTCTGAACAGAGACGAAATTGACCGATTGACCGTTAGGTTTGAGGACTCCAAGTATGGGATGATTGAATGAACTGTGTACTGGGCGGATGATACCCCTCTTCTCAAAGTTCTTGACGATATCCGATAGTGACTCGTAAGCAGCCAGCGGAAGTCGGCATTGTTTGACAAAAACAGGGGGTGCATCGGGATCTGTCTGGATTCTTGTAACGTGTAGGTCTGTTTCCCTACAGTCATAAGAATCCTTGGCGAACATCTCCCGGAACTCTGTGAAGAGCTCCTTTAGCCGTTGACGTTTCGACTCGTCGGAGCATGCGTCAGCCATGGAGATTTGTTCTTTCACCCGCTCCTGAAATTCTGGAAAAATCTTAGGCTGACTTAACTCGTAAGCTTCTTCAAGCTCACTAGTTAAATCATTCTGGGTGTAGCGTACCTTATCCTTTCCTTGCTGGTATGATTCATACTCTTTTTCATCGATCTCATGGTCGAAAACCAATGATGACTCTTCGATGTGGCATGTGCCTTCTTCAGAGCTGAAAGGATTAACAGAATGGATGTTAAATAACCCCTCAGGGGTTGAGGAAAAATGTTGTTCCACTGTTTGTTCCTCTGTCAGGTATTCATCAGGAATTATTCCAATAACATAATTTTGGAATCCAAATGTGTAGTATTCCGAATCCATAGCTAAACCAATTACGGTGTCCTTTTGTAGGGATATGCTATGGGGAACCATGTTATGAATTACCATATGTAACTGATCCTGATGGATATTTATCAGGGGAGTAGGCTTTACCTTTAGGCCGAGTTGCTGTATTCTGTTGGATAAACAGATCAACGCGTCTTCGTTCTTCAGCTTCTGTCCCTTCTTTACTTTAATGGGGAGAAGAAATGGTTTGCATCCTTCAGGAATTTCAACTTCCTCAGCAACCATGATACTTACGGCATAGGGCATCTGTTGTCCCCATCGTAAGGCTTGTTCTAGATCCTGGAACCCCTCTGGGTTTCCCGGCAATCTGGACCATAAGGTGTCTTTCACCAGGTCAATCTGTACGGCAAATCGGTGCAGAAGGTCATTACCTATATACATTTGATACTGTGGTTCATTTATCAAAATGAAAATGTGCTCCTTAGTTTTACATTATGACTTTGGGAATCTCTATCCAGATCATGAACCCATTGGTCCTGTGGAGAGGAACTTTTAATCATTTTAGGATTGGTGACCTGTTTGAACCACTTCAACCCCCCTAGCTGAAACACCCTTAATGACCAGGCCACTTTTTGCACTTCTGCACTACACTACTTTCACCGTTTATTGCTCGGTCATGCAACTTACCACCCAAATGAATTTTACCTCCTTTTCTTCTCACTAATAGAGCTTTCATTTTGGTGGTATTTCATTGCTGCTGACATTTTAACTTTTTTTGTTATTAATCGAAATTTAACGATAATTTTGCAAAACAAACGACATCCATATATACATTTTTTGCTAAATTTATTGTTCTACATGTCTTTGATAAAAAAAAAATGTTTGGGTAAAAAAAAAAATGGTTTGGGTAAAAGTTATAGCGTTTACAAACTATGGTACAAAAATGTGAATTTCCACTTTTTGAAGCAACTCTGACTTTCTAAGCACCTGTCATGTTTCCTGAGGTTCTACAATGGCCAGACAGTACAAACACCCCACAAATGACCCCATTTCGGAAAGTAGACACCCTAAGGTATTCACTGATGGGCATAGTGAGTTCATAGAACTTTTTATTTTTTGTCACAAGTTAGCGGAAAATGATGATTTTTTTTTCTTACAAAGTCTCATATTCCGCTAACTTGTGACAAAAATAAAAACTTCCATGAACTCACTATGCCCATCACGAAATACCTTGGGGTGTCTTCTTTCCAAAATGGGGTCACTTGTGGGGTAGTTATACTGCCCTGGCATTTTAGGGGCCCAAATGCGTGCAAAGTAGTTTAAAATAAAAATCTGGAAAAAATTACCGGTGAAATCCGAAAGGTGCTCTTTGGAATGTGTGCCCCTTTGCCCACCTAGGCTGCAAAAAAAGTCACACATCTGATATCGCCATACTCAAGAGAAGTTGGGGAATGTGTTTTGGGGTGTCATTTTACATATACCCATGCTGGGTGAGAGAAATATCTTGGCAAAAGACAACTTTTTCCATTTTTTTTAATACAAAGTTGTCTTTTGCCAAGATATTTATCTCACCCAGCATGGGTATATGTAAAATGACACCCCAAAACACATTGCCCAACTTCTCCTGAGTACAGCGATACCAGATGTGTGACATTTTTTTGCAGCCTAGGCGGGCAAAGGGGCCCACATTCCAAAGAGCACCTTTAGGATTTCACCGGCCATTTTTTACAGATTTTTATTTCAAACTACTTCGCACACATTAGGGCCCCTAAATTGCCAGGGCAGTATAACTACCCCACAGGTGACCCCATTTTGGAAAGAAGACACCCCAAGGTATTCCGTGAGGGGCATGGCGAGTTCCTAGAATTTTTTATTTTTTGTCACAAGTTAGTGGAATATGAGACTTTGTAAGAAAAAAAAATAAAAAATCATCATTTTCTGCTAACTTCTAGGAACCCGCCATGCCCCTCACAGAATACCTTGGGGTGTCTTCTTTCCAAAATGGGGTCACTTGTGGGGTAGTTATACTGCCCTGGCATTCTAGGGGCCCTAATGTGTGGTAAGTAGTTTGAAATAAAAATGTGTAAAAAATGACCTGTGAAATCCTAAAGGTGCTCTTTGGAATGTGTGCCCCTTTGCCCACCTAGGCGGCAAAAAAGTGTCACGCATGTGGTATTGCCATACTCAGGAGAAGTTGGGGAATGTGTTTTGGGGTGTCATTTTACATATACCCATGCCGGGTGAGAGAAATATCTTGGCAAAAGACAACTTTTCCCATTTTTTTTATACAAAGTTGGCATTTGACCAAGATATTTATCTCACCCAGCATGGGTATATGTAAAATGACACCCCAAAACACATTCCCCAACTTCTCCTGAGTACGGCGATACCACATGTGTGACACTTTTTTGCAGCCTAGATGCGCAAAGCGGCCCAAATTCCTTTTAGGAGGGCATTTTTAGACATTTGGATCCCAGAATTCTTCTCACACTTTCGGGCCCCTAAAATGCCAGGGAAGTATAAATACCCCACATGTGACCCCATTTTGGAAAGAAGACACCCCAAGGTATTCAATGAGGGGCATTTTCTCACAAAGTCTCCCTTTCCGCTAACTTGGGACAAAAATGTCAATCTTTCATGGACTCAATATGCCCCTCACGGAATATCTTGGGGTGTCTTCTTTCCGAAATGGGGTCACATGTGGGGTATTTATACTGCCCTGGCATTTTAGGGGCCCTAAAGCGTGAGAAGAAGTCTGGAATATAAATGTCAAAAAAAATTGTGCATTTGGATTCCGTGAGGGGTATAGTGAGTTCATGTGAGATTTTATTTTTTGACACAAGTTAGTGGAATATGAGACTTTGTAAGAAAAAACAAAAAAAATAAAAAATTTCTGCTAACTTGGGCCAAAAAAATGTCTGAATGGAGCCTTACAGGGGGTGATCAATGACAGGGGGGTGATCAGGGAGTCTATATGGGGTGATCACCCCCCTGTCATTGATCACCCCCCTGTAAGGCTCCATTCAGACGTCCGTATGTGTTTTGCGGATCCGATCCATGTATTCGTAAAAATCATACGGACGTCTGAATGGAGCCTTACACGGAGGTGATCAATGACAGGGGGGTGATCAGGGAGTCTATATGGGGATCACCTCCTGTCATTGATCACCCCCCTGTAAGGCTCCATTCAGACATCCATATGTGTTTTGCGGATCCGATCCATGTATCCGTGGATCCGTAAAAATCATACGGACGTCTGAATGGAGCCTTACAGGGGGGTGATCAATGACAGGGGGGTGATCAGGGAGTCTATATGGGTGCTCACCCCCCTGTCATTGATCACCCCCCCTGTAAGGCTCCATTCAGACGTCCGTATGTGTTTTGCGGATCCGATCCATGTATCCGTAAAAATCATACGGACGTCTGAATGGAGCCTTACAGGGGTGTGATCAATGACTGGGGGGTGATCAATGACAGGGGGTGATCAGGGAGTCTATATGGGGTGATCAGGGGTTAATAAGTGACAGGGGGGGGTGTAGTGTAGTGGTGTTTGGTGCTACTTATTACTGAGCTGCCTGTGTCCTCTGGTGGTCGATCCAAGCAAAAGGGACCACCAGAGGACCAGGTATATTAGACGCGGTTATCAAAACAGCGTCTAATATACCTGTTAGGGGTTAAAAAAAATCGTATCTCCAGCCTGCCAGCCACCTCAGCATATGTTGGTCGCCTGTCCTTACTTAATTGGGTCAATGCCTCCTGTGTAATCATGGCATCACTTTCAGGTGGCTTGGAGTCTTAGATGGATCCTGCTTTAAGAGCATGTGATGATATGTCTAAATGCTTGAAAATATATGGGTGGACAGCACTCCTTGGTAATGATGTATCGGGTGCTCGTCTCCAGGAGGGGTGGTAAAAAGCCCCTAGTAGAACAACTTGTAGATATCCAGAAAAATAAAAAACGGAGACAGCACGTCCAAAAAGGTGCAAAAAGTGGAATTTATTCCGGATGCAACGTTTCGGCTGCGTGTTAGCTTGAAAAAGGCTAACACGCAGCCGAAATGTTGCATCCGGAATAAATTCCACTTTTTGCACCTTTTTGGACGTGCACCGTTTTGCAGCCGAGGCCGTGATCCGTGTATCCTGTCCATCAAAAAAATATGACCTGTCCTATTTTTTTGACGGACAACGGTTCACGGACCCATTCAAGTCAAGAATGGCATCCGTGTCCGTGATCCGTGTCCGTAGGTTGCTTTCATACAGACGGATCCGTCTTCGTGAAAACTCATATCCGACAGTATATTCTAACACAGAAGCGTTCCTATGGTGATGGGGACGCTTCTAGTTAGAATACACTACAAACTGTGTACAGACTGCCCCCTGCTGCCTGGCAGCACCCAATCTCAGCACTACAAACCTGAAGGGGTTAATTGTACTATCATATCCCCCTGTAAGAGCTCAGGGCTGCCAGGCAGCAGGGGGCAGACCCCCCCTCCCCAGTTTGAATATCATTGGTGGCCAGTGCGCCCCCCCCCCTCCCTCTATTGTAATAATAGCTTGGTGGCCAGTGTGCGCCCCCCATCGAGCCCCCCCTTCCTCTATTGTAATAAATCGTTGGTGGCACAGTGTGCACCCCCCATCGGCCCCCCTCCCTCTATAGCAGTAACAACATTGGTGGCCAGTGTGCGGCCTCCCATCTCCCCCACCCCCGATCATTGGTGGCAGCGGAGTTCCGATCGGAGTCCCAGTTTAATCGCTGGGGCTCCGATCGGTAACCATAGCAACAGGACGCTACTGCAGTCCTGGTTGCCATGGTTACTTAGCAATAGTACAATAGTATAAGATTCATAGTTACCTGCTTGCTGCTGCGATGTTCGTGTCCGGCCGGGAGCTCCACCTACTGGTAAGTGACAGGTCTGTGCGGCGCATTGCTAAAGAACTGTCACTTACCAGTAGGAGGAGCTCCCGGCCGGTCACAGACATCGCAGCAGCAAGCAGGTAAGTATGAATCTTCTACTATTGTACTATTGCTAAGTAACCATGGCAACCAGGGCTGCAGTAGCTTCCTGGTTGCCATGGTTACCGATCGGAGCCCCAGCGATTAAACTGGGACTCCGATCGGAACTACGCTGCCACCAATGATCGGGGGGGGGGGGGGAGATGGGAGGCCGCACACTGCCACCAATGTTGTTACTGCTATAGAGGGAGGGGGGGGTCGATGGGGGGCGCACACTGTGCCACCAACGATTTATTACAATAGAGGGAGGAAGGGGGAGGGCGATGGGGGGCGCACACTGTGCCACCAACGATTTATTACAATAGAGGGAGGAAGGGGGGCCCGATGGGGGGCGCACACTGTGCCACCAACGATTTATTACAATAGAGGGAGGGAGGGGGGGCGATGGGGGTCGCACACTGTGCCACCAACGATTTATTACAATAGAGGGAGGGAGGGGGGGCCGCACTGGCCACCAATGATATTCAAACTGGGGAGGGGGGGTCTGCCCCCTGCTGCCTGGCAGCCCTGATCTCTTACAGGGGGATATGATAGTACAATTAACCCCTTCAGGTGCGGCACCTGAGGAGTTAATTGTGCTGATCACGGCCCCCTGTAAGAGATCGGGTGCTGCCAGGCAGCAGGGGGCAGTCATGTACACAGTTTTTCAGTATATTCTAACCTGAAGTGTCCCCATCACCATGGGAACGCATCTGTGTTAGAATATACTGTCGGATCTGAGTTTCACGATGTAGCTCATATCCGACAGTATATTCTAACATAGAGGCGTTCCCATGGTGATGGGGACGCTTCAAGTTATATTCGGGTGCCCGCCTGGCCGTGCAGAGGCAAGCGGATCCGTCCAGACTTACAATGTAAGTCAATGGGGACGGAT
Source organism: Bufo gargarizans (assembly GCF_014858855.1). Taxonomy (NCBI): domain Eukaryota; kingdom Metazoa; phylum Chordata; class Amphibia; order Anura; family Bufonidae; genus Bufo; species Bufo gargarizans. The sequence goes on along the minus strand of NC_058082.1, from coordinate 458,337,137 downwards.
CCGTTTGAAGATGACACACTATGGCTCAATTTTCAAACTGATCCGTCCCCCATTGACTTTCAATGTAAAGTCTGGACGGATCCGTCTGAGACTACTTTCACACTTAGAAATGTTTTAACAATATAATGCAGACGGATCCGCTCTGAACGGAGCCACCGTCTGCATTATATGAACGCAAGTGTGAAAGTAAAGGGACTCCTGACTTTACATTGAAAGTCAATGGGGACGGATCCGTTTGCAATTGCACCATATTGTGTCAATGTCAAACTGATCCGTCCCCATTGACTTGCATTGTAATTCAGGATGGATCCGTTTGGCTCCGCACGGCCAGGCGGACACCAAAACGACTTTTTTTTCATGTCCGTGGATCCTCCAAAAATCAAGGAAGACCCACGGACGAAAAAACGGTCACGGATCACGGACCAACGGAACCCGTTTTTGCGGACCGTGAAAAAATACTGTCGTGTGCATGAGGCCTTAATCACAGTATGGCTTGATTTGCCCATCTGCTGAATTTTGGAATATCGGAGGGGCAACTCCTCTAAGTCACTTTTTGCCTATTGGTATGCATCATGGCTATGATCAAGGTTATATTTTAAGTCCTTGATCGTGTCCTCTGCGGACTTTAGTTCTGCTTCTATCTGGGCTATATGGGTTTTCGTTCCCATTATGGACTCATATCTCTTTTGTGAAAGAGTACTAACTGCCAATAATGCATATAAAACAGGTGGCAATGCACATAAGAGGTGTTGGTCTCTCTTGGTATTATCATTTGCCAAATATATATATGTCAGGTATCTATCAACTGTGCCCCCTAGCATCCATACATCACAACGTTCTTCAAAGGCTCTTGTCTGCATCTCATTCATTTCCTTGTCCACTTTAAACCGGGAATAAAGATATTTGACAATCTTCTGGATTATCTGTTCCGGGTACGATAGACTATCTGCTATAGCATGGCCATTACCCGAGTCACTGCCTATTGCACTCATGATTGTAATCAATAATCAATAACAACAACAATTTGACTTGCCAATAAGGATTAAGGAATATTTTCACTAATTGCACAAATTGGTTATATAAATATCTCAATCGATCTCAGCAGTGCCTCCAAAATATGTTGAGTATTTATTTCATATAAGATATGAAATCATAAAAAAATTATGATTTCATATTTTTATGAAATATGAAACATTTAATTGGCGGACATATAAACCCCAGTTCTTTTATTGATGAGATCTAAAGTTAATTTGTGCAGCTAATGAAACAGGGTGCAATTAATTATATAAAAAATTATTTATTACAAATAAATACAGTAAAAATGGCATACAAATTGACTTCAAGGACAATAACAAAATTGAAGATAAAAAAGGATAAACACGGATTAATACAGGAAGAATAACTGATCCACTGTGTCCTTATGACCAATCAAAGAGATATATATATATATTAATATCTTATACCCCGCTCGGCAATCAGACTATGGAAATATAATTTCCCAGAGTTTTTACTCTACTCAGACAATGTCTAATCTCCCATTAGCAATATGCATCTTTGCTGAGAGGATAACTAGCATTAGGGAGGTGTCTAACACTATATGTTCCCACAGTATGGGAACTCTTGACTATATGCCGAGAGGAATATCTTATTAATACCACAATCAGTAAGTATAAATATACATTACCGGGTCAAGGATGAATAGAGTTTCGGATGTGATAAGTTCTCAAAAACTTCTCCAGTATACAAAAATTAATCCAAGTTTCTTTGTGATAAATCCTTCTTATGGGCAATTTTCTCTGTGCCAATGTGTTTGTAGCAAGATTTTCTTGTGTTGTAGTTGTATTTTAGTTGTTGAAGTAAGTTGTTAGTTGGAGTTTTGTCTAGCCTCTTACATGCATACTTTATACCCCATGTTATCTAAGAACTCATCCCCTTCTAGATTAGGGATTTCCAGTTAGATAAGGTGGGTGTGACGTATGTTAATCATGGGGATGAAGTCATTTAATTGCCATTCCTTAGAAACTTCTGCCCATCTACCACTTGATGGCACTGTTGTATCATATAACAATTTTAAATATTTTAAGAATTAACACATATACAGTACAGACCAAAAGTTTGGACACACCTTCTCATTCAAAGAGTTTTCTTTATTTCCATGACTATGAAAATTGTAGATTCACACTGAAGGCATCAAAACTATGAATTTACACATGTGGAATTATATACATAACAAAAAAGTGTGAAACAACTGAAAATATGTCATATTCTAGGTTCTTCAAAGTTTCCAACTTTTGCTTTGATTACTGCTTTGCACACTCTTGGCATTCTCTTGATGAGCTTCAAGAGGTAGTCACCTGAAATCGTCTTCCAACAGTCTTGAAGGAGTTCCCAGAGATGCTTAGTACTTGTTGGCCCTTTTGCTTTCACTCTGCGGTCCAGCTCACCCCAAACCATCTCGATTGGGTTCAGGTCCGGTGACTGTGGAGGCCAGGTCATCTGGCGCAGCACCCCATCACTCTCCTTCATGGTCAAATAGCCCTTACACAGCCTGGAGGTGTGTTTGGGGTCATTGTCCTGTTGAAAACCTCCTCCTCCATGCTTCACGGTGGGAACCAGGCATGTAGAGTCCATCCGTTCACCTTTTCTGCATCGCACAAAGACACGGTGGTTGGAACCAAAGATTTAAAATTTGGACTCATCAGACCAAAGCACAGATTTCCACTGGTCTAATGTCCATTCCTTGTGTTCTTTAGCCCAAACAAGTCTCTTCTGCTTGTTACCTGTCCTTAGCAGTGGTTTCCTAGCAGATATTCTACCATGAAGGCCTGATTCACACAGTCTCCTCTTAACAGTTGTTCTAGAGATGTGTCTGCTGCTAGAACTCTGTGTGGCATTGACCTGATCTCTAATCTGAGCTGCTGTTAACCTGCAATTTCTGAGGCTGGTGACTCGTATGAACTTATCCTCCGCAGAAGAGGTGACTCTTGGTCTTCCTTTCCTGGGGCGGTCCGCATGTGAGCCAGTTTCTTTGTAGCGCTTGATGGTTTTTGTGACTGCACTTGGGGACACTTTCAAAGTTTTCCCAATTTTTCAGACTGACTAACCTTCATTTCTTAAAGTAATGATGGCCACTCGTTTTTCTTTACTTAGCTGCTTTTTTCTTGCCATAATACAAATTGTAACAGTCTATTCAGTAGGACTATCAGCTGTGTATCCACCTGACTTCTCCACAACGCAACTGATGGTCCCAACCCCATTTTTAAGGCAAGAAATCCCACTTATTAAACCTGACAGGGCACACCTGTGAAGTGAAAACCATTTCAGGTGACTACCTCTTGAAGCTCATCAAGAGAATGCCAAGAGTGTGCAAAGCAGCAATCAAAGCAAAAGGTGGCTACTTTGAAGAACCTAGAATATGACATATTTTCTGTTGTTTCACACTTTTTTGTTATGTATATAATTCCACATGTGTTAATTCATAGTTTTGATGCCTTCAGTGTGAATCTACAATTTTCATAGTCATGAAAATAAGAATATCCTCTTAGTAGAAAACCAGCTTATATGCTTCTACAGAATATACTCTCATTGATACATATGTGGCATAATATATATGAATCATTAACAATTCACACCAGATGTGTTTTATGGATATCTTTACTTATCAGATCATGGCTCAGCCATGTAACACCCATTGTTCCTCAGACAGACATGTTTAGAGAAACCAGTACAGACAAATCCATATTTCTAAACAATAATAAAAAGCATAATGTTCTCTATATATTCACTTTTTACACATTGAACTTGCCATGAACCCATCTTGTTTTTTTTTTTTCAGGTTCATGCTGATCACTTGCTGTTAAAGGCAATGATCATCCATATTGAATATAGTATCATCAGATACATTGTACACTTATGAAAATGCACAACAAATTTAAGCTAGAAATAGAGCCATCATTTTCTGGGTTTTTAAAAACACCCTTTTTTTTGCCAAAATCCACTATTTTACAGCCCTTGCTGCATCTGTCAGTGTTTCATATTCTGATACAAAAAAAACTGTATTTTGGCAACATAGAACATCTGGATTAGTCAGTGTGCAATTTAACCCCTTAAGGACTCAGCCCTATTTCACCTTAAGGACTTGGCCATTTTGTGCAAATCTGACCAGTGTCACTTTAAGTGCTCATAACTCTAAAACGCTTAGACTTATCCAGGCCATTCTGAGATTGTTTTTTCGTCACATATTGTACTTCATGACACTGGTAAAATGAAGTCCAAAAATTTTTTTTTTTGCATAAAAAAAATACCTAATTTACAAAAAATGTGGAAACATTTGCAAATTTCAAAGTTTCAGTTTCTCTACTTCTGTAATACATAGTAATACCCCCAAAAATTGTGATGACTTTACATTCCCCATATGTCTACTTCAGGTTTGAATTATTTTGGGAATGATATTTTATTTTTTGGGGATGTTACAAGGTTTAGAACTTTAGAAGCAAATATTAAAATTTTTCAGAAATTTACAAAAAAACAATTTTTAGGGACCACTACAGCTCTGAAGTCACTTTGCGAGGCTTACATAATAGAAACCACCCAAAAATGACCCCATTCTATAAACTACACCCCTCAAGGTATTCAAAACTGATTTTACAAACTTTGTTAACCCTTCAGGTGTTGCACAAGAGTTATTGGCAAATGGGGATGAAATTTAAGATTTTCATTTTTTTTGCCTAATTTTCCATTTTAACCCATTTTTTCCACTAACAAAGCAAGGGTTAACAGCCAAACAAGACTGTATCTTTATTGCCCTGACTCTGCCGTTTACAGAAACACCCCATATGTGGCCGTAAACTACTGTACGGCTACACAGCGGGGCGTAGAGTGAAAGGAGCGCCGTTTGGTTTTTGGAAGCCAGATTTTGCTGGACTGGTTTTTTGACACCATGTCCCATTTGAAGCCCCCTGATGCACCCCTAGAGTAGAAACTCCCTAAAAGTGACCCCATCTAAGAAACTACACCCCTGAAGGTATTCAAAACTGATTTTACAAACTTTGTTAACCCTTTAGGTGTTGCACAAGATTTAATGGAAAATAGAGATACAATTTCAAAATTTCACTTTTTTGGCAGATTTTCCATTTTAATATCTTTTTTCAAGTAGCAAAGCAAGTGTTAACAGCCAAACAAAACTCATTATTTATGGCCCTCATTCTGTAGTTTACAGAAACACCCCATATGTGGTCGTAAACAGCTGTACGGGCACACGGCAGGGCGCAGAAGGAAAGGAATGCCATACGGTTTTTGGAAGGCAGATTTTGCTGGACTGGTTTTTTTGACACCATGTCCCATTTGAAGCCCCCCCGATGCACCCCTAGAGTAGAAACTCCAAAAAAGTGACCCCATTTTAGAAACTACATATGGGTACATATGATTTTTGGTTGCTCTATATTATACTTGTTGTGCGGCAAGATAACAAGAAATTGCTTTTTTGGCACCGTTTTTTGTTTTTGTTATTTACAACATTCATCTGAAAGGTTAGATCATGTGGTAATTTTATAGAGCAGGTTGTCACGGACGCGGCGATACCTAATATGTATACTTTTTATTTTATTTATGTAAGTTTTACACAATAATTTCATTTTTAAAACAAAAAAAGTTTTAGTGTCTCTATAGTCTAAGAGCCATAGTTTTTTCAGTTTTTGGGCGATTATCTTATGTAGGGTCTCATTTTTTGCAGGATGAGATGGCTGTTTTATTGGCACTATTTTGGGGTGCATATGACTTTTTGATTGCTTGCTATTGCACTTTTTGTAAAATAAGATGACAAAAAATTGCTTTTTTAAACTGTTTTTATTTTTATTTTTTTACGGTGGTCACCTGAGGGGTTAACTCATGTGATATTTTTATAGAGCCGGTCGATACGGGCACGGCGATACCTAATATGTATACTTTTTTTATTTATGTAAGTTTTACACAATGATTTCATTTTTGAAACAAAAAAAATCATGTTTTAGTGTTTCCATAGTCTAAGAGCCATAGTTTTTTCAGTTTTTGGGCGATTATCTTGGGTAGGGTCTCATTTTTTGCGGGATGAGATGACGGTTTGATTACCACTATTTTGGCGTACATGCGACTTTTTTGATCACTTTTATTACCTTTTTTGGGAAGTAAGGTGGGCAAAATTTCAATTTTCTTAGTTTTTATTTTTATGGCGTTCACTGTGCGGAGAAAGTAACATGACCGTTTTATAGATCAGGTCATTACGGATGCGGCGATACCAAACATGTGTAGGGAATTTTATTTTTTTCATTTTTAGTGATAAATGTGTTTTTTGATTTTCACATTTTTTTTCACTTTTTCTTACTTTTTTTTTTTACCCAGACCTACTTGGTTCTTGAAGATCCAGTGGGTCTGATGTCTGTATAATACAGTACAGAACCTATACAGGGTTCTGTACTGTATTTTACTTACACTGAACAGATCTATGCTTTTAGCATAGATCTGTTCAGCACCATGGACAGCAGGACGCCTGAGCAGGCGTCCCGTTGCCATGGGAACCTTCCCCGTCTGCCACAACTTCGCAGACAGGGAAGGGTGAGTACGGGCTTCAGGGGGCTCTCTCCCTCTCCCATCGGGGGGCTGCAAAGGCACAGCAGCCCCCCGATGGGAGAGGGAGGGAGCCGCATCTTACTTTCTTACTTTCCATACAGCGGTCCGTACGGACACCCTGGTATACCCACTAGAAGCCAACGATTATTAGGCGGGAGGTGGGCGGGGGATCGCGATCCCGCCTCCCGCAACACCCCCCCTGCACCTCCCACCATCCTAAAATCATGCAGGGGGGGTGAGAACTATATATTTGTGCCACACTAAAGTTTCGCCGATCAGAAACAGCAGAAATCGCAACAAACCGCAGGTCTGAATTGACCTTCGGTTTGCTGCGATCGCCGATACGGGGGGGTCATATGACCCCCCCAGGCATTGTGACAGGATGCCGGCTGAATGATTTCAGCCGGCATCCTGTGCGGATTAACCCCTGGGGCGCCACAATCTCAATTTAAACTCATGACGTACCGGTACGTCATGGGTCCTTAAGGACTCGGAATCCATGCCGTACCGGTACGCCATGGGTCCCTAAGGGGTTAAGCTAGAAATACAGCCATAATTTTCTGGGTTCTTAAAAACACAACATTTTTTTCCTCCAAAATACCCAATTTTACAGTCCTTGCTGCATCTGTCAGTGTAAAATTCAAGGGTTATATACTGCTGTCATATTCTGTTATTAAACTGACACCCATTTTGGGCACAAATCTTTAATTGCGGCCTAGTCTGGATAATGGCGTGTGAGATACAGCCTTTACATACTGTGGTTCTATTCAGTTATTTGAAATACAGCCATTTTGGGCACAAATCTTTAATCGCGGCCTAGTGTGGATCAGTGCGTGTGAGATACAGCCTTTACATACTGTGATTCTATTCAGTTATTTGAAATACAGCCATTTTGGGCACAAATCTTTAATCGCGGCCTAGTGTGGATCAGTGCATGTGAGATACAGCCTTTACATACTGTGGTTCTATTCAGTTATTTGAAATACAGCCATTTTGGGCACAAATCTTTAATTGCGGCCTAGTCTTGATCAGGGTGTGTGAGATACACCCTTTATATACTGTGGTTATATTCTTCTATTAATAAAACACCCTTTTTTGGGCAAAATACAAACTTTTTCTGGCCTTGCAGCATCAGTATGTGTGAAATTCAAGGGTTATATACTGCTGCCATATTCAGTTATTAAACAAACACCCGTTTTTGGCAATAAAGTTCATTTTGTAGCCTTTGCTGCATATGTCATTGTGAGATACAGGCTTTACATAGTGTGGTTCTATTCTGTTATTAAACTGACACCCATTTTGGGCACAAATCTTTAATTGCGACCTAGTCTGGATCAGGGTGTGTGAGATACACCCTTTACATACTGTGGTTCTATTTTGCTATTAATTAAACACCCATTTAGGGCAAGATCCTAAATTTTAGAAATATGAGGAGAGTGTCAAATAAGGGACATGGCCCAGGTCGTGGTGCTGCTGGTGGAGCTCCTGTTGCAGGTAGTGAAACCCCTTCCTCAGGTGCGAGTAGGCGACAGAACCTGCAGCTGTATTTGGTCGGGCCTTATGCGGCTCTACGAATAGTGAGGCCTGAACAAGTACAGATGATAGTAGATTGGGTTGCTGACAATGCCTCCAGTTTCTTCACATTGTCTCCCACCCAGTCTCCTGCTGGAAATCAGAGTTGGCACCTGCAGCCGATGTCCATCAGTCTTTCACCTCACCCCCTTGCAAATGAGCCAAGCAGTCTGAGCCCCAAGTCATGCAGCAGTCGCTTCTACTTTTTGATGACTCTGTTAGCAGGGTTTCCCAGGGCCATCCACCTAGCCCTGCCCCAGAAGTGGAAGAGATTGAGTGCATCAATGCCCAACCACTTATGTTTCAAGATGAGTACATGGGAGGACCATAGCAGCATGTCTTGGATGATGACGAAACACAGGTGCAAACTGCTGGGGCTTTCTAAAGTGTGCAGACCGACATGGAGGGCAGGGGGTGAAGACTGGGTGGAAGATGATGTGGAGGATGATGAGGTCCTCGACCCCACATGGAATAAAGGTCATGCGAGTGACCTATGTAGTTCGGAGGAAGAGGCGGTGGTCGCACAGAGCCACCAGCACTCCAGAAGAGGGAGCAGGGTTCAAAAGCGGAGCGGTCGTCCTCTAGACAGTATGCCCACCGCAGCAAGGGACCGAGCACACCAAAGCCAGCTCCAAGGAGTTCCCTGGCGTGGCAGTTCTTCAGACAGACAATGTGCTGATGACAAGACACAAGTGGTTTGCACGCTGTGCAATCAGAGCCTGAAGCAAGGCATAAACGTTCTCAACCTGAGCACAACCTGCATGACCAGGCATTTAAGTGCTAAGCACGAGCTGCAGTGGAGTAGACACCTCAATGCGTTACATCCACAATCCAGCCTGCATTCCGGCAGAATTGTCTTGCATCCAAGACAGTTTCTAGGTTTTAATGTATCTGTTCACCAGTGATCTTAGTCTATACACGATGAGTGATTTTTGTGTCAGCGCAATGAACAATAGGCAGTTTCAATCTCCTAACCTAGCCAGTGAAGTAACTGGTGTTTAGTGAAGTGTCAGTAGCAATTGTGTTAACCAGTAGAGAGAGTGCACATCCCTGCTGATCAAACACCAATACATGAGATATTGAACACAGGGAACATATTTTTTTTTTATTCCTTTCTTTGCTCACAATTTAGTTTTTAATAGACACAATTAAAAGTTATTGTTTATTGATATGCAATTATTTTAATCAGGGTAAAGTTTGGTATTAAATGGAACCTGTCACCCGGATTTTGGGTATAGAGCTGAGGACATAGGTTGCTATTTGGCCACTAGCACATCCGCAATATCCAGTCCCCATAGCTCTTGGTGCTTTTATGGTGTAAAAAAAACGATTTGATACATATGCAAATTAACATAAAAGAGTCATATCTTACTTGTGACCAGAGAAGTCATATTTTCCAGCTCTGACTCATCTCAGGTTAATTTGCATATGTATCAAATCGGTTTTTATACACAATAAAAGCACACAGAGTTATGGGGACTGGGTATTGCGGATGTGCTAGCGGCCATCTAGCAACCCATGTACACAGCTCTATACCCAAAATCCCGGTGACAGGTTCCCTTTAAGCCTGTTAGACTAATTTACATATCCAGTTCAACAAAATGCACATGGTGACTACACTCAACCGGCACTGCCCTGCAGTCTCCCTATGCTCTCCCTAGTGTCTAAAAACCCTCCCTTCAATCTCCTTACACTCTCCCTTCAATATTCTACAATTAAAAGCTTTCTGCAACACTGTCCCTAGCGCATGTAACGTCACTCCATTACAGGGGAGATATTACATGGGATGGCTATCTGCTGATTGGCTAGCTGCACAGCATTATGGGTCATATCACACTCCCGGAAAGGCAGCTTTGTGGCAAATCGATTTTTTTCTAAACTTCAGATTGAATTCCTCTTTGAATACTTCGATTCGCTCAACACTAATCAAATTCATGACCATGGGCAATGCTATTGCTTATATCAGTGCACTTATAGACCTTGTTCACACAGATTTTTTTTGCTGGTGGAATTTGTCATGAATTCCGTGCCAAAAACATGCAGACAGCCTTGTTGAGTTTGCCAAACATTGTTTTCATATGGCCACAGTTTATAGCTATGACCTTGCCAATAAGGAAACGGCTTCAGTCTAGCTCCACTCAGTTTAAACCGCAAAGGGAGCCATGACATTTACATTGAAAACAAAGGCAGAGGGGTTTCTACCATGTGAATGGGGCCAAGGACTACAACATAATCAAATATCTTTAACAGAGCTAAGGATGAGGAGCAATGTGTGTAACCAAATCATAACACTGACTAATTCTGCAGGTATACATTTTTTTTTTTGACACATAGAAAATGTACTAAAGCATGGATCAGCAACCTCCAGCCCTCCATAAACTATAAGGCCTCTTTCACACAGGCGTCAGTTTTTTTGCCCGGATAAGAGGAGGGTGCATTGCGGGAAAATGCGCGATTGCAAAACATTGTAATGCGTTTTGCACTCGCGTGAGAAAAATCGTGCATGTTTGGTACCCAAACCTCTTGATGTTCTGAAGATTGCTATTATTTTCCCTTATAACCATGTTATAAGGGAAAATAATACATTCTGAATACAGAATGCATAGTATAATAGTGCTGGAGGGGTTAAAAAAAAAAAAAAAAAAAAAAAGTTAACTCACCTTCTCCTCTTGATCGCGTAGTTCCCGGTCTCTTTACTTCTTGAATGAGCTGTGGGCTAAATGACCTGTGGTGATGTCAGATCACATGCTCCAATCACATGGTCCATCACCGTGGTGATGGAGCATGTGATCTGACGTCACCACAGGTCCTTTGGCCCACAAACTGTATTCAGAATGCTATTATTTTCCCTTATAACCATGTTATAAGGGAAAATAATACAGTGAATAGACTGTCACCTAGCAACCATGCGTGAAAATCGCACCGCATCCGCACTTGCTTGCTTCTATGGGGCCTGCGTCGCGTGAAAATCGCACAATATAGAGCATGCTGCGATTTTCACTCAACACACAAGTGATGCGTGAAAATCACCGCTAATGTGCACAGCCCCATAGAAATGAATGGGTCAGGATTCAGTGCGGGTGCAATACGTTCACCGCACGCATCGCACCCGCACGGAAAACTCGCCCGTGTGAAAGGGGCCTTACTCCTAGAATCCTCCTTTCACTTCTGTTGGAGTTACAAGAACAACCAAGCAAGTCTGCATGCTGGGATTGTAGATTTGCAATAGTTGGAGTGCCGAAGGTTGCTGATCCCAGTACAAAAGCAAAACATAAAAAAACTGATTTGGGAAACCTATATAAAATGTCCAAATATGTTAATTTTGTATACCGATAAACACTGCACGAAAAAAAACCTATATATAATGACTGATATCCTGTTCTGTTATATATGTATGCAGCGAGGCTGGAAGAGAGACTGGTGATGGTAGTACTCATGGTGGCGGTCATCACTCTGGCACTACCTGGGCCATGCAGTAAAGGTAGGGGTGCACCTTTTCTTTTCCCCTAGCCACACCTTGGTTTGGTTTGAGTCCACTGCCTAGTGGCGGTTGGGGGTGCCCTTGGTGTTGGTGAGATGTATGGCAGGTAGGGCTCCCTTGTTGTACAAGGCAGTACAATAAAGTTGGAGTGCAGCTGGTTGTGACAAACCGAACCTCGCAGCCCCGCCTGACGTGACTACTAAGTTGGGATCACGCGGTATGGTCTTTTCACGTGACATATAGCACTGCCTGGGAATATTTAAGGTCTGCCTGGCATAGTTGTACACAGACACCCCCTGTCTACACGATCACAGGGCGTGAGACAGGGTGGCCCACGCGACCTCCGGCGTGGCACATCACTCACTTATAACCCGGACAGGTTTAGAAAGTCCTTTCATTTCCCCAATAAAACAGAGCCCTCTAAGCCCAGTAGACTGCTGTTGCAAACCACAGCACATAGACTAGACATCTTGTGATACAATTTCACTGTTGCTTTGAAAAGCTGGTCATCTCATGACACACATATCAGGAAATGTCTAGTGTAGAGGTAAGGAAGGACATGTGTGTAGTTTTTAACTTAAGTCAAACGTGTCTACTAGCATCCTGCTGGACCAACTCCTGGTCTCCTGTCTGCAGTTAGGCCAGGGCTCCAATGCATTTAAATGTGTAGGATTATCACATTTGCTTGTTAAACTACATTGCGATATGCATCCTTGGGATACTGCCATATAGGTTGCATTTTCCACAGCAGAATTGCTTTGGATTTCATGCTATACATTGCAAAGGGTGAAATCCATCATGAAAATCTGAAGCATAAATGAACATGCTGAGGATTTAAATTCCACACTGCAGGCAGGCCAATTTAAACTTTGTATTATTTTTTTGTGGTTGAGATTTCTTAAAATTTCATCCACATTGCTAGTATTTACCCATTTACTGTATCACTAACTATATTTACTATATCACTAACAGCAAAGAACCCCGTCCACCCTTGCCTTCATCTTCCAGCAGAGGATGAAACAGTCACTGGGCTCGGCGCATGCCCAGTGAAACATTTGAGGCAGATTCCCTCAGTTGAACTGGAAGAGTGGAGGTGCAGGCATCCGCCTCAAATGTCTCACTGGGCATGTGCCGAGCCCAGTGACCGTCTCATCTTCTGCTGGAAGAGCGCGGCGAGATCTGTCAGTGACACTGAAGGCAAAGGTGGGCGGGGTTCTCTGCTGTTAGTGATATAGTGTGGGAGGGACAACAGCGCTGCTGGGGGCATAGAGTATGATCCGAGGAGAGGCGCGCTTGGGCTCTACTGGAGGGCGGGCCTGGGCACTCAATGGGGGTGTTCCTGGGGACCTTTGAACAAAAATAACACCCCTCTGGGCACCTTATTGGCTCATTTGCATAATGAATACAGTGGATTTTATTCGAGATAGAAACCAAGCAGCAAGGAAAGAAAAGCACAGGAGATAGTAAATGCTACAAGACAATAGTTTTAGTTTAATGGTGATGATTCTGGTGACAGGTTCCCTTTAAAGTAAGCTAAAATTGGACTAGACAGTATAAGGACTAATGCACACAAACATATCTGCAGACCCATTCACTACACAGACCCAATCCAGACAAGTGTAGGAGTGTTTTTTTTTTTTTCTTTGCAGACCACAAAACAGATCTGCTTTATGAGCTGCTACCCACCCACAGAAAGTAAGGAAACAAAAGTGTTGCAGTTGAGTAAAGAATGACAAAATTGTTGAGACTTACACTGGAGAGCAGCGGTTTTGCCTTGATATTATTGAAACAATATGTGCATTTTTCAAGATTTCTTCTTTGTGGGATAACCCCTCAAAATTGACGCTTTATTATTACAACTATGGTTTACACTAGGACTATAAACCACTCTCCCGTTGTATTAGAATGTAGTCCTGTAGTACAAATTAAAGGGAGGCCATTTTTTTTTCTGCTTACAATGATAAATTAGACTAATATTTTGTCATTGATTTGACAGATTTACATTGGAAGATTATTCGGCAATTAATAGCAGTATTGTAAAGTATCATTATATACATACATCTCTACATACATATTTAGAAACTTAGGTGCTATATAAAATGATTACTTATATATATGCCCAAGCCTTGAATAAAATGATACAATTCTGTAATTCTGCTTTATAGTTCCTGTTATTTCTAGCTAGGATTCTTAATTACTTGTAGAAATGTTTCATGAGGGTGATGCTAATTACCTTGGGGCACGATTTCACAGATGGTTGGCAGGAGAAAAAAAATAAATAAAAAAGTCCTCAAATTGAATTTCAAACACGGAATAATTTAATTAGCTTTAACTTTTAGCTTTTCAGCAAAGGTATATTTTTTGCTAAAAAAATATAGGTGTGTATAAAACTACAACGATGCTTCAAACTGGTACCCCCTTTTCAGCCTAACAATCCATTATCTATATACAATGCAATTGGAAAGCCTTCCGACAGTTTCACATTTTGTTATTTGCAGTCTTGTGCTAAAATAAAAAAATACAAGTTTTCCCAGTCATTCTGCACTCAATACCCATTATAAATAAGTGGAAACAATTGTAGAACGTATTACAAATTTATTAAAAAAGGAAAAAAAATTTGCATGGACATAAGTATTCAGAACCTTGAAATTTAGGTCTGGGGCCTCCCGTCTCTCGATCTTTAAAATTTTTCTATACTTTACGTACTATTAAACTAGCAGATGTCAAAGATCACGATAAAAGATGTAGCATCTAGTGATAAAAATTTTGCTCATTATGTGCACTGATAAAAGTTTGTACATTTGCTTTTAAATCATTCATTACATGTAAAGATGGGGGACCGGAAAAGAGCATGTAAATTTCAAAGACACACCTATTGCCACCCCCAAAGCCATGTATTATTAGATTGTTAGCGACTAGACAACTCCATATTATATGAACGGATCTATTAACGAGGATTGATAATTTTTTAGTAAGCTAAAAGATCACAAGGGATGAGAAACAAGCGATTTATCGCTCATCTTTCAAACGTTCATACTTATTATATAACACAATTCTGATCCACTTTCGCTCACATGTACAAGAATCTGTACAATATTTTCTCCATGTAATAGGGCGTTTTGAATGGAGTCCACCTTTAGCAAAATCAGTTAATTGCACATGAATGGAAAGACACACCAATTTCTCACGGCTGACAACCAAGCCATGAGGAGGAAAGAACAGAAATAGGATGGAGGTGTGGAGGCGGGTACTAAAAAAAATTGTTGTACTGAAAGATCATAAGAACACAGTGGCCTTCATAAGTCTTAAATACAAGAAGTTTGAAACAACCAGATCTCTTCCTAGAGTTGGCAGGCCACCCAAACTCAGTAATTGGGGAAGTAGGGCCTAAGTAAGAAAGATGACCAAGAACCCGATAGTCACTCTGGCTGAGCTCTAAAGATCCTGTGTGCAGATGGGATAAACTTGAAAGTCAACCATTACTGCAGCTTATTTCAAATTAGCAATCCAAAGTGGGGTTTGGAACCGAGGTACCAAACCCAACTTCGCATTAAAGATGTAGAACTGAATACCGAATTACATGACTTTGGGTAAAATGAATTTTGCCTTAACAGTGGCAATACATTTTAATTCAGGTATCCATACAGCATTAAAACGATGTTTTAGAATGAATTGACTTTGGATCTATGATCCAAAGCTTGATTTGCTCACTAATACTTACGTCAATGCAATTTTAAAAATTTTCTTTCTAATAAAATGGCACTTCAAACATTCTATTTTTACTTTGTTATTACAGTATTGAGTGCAGAACCATGGGCAAAAACTTGTTTTTAATTTTAGCACACGGCTGAAACTTCCAAATGCAGTGTGTGTGTATATACACACTTTGCCCCCCCAAAAATGTACACATATTGGATTGCTGCAAAACTCAGCATGCAGTTATTTCTCAGGCAGATATATAAATGATTACACGTGTGGTCTGAGCTACTTTGGGGTAGTGTTGGTGAGAGATGCTGACTGCTAGACATGACTATATGAAAACATTTGCCCAGTTAACAGACTTTGAGAGAGGGCGCATCACAGGATTGAGAGAACCAGGATGGTCATTTCGACAAATTGGCCATTTAGGCTGTTCTGACCTAGCCGTTAGGAAGTGTTATGAGCAGTGGTTAAGTGAAGGCATGTACATACAGCTAACAGGCTGGCCCAGGCAGTCCACTAGTAGAAAGTATAGTTTGATCGAATGACAAGCTCGAGCAACATGCATAGTTTTGTTGTCCACCCTCCAGACACAAGTATAACCTTCATTACACATCAGTCTCTGCTTGGACCATATAGTATGTCATGGCAGCCATTAGGTGTCCCGTCATTGACAGCCACTCTTTCCTTCATTTGCAGTGGTGTCGTGAACAAGAAATCTGGACTACTAGGGAATAGAATAGTCTTCAGCAATTAATCCAGGTTCTGTTTGGGATCCGACAACAGTCGGGTACAAGCATGAAGGCTGTTTCGTGGTTTACTGCATACTGTTTTATTGCAGAGTTCCATATATAAACATATACAAAAAGAACACAAAACAGTGGCCTAAGGATGACAAAATGTTATCATGCAACTATGTAGGAGTTTTGGCGTTCAGAAAAATACTAATCTAAAAAGCTATATTAAAAGGAATCTAATGGGAATTTTGAACTAAACTACTGCCAGTACCAAGGGCTGGGCAGAGCAGTATTATGAATATCGAATTTTATTCTGGCAGATTCAGCCAAGTAGGTGGTGCTTCCCTATTAACTGCTCTCTCAACTGAGCTTCTTTACAACAACTTCCCCTCTGAGTGACAGTTGTAGTGGCTTCCTGGTTGAGTGCTACAGCTGTCACTTGGTGCAGACGAGAAGAGTTTTAAGCATCTCAATTCAAAAATAACTTCACAGTGAAGTCCCACCATGGGCACTTCAGAATACAGAATTTGGCAGAATAAAACTTCAGTCACAATACTCCTGATGAGAAAAGTTCCACAATATGCATTTTTCTACTGCTCTCCACAGGCCCTACCCCATCTACAGAGAATGGGGCTTAATTAATGTAAATGTCCACCCTTGAACACATCTTTTTTAACTGCACTGAAGAGTGGCCAAATCTCATCCATTTGAGGATATATTTTGCATGCAATTAAGAAACATAGTTCAGTTTACATTATTTTTACAAGCAAACATTTTTGTTATTAGTTCTTGTGCATGGCTAGTGGATTGCACTACAAACACAACAAATGAGGCTTATTTGACCTATTTTAGGTACATTGATTGCTTACACACTGGCTTTGAGGCTTATTTGGGTAAATTTACCAATCTTGGTTAATATTTACACATTCTAAGCTTAGACTTAATGGTCTAAGGCCTGTTTCACACCTGCTTTATTGTTTTTCCGGTATTGAGATGTGACACAATCACAAAACCAGAAAAAAACTGTTCCGTTTAGTTCTAATGCACCCTGAATGGAAAGAGATCTGTTCAGGATGTCTTCCATTCCGTTTTGCGACCGCACATGCTTCATGCTGTGGCTTTGTGTCTGATCAAAAATGGAAAAAAGGGATCAGTCACTAAACAATGTAAGTCAATGGTGACGGATCAGGTTTTTTTAAAGAGCCTAAAAATACAGATCCGTCACACATTGACTTTCAATGTATTTAGTGAGACTGAACATTTTGACCATCATTAGAATTAAATCTCAGTTTAGTGTCTGTTGTATTTCGAAGTGAGGTTTTCCCATCTTAGACATTTATGGCATATCCATGGGATACGTTATCGATGCCAGATATCTTGCTCAGCAGTTTTCAGAACAGATGTGTGCAGTGCTCCTAATATACTTATCAGGCAGTATTTATGGTTGCTGTATTCTGGTAGAGGTGTTCTTTGGACTGGAGGGTATTATATGAGTGCAGTAAAAGGTTGAATATTATATAAGGTGCACACAACTAGTCTTCAGTGAGTATACATGCAGTAAAGAAATGAAACAATTTCCCTAATTTATCAAAATCCTTCAGCAGAAAAAGCAGCCTTTGTGACCATTACGATCAAAAGTAGCAGTCTGGGGCCATTAAGGAAAAATGAGGTGGTGCCTAGAACAATCCATTGACAAAAGGAATGACACAAAAAACTGTGTACAGAAGAAATAAACACAGGGATAACATGTTGCAAAGATCTTTCACCTGGCTTTAATTCTGATTAGTCGATCTTACAAAGTGACAGAATCTGCTTTCTTAGGACTTATGAGCTAATGTACAGTTGAAACCTAGATATCAGATTATTCTTTTCTTCACAGCATATTCTATTCAAATGTACATATTTTTTCACAAAGACAATAGATGGTATTTGCCAATGTATTAATCCCATCCGGCCAAAGACTTTACCTCTAGGGGAGTGTGGCACCTTGAAAAGAAGCACTGTATTTAAATTTTTTTTACAGTGAAATTCATTACACCTCATTTATTAGCAGTGATTTAGCCCTTTGCCGGGAGCGGATTACTGCAACGACAACAAATTCCCAACATTCACCATAAAGGATGTACTCAATAGCAATTCTAAAAGAAATTACCAAGATGATCGATAAATTGCACATTAAATCATTTACAGGTTTGAATTTTTTGTAATGTGATAATAGGCACTGAAAAAAATCATTTTCTTGGCAAGATATTAAACAGATCTTGTGATTAGGAAGCCTAAGAAAGCAACTGACATT
Source organism: Bufo gargarizans (assembly GCF_014858855.1). Lineage (NCBI taxonomy): Eukaryota > Metazoa > Chordata > Amphibia > Anura > Bufonidae > Bufo > Bufo gargarizans. Next base: position 458,318,749 of record NC_058082.1, on the reverse strand, counting down.
TTTTAAGCAAGAAACCTACTTTGCAACATGTAGTAATTCAGTTTTTCTAGCACCAGTAATTTCCCCATCCAACTATTTTAATAAGGATGAGAGGTTGTTCTCTTAAAAACTACAACTGATATGAAAAATAAATTATACTCCAGATTTTTTTTATTTATGTAAAAAGACATTTCACAAATTCATTGTGAATGTACAGAAATTTAAGAAGTCACTTAAAAATGAAAGATAGTGTCCTGGATATACTGAATTGTGATTTGGTGGTGTAAAATATTTATGGGTAGGTTGTTATATTTGAATGTTAACAAATCAAGTGGCTTTATACTGAACACGATTTTCATATATTCTGGATTTAAAATAAATAAAAAATTAATTCTTGAGGAGGCAGTCCTTTGCTTTAATTTGTAGTTAAATGGAAGATAATAAAGATCAATATATACAGTACATTAGCTTTAAAATTGTGAGAGGAGTCGGAAATAAAAAATAGCACAGGACAAAATAAATTGGATTTTATTTATACTCTCATGGTGAATCGCCTTTTCTCTCACTATTTACCGTTATCGGCCAACCTTGAGCAGAAAGATTATCATGGACGTTTACAGGTGTAAAAGACTACAAACAAAGAAATCAAAAAAGTCAAAGTATTCCATATTGGTGGATTTAACAAAACGTGTTGGATAAAGACACTACATTTTTGGTTTACAGTTATACAATTTTGAAATTTGAGTGCTTCTCTCCTTTGCACCAACATGCTCAAATAAGAGGTAACGTCAAGGTTCTAAAATCTACAGAAAGATTGCTTTATCCACAACAGGAGGATTAAGACTTGTTTTGACAAAATTAAAGAGTACTTTTTGGAAAAAAACCCGACTGAAAAATAAGGAAATATTAGAAAGTGTTAAAACCAATATCTCACAAATTCAGGAGACTTGGATTGCTTCTATCCAGGAATGCTTTATCTATGAGAGTGATGATGACTTGTGTTAGATGTCATATGAATACTTTCTTGTACATTTTTGAGTTATGAATTTCATCTTGTGACTTTAATGTACTGTACATTTTGTGCTTTTGGAATTAAAACTGTGCCAATTGAAACAAGAAGTAACAAGATTGGGAAAAATGTAACCCCATCATCAACTTCCCGAATAGCACATGTAATGTGCAACCAGTAAGACAAATTATCTGCACAATCATCCACTGTGCCACAAGAATTATAAAATTTCTCAGATGCAATAAATGAATGACCCAAAAACATTGAACACATAATAGGAAATATATTTAAAAATAAAATATTGGTCAAGCTAAACTTTGATTCCACTCTGCTAAAGAATTTACAGGGCATTATTTTTCTTTTTAGATAATATGGAATATTGGTTTGAAATCGGTCCCCAAAACCATCTGTTACATAAATCATGTTTTGTGCATTTTGAACAATTACAATGCATAAAAAAACAATTTATTTCCTTAAACACCAATACTTGTCTTGACAACATGAATTTGAAATGGAAAAAGCAAAAAGAAAAAAAAGAAAATCAGTTGTTACCTTCCCCTGTTTACAACAAATTAAATTGAGACAAAATTACAAACACATTACACTACATGATTAATAGTAAAAATCATGTTTTCTTTTTATAAAGTTGCCCAAAATGCAAGGGATGTGCATAGGTTTACAACTTGGTTATAATAATTGTAATTACGGTAGTTCCCTCGGGTACGAATTCCCATGAACGGAATGTATGTTTCTGTAAGTTACAGATTTGTTCAACACAGATACACCAACAGTATAAACGCTTGCGACTGTCCACATGCATTAAGACCCACTTTCTATATGGTTTATAGTTTTCTTCAAAGAGACAGTATCAAATAAACTATTTTATGCAGTAAATACTTAAGAAAAATATCAAAGGAAAAAGGCCATTAAATGTGGTAACCCTCTTCCAATAGATGAAGGCTATGTGTGTAAATAAATTAAATAGTGCCTTTATTATTGAATGGATGACATAAGACTAAAAAGAATGTAGTGTTCCACCCCTGCTATGGTAACCAAATTCCCCTATTATTAAAATAGATTATAGAAAGCAGCATATCACTTGTGCAGTTTTCAGAGGCCTTTAAAACAAAAAGCTATGGTTTCCAAAAATATAACATTCAAAAGGACTGAATAATGCATATACTTTAAAAAGGTATATTTTAATACAATCTAGGGGAAATAAAAGGTTAAAAAACAGATACTGTCTCTTTAAATTTGCACTGAACGTTTGCTTTGTTTTCCTTCCCACCTATTAGGACATGACAATAATTATAAATTTAGATCACACTACATTTAGGTAGTCTCTGTGGGGCCAAGACCAGTTGACAGAATGCCAACAGAGAGGATTCTCCAAGTACTGCACAAGGTGATTTTGAAGTCATAAAACACCGACAGTTCCCTTGAAAATGGTCTAATAGACCCAGGATACAGGAACCCATTGTGGTGCTGTGCACACAAGCTCAATGGCTTCCTCCAGATGTCTAATAGTTTCATCAATCTCATTGTTGATAATTGTTAGATCGAAGTAGTGTGCATATGTTCTCTGTAGAAGTTCTGACTCCTTTTGCAGTCGTTGAAGGGATTCATCCTGAAAAGTAGGTTGAAAAAAAGCAAACAAAACATCAAACACAATATACAAACTTATTTAAATGACTTCAAATCACAATAACTGAAGAGGAATCCAGAGATTGAGAGTCTAAATTAATCCATACTAATTTAGCTATCATTATGATCTAAAACGAGCATTTATAATTATCTGCTACAGACAGGATCATCAAGAAACATCTCAAGACAGGTTACAAACTATAGGACACGAAAAGCGTGGGTATGTTTATAAAGTCGGCACAGCTAGACACTATATACAGCACATGGAGTTACACAAACATCTCAGTTTCACATAAAAGGTAATGGTCACATTTGTAGCAACAGAGAATAATATAAAACACAATCTCCCCGAGTACTTGTAAAAGAAGCCTGATAAAATATACATCCTCCTTTTTACCTTTGACGAAAATCACATTTAAAATACAAGCATGAAAAAAAAAAAGCCATTTTGTTGCCATAGCCATATGAGGACTTGTTTTTTTGTATTTTTATTTTGACATTACTTTCTGCTACATATACATATATTTTTCACTCCATAAGATTTTTTTTCCTCCAAACGTGGGGGGAAATGGCAGTGCGTCTTATGAAGCGAATACTAATGAGCGCTTCCATTATGGAAGCGCTCATTAATACACAGTAGAACTGGGGAGCTGTAAATATAGCGCTCTGGGTGCTGGCTTTACCCACCTCTTCCTCATTATTTGCCAGCACTGCGTGGTGTCCTGACTGTGTTCTGCATCAGGACATCGACCACTATGACCTGAAGCTAAAGGACATCAGGTCACAGTACAGCGCTGCAGAAAGAGTGCACTGGAAGTCCCAAATCATGGCACCGTCCCGAGCAAGAGAGGCAAGTTCTTTTATTTATTTTATGCCTGATTGATCTGAGGCCTGAAGAGGATAGGGAGTCTGATCTGAGGCCTGAAGAGGATAGGGAGTCTGATCTGAGGCCTGAAGAGGATAGGGAGTCTGATCTGAGGCCTGAAGAGGATAGGGAGTCTGATCTGAGGCCTGAAGAGGATAGGGAGTCTGATCTGAGGCCTGAAGAGGATAGGGAGTCTGATCTGAGGCCTGAAGAGGATAGGGAGTCTGATCTGAGGCCTGAAGAGGATAGGGAGTCTGATCTGAGGCCTGAAGAGGATAGGGAGTCTGATCTGAGGCCTGAAGAGGATAGGGAGTCTGATCTGAGGCCTGAAGAGGATAGGGAGTCTGATCTGAGGCCTGAAGAGGATAGGGAGTCTGATCTGAGGCCTGAAGAGGATAGGGAGTCTGATCTGAGGCCTGAAGAGGATAGGGAGTCTGATCTGAGGCCTGAAGAGGATAGGGAGTCTGATCTGAGGCCTGAAGAGGATAGGGAGTCTGATCTGAGGCCTGAAGAGGATAGGGAGTCTGATCTGAGGATGATAGGAAGTCTAATCTGAGGCCTGAAGAAGATAGGGAGTCTGATCTGAGGCCTGAAGAGGATTGGGGGGTTTGATAAGAAATAGGGGTCTGATCTGAGGTCTAATGAGGAATGGGGTCCGATTTGTGGATTTCCCTCCTCTAACTCCTAGGTGTGTCTTATGGTCATTTACACAGTAATTTATTGACAAATTTTAATTTTATATATTTTGGCGAGGGGATGGAAAAAAAAAAATCTACCATTCTTATAATAACAATTTGACTTTTTTCTATGGGCGATTATGATTGTGGTGGTACAAAATATCATTTATTTTTACTGAACAAATTGGAAAAACAAAGATGCGAAAGACAAGGGGGAAATTAAAATTTTTATTTTTGCCCCACAAGAGTACTTGAAGTTGCTTGTATCATGGTTTGTAATAACACTAGCAAGCAATTTTTAACGTATTGCCACTTCCATATCCTTATTGACAGGCCCAGGATTTCAGGATAATTTGACAAGAGGAAGCAAGACTGCTCTTTATCACATGGGTCCAGATTCTGCAGCCATGACATTCAATACATGAAGGTCACTGCATTTATACTACTGCAACAGGTCCTATATCTGGGGGGCTTCCATTCCCTATCTGACCACCCATTGTTCACATAACCGCTGAGCCAATTCTTAGCTTCAGCAGTCACCTCTGCATGAACAGCACATGACTGCTGAGAAAGGTGACTAGGTGAGTGGTCACGTGAACAGCAGATGGGACATCACTTTCAGTCTGATGGAGATTGGAGACCCTGGGCCAGACCAGCAGAGTTGGAATGAAGGGATCTTTAGAAAGTGATTCAACCTATTTTTGTTTTACAACCCTGTCTACTCGCTTGATAATGTTAAAGGGAATCTGTCACCTCATTATCACTAATATAACGAACAGCATTGCCTCACAGAAGATTGCAAATGCATTCCAAACACAATTGCAATGCAATCTGAAAGCACCATGTTATAGAGCAGGAGAAGCTGAGCAGATTGTTATAATAGCAATATGGATAATAATACATTAGTAAGTGGCTTGTATTAACGTTCTCTAAATATTAAATGCTATTTGCTGAAGTGACAAAAACCCATTTAAGTTGGATTTAAACGGGCCGACTGAGTGGCCGATTGCTATTGCAATCTCTCGTCCTCATACAGAATTAATGTTTCTGAGCAGCAGATCACTGTTTAGACAGCACGATCTGCTGCCCAGAAGATATGATCTGTGCTCCCTGCGTCAGCAGCAGGATCACCCGACGAACGAACTCCGTCATCGGGTGATTGGCGGAACATTCACATGGCCAGATTGTCGGGAACAACCGAGCGGTCATTCCCGGTAATCTGCCCGATACTTGGGACGTGTAAATGGACCTTTATACACACAATGCTATTAATTATTCACCTCCCTCCTGTACTGATGCAGTTTACAGGAGTTGGACAAAGCAAAGATATAAAAGTATAAGTTACAGGTTTTACTGAATCTATTACTACAAAAATATATCCTTCTGCTCAGCTCCTCCTGCTCTACAACATGCCTCTTTCAGATTGCATTGTATTATGTGGTGACCAGTCATCAAGGAGGGAGGACTGCGTTAGCTACTCATATCTTGGGATCGTAGCAACTAGATATGGGTCTGGTCTTTTCTTAACCTCTTACGGACACAAATTTCCTGGTGACCCGATGACCTGGAATAGGACGGTGATCGGCCTCCCTACCCACCCCCTCCAGGTACCTATCCCCAGGGGTGAGACCCTTGCCCTTACCAGTTGAAACCTGTTGTTGGTCAGATATAAGGACAAGAGGGATGTCCTTGTACTGTCCACAATTCACGGTAACGGCATCACCCCTGTCCGAGTTACCGCAGCAACGGTCCTCAAGCCCAATTGTATTGTTGACTACAATCGGTATATGGGAGGAGTTGATCTCTCTGATCAAGTCCTCAAGCCAAATAACGCCATGCGCAAAACCCGGGCATGGTACAAAAAAGTTGCGGTCTACTTGGTACAGGTTGCCTTGTACAACTCTTTTGTGCTGTCCCAGAGCGCTGGCAACACAGGGAAATTCCTCCAGTTCTATGAGGTAGTCCTCAAGGTCCTGATCTTTTCTGATTGAGAAGGAGCAGGCCGGAGTACCTTGGGAACTGCAGGCGCCTGGATTGTCCCTGGCCAACACTTTCCAGGTGTGGTCTCCCATACTGGAAAGAAGGGACAGTCCTCCAAAAAGTGCAGAGTGTGTTACAGGAGGGGGATACGGAAGGACACCACCACACAGTGTGACACGTGCCCCGATCATCCGGCCCTCTGCATTGACTGTTGCTTCAGGGAGTACCACACTTCCATGGAGTACTACATTTATAATCCTCCTCCCCAATTTTAATTCCATATAGCCACTGACAATCGAAAAAAACTATGGTTCTCAGAATTATATTTTGTAAAACTAAAATAAATAAAAAAGCAGACATATTCGGTATTGCCGCGTCCGTAAGAATCTGCTCTATAAAAATACCCCATGACCTTACCCCTCAGATAAACATGGTGAAAAAAATATAATAAAAATTGTGCAAAAAAAAAGGGTATTTTTTTGTCACCTTACTTCACAAAAAGTATAATAGCAAGCGATCAAAAAGTCATATGCCCCCCAAAATAGTGCCAATAAAACCATCCTCTCATCCTGCAAAAAATTAGCCCCTACCTAAGACAATCGGCTAAAAAAAACAAAAAAAAAACAACGTTGACATATTAGGTATCGCTGCGTCTGTAAGAATCTGCTCTATAAAATACCCCATGATCTAACCCTTCAGATGAACACGGTGAAAAAAATAAAATCAGCTATTTTTTGGCAAATTTTCAATTTTAATCCATTTTTTCAGTTTACAGAAACACCCCATATGTAATTGTTAACTGCTGTATGACTAAACGGCAGGGCGCAGAAGGAACACCATATGGTTTCTGGAAGGCAGATTTTGATGGCCTTTTTTATGGCACCGTGTCCCATTTTAAGAACCCCTGATGCACCCCTAGAGTAGAAACTCCATGAAAGTGACCCCATCTAAGAAACTACACCCCTCAAGGTACCAAAAACTGATTTTACAAACTTTATTAACCCTTTAGGTGTTCCTCAACAGTTTATGGCAAATGGAGATGAAATTTCAGAATTTCTATTTTTGGTAACCTTGCCTCACAAAAATGTAATATAGAGCAACTAAAAATCATAAGTACCCTAAAAATACTCCCAACAAAACTGCCACCTTATCCCGTAGTTTCCAAAATGGGGTTACTTTTATGGAGTTTCTACTCTAGGGGTGCAAATAAACCAGTCCAGCAAAATCTGCCTTCCAAAAACCACATGGCGCTCCTTTCTCTCTATGTCCTGCCGTGTGCCCGTACAGTAGTTTACTACCACATATGGGGTGTTTCTGCAAACTACAGAATCAGGGCAATAAATAGAGTTTTGTTTGGCTGTTAACCCTTACTTTGCTACTGGAAAAAATGGATAAAAATTGAAAATTTGCCAACCCCCCCCAAAAAACTACGAAATTCCTAAATTTTAGCTCCATTTGCCATTAACTGTTGTGGAACGCCCAAAGGGTTAACGTTTGTAAAATCAGTTTTGAATACCTTGAGGGGTGTAGTGTGTAGAATGGGGTGGTTTCTATTATGTAAGCCTCACAAAGTGACTTCAGACCTGAACTGCTCCTTAAAAAGTGGGTTTTTGAAAATTTCAGAAAAATGTCAAGATTTGCTTCTAAACTTCTAAGCCTTGTAACATCCCCAAAAAATAAAATGGCATTCCCAAAATGATCTAAACATGAAGTAGACATATGGGGAATGTAAAGTAATAATTTTTGGAGGTATTACTATGTATTATAGAAGTAGAGAAATTGAAAAACAAATCTTAGAATGGCCTGGATAAGTAAAAGCATTTTAAAAGTTATTCATACAAAGTGACACTGGTCAGATTAGCAAAAAATGGCCTGGTCCTTAAGGTGAAAATGTTAGGAACCCGGCTAACTAGAGATCGCCTTGACGTGCGGCAGACGAGCTTATATAATTTTGTACAAAATGATTTGCCAAGCATCTCTAACTTATTAGTATAGCATTTCCAATTGTGACGCAATTTTGTACTTTATTTGGTTTGCAGTGAGCTGTTGCATTGTATGTCTTGTTTAACAGTCTTGTTCTCAGCCATAGCAACGTGCTCCTGCGCTTTGGGATGTGCTGACTGACCCCCTTTTTCCTTTTAAGGTGAAAATGAGCCCAGTCCATAAGGGGTTAAAGGGGAAACTCCAAGTTTTCAAACAATACTAGAATCACAGCATTATATCCACAATGAATGAAATCTGTGAAACATGATTTCACTTTCAGCTGCATTAACTGCCATCCTGATTTCTAACACCTATATCTTGTGATGAAATTGACATAATGCTGTGGTTCTTGTATTGCTACCAATCCCAAGATATGAGCAGCTATTTCAACCCCCCCCTTCTTTAGACTGGTTTGCTTTGGGCACTTGAAACACCAAAGCCCGCAGAAGAAAAGCACTTTTTCTAGACATGGAATGAAGACACAAAGTACACACCTTTTTGCCCATAGCAACTAAAGCTAGTTTTCCTTTACTTAAGTTGTTTAAACCCCCCCCCCCTTAAGTTTTTAGCCAAAAAACAAAACACTTAGATGGCCAAAAGAATGTTGACACCTGACAACCCAACTATAAGATCTTCTTATACATACCATTCTAAAACCAATTATGTTAATGGAGTTGTCACACTTCAGCAAATAGCATTTATTATGTAGAAGATGTTAATATACGCCACTTCCTGATCTATTGTTATTATCCGTTCATTTCCATGGTTACACACCACCCTGCAATCCAGCAGCGATGGTAGTGCTTGCACACTTTAGGAAAAAGCACTAGCCTACGTGCGGATCCCACGGTTCCGGCTAACAGAGGCCAGTGCTTTTTCCTAGATTGTGCAAGCACAATGGACAGTAATACATTAGTAAGTGACTTGTTTTAACTTCATCTACATAATAAATGCTATTTGCTGAAGTGAGACAACCCCTTTGATGTGGAGTTGGGTCCCCTTTTGCTGCTGTAAGAGACTCTACTCTTCTGAGAAGGTTTTCAACTAGATTTTGGATTGTGTCTATGGGATTTTGTAGCCAGACAAAACAGCATCTGTGAAGTCAGGCATTGATGAGAATGTCTGGCTCACTTTCAGTGTTCCAATTCATCCTAAAAGGTACACAATGGGGTCTATTAGGACTTTGCGCACAGGGATACTGTTGCCACCAAGTTGGAAACATAAGTTTGTCTAAAATGACTTTGTATTCTGTAGCATTAGCATACCCTTTGACTTGAAACAATGGACCTAATCCATACCCTCCTCTTCCAAATTTTACGGCAATAACTATGCATTCAGGTAGGTAGCGTTCTCTGGGCATCCACCAAACCTGACCTGTCAAACTGATAGTGAAACTTCATCCTTCATTTCACGCCAGAGGTCAGTGGTGACATGCTTTACACCCCTCCAGCTAATGCTTACATTTCACAAGTTGACCTTAGACTTGTGCGCAGCTGCTTGACCATGGACACACTTTTAATGAAGCTACTCTGATGCACAGTTACAGCAATTAAAGTTCACCAGGCCGATGTAGCAGATCAGAAATATCACATATGGACTAGCAGATAAGGTGGCAGCCAATGATTTTCTTTAAAGATCACATGAACATGTGCTTGATTTTATGTATCAGTCTCTAAAGGGTGTGCCTGAAAAACCTAAACTCAATAGTTAGGGTCCATTCACACATCGCGTGTGTTTTGCGGATCCGCAAAACACGGAAACCGGCAATGTGCGTTCCGCATTTTGAGGACCGCACATCGCCGGCACTAATAGAATATGCCTATTCTTGTCCGCTATTGCGGACAAGAATAGGACATGTTCTATTCTTTTTTTCAGGATCGGAATTGCGGCCCCGGAAGTGCAGGTCCGCAATTCCAGATCCGGACCGCACATCGTGCGGCCCCATAGAAATGAATGGGTCCGCAATTCCGTTCCACAAAATGCGAAACGGAATTGCGGATGTGTGAATAGAGCCTTAGGAGGGTGTCCACATACTTTTGGCCATCTAATATAGCTGTATACAGCATATATGCTTCATTGAACATTGTGGATCCTAATCCATGCTGAACTAGTGTTACTTTTATTTAGTTTAAAAAAGACTAAAGAAGAAAAGCCTGTGTTTAGATGTATTTACTTGGAACCATGTCTTGAATAACAGAACAAACAGCAAAAACCAAACAGGAAATGAATGCAGAAACCAGCGACAGGTCCTCTTTCATTACACACTGAAATAAAAAGACCTATCATTCCTTTTCTCTCTCCTCCATGTTTCATTCTATTCTTTACTGATTGACCTAGCAAAGTCTAACCCAACCACATCTACTCTCTAAATGGGGGCATCTCTAAATCACAATACATGTCAACTATTTTTTTTTTCTCAAATGGCGAAATAAGCTAAACGTTAAAAGCAATATACATGTTAAAGAAGCATCTATCAAAATCTACACAGCTAGCAGTGAGGTTTGGCAGTTTGAGGTCCTCTCTGATACTTACAGGTAATTTTCTGCACCATCTTGGAAGCTTAGCAAAATTTGCAAGTGTGTAATTGAAAGGAAAAGACAAGTTTATGACAAAAAAAATAAAAATAAATAAGAAAATAAAATAGAAAACAGAGCAGACAACGTGAGGAAAAAGATATCTATAATCTAACCATTAAAGAGAACTTGTCACCAGGAAAATGCAATGTAGTCTACAGGGAGCACGGTATAGAGCAGAAGCTGAGCAGATTGATATATCGTTTTGTGGGAAAAGTTTTAGTATAATCTGTATTTCCTGCCGGCCCGCACTGCGCTGCACTAGATCCTGACAAACACACATCGTCAGGATGTAGTGCACGGTGCATGTAAGCACGCACTATGACCTGATGCTGTGTGACGTCAGGAGGACAGTGCAGTGCGCAAAGAAGAAGATAGAACATCTCTGGAGTGTCAGCAGCACCCCTAAAGGAGAGTTAAGTATTTTATTTCACTGGCGCAGGGGACTTATGGCTAGGGGAGATGATGGCACTGGGGGTGGGGTGAGACCAGATGATGGCACTGGAGGCAGTGGGGAGGCGCAGCTGATGGCACTAGCGGGGTGCAGCTATTGGTATTGGGGAAAGCTGATAGCACTGGGGGGCAGTTGATGGTACTAGGGGTGGGGGCCTGATGGCATGGGGGTCTGATAACGGCATGCAGGGAGGGCTGATTAGTTTTTATAAAGGAAAACATTCTTTTAATTAGTGTACTCTTATTAGAGTACCCGTTTAATTGTTGGATTAATCAGTAGAATACTTGAGTACAAAAATAAAATCGACAGCTGCAACCCTAATCAAATACAAATTTTTGCGTGAAGTTCGCCAAAATAAAATAGCATATGTTTGTCAGCAATTCCTCATTATACAAGTTTTAGTTGCTCACCAATTATTATAAAAAGAATTCACAGACAACTCCACAGAAGCTGCTGAAATGTTATTGGCCTACTTTCTAATATTTTGATCAATTTGGGATATTTTTATTTTATTTTTTAACATTACTTACCAAAATGAGTAATTTCACTACATTAGTTTAACAAATTTCACTGTACCTGAAGTATTCATATTTAGAGAGACCAAAGATCACATCCACTCATGTGAGACTGAATCCTGGAATGTAGCAAGTTTTGCTTCCACATTTGAATCCCATTGCTTCCCAAAGTGTTCAGAGTAGTATTATTCACTATTTGATGTACCAGGACACTGATCAATCTGTTTAATGACTGCATGCTATAAAGTGCCAGCTATCGTTACAGAGAGGACATGTATCCAAGTTCAGCCAGCAAAAAGGGATACATAAAATATAGGTAATGGCAGCAAGAAGGGGTTAAAGGAACACATGGAAACCGCACAAAAATAAATCAGCACTTCCACCGTTTATCTTTTTCTGTGCGTTGTTCTTATTTTCTCAAATAAAACGGAGAAATATATAAAGAAATCCTCTATCTGGAGATAAGCCATGACCCTCCTCTTCCTCACTATCCTATGGAAATCAGCCATGACCTTCCTCCTGTAAGGTAACTGGCCAGAGAAGACAAGTTCCAGCTCACTGGCATCAGGTAAGAGTTGATATGCTGCCCAGAGTCCACTTTGATCCATGGAGTCACCAAATACTGAAAACGATAATTCAGCAGATAAGAAACTCAACTGCTTTATTTAGCAGCTACTATAAAAAATCTGCTAAAACCACAACATCTTACGCGTTTTGAGAGAAGAAACCTCTCAGTCATAACACGTGCTGTGTTATCCCTCTCGAAAAGTGTAAGCAATTATGTTTTTTACAGATATGCTTGGTGGGTTTTAATGGTTGCTAATTAAAGGCGTTGAGTTTCTTATCTGCTGGATTATCGTTTTTAGTACCAGGAGGGTTCCTGTCTGCCCTGCCTGTATTAGTGGAAAAAAATAAAGTGACACTGAACTTTTATAAAACTTTTGATATGTCAAAGCGACCTTTGATTTAAAAAAATTATGTTTAGTGACACTTTAAAGGGGCATTTGGAACATAAAAAAAACAAAAACAAAAAAAAAACGATTAAAAGATTAGTTACTCTTTAGAGTAGTACTCCCACGAACATTTTTATTCTCTGACCTGTTATAAAGGTGTATGTTGTGAACTGTAGTGAAGGCAATCTTACCAATGACTATTTGGGAGTTATAGTCTCCCTTCTGATCCTCATCTGTGTCATGTGACCAGCACTCTGCCTGTCCTGTGTCACTTGGAGATCAAGAAAATTTAGACTAGCACATTCATAGTCACAGGTGCATATCCATCAAGCAAACATGGTTAATAAAAATAAATAAATAAAATTGCTGCACAACATTTCACATACAAACAATAGAGCTGAAAAATGGAGATCATTCTAAATTAAAGTATAATACCACTTTAATTTATAATGATCCCCATTTCTCAGCTCTAGTGTGTATGTGAAATGTTGTGCAGCCATTTCCTTTTATTTTTATCAACCATGTTTGCTTGATGGATATGCACCAGTGACTATGAATATGAATGTGCTAGTCTAAATTTCTCTCTAGTATATATTGAGGGTAGCGCCTCTTAGACTGAGCAACACCCATCTGCCTGGGGCTTCTGAGCAGAGTATAAATGTAGCTGGTGTCTACACTGCCCTGAATATTGTAGGCTTAGGCAAGTCCAAGAGAGGCGGTATATTAGTGTTAGGTACCCATCTGCGGAAGCCACCTCGACGCCTGGTAGATGGGCCCGACACACGTTTGATCAAAAATGTGTGCAAAGAGATTCTATTTTTTCATTTATAGTAGGTATAATACCACTTTAACGTAGAATGATCCCCATTTCTCAGCTCTATTGTTTGTATGTGAAATGTTGTGCAGCCATTTTTTTTTTTATCAACCATTACTGGGATATCAGTCAGTTACTTCTCCATTCATTTCTATAAAAATGACACGAAGGATCCCATAGGAATACATAAAGAAAGTCTTCCTGTCCATGCAAAAGATGCTGTGTTATTTGGAAATTCCACAGCTGAGGATCAGAAGGGAGGTTATAGCTCCCAAAAAGTCACTGGTAAGAAGATGACCCTCATTACAGTTTATATCATGTACCTTTCTTACAGGTAAGAGAATCAAAATTTTTTGTGGGAGTGCTACTGTAAGTCAAACTCCTCAGTCAGTCCGCGGTGGGAAAATGGAACATATCTGCAGTCTTCTCAGAATTTCTACCAGACTGCTTCAGGAACATGCAGAACATCCTGCACACTGACCGTGTAGACAAATCTCCTGTGTATTTATTGTATGGTTTCTGTGTTGTTTACACACTTAAAAAAAAAAAAACAATCACAATAGGTCAATCACAAACCAAACTAAAGACTCTGTTCACATGCTGTTTTAAGCTTTAGGTTTGGAGTAAATGGCAGGAGAATCTCACAATGTATACAATCGTAGGCCCAGCCTTAAGTAACTGCATCCCATGTAGTTCTTTACAAAAAAAGATACTCTCGGCAGATACCATGTCATTTAAAGCCTATAGATTTATTCCATATAAATGTCAGGATCAATCCTAAATTGTACCAGGAAATTTTTACAAACAACCACTCCTAGAACAGGATTACTGCAGTTAAGCAACCATAGTAAGTAACTTACCTCTGTGATGCTTGGGGTAATAGTAGGTGCAGCAATGAAGACCACAAAAGGAGCAAATTCTGCTGTTCTCAGGACTTTTAGAGCCTACAAATATGAAGGAGACCTTAGTATTTACAGAATAAAATGTACAGTAGTTGCAATATCAAGATTCGTGGGAACATGTACGAATGGTTTTCTGCGCAAATTATGGTGCGTGTCATATTTGTGCAGTAAATTGTGACTTTTTGAGCTTCTCTGCACTTTTCTGAAGTGCTGAGTAGAGGGGGCAGGGTGGGCTTCACGCTGCCAGACACATTTACTACAACTTTCATTAAAAAGTGGAAGTTATAGCTGAAGTCTAGACTTCAGGGCAGAGATGCGCCTAATTTATTAAGAGGCATCTGCTGCTTAATAAATTAGATGCAGGGACATCAAGACTGGCGTAGGAGTATGGCAGTCTTGATCAATCTCCCCCACTGTCTCAGTTAACTAATCAAGGGAAAGGAACTGCCATTTGAAACGTAAAGAGATTATCCTGCTTAGAAAACAAAACTTTTCAAACACCAAGTTGGGAAATGCTGGATTAAAAATTACTTTGGAGGACCCGGCATATCTATGCATAGCACAGACAGTCACATTCTCTACGTGGCATTGTGGAAAAATTCAACACTTGCTGCCAGGACCCCACATGGATTACAGAAAACGTATCTAGTGTAGATGGGGATAAAATACTGCTGCATGCTGCTGTATTTTGTCTGTAAACCATGCCGGAAACACGATGGAACCCATTATAGTCCACAGTATCTGTGAAGCACCAGCGGTGTCCAGGATATGCTGGAATTGGCAATTCTGGTTTTCTGTCCCTATACTGGAACAGAATAACATAATTTTGTCTAATTCTCCTATACATAAATTCAAATGGCCTAAAACGTTAGCAATCGAAAAGATGATCAATGCTGTGAACTTTGGTACTTTTTCATCAGACCTGGCACATGTGTTTCTCTATAGATTTAGTGTAATTACCTGAGGTTCTACATCAAGTATTGCAATAAGTCCCTGTTCATGGATCTTTCGTATTGTTTCCAGTTTTGTCCCATACATAGCATCCTCATGGCTGCCATATTCCAGATATTCATTGTTTGAGATATCTTGCATCATTTGGTCGTGGGATACAAAGAAGTAATTTTTTCCATTTTCTTCATCTTTCTTTGGAGGTCTGGTTGTGTCTAAAATATGGAGCATAAAAGATTGTCAGGAACATTCCCTAATCTGTGAAGACACCAGTATCAATTCTGTAGAGTTCTGAACTGAACTTACGTGGGATAGGGTAAGCAAATCTGTCAGGATGTTTAGTTATTAGTGTGTTCTTTATGTGTCGTCTGCCAACACCATGTGCACCTATGAAATAAGAATAATATGTATGCATATGTGCACAGTTTGCATCATAAAGGACATACATAAGCACACAGTAAACAGTTACCTAGGAGGACTAGTGTTTTCCTTTTGAAAGCTGGTAGTTTCACCACCTCTTCATAAGTAACCAGATCTAGTTGGTCAAAGACTAAGGGAAAAAAATAAGGAAACTGCAAATTAATCTCTTGTCAACATTAAGAGGATGCCAGTAAAGACATTTAAAGGGATCAGTGCAATATTTCTCCAATTCTCCATGACAGATCTGATGGAATTTAATGTGGTACCTTTTTTTTCATGCAAGAAATATAACACATGGCAGTCGGAGCCGGAAACCTGTCAGTACAACAATTGCCGCTGCTATATTTACATTGTTCACTTGTTTTTGTCTATAGCACCTATGGCCATACAAATGTATACTATTACTACTGCAGACTATTGATTAATCTCCTTTGCACAATTTTCTATTTTTTTTTAGCATGTTGTGCAGACCACATTGGCCAATTGGCCTTGGTCTCTCACCATGGGGTTTCTACTATAAGCAGCTACATTCGCCACTAAAAGCTGCAGGATGAGTATTGCAATGTAGATATGTCTAGTACAATATTACTTTGAGGAACAGCAGCATAAATAGAGGTGACAAGCAGGACCAGTGCCCTCCTTTAACCTTTTATTAGCTTTGGGAAATAGGATAAAAACGATTTTTAATTTTTTTTCTTTTTAACTAAACCACATTTCATGGAGTTCTAAATAAAGCAGTTCAGATATTTTGAGAGAAACTTCATACAACGGTGCACCTTTTTTCAGATCTGAATTTCTTAGATTTGTGAATGCAGTTAGCAATTAAGCAGAGGAGGTGTTCATTCTGGTTGACGTGGCTACATCCAAAGACACGCATAACGCCTGAATATTTGCCTTGAACCACGATAGTGCTTGTACTATGTTTTACAAACGCAATAAAGGATATCAGGATAGAAGGATATAAAGTACAGCGAAACCTCTCCAGAACACCAGCCATGATCTACAACAGATTTCTATGTGAAATATTCTCAATGACCTTGACTACATAGCCTATGTATATAGACCCTCTTATTTTTTATCGCAATTTGGCTTCTCTAACATGGTAGTAAGTGACAAGGTTGGACTTCAGCAGAAATTATTACTTAAAGGGGTTGCTCAACGTTTTTTATACAATTCTCAAGGGAGTAGACAGGCATACAAAAAAAAGTTTCTCCACACTTTTTTATTTATAAAATCCTGGTCCTGTGTAACAAAGATAATTTGGTCTGTGCTTACCTGTCTGTTGCGCCGCCATCCCCGCATATACAGTATATGTAGCTGAACAGGAAGGTTCAGGAACACATCCCATCAGGTCCAAAATGGAATTGCCCCAAATCCAGTCTGAATAGCAGCACTGGCAGGGTAAGTACTGATGAAATGATCTTTCCTACACAGGGCAGAAGATGCCAGGACTTTAGGTTAAGCCCAGAAGACTTCTTTAACTCGCCTGCTAAAGGTTCTTCAGTTCCAGCACGTGGTCCTGGTGCTCCTGGTCCCAACTGGACCAGAAGTAATGACATCACATCCCATCATCCACATGACTGCTCAGCCAATCACTGGCCTTAGCAGTCATGTTCTGTTCATGCACAGGCAACTGCTTAGACCAGTGACTGGCTAAGCAGTCATGTAAACTACGGATATGATGCCATCACAGGTCTGAAAGGGACCAAACTGGTTCTGCTGCATTTTCTCTTTCTTTTATAAGCCTGCCTGCCTCCCTAAAGGGTTTAAAAACTGTCAGACAGCCCCTAAAAGCGCCATCTAGTTCTTGGGGCAAAAAAAGTGCTGCAAATATTATAAAATAACCACTTATAAAATCACTCAACTCATCAATACCCTGCCAAGCAGCAATGCCAATAAAATGGCACGTGACCAAAAAGTCCCCCAACTGTATGTAATAATCCCTCACATAGGAGAGAGACGACCTGCTCTTCCAAGACATGGAAGGACAGGAGTCTCAACTGGCCTAGTTGCAGAGAAAAGCCAAGCAATGGAACGGCAGGTAAGTATCCAGTGGTGGGGATAACCACTAAACCAAGAACCAGGAAGGCATGGTAACTTACCTGCCGCAGCTGCTGGACGGCACAACAGAAGACCACACCAAGGTAAACTGGAACCCATACAAACTTACTGCAATCCAAACACCAAACGGATGCAGTACGTTCTGACACACAGGAACCAGTATTCCAGCAACAGCTCACAGACTTGACTTTTAGTTCACCCCTCCGGGAAACCAAGAAGCCCCCTTTGGAGGACACAACAGACAAACAGGGGAACATCTAGCATCCATGCTGGACATAAAACACCAACTGACCAGACACGGAACAACTAGACATACAACAACCCCAGAACATATACCCACACCAAACATAACAGGTAAGGTAGGGAAAATGGAGGAGACATAAGTAAGACATCGCTAGAGACATCAATGTCTCACTAGGTGGCCCTAAAGGACTGGGCAGATGGAACACCCTGGACTGCAGCAGAGCTCCTGCACAAATGACAGCTGAAATACAACTGACCCCAGCCAGGGAGCCACAGGAGATAAAACCCTAGTGACCACACCCAGCCAGGAAGTCAACCCCTCAAGCACCAGACAGTGGAGGAAGCAGGAGGGGAAAAAAGCACATACAAGCCGACAACTTGTTGCCCTGGCAACCGGCATGCACAGCAACGTGTCACTCGCACAACACAGAGGACGTGACACTCCCACTCCTCAAACCCCCCCAAACTGAAAAAGTGGGAACTAAATGGAACACCCAAAACAAAGGGGGGGGGGGGGGCATGCAGCATGCATCACCAACCAGCAAACACCAGAACCAGTACAACAAGGAAGGCAGTCAGCCACCACAACATAAGCGACTAAACCACAGAGACATGGACGATGGAAGACACAAACACAAGTGATGGTTCACACCTACTGCAACAATTGTCACAGAAAACCGCACTGTTAACAGCATCTCACCTTTAACCCTCCCTCTGGAGGATAAGCATGCACGCCAGAAAACGGAAGGCAACATGCTGAGCCCTCTTCCGAAGGCATGCACAGAGTGGCCTTAGTGGGACGTACTGTCACGGTGTGGAGTAGGGAAAACTCCCCACCGTACGATAATGGGTATGTGGGGAAGCAGCTAGGCCAGGATGCCGGGATCAGGTCACCTCCTAAAGCGTCCCTAATCCTCGCCCTAACTCCTCACTGTATGAGCGGACCTGGATGATAAGGGCGGCTCATACCCAGGATACCTAGGAACCTGAGCACATAGGAGCAGGGGAGAGACTACCTGTTCTTCCAAGACCCAGAAGAAGAAGAGTCTCAACCGGCCTAGTAGCAAGAAGAGGAAGCCAAGTGGAACGGCAGGTAAGTATCCAGTGGCGGGGATAACCACTGAACCAAGAAAGGCATGGTAACTTACCTGCCGCAGCTGCTGGACAGCACAACAGAAGACCACACCAAGGTAAACTGGAACCCATACAAACTCACTGCAATCCAAACACCAAACGGATGCAGTACGTACTGACACACGAACCAGCACTCCAGCAACAGCTCACAGACTTGAAATTTGGTTCACCCCTCCGGGAAACCATGAGACCTATTTCAGGAGGACACAACAGACAACCAGGGGAACATCTAGCATCCATGCCGGACAGAATACAGCAAACACGGAGCAACAACCCCAGAACATATACCCTCACCAAACATAACAGGTAAGGTAGGGAAAATGGAGGAGACATAAGAAAGACCACGATGTCCCACTAGGTGGCCCTAAGGGACTGGGCAGATGAAACACCCTGGACTGCAGCAGAGCTCCAGCGCAAACAACAGCTGAAGTACAACTGACCTCAGCCAGGGAGCCACAGGAGATAAAACCCTAGTGACCACACCCAGCCAGGAAGTTAACCCCTCAAGCACCACAGAGAGGAGGAACCAGGAGAAGGGGACAAAAGCACATACAAGCAGACATCAATGCGTTGCCGCTGGCAACAGTCATGCATGGCAACGTGTCACTCGCACAACACCGAGGCTGTGACACTGTATGCAGCAGTTATGTGCCAAAATGCTGACAGCTTGGAAACAGACTGGGGGAATCGCCAAAGCATCTGTTCTTGATCGCTGGGGAATTGAGGAGGTGAGTATTTATTTTTTTGCCATTTTTAGCATTTGCAGCATTATTTCCACTAAGAATCAGGAAACACTTAAAAAGATTTATAATAAAAAGCCTGTTTTTGGTCATAACCAGGGCAACCAGAATGAAAGCATCAACTGTTCACATTGCTAGCAACATTGAGGAGGACTTACAGAATGGATTAAAGTTCTGTATTTTTTCATTAAATAGCTAAACAGCTTTATTTGAAAAAAAATAAAAAATAAAAAACTTTAAATAACTAACGTATAAAACAAGCTCAATTGTTTACATGCTTTTAAATTGTGTGTAAAGTTTCAACTTTTCACATGCAATGATTCTTGCAAAAAAATTAAAAAGTCATGCTATTTACAGGATGTTTATTTGTAGAACAGTGAATTCTTCAGATGTATTTCAGCAAAGTTTTAAAAGCTGTTTTTCACAATAGTGACATTCAATAAAATATTTATTTGAAGAGGATATGGACTTTTTTTCTAGAGAAAACACTGTTCTACAATAAAAAAATACTACATATGGTGCATAACAAAACAGACTACACAGGAAAAGTGAAGATAAAACTATTAACTTTTCAATAATATATTTCACTCAGCTGCTTAATGTAAGTCGCAAAATGTAATGTTACATAAATTAGGTATATCGGATGGGTGACTACTAAGCAATTGCAACAAAGGATGCATCGGTCATATTAACAAAAAGTTATGTTCCTTTTAGGTTAGTGATGTTGCTAAAGTGAAGCACCACCTTGAAGACACTCTGAGTATAACTTTTTGCACTATTTCTATTGCAGGGCCTTATTGTGAGGTTCAAAGAGCGAAGTGAATTTGCTTTCCTCTGTGTTCCTGTAAAGGGAACAGATTGGTGAAGCTGCGCTGCATGAAACGCGGGCAATATAAAAATGCGGCCAGGCTCCCTCATGACGGTGTTGTTTTGCTCTGAAATGCAGCGGTGTTTCAGAGAAAACCTAGTTTAAAAACATGCTGAAAAAGGGGTAAGTCAATATGCAGCTTCTCCGCATCCTGCTGGTCTCTCTCTATACTCATATACGAAGGGCAAGTCATGTCAATGAAGCCGAGCAGGGCAGAGAGAAGCCAAACAACGTACCTACGTGCACATTTCCAGCTCATTTTAAATTTTTCTTTGAAACACTTTTCTTTGAAAGACCACAGGATTTCAGGGTAAGGGCTCATGCAGACAGCCGTTCCATGCATTGGGGACCAAAAATTGCAGATGGATCCAGACCTATTCAACTTGAATACGTCCGTGGTCTGTCCGCACAGCAAAAAAGTTCTGCATGCACTACTTTTTTGCGGTGCAGAGGCACGCACAGAAGCCCCATGGAAGCACTCCATGGTGCTTCCGTTCCTCTGTTCCGCACTGACCTTCCAGATGGCTTGAATGGGTCCGCA
This sequence comes from Bufo gargarizans, assembly GCF_014858855.1. Taxonomy (NCBI): domain Eukaryota; kingdom Metazoa; phylum Chordata; class Amphibia; order Anura; family Bufonidae; genus Bufo; species Bufo gargarizans. Next base: position 458,297,446 of record NC_058082.1, on the reverse strand, counting down.
TCTGTGATGCAGGATGCATACAGCCAGTGCCCGCATATTGCGGACCAACTGTTTGCGGGCCGCAATACGGGCACGGCTGTGTGCATAAGCCCTAAAAATAGCTTTATCATGAGGGAGCCTGGTGAGATTTCACATTGTCCTTGGTTCAGGCAGCTTGGACCTGATGATCAGTACTTTTTAATGCTTCAGATCAATGGGTTGCACCCATTAGCAATAAGGAATTGGAAAATATCTCGAGCAATATCTAAAATACACACAGGGGTAGATTTATCAAAAGTGGTGTAAAGGAATACTGGCTTCGTTTCTACCAATCAGCTTCCACCTTTCATGTTCAGATCTCCTTTGGAAAATAGATGGAATCTGAAAGGTTACTATGGGCAACTAAGGCTAGTTTCACACTGCTGTCTAAAAACCACTGCAGTTGGTTTTTCTTTACACCAGTTTTGATAAATTTCTCCCAGAGAGCGGTTATTATTCAACATAAATAGGAAGGAGTCCAATAACGAATAAGAACTATATTGTTCGAAACGCGTCAACGAGAGAGGGTGAGGGGGTGAAGATGTTCACTGGATGTATTTTTAAAGGATTATAAATAAAGACCAAAGCGACTGCTGTCTAATCACGATCTGCTGCCGGCAAACAACGAGTCAGTATGGGGAAGAGAGGTGGCATTAGCGATCATTTCTCCCCATACTGTGGAGGAGATCACTAAAGCTAAATAGCAGTGGTCTCCTCCAATAACAAGCAGGCGATTGGCGGGAAGGAACTCTTCCCTCCAGATAAATATTTTGTAATGTAATCCAGCCCTAAGACATATGTACAGATTTTGTGGTGGATTTGTCCATAGTGAAAAATTAGACCATGTGTGAATCCATGCGGAATTTTTTTTTTTATTATTATTTTTTTTAAACGGCTCTGTATCATGGAAAGACTATCGCAACACTGAGCGGTACAGCTCTGGTAGGACCCATACACAAGTCTTCTTGGTTATCACGATGTTGCCTCTGCAAATGTACTGCTCATTTTGCACATCTCTCCACACATAGTGTAAGATTGGGCAGGAGAGCAGAGGTGCAGCAATATTTTACAAGGAACCTGTGACACTGAATAAGGTATTTCATCTGCCAGCAGCAGGCTATAGAGCAGGAGAAGCTGGTCAGATAGGGAAAACAGTCAGCATAACTTGTACCATTAACTGTGACCGACAGGACCAAAACATCATCACCATGCCTGGCCTTGTCAAAGTGCAGAGGGTGCGACAGGTGCAGAGAGAGCTGAGCCTCTAGGAGTAACGGTAAACGCCCCTGTTGCTCCTAGAGGCTCATGTATATATAATAAAATATCAGCAATATAGGCACATATGAACATGGGACCAACACAGGTGCCTTCAGCTACCAAGCGCACATTTAACACGTCAGCCAGTTTCATAGGTACAAATCTGCTGATAGATGCCCTTCAAAACTCTGCTCCTTCTATGCTTAGGAGTCCGGTGGGCTTTTCTACTTGGTGATTGACAGCTATTGATAGTTCTATGGAATCTTTCCCCATAAGATCATGTATTAACCTGTTCAGTTTCTCCTACGCAAGAACACGCCATCCATAGATTGCACTTCATTTCCAGGGTGTCAGGCTTTCTTTGAAGGGTGGCCTGGCTTATGGAAACACATGAGCGTGTTTGCAATGTTTCGTAACTACCACTGTAGTGAACAGCAGCTAAGCAAACACATTACCTGGTTCCGTATTTCCTGGATTTACAGAAGCAGAGGAGCTTGTTCTACACTGTTAGCGTAGCTCAAATTAATTGCAAACATACATGGACAGCTAGCTTGCTGTTTCCATAAGAGAGGCCACCTTGGGCGGGCACTCTGTCCCATCTTGTTGTGGAAACTGTGAGATAGGACAACCCCTTTAAGTTGAATTATGCACAAAGAATGCAAGGCTATGTTCACATGGGTTGAATTTGCCTTAGGCAAAACCTCTGTGGAGAATTTGTGGCAGAATCCAAGGCTGAAACTCTGATTTCTGATGTGTAAATCAATGAAGGCAATTTGTATTTTTTTTTTTATGTGAATGCCGCTGCCATAATGAACAGTCTGTGGATTTTTCCAGAGCCTGGGACTGGGGTATAAAATACACCTTTCACTTGCATTACTGGAAGGAATGTCAGTGTATTCTGCCAGGATGTACGCATGGAATCTGCCTAAATCCTGAAGTGAGAAAATGACCTAGGGGCTGACCAAGATCAGACCTAATTTTTCCTTTAAAGGGGTTGTCCACTTTATTTATATTGATCACCTAGCCTCAGGATTGGTCATCAATATCAGATCGGAGGTGGTCCAACACCCCTGCTGATCAGCTGTTTGAAGAGAAGGCCACATTTCTGCTAGTGGTGCCTTCGCCTCATTGTTTACCTGCTTACCATCGCAACCGCAGTGGTGAGCAGGTGTAGTTACACCTAAGCCATCCCATTCACTTCAATGGGACAGCTCCATCCCATACACTTGAATAGGAAGGAGCCGTCCCATAGAGGTGAATGGGGTGGCTTAATTGTAATTACACTTGCTCACTGCTGCAGCGGTGAGCAAGTAAACAGTGAAGAGAAGGAAGCGCTCATAGGAGAGCAGCCTTCTCTTCAAACAGCTGATGAGTGGGGGTGCCGGGAGTTGGACCCCTGCCGATCAGATATTGATGACCTCTATCTTTAAACATGTTTTACTGTAGACATCCAAAAAATTTTAATAAAAAGACGATTGTAAAATGTTCACCGAGATGGTCACTGAGGGTACAAGTCCTGTTACAGGTAGTGATGCTTATCCATATGTACTACTATTTGCTCTATGTGTGGGACCCCACTTGGGATAACTGGCGTTAATATGAGCATTTAAGCTTTTTGCAATGCCATGTTAACCCCGACCAGAATCTTGATGTTGGATTGTAACTGTATTTTGTGTGTTTTAGGTCTTGCTGGCCAGACTGCATACAATGAATATATAAACTGACTGGCTTGTGCACTTATTTTTTTATCGCACACATCTACAGTCTGTGATTAAAACGAATGCTGCCTTAAGACACACTTTCTGTGCACTACTGCAGTTTTCAAGCACCATTGTCTTTAATGAAACTCATCCTTGGTTTTACTACTTCTAATGGCGGTTAATGCCTTTGTGCTTTCCATGGGCTTGCTTCATACTATAATTACATTGCACAGTTAGCAGTGCATGAAATATAGGACATGCTGTGACTGGAAAGACTAAGCAGGGTTTGGTTCTAATTACAACATGTACAATTTGTTTGAAATGCCATGAATATGCATTTGCAATACTATTAAATGAGCTGCTATAGCAATGTCATTAAAGGGGTATTCCAGTTACAGTAAATAAAGCTCATTTACTAGGTAGAATTTCAAAATTGTGTGGTCACTTGAAATACTCAGTTCCTAAAAGGGACAGCGGGATCCGTTTCCAACACACAGTGGAGATGTGCATCTGGCCATAGTTCACTTTATTATACGAGTTCCCAAGAGCTGCTAGGCTCAAAACTCGCAGCTTTGATATGCCATGACCGTACAATTGGTTGCCTGATCACAGTGCCACTTAAGATTTTACCATCCATGTCTGGCTTTTCTTGGCTGGTTAGATATATAGTATGGCTTGACTTTGTGCCTCCCTAAAAACAGCAGTTAGGAACCAATAGTAAAGTATAAATCAAAATAACACTGCAGCCCCCTGCAGCGAATGTTGGGATTCCTATATGTCAGAATCCTACTAGGGATGAGCGAACTTGTGTTTTCAAGTTCGGTGTACAGGTTTGAGTTGTCTAAGAATTACAACGGACCATAACAGAATTCTATGACGGCCTGTAAGAGGCATTCCGTCATAACAGAAGTGTATGCTGGCCCCAGACTTCTATTATTAAGAAATGCAATACAGAATGCCTCTTATAGGCTTCCGTGGTGCATGCGTCATAGAATTCTGTTATAGTCCGTGGTAGGGGAGTCCATAACGGGATTCTTGGATAACCTGAAAGCCGAACTTAAAAAACACAAGTTCGCTCAACACTAAATCCTACCAATCACACATCAGCCTCAAATCCGTAATATAGGAATACCCCTTTTAAAACTCTACACACCGCGTTGGACACTTTTTGGCACATGCAGAGACACAAGGCAAGAGTGTCTGGGGAAACGTGGGGGTAGTGCTTCCTCTTGAATACAGCCGAATCATGTGCCTTTTGGGCTAATTGTAGAGCAGATCCCTCCCTGTAATATGCTGCCCTTAAAGTAGGGCAGTATAGTAAGGAGACTGATCAGTTTTAAATGTTAGTGGCAATCTAAAAAAGTGTATTCCATTGACATTTGCTGTAAGCTGTCGAATGACATTTGCTGTGCAATTGAAGGAAACCTACTTTTTTCATTGATTGGCCATTTCAGATAAAGGAAATCAGTCTATCCTTCAAAAGGACTAAGTCCAGTAAAATATCTGCCTTCACAATCGTGAAATTTATCTCACATACAGCATCTGCAATTCATGATGTGAATACAGTACAATAGGAACTCAATGCATCATAAATCACTATGAAGCAGTGAGCTTGGTTCAGAAGAACTGCCGTCAATCCAGGAGATTGTGGCTGACCACTCAGGTGTGCATACCACCTTATTGTCCGTACTAGGTGGAAACTAGCTGCTATGAAGTATCCCTACATATTATTCATTTAAATTCCTGCTCATTCTGAGCTTTGAAGTCAAGGAGGAGATCCTATCAGTGATTGACATCTCTGTATACACATTCATAGAGGGATGCTCCTTGACTTCAAAGCTCAAAATGAGCAGGAATTTATCAGTTTTGCTGAATCTTTCCCCACAAAAATGACATATTAATCTGCTCAGCTCCTTCTGCTCTATAACATGTTGATGGCAAACTGCACTACATTTTCATGGTGACAGGTACACTTGAAAAAATTACAGAAGAATGACAAATGCTTACCATCAAATATACTCTAGTATTCCTTTGCTAGTATACTAAATTATCCATATATTTGATAATAGAGAATCCATGGAGTGTAATGTTAAAGTCATATCCTTAGTCACTTTGCCGAATATCTTTTTATTCCTTCGACTAAAGTGGTTATCTGGGAAATAATATTGGTCCCCTATCCACAGGATAAGTCATCAATATCAAACAGGTGGGAGTCAGAGTGCTGGCACCCCTACCGATCAACTGTTTTGGGAAGCTGCGGTGAATGGGGTAAAAGGGGTTATCCAGGAATGAATATTGATGACCTATCCGTAGGATAGGTCAATAACTTTGGCTCATCGGAGCAAATACATTCTAATACTGTATGGAGCGTTTGCTCCGTACAGTATTGAAACAAAGTTTTATGCAAATCGACTTTGGATGTTTCAGCCAAGGTCGATTCGCTCATCCCTATTGATTACCTATCCTGCGGATAGGTTATCAATATTCATTCCTGGATAACCCCTTTAGGAATACCTCACTTCCGGCATGAAGTCTAATGAAAAATCGTGTCACAGTGTATTACTCTATGTACAATTCACTGGAATAACTATTAGTCTAAGGAGTTTCTTTACAGGACTACAAGTTTAATTGGGTTGTCCAGCATGTTAATATTTATAACCTGTCCTCAGTATAGCTCATCAATATCTGATCGGTGGGTACTACTAACTCACAGCACCCCAGTTGAAAAGCTATTTGAAGAGGCTGTGGCACTCCAGTGAGCGCCGCAGCCTCTTCCCAGGCCAGTGATGTCACAGAGCCTACTTGCAGCTCAAGTGAATGAGCCGGAGCTGCAATATACACTATACAATGTATGGTGCACAGTATGGTATGTGAGGAGGCCACAGCGCTCACTGGAGCATTTCAATTGGCTTGCTGGGCGTAGGAACCCAACAGATACGATATTGATGACATACCCAAGGATAGGCCTTAATATCAAAAATCCCAGACAACCCCTTTAACATATGATGCCTGAAGGCATGACAAACTGCATTAAAGAGCTAATTGATAATGATGACCTATCCTCAGCATAGTCCAAAGAAAGAAGATGGAGGCAGCATGACCGGTAAAACATCCCTTTATTAGGGGAACCGCCAAGTGAACAGCGTGCAGGGGTTGTGACGTTTCGGCTGCTTCACAGCCTTTATCAAACACAAAATGCCATTAACAAGTGCCTGTTTAAATATCTTAAAACACACCCACTCATAAGAGAGTGGCCAATGATAGTGTGACTAAGGTGCTGAGGTCATCACAGATGCGTCCTCAGGTGCTCCTACTACATGTGTCAAACAATCATACATATTAGATCCTTATCGCCCACATACCTGACAGGCACACATGTGCCTCGGCGTTCACAAGCGCCAGGCGCGCATGACAGGAAAGAGAGGGTCACGTCACTGCCTGTTTCCTTAGGATCAGCTGCTCGCAGTGCGGCTCCGCCCACCCGATCTCACGTCATCCTATCTCCCCCGTCGTGCGCGCCGTTGTCAGGGACGCCTCCGGGCTGGTCCGCCCCTACCCCACAAGACGGGTGCGATAACTCCACCCCACCGCATCCGCAGTATTCACGATCCAAACCTAGATCGGATTAGGCTGCAATGCTGTTCTGCATTCCCTTCACAGCTTACGGCAACGATGGGGGACGTCCACAAAGGAGGCGGTGTCATCACGTCATCAGCCGAAACCCGGCCCTGATGACATCACAGTCCCGCCTCTCCAGTGTCCGATCCACCCCGCATTGCCGAAGCTGCAACCTCGGTCTAGCCCCATCCTTTGCTGCGGTGCGTGAAGGGAGAAATCCACACTCATCTAGGGGTCACGGATTGGACCCAAGCCTTAGTTCTATGGCATGCCGTACTCCATGTGGGCTAGGAAAAAGTGAGAAACGTGCCTTAATAAAAAACAAACTACAGTTAAAAACATTACACAGAGAACCAGTTCAAAGGTCACTCAGGCTCATTACACATTCGTTATCGGAAAATCTATGTTCATCCCATAAGGTTGGAGGGCTCTCATTTCAAAAATCCACCTAAGTTCTTTCTTCTGTAGAATCCGATCCTTGTCCCCCCCACGTCTCAGAGGGCCAACCGAATCAATGATTCTGAATCGGAGTTGGTTGACCGAGTGCCCACGCTCCAGGAAATGTTTTGCCACCGGCTTGTCAATCTGGGCCCTACGGATGTTACTCTTGTGGGAATTGATGCGTTCCCTGGCTTCCATAGTGGTCTCCCCAATGTAGATGAGGCCACATGGGCACGTGATCATGTATATCACGTCCCGTGACCTGCATGTGAAAAAGTTTTTGATCTTATAAGGCTTGCCGCTATAGGGATGGGCAAAGGTATCACCCTTCAGCATATTGCCACAGTTACAACACCCAAGGCAGGGAAAACATCCCAACTTCCTTGGTGCCAGATACCTTTGCCCATCCCCATGCGGCTCCCCAACCTCGGTCTTCACCAATCTGTCACGCAGGTTGGTCCCTCTCTTGTATGCCATCATGGGGAAACCCACAAATTCCTCTACCATGGGCAAACCTTTTTGTAAAATGTGCCATTCTTTGCGTATAATACGCGCTATATCACCACTTTTGGATCCATATGTCGAGACAAACGGAATCCGTTTAGAATCCCTCTCCTTCTTCTTTCCCTGGAACGTGGACTCCCGGTCAACCTCCCCCACTTTTTGTGAGATCTTCTCTACCAACCGTCGTGGGTACCCCCTCTCAAGGAATTTCTTCCCCATCTCCTCCACCCTTATCCCAAATTGCTCTTCCCCCGATACCACCCGTCTCACCCTCAACATCTGACTCCACGGTAACGACTCAACCATCCGTCGTGGATGACTGCTCCTAAAATCTAACAAATTATTCCTATCTGTAGGTTTGTGGAAAATGTCAGTCTCGATACCCCCATCCCTGACATATACCATCACATCGAGAAATTGCAAAGATACTGTGGACATTGTCATGGTGAACCCGAGCCCGGGCACCATACCATTGAGATACCCAAAAAAGTGCTCTAATTCACCTTGAGAGCCTCCCCACACCACGAAAATGTCGTCGATGTAGCGCCACCAGCACCGGGCTTTCCCGAACAGAGCCGCTTGGTAAATGAGTCTGTCCTCCACCTCCGCCATAAACATGTTGGCATACGTGGGCGCCACGTTCGAACCCATGGCCACTCCGCGCAATTGTTGATAATAGGTGCTCCCGAAACGGAAGTAGTTCCGCCTCAGGACCACCTCTAGGAGATGGAGGACAAAGTCACGGCCGCCCAGGGAGAGCCCGGTGCTGGCCAGGGCCACATCGACGACATTCAACCCGTAAGTGTGCTCTATGGAGGTATATAGAGAGACTACATCGAAACTGACAAGGATGGGATCGGCAGGTAAACTCAGTTCTCTGAGTTTCAACAAAAAATGACTCGTATCCCTGATATAGGAAGGGGCGCTGGTGGCATGGATTCGCAAAACCCTGTCAAGGAATATGGCTATATTGCTAAAAATCGAATCCCTGCCCGACACAATCGGCCGACCAGGGGGGTCGACCAAGCTTTTATGTATCTTGGGAAGTACATAGAACAGGGGAGTGACCGGGTGTGTGACCAGGAGAAAGTCCCTGACATCCTTATCGATGATACCCTCCACCAGGGCTTCACCGATAATTGTTTCTAAGTCACGTTTGATGTCCCATTTGGGATCATTCTGAAGCTCAATATATACCTCCCGGTCACCCAGCTGTCTATGTACCTCCCGTTCGTAGCTTGTTGTGTCCATCACCACCACCGCCCCTCCCTTATCAGCAGATTTAATCGTCAGGGATTTGTCACCTGTCAGTTGTCTAAGTGCCTCTTTCTCCCCCCTTGTCAGGTTCGATGTAGCCCTCCTCTCCTTATGTTCTCTCAATGTCTCAATCTGTTTAGAAACAATATCAATATATGCCTCCACAACGTGGTGGAAGCCAGGGAACGCATCAATTCCCACAAGAGTAACATCCGTAGGGCCCAGATTGACAAGCCGGTGGCAAAACATTTCCTGGAGCGTGGGCACTCGGTCAACCAACTCCGATTCAGAATCATTGATTCGGTTGGCCCTCTGAGACGTGGGGGGGACAAGGATCGGATTCTACAGAAGAAAGAACTTAGGTGGATTTTTGAAATGAGAGCCCTCCAACCTTATGGGATGAACATAGATTTTCCGATAACGAATGTGTAATGAGCCTGAGTGACCTTTGAACTGGTTCTCTGTGTAATGTTTTTAACTGTAGTTTGTTTTTTATTAAGGCACGTTTCTCACTTTTTCCTAGCCCACATGGAGTACGGCATGCCATAGAACTAAGGCTTGGGTCCAATCCGTGACCCCTAGATGAGTGTGGATTTCTCCCTTCACGCACCGCAGCAAAGGATGGGGCTAGACCGAGGTTGCAGCTTCGGCAATGCGGGGTGGATCGGACACTGGAGAGGCGGGACTGTGATGTCATCAGGGCCGGGTTTCGGCTGATGACGTGATGACACCGCCTCCTTTGTGGACGTCCCCCATCGTTGCCGTAAGCTGTGAAGGGAATGCAGAACAGCATTGCAGCCTAATCCGATCTAGGTTTGGATCGTGAATACTGCGGATGCGGTGGGGTGGAGTTATCGCACCCGTCTTGTGGGGTAGGGGCGGACCAGCCCGGAGGCGTCCCTGACAACGGCGCGCACGACGGGGGAGATAGGATGACGTGAGATCGGGTGGGCGGAGCCGCACTGCGAGCAGCTGATCCTAAGGAAACAGGCAGTGACGTGACCCTCTCTTTCCTGTCATGCGCGCCTGGCGCTTGTGAACGCCGAGGCACATGTGTGCCTGTCAGGTATGTGGGCGATAAGGATCTAATATGTATGATTGTTTGACACATGTAGTAGGAGCACCTGAGGACGCATCTGTGATGACCTCAGCACCTTAGTCACACTATCATTGGCCACTCTCTTATGAGTGGGTGTGTTTTAAGATATTTAAACAGGCACTTGTTAATGGCATTTTGTGTTTGATAAAGGCTGTGAAGCAGCCGAAACGTCACAACCCCTGCACGCTGTTCACTTGGCGGTTCCCCTAATAAAGGGATGTTTTACCGGTCATGCTGCCTCCATCTTCTTTCTTTGGACTGTTCATGAAGGAGCCCTGATGAATCTTGGACTCCAGGTAGGCTGCTGCATACCGGATGACCTCAAGCTCTGGTGAGTGCGATTCCAATACTAATTTTTCTGTTACTATCCTCAGCATAGGTTATCATTATCAGATCAGAGGAAGTCCAAGTCCCGACGCCCCCACCTATCAGCTGTTCTAGGTAGCTGCCGTACTCACAGGAGCTCTAGTGAAAGCAAGCCAGCTCGCAGCAGCTCATCAAGCACAGTGCTGTACATAGTATAGTGGCTGTGCTTGGTATAACATCTCAGCCCCATTCACTTCAACGGGGCTGTGGTGAAATTAGGCCATGTGACTGATGTATGGTGATGTCACATGTCCTAGGAAGATGCTGCGGTGCTCACAGAGCGCCCAGCCTCTACCAGATGATCAGTGGGGATGCCGGGAGTCATGGCCCAGCCATTCGAATATTTATGACCTAGCCTGAGGATAGGTCATCAACATAATTTACCGGAGAACCCTTTTTATATATTTTATTAACTTACTTTTTTATATAGGGGGCAGAAAGAAAAAAATAACTTATCTAGCTCATAAAATGGCAACACAAAACACTTAAACAAGAAATATGAAAATGGTAACATATGCTTAGCAGCAAATTATGATGCTAAAGAAACATACACAAGATAATGGTGTAAATAGGCAGCACTGAAAGTAAAACATTCAGGCAATTTTTATTTTTTTTGTTCTATGTTTAAAACTGAGGAATAAAATTATTGAAAGTCAAACATTAAAATGAAAAATAAAAAAGCAGGCATCATCACTTGACAGGTTACTTACATGCACAGAGGCCATTGGGGGAAAGACAGCATGAAAAATGCACAGGGGTCAGATATGGATTGCAATATATTAATGAAACAGTTTCTAATATGCACAAAATAAAAATATAGACGCAAAGCATATAACACACAAACACACAACACTTTGTTCATTTCACATTACACATTTAAAATCTTATCTAAAATATGCAATAATTCTGCAAACTTTGTTTTACTTGTTACAGTTTAAATTTTTACCTAAAGAGCAAAGTCATTGCTCTGGTTGGAAACAAACATTTTTGACTCTGACTCTTCAGGAGAAATATTTATGGCATTTTGACAGGATAAGCATTAAAGGTTTGATTGGTGGTGGGTATGACACGGAGGACCTTATTGTATATCCTCTCAATATGCCATCTGTATTTATGGTTGAAAACCAACCTCTCAGTGGAAGGACATGAAATGGCAGCATAAATGTCCGCTACACTTCAACTCTGTGCTCTGGATGCACAGTTCCATCTACTATCCTGAACTCACAGCAGGTTTTCAAGTGGAGTCAGGCTTTAAATATGAGGACTAGAATTCAGCTTTGTCCTCAAATAATATTTAAAATGAGGATAATTAAATAGATACTATAAGCCAGTGTCTAGCACTGCTGGCTAAGGAATAACCAATCTCAATATTAATGTTGCTGTTCTGGGCCATATACATAAAATAATCATTTTTGACAAGACTGGAAAAACATTTGAGACAAGAAAATATTTGAAGTATTCCTAAAACAGCATAAACATAATTGTGTACATGTAATATTAAAGGGATTTTCAGGGACCGTACAAAACTGTGTGTGGGGGGGAGGCCAGGAACACTATGATATTAAAAATAAACTTACCTACTCAGTCCTGCATTCCAGTGCCACCAATCCAGGGCTACTGGTAGTATATGCATCTGGCACTGCAGGGAAGACTAGCCCAACTACTCCATGTAACCGCTGCCGAGGTTAAAGAAGCACTCCCACCATTTTTTTTGTTCTCTGACCAGTTAGACAGGTGCATGATGTAAACTGTAGTGAAGGTAATATTCTTACCAGTGACTGTATTTGTGAGTTATAACCTCCCTTCTCATGCTCAGCTGTGTCATGTGACTAGGGCTGCAGCTAACGATTATTTGCCGATTAATTTCTACGATTAATCGATTAAATCGGGAAAAACAACAAAATTACAAAACAGAGAGGTTTATATGATCTTACTTGAAAAATTATGTTCAAAGGCCATATTAAAACAAATTGTGGACGACACTATTATGGGGGATCTGTGGACGACACTATTATGGGGGATCTGTGGACGACACTTATGGGGGATCTGTGGACGACACTTATGGGGGATCTGTGGACGACACTTATGGGGGATCTGTGGACGACACTTATGGGGGATCTGTGGACGACACTTATGGGGGATCTGTGGACGACACTTATGGGGGATCTGTGGACGACACTTATGGGGGATCTGTGGACGACACTTATGGGGGATCTGTGGACGACACTTATGGGGGATCTGTGGACGACACTTATGGGGGATCTGTGGACGACACTTATGGGGGATCTGTGGACGACACTTATGGGGGATCTGTGGACGACACTTATGGGGGATCTGTGGACGACACTTATGGGGGATCTGTGGACGACACTTATGGGGGATCTGTGGACGACACTTATGGGGGATCTGTGGACGACACTTATGGGGGATCTGTGGACGACACTTATGGGGGATCTGTGGACGACACTTATGGGGGATCTGTGGACGACACTTATGGGGGATCTGTGGACGACACTTAGGCCTTGGGGATCTGTGGACGACACTTATGGGGGATCTGTGGACGACACTTATGGGGGATCTGTGGACGACACTTATGGGGGATCTGTGGACGACACTTATGGGGGATCTGTGGACGACACTTATGGGGGATCTGTGGACGACACTTATGGGGGATCTGTGGACGACACTTATGGGGGATCTGTGGACGACACTTATGGGGATCTGTGGACGACACTTATGGGGGATCTGTGGACGACACTTATGGGGGATCTGTGGACGACACTTATGGGGGATCTGTGGACGACACTTATGGGGGATCTGTGGACGACACTTATGGGGGATCTGTGGACGACACTTATGGGGGATCTGTGGACGACACTTATGGGGGATCTGTGGACGACACTTATGGGGGATCTGTGGGACGACACTTATGGGGGATCTGTGGACGACACTTATGGGGGATCTGGGAGACACTATGGGGATCTGTGGACGACACTTATGGGGGATCTGTGGACGACACTTATGGGGGGATCTGTGGACGACACTTATGGGGGATCTGTGGACGACACTTATGGGGGATCTGTGGACGACACTTATGGGGGATCTGTGGACGACACTTATGGGGGATCTGTGGACGACACTTATGGGGGATCTGTGGACGACACTTATGGGGGATCTGTGGACGACACTTATGGGGGATCTGTGGACGACACTTATGGGGGATCTGTGGACGACACTTATGGGGGATCTGTGGACGACACTTATGGGGGATCTGTGGACGACACTTATGGGGGATCTGTGGACGACACTTATGGGGGATCTGTGGACGACACTTATGGGGGATCTGTGGACGACACTTATGGGGGATCTGTGGACGACACTTATGGGGGATCTGTGGACGACACTTATGGGGGATCTGTGGACGACACTTATGGGGGATCTGTGGACGACACTTATGGGGGATCTGTGGACGACACTTATGGGGGATCTGTGGACGACACTTATGGGGGATCTGTGGACGACACTTATGGGGGATCTGTGGACGACACTATATGGGGGATCTGTGGACGACACTTATGGGGGATCTGTGGACGACACTTATGGGGATCTGTGGACGACACTATATGGGGGATCTGTGGACGACACTATTATGGGGGATCTGTGGACGACACTATATGGGGGATCTGTGGACGACACTATTATGGGGGATCTGTGGACGACACTATTATGGGGGATCTGTGGACGACACTATTATGGGGGATCTGTGGACGACACTATTATGGGGGATCTGTGGACGACACTATTATGGGGGATCTGTGGACGACACTATTATGGGGGATCTGTGGACGACACTATTATGGGGGATCTGTGGACGACACTATTATGGGGATCTGTGGACGACACTATTATGGGGGATCTGTGGACGACACTATTATGGGGGATCTGTGGACGACACTATTATGGGGGATCTGTGGACGACACTATTATGGGGGATCTGTGGACGACACTATTATGGGGGATCTGTGGACGACACTATTATGGGGGATCTGTGGACGACACTATTATGGGGGATCTGTGGACGACACTATTATGGGGGATCTGTGGACGACACTATTATGGGGGATCTGTGGACGACACTATTATGGGGGATCTGTGGACGACACTATTATGGGGGATCTGTGGACGACACTATTATGGGGGATCTGTGGACGACACTATTATGGGGGATCTGTGGACGACACTATTATGGGGGATCTGTGGACGACACTATTATGGGGGATCTGTGGACGACACTATTATGGGGGATCTGTGGACGACACTATTATGGGGGATCTGTGGACGACACTATTATGGGGGATCTGTGGACGACACTATTATGGGGGATCTGTGGACGACACTTATGGGGGATCTGTGGACGACACTTATGGGGGATCTGTGGACGACACTTATGGGGGATCTGTGGACGACACTTATGGGGGATCTGTGGACGACACTTATGGGGGATCTGTGGACGACACTTATGGGGGATCTGTGGACGACACTTATGGGGGATCTGTGGACGACACTATTATGGGGGATCTGTGGACGACACTATTATGGGGAATCTGTGGACGGCGCAGTTATGGAGAGGGGGATCTGTGGACGGCGCAGTTATGGAGAGGGGGATCTGTGGACGGCGTAGTTATGGAGAGGGGGATCTGTGGGTGGCGCTGTTATGGAGAGGGGGATATGTGCACTGTTATGGGCATAACAGTGCACAGATCCCCCTTCCCATAGCAGTGCCATACACAGACCCCCCCTCCTCCCCATATCAGTGCTATACACAGACCCCCCTCCCCATAGCAGTGCCATAGACAGATCCTCCCCCCTCCCCATAGCAGTGCTATACACAGACCCCCCTTCCCATAGCAGTGCCATAGACAGATCCCCCCTCCCCCCTAACAGCCCCGGCCCCGATGCTTGCATCTTTATTTTACCTTTTTACAATGACGCTCCCGCTCCTGTAACAGCCAGGCAGAGCGGACGGCGGCGTAACGTCACTCAATCACGTGACGCGCCTGCTCCGCCCACTTCATGAATGAAGGACCGCCCGCCCGAATAGCAACGAATCGGCGATTATTCAATAACTGGATTCGTCGACAACGAATCCAGTTATCGAATATAATCGATTACATCGATTAATCGTTGCAGCCCTACATGTGACCAACACTCTGCCTCTCCCACGTACACAGCATCTTATGGGTAGGAAGAAAGCCAGTTTCTCTATGTATTCCTATGGGAAACTCAATGTCTGTCTCATAGGAATGAAAAGAGAAGTAACGGACTTCCTGTCCTGTGTCAGTTGGAGATCAAAGTGCTGGTCACATGACACAGCTGAGGCTTAGAAAGATGGCGACAGCTCAAAACAGTCACTGGTAAGAAGACTACCGTCATTACAGTTTACATCATATACCTTTCAAACAGGTCAGAGAACAAAAGTTTCTTTAACCTTGGCAGCAGTTACATGGAGTAGTTGGACAGGGAATAAAAGTTTTTTTTATGGGAGTGCTTTTTAAAAGTGAGGTAGTTTGGTGACCACTTTGACCACTGAAGCCGCTGGAATAAACAGGCACATCACTGCAGTGCCATAAGCAGAGACCCCCCAACTTTCCCTGGGTGACAGTGTCATAATGAAGAGGAATGTTTTTTTTAAATAACATTCCTGTCTACCACACCATATTTGGAGTCCCAGAAAAGCCCTTTAAAGGAAACCTGTCACCATGAACATGCAATGCATGGTGTAGGCAGTTATAGAGCAGGAGTAGCTGAGCAGGTTGATATACAGTTTTGTGGGAAAAGATACAGTATTAGGCTACTTTCACATCTGTGTTGTTAATTCCAGTTTTGAGATCTGGCAGAGGATCTCATTGGAATTAAAGGATCCGTGCCATTTAATAAATCCGGATACATCAGTTTCAGCCAAATCCAGTTGTATTAAATCAAAACTGAACAAACCAGATCCAGTATGAAAATTATTGTAAGTCAAAAAGCGCCGTATCCGTTTTTTTCGCATATGGCTCCATTGACTTACATGCCATATCCAGTTTGTTCTGTTTTGCAGCACCAAAACGGAACAGATGCATACTTATGCGTCCTGATCGGTTTTGTCCCCATTGACAATGAATGGGGACAAAACTGAACCGTTTAATTCTGGTTTTGAGATCCTCCTGAGAGTCGCCTCCTTGACTTCAAAGCCCAGAATGAGCAGCAATTTAAAGGGGTTGTCCCAGTTATTTTTATTGATGGCCTATCCCCAGGATCAACTGGTTGAAGAGAAGGCAAGAGCCATGACAGTGCTGCTTTCTTTTCATTGTTTACCTGCTCACTGTCGCAACAGCGGTAATTACACCTAAACTGTCCCATTCATTTTAATGGTATGGCTCATTCCTATACACTCAAAAATACTCAGACAACCCCTTTAAAGAGGACCTTTCACGGGATCATAGGTTACAAACTAGTATGCTTACTAGACAGAGCGGCCCCTACAGATGCCAGCCCTTTTTCTTCTGTCTAAAACACCCCTCTGTTACGGCGCTACGGCCTCCGCTGTTTTTGGCGTCTGATATGTTAATTTAGAGTATCAGTACAGGGAGGAGGAGACAGACAGGTTTCTCAATGGTTGTCTCCTCCCTGGCGCTGTGACGCTCTCCGTTGTGATTGGACGGCGCTACAGCCAGGGTGAAGGAGACTCCCATTGAGAAACCCGGCTGTCTCCTCCTCCCTGTACCGATACACTAAATTAACATATCAGATGCCAAAAAGCGGGCTGTTTTAGAAAAAAAAAAAAACACCTGCATTAGGTGCGGATCCGTCGGGTATCTGCACAGACGGATCCGCACCTATAATGCAAAAGCTTGTATCCATTCAGAACGGATCCGTTTGCATATCAGGAACAAAAAATAAAATAAAAAAATGATATATATATTTTTTGGTTCATGATAATGCAAACGGATCCGTTTTGACTTACACTGAAAGTCAATGGGAGGTGGATCCGTTTTCAACTGCACCATATTGTGTCAGTGAAAATGGATCTGTCCCCCATTGACTTGCATTGTAAGTCAGGACGGATCCGTTTGGCTCCGCATCGTCAGGCGGACATCAAAACGCTGCAAGCAGCGTTTTGGTGTCCGCCTTTAGAGCGGAATGGAGGCTGAACGGAGGCAAACTGATGCATTCTGAACAGATCCTTATCCATTCAGAATGCATTGGGGCTAAACTGATCCGTTTTGGACCGCTTATAAGAGCCTCGAAACGGAACTGACGAGCGGACCCAGAAACGCCAGTGTGAAAGTAGCCTTATACCGAATCTTTTCCCATAAAACAATATTAATCTGCACAGCTCTCTGTAACATGTTGACTGCATCTCAAACACCATGTTAAACGTCACAGCCTGTGGGGGTCCAACCCTCTCCATTGCAGTGACCAGTACTGCACCCTCTCCATACCTGTGGCTGTGTCTGGTAGGACAGGTCTGCTTCATTCACTTGCCAATGCCTGAGATATTGTAACAGTCACAGATGCATGGATGTCAGAAGCATTATATTAGTAGGCTAGTTTCTCAACTCCGGCCCTCGGGACCCACCTACCGGTCAGGATTTGAGAATATCCCACAGGATGAATACCTGTGGTAAGTCCTGATGCATGGACACTAATTATATCACCTGCTCAATACTAAGGAAATCCTAAAAACATGACTGGTAGGTGGGCCCCGAGGATCGGACATGAAAAACCCTGGGCTAAGGGATCATATTTATCATCTGTTCTGTAATCTAAGACTAGAATACCTGGCTACTTGGTGTAACAATAACTATGAGAGATTCAAACCCTTTAAAGAGAAAAAAGGTGAAACAGAAAACAACTGCTGAATGTGGACACCAGCCTAAAACCTGAGTATTCTCATTTCAGACATTAGGATATGCCAAACATAGAAAAATCGTGGCAAAGTCTTCATATATGGCACCTCCACCAGCCACCAATCCACAGACTAATATTCAATAGTGCTTAATCGATCCTTTATTTAAAACATGAAACTAATAGTATTCCTTATAGCGAAGTAAAAAACCTTAATACATCACATTCTGTCTTTTCATATCCAGACTGCAGCTTCTTTGTGCATTCCAGTCCATATGCACTCAGTCAGCTTCCTATTGAGCAACTTTGACAAGTCCCGGAGCAACATCCTGCACACAGCTTTGATTAAGGGTCGATGAAAAACTACTGAGTATTAGTTTGTGGAACACACGTGTGGATATACGATATCGCTAGGTTATGCGATCAATGTCAGGTGCGCTAGGGTCTCGATGGTGTGACCTGCACCTATCTCCAAAATAGGCACCTTGAAGTGAAGGAGACCATATTGTGCATGCAGCTGCCACACTCTAAATGCCCGCTATGGGAGTTTAAAAAAAAAATATATAGCATAGCGCTGGCTTGTTTTTTTTTTCCAGCAGTCCAATACTGGAAGACTGAAGAAATGGCTGTGCATGCGCCCTTCATTCATCACTAGGGTACTTTCGAATATAGCTGACCCAGTGCTTGGTTGTTTTTTTGGATCTTTCATAGTGGTGAAAGGAGGGAGACCGTGCTTCATTTTGGGAAGAGGGTGGTACCGTTTAAGAGAAAGGTTGAGGTTCCACCTCTGGGGACACTCCAATCTGACACTAATGGCATAGCCTAGCGACATGCTGTCAATGTCTGAAATGGGCCCCATATGAGCACAGCATGATCTGGCAACACACGCCTGAATTCAAATGCTAGATTCATTTACTTTTTTTGCCCAAATACTTTCTTGAAACAAATGGTGAGCAGCCATTGGGAACCAGATGCTGGAGTCTGGTCAAGGCAGTGACAACACGTATTCATAGCTCCTCACCACACTGACTGGTAGCTTTATACCTATACTCAGAAAAGAATAAAGCTGTCAATCATTTGCTGCAGGGCATGGGTAGCAGCAGCTCAAATCCGAAGACTCCAGCACTCAGCTCTTGTTGCATATGAGACAGAAAAAAAAAAGGGTCCCTATGTTTGAATCAGGGTCTCTGTCACCAATTCAAGATGCTCTCAGATACAGCAGCATAAACCAGGTGACAGAGTCCCTTTAACATGGTCAGCATTCAGTTTATTTGCAAGAATCAGTGCACTTCCAAAATTAAACTGCTATGTGAAGCAGTAATGATGGATATAGATTTTCTCTCCACCCCTACTTAATGGGAAAATTCTTCCCATCAAAGTGCTTAAAAGGGGTTGTCCAGGTTCAGAGCTGAACCCAGACATATCCCCATTTTCACCCAGGCAGCCCCCCTGACTAAAGCATTAGAGCAGTCAATACTCCGATGCTCTCCTTTGCCCTGCCCTGAATCGGGCAGGGCAAAGGCATTTTCTGGAGTTCCGGTGAGGAACCGGGACCCCAATAGGGCTGCCAGGTGGAGGCTTCTGCCCAGCAGTGAGCCTGGTGACGTCACCGGCACTGATGGGCGGGCTTTAGCATAAATCATAATCAGTAGCTGTAATAAATTCATGTCAAGCAGCAGCTGTGACGTGAATTTACCAGTAGGGAATCCTTCGCCTCATTCACACGTCAGTGATTGTGAGCAAAAACCAGGCATGGCTCTAAACACAGGACAGATCTTTCCTTTATACCTTATGTCAGTGGAGGCTCCAATCTTGGTTTTGGCTCACAGTCATTGACCAAAATATGGATGTGTGAATGAGGCATTATTCTGTTAAACAGGGAAAGATAGCAGGAGAAACGTGCAAGACCAGATCAACTAGGAAAGTCACTGCTTGTGCTCAGAGTCTATTAAAAGGCCGACATTCCCAACGAATCACATCTGAAATACTTTGCACTGACATTCCATACCTGCATTGTGCTTTGCCAGATATTTGTCTTTATACTGCTTCTTTTTTTTGCCAAACCAAGTACAGCTGGCTTGCTGTTCTTGTTTCGTCTTTTCCATTGCAATGCATGCAACACGCCTAAAATATGGCAACATAAAAACATACATGTTAATAGACCTAAACATAAGCGTGTGTATATGTATATATGTGGGGGGGCACTGCAAAGTAAGGGTACTTTCACACATGCGGCAGGACGGATCTGACAGGCTGTTCACCATGTCGGATCCGTCCTGCGGCTATTTTGCCGCGCCCGTGGACCGCCGCTCCGTCCCCATTGACTATAATGGGGACGGGGGCGGAGCTCCGGCACAGCACGGGGGTGCACAGAGAAAGCCCACCGGACTAAAATTACTGCATGTCAGGCTTTTTAGTCCGGCGGCTTTCTCCGTGCACCGCCGTGCTGCGCCAGAGCTCCGCCCCGTCCCCATTATAGTCAATGGGGATGGAGCGGCGGTCCGCCGGCACGGCGAAATAGCCGCAGGACGGATCCCACATGGTGAACAGCCTGTCGGATCCATCCTGCCGCAAGTGTGAAAGTAGCCTAAGAAAACATAATGCAAAGTGAATGAACAAAAGAGAAATCAATTCAAACAAGTATTTGGTGTGACAACCCTTTGCTTTCAAAACAGTATTTTTTCTATGTACACATACACACAGTTTTTGAAGTCACTAGACAGGGAGGTTGTTCCAAATATCCCAGAGAACTAGCCACAGATCAATAATGAGTGTCTGCAGGCAACAGTAAGGCATGGTGGAAGTTCTATGCAAGTTTGGAGCTGCAATTTTAAATTAAGTTGGGGACTTGGTCAGGATTAATGGTTTCCTCAATGCAGAGAAATACAGCCAGAAACGTATCTATCATACAATACCATCATAGAGGAATCTGGCTCCAAATTTATTGTGCAGCAGGACAACCACCCCAAAAATACAGCCAAATGCCATTAAGAACTACACTGCCTGTCCCAAAAAAAAAAAAAAAAACTTTTGTTGGACCGCCTTTAGCTTTGATTACAGCACGCATTCGCTGTGGCATTGTTTTGATAAGCTTCTGCAATGTCACAAGACTTATTTCCATCCAGTGTTGCATTCATTTTTCACCTAGCTCTTATTGATGATGGTAGAGTCTGACTGCTGCACAAAGCCTTCTCCAGAACATACCAAAGATTCTCATTGGGGTTACGGTCTGAACACTGTGGTGCCAATCCATGTGTGAAAATGATGTCTTGTGCTCCCTGAACCACTCTTTCACAATTTGAGCCCAATGAATCCTGGCATTGTCATCTTGGAATATGCCCGTGCCATCACTTCATCTGCCTCTCTTCTTACCCTGATGCGCCCATCACTCTGGAACAGGGTAAATCTCGACTCATCAGACCACATGACCTCCTTCCATTGCTCCAGAATCCAATCTTTATGCTCCCTAGCAAATTGAAGCCAATAGGAGGCTCATACCTATTTGCTTAGTTAAATCCAGGTTGTGACTTTTTTGTTTGGGACAGGCAATGTATGTTCACTGTAGAGTCCTGGAAGAGATGATATGGCCCCTACAGAGCCCTAATTTCAACATCATTAAGTCCATCTGGGATTACATGAAGAGACAGAGAGATCTGAGCAAGCCTAAGATCTCTGGTGAATTCTCTAAGATGTTTGGAACAACCTCCCTGCAAAGTTCCTTCAAAAACTGTGTGCACATCTGCCTAGAAGAAATCATGTTGTTTTGAAGGCAAAGGGTGGTCACATCAAATATTGATTTGATTTACATTTCTCTCTTGTTCATTCACTTGCTTAAATTTAGTTAATTGATAAAAATGAACACAATTTTTTAAGTCACTCTTATTTTAAAGTATTTTTTCCACACCTGCCAAATTGTTTTCTTACATATTACTGTATATATACACACACTCCTCAATATTGAAACTGCAACACCAAGAAGGACAAGCCGTAACGTTATGCAAATCGAGGAAATAGCAGGAAATATTTTTAAGCACCTAGCTGTAATCTGTGGCAAGTGGGAGCAGCATAAAAAACTGATTGAAAGCAAAGTTTTTTTAGTTGGAAGAAACCTAAAAAAATCTGATCAAGTTGGGTGGGATGATGTCAGTATTGTTCAACATCATGTGTCCTGGTGGTCGGGAAAACAATGACAACCTGGAAGGACAGCAAGAAGAGCACAGGCTTGAACCACTGCATGGACAGATCGCCTGATTAAATGAATGCCACATAGTCACATTCCAAGTCTAGGGTGGCAAACAGTGTCTACACAAACCAGCAGAAAGTGCTTGCACAGCACTGGGCTACCAGCCAGATGTCCAGCTACAGGTGTTCCATTGACCTCACACCACTGCTCTCAAAGGCTATAATAGTGTACAGTAAGATGGAGGCTGGAATGGAGGTCTTTGCTCTTCAGAGATGAGTCAGCGGATGCAATGACAGACATAGATTGGTCTGGAAACCATTATGAGGCCTTCACAACGGAATGCCACACTGGTCCCTAGTCCTGGCCCTACTCTCTCAGAATTATGGTGTGGGGCAGCATAAGATACAATAGCCACACCCTTTTAGTCTTCATTTCAGGTACACTAACAGCTAAGTATTACAATGATTTGGTTGTGAAACCAGGGGTACAAACATTTCTCCAAAGGGTCCCAGGATCCATTTTTCAACAGGACCTCAGACCACATGTCGCTCGTGCTATTGTGAGCAGCCTGCGTGGCCTAAACATGGTAGCATGGCCTGCAGCTTCTCCAGAGTGGTCTTCTATCAAGCTCATCTGGAACATCATTGGTCAGGAATTGCAAAGGGAGCTGCCAGCAGCTGATCTTGATGATATGCGTGCCCAAGTGCATTCACCGAGGCAGAACATTCCTTAGACAGCCATTAATAACCTAATTGATAGGATGTAAAGCCATTTAAGTTCATGGTTTTCTGTTGTGCTCAAAATAGTTAATGACTAAATTAAAATGCTTTCAATATTTTCTTCAAATTTTTTCTATTATTTGCATAATCATATCTATTGATCCTATGATTTTTATAATTCCATGACATTTCCTTCATGATACTGCAAATTCATTGTTGACAAGCGTGTACATATAATACTCCCTTTTATTTCTGTAATGCCACAGTATTCCTTTTTCATGTTCTCAATAATAAGATTTCTAATTAAATCACAATGTGAATGCATTGTGACATGTCCAAATAGTCATCTCACCTGGCCCTGTCAATCAAATGGGGGGAGGAGGAAAAGTCTTTCAAAGCAGAGCAGAGAAGCAAGGGCACACTGAGGTTAGGACCAACCCTCACTTCACTCATTTTAAAACATGACTTTGTGCTGAATGCTGTAAGTGGGCGAAAGGTAGGCAGGGAGACAGGGAGGGCAGCTGGGGCAACCCTAGCTGGCTTTATGCCTGGTTTGAGATTGATGATCCTGGTAAAAGATGCCCTTTAAAGAAGCTAGCCCATAAATACTTTACTCAGATCATCCAAAACTTTTAAAATCCTATCAAATGTTCCTGTGTGTAGATATTGTTACCTACGGTACTTATGGAGACGTCTAGTGTCTTGATTCCCATCTCAGACCATCCAACTAATGTGTTGAATTCTGATGAGTAAAAGCTACAGTACCTTCTAGTGCACAGATTCCTAAGGGCAAGGCCTGCCACATAGCAGGAATCCCTCTGCCACCCACCAACAAGAGGAACTGAGGTCCGACTGTACATGTGTGATCATTGACACCAGACACATTATGTGGACATTCTGAGAAGAAATCTACAGAGCACCAGGAGGAGCCATAGCAAGTATATAACTGCATTATCTAGACATTGGGGCATTTTTTTTTCCTTTGTAAAGATTTTAAATGAAAACGTATGTGTGTAGTAACCCTTTTAATGTAGTAAATTACTGGTCAAACCCAACCCCAGACAGGGACAAATGTGAGTGATTAACAGCTCTGAAATATTTTGGTGCTATATAAATGGATAAAGTAATAAACACACAGTAATGGCCAAGAAATCTATAAAATATGACCAATATAGTATAATGAGTCAAAGATTGCAGATGCTTGGATGTAATTTTTTCATCAATAGATATTGCCTCCATAAAAATAATGTAAAAACCTCTGGCATCAGATGAACAATGAGTGATTTAAAAAAATATGTGTGTGTTAATGTCCTATATCAAAGTCATTGTTCGGTGCTGTAGATGCAGACAGAATATTTATGTAACCGTTTATATTGTAGTCGTTTCAACTAAATTGTGTTAAACAGCGCAAAATAATGATCAAAACATTTGTCCACAAGCTGCTAGCTCACAATCTATGTACTTTATATGTAAATTGCACGAATGCTATTAACTCGCTGCTTTCAAAGGACAACAGTATATTTTGTGCCTTAAAATTAGTTTTACCGTTTCCCAGGAGATGTAGGAAATCGAGCAGTTAGATCATAAAAATAAATCCACCCCAACAAGTGAACTGCATTGTAAACACAGTAATAAAACTTGGCTGTATTTCAATTAAGAATAATTTTCATTGAAAAGAGCAAATTAAAAACAGGTATCTGAATGGATGCAATAAATATGAAGGCATAAAGGTCTCACAACAGGCAGAATTAACTAAACTGTGGGGCACATACAGGCTGTGTGTTTCTACATAGCATGCCCTTGTGGATATCCATCTGGTTGTAAATGCAAATTCCCCCCCCCCCCCCACCACCACTTGAAGGAAAACTGTCTCTAGTGCCACCTATGGGTAGCTACCCTGTAAGTCAATGTCAGTTACTGTAAAGAGGTTGTCCACTTTCAGGAAGAAACCAAACACATGGGATCCCCCTGTAAAAAAGGAACTGGGTGTTACTTATCTAACAGATTCGATGTTGCCACTCCCATTCTCCTGGCGGGTTCTGTTTATCTGGCTGCAGTGGCGAGGTCACACTAACAATATGTGACCACTGCAGTTAATCACAATGTCAGCAGTGTACTGAAGAAGCCAGTGACTGGCTACAGCAGTCACATGTTGTTGACTTGACATAATCACTGCAATCAGATAAAGAGAGCCTGGCAGGAAGAACCAGAACCATTTACCTGCAGAGACCTTGTTCACAGTATGGCGACGAGGGATTGCTATCGTTTCTGGGCAACACAATCTGCTGGCCAGAAATGATGATTGGCGGTGCCTGCATTAACATCCGGCTCATCCGAAGAACAAGCGTTTTGCTTGTTCATTGGGTGATCAGTGGCACATTTAGATGGCCTGATTATCGGGAATGAGCGTTCGCAGGAACGGTCGTTCCCAATCATCTGGACAATTATTAGTTAGTCTAAATCCACCTCTAGTCTTCTGTACAGTATACACACTGGATAATTACACAATCTAATACTTACCATTCCTGTAGCTCAGGAGACGGTATGAGACCAGCAGTACCATTCTTTGCATTTTCCAGTTTGCCTTGCCACCAGTTGTGATCATCTTTACTAATAATCTGAATAATGTCCCCAACTCTAAATCTGATGCCAGCTTCTTTACAAGGTATTAGGTCATCCTTTGCTGGATCATATTCGAATTGTGCTCTTACATATATCTAGAAAATAATAAATGTATATTTTATAGCTAGAGAAATCCACATTTGGGTATTTGTTAGATCAAACAGAAACACAGGCTATAAACTGATAAATGAAGAGTCCAGAAATGGTTGCTAGCTCATACAAGGAGGAAGAATTTGCAGTGCGAAGCATGCAAAGAGAATGGACATATGCCTCATAGATTAACAAACACACCTTGAACTCTAACAAAAGAAACTAATGCCCTTCAACAAGTTCCTCAAAGAAAATATCTTAACATTCTGCTTATATCCCCAAAGTGGTTTTCTAGTACTGATTTTTTAGGACTGTACTGATGGTTTATCTGTAGGACAGGCCATCAATTTCAGTTTTTTGGAGGTCCAGTTCCAAGCACCCTTACCGATGAGCTGATTAAAGGAGCCACCACACTCTTATACTAGAGCTCAGTCAAGAGGGAACGAACAGCGATACCAGGTATGGCGATTGGAAATTATATAGTAAGAAGTGAAGAGGACACAGCACTTGCTGGAGCTGTGACCATTTCAAGCAGCTAAGCGGTGGAGGTGCTGCAAGTTGGACCCCGGGACCTGACACTAATAGGGAATATACGACATTCACTGTGACCCATATTTTTAAATTTACAACAGAGAATAGATGGGTTCTACCCATGGACATTACCGCATATAGTCCTGGCTATTTACCATTGCTCCATGAATGAAAGCATGGGGAAACAAACATGCATATGCTAATCTGAACAAGAACTTCCTTTGTGAGAATTTCCCAGTACTCTCTCCTCACATTCTAGGGCTGTGGTCCTATGCCCCATGGATCATTTATATCGATCATCCAAGGTTCAATCACAATGTGTTGACTTCAATATTTTCTTTTTTATTAATACTCCCTCTTTCTGACAATATGTATAGTGAGATTAATGATCGATGAGATTTAACACAAACAATTATGATGGCAAAAGGAACATGGATTTATGAGGAGACCAACAAATGACACACACAAAATCTATTCACCTGTCGTCCTTTTGATTGAGTAGTTGATGGTATGTCCTGCAGAACAAAGCCAACCCAGAAGAAGACATTTGCATCTTATTAACAGTTTTCTCTCTTTATCAGAAATCATCAACATTTTCAATGTAAGGGTACTTTCACACTAGCGTTATTCTTTCCGGCACTGAGTTCCGTCCTAGGGGCTCAATACGGGAAAAGAACTGATCAGTTTTATCCTAATGCATTCTGAATGGAGAGCAATCCGATTTATAATGCACCAGGACATCTTCAGTTCAGTCTTTTTGCCTTTTCAGGACGGAGATAATAGCGCAGCATGCTCCGTTTTTAGCTCCGTCCAAAATTCCGGAACATTTTTTCCCATTGACATGCATTAATGCCCCGAGTGTTCCTGCAAAAACGGATCCGGCATTGCGGTCTGCGCATGCTCAGACGGCAAAAAATTTGAAAGACATTAATGCCGCATCCGTTTTTCTGGATTCAATGCATTTGTCATACGGATCAGGATCCTTATCCCTCTGACAAATGCTATCAGTTTGTATGCGTTTCGACGGATCTGGCAAGCAGTTCCGGCAACGGAACTGCCTGACTGAATCCGCTGCCGCGAGTGTGAAAGTACCCTAAGGCCACATGCACATGACAGTATTTTACGGTTTGCAAAGAGCGTATCCGAAAAATACGGATATTGGCTTAGTCAATATCAATATCAATTGGTCCAAGTGTAATTATTAAAAATATGGTTATGCATATATAATAAAACAAAGTTCAAGATGTTTAGCTGAAGCTTAAGGAAGCAGAAAGTTTTAAGCATAGGAATGATGCTTAGCAAAATAAAATAAAAATATCAGCATCTTCAACACAAATGCATTGGTAAAATAATAGCAAATGTGATGCTTTGTGTAGACAGATCTGACCAATAGTTAATGCAAAGAACTGTGGAATATAGATCGAAAATTATATTTTAAAAGGGGTTGCTTTTAAAAAACACAACCTCTGTCCATGTGACCTATTAGGGGTTATGGACGCCATAGAGCTGGGGCCCCAATCCTGACACGCTTGTGCCATTCTTGCATCACAAAGACGACTGTTCATCTTCATGGTCCCCATGTAATGTTACAATCTCCTCTATAGCAGCCACTGCAGGGGAACTTTCTGGTGGCAGCTTCCACGTGAAAGCAGCTGTCTGCTGAAGAGCCAGGAGTGAGGCTGCATTGTGAAAGTGCTTGGCTTTGATGAGACAGCCCCTTTAAGACCCCATAAGTTTACGCTGGGTTATCACAGTGAAATGTGTACTGTGTATAAACACCTTTTTAAATCTCCAGGTATCTAGGCAAGGTAAATTTCTAACATCCAGGTTTGCGTTAAGATAATATATAAGTTATGTTAGACATAGGGGGGGGTGTATCAAAACTGGTGTAGCTGCCCACGGCAACCAATAGGATTACACCTTTCATTTTTCAGAGCTCCTTGATAAAATGAAAGGTGGAATCCGATTGGTTGCTATGGGCAGCTAATCCAGTTTTCCTTTATACCAGTTTTGAAGAATCTCCCAAAGTGTGTTGTAAAAAGTGATCTCGTTATCACCTCAATTCAGAGGCGTAAATAATAATAATAAAAAAATATATATCTAATCATTATTTATTTCTTTTATGTGAATTTATCATGGCAGAGGTTTCTTCCCTACCCTGGCATAGAACAAATGAAAAGCCAATATGCAAATTTCCAGTTAAGCTAGAACAAATGTGATTACACTAAATATGGGATTTTGCTTAAAAAGCTGTGTCTGCAGAAGCAGCTTTCACTGCGTCGTATAGCAAGCAATTTGTGTTCAAGATGTTCCAGAGAAAGGTCTGAAGAGCTGTGTGCACCTAATGCACATTAAAAGATTTCAGCTTTAATTAACCCCACTAGCACTGGAGAGCATAATAGGCCAGGCTCATGTTATGCAGAATATTTGCAGGTAACACAGCAGCAGAGGACACACCAATTCCGTAACTCAGATAGCGGAAACTACATTCTGGGTCCAGACCAAGTTCCAGTTTTTATAAAAAATGATTTACATTTTTGGCCTGTGTTCTACAAATTACGAAGTCATCTAGTTTGTGGGGATTGGCAAATAGCCAAATATACTAGAAAGTTGCTAGAGAATTGAAATGCTGTGTTGTAGTTGTCTATGTGTAGTTGGGGTTGCCTTAAATGAAAACAAAGAATCCTTAAATACAAGACAGAAATAAAACATTCAAAAGTATCCTGCCAAGACTTACCAAAAATTAAATAAATAAATAAAATAAAAAAAAGGGGGGGGGGGGGGGCAACGTCTCCAACAAAATCCAACACAGACGTTAATACAGAATTTGTGGAGGACAACATTCCTTGTAACCCTGTTTGTGTGTGCATATGTAATTGCTGATCTTACCGAAATAGAATTGTTAATGCTGCTATGACCATTAGCGGGGGACTGTCTGGATGTAGAGGGGGAATCTCTCTGAAATAAGACACAAGTTTTGTTAACACATTTCACTGCTGTGAAAGAGCAGTTACCACTGTATAAAAAAAGATGAATTCTTCTACACCAGTTCTATGTTAAAAAAACAAAAACAAAAAACAGCTCTAACTGCAATTCACTGATTCTCCACCAGGAGGAGCCCACAGTCCAGACAGTACAACCACATGCCTCATTTTATTTGCTGGGATACTGTTCATCAATTGTAAAGGCATGCTTCTTCTCAAGGGAATAATAGAAAGCTGTATAAAATTGCTTTAAAATGTCCGTTACCTTGAAAACAGAACTCGCGTAATTAGAATTTCTGTTCACACAAGCTCTTCTAAAGAAATAATACTAGTGGATGTATGTAAACCATAAATGCACGGTTTTATGTGCTAAAAGATATTCAAAAAGGCAGAGTGCAAGTGATCTAACAGAGTTGTATTTACAGAGGACCTATAGTTGGCACATTTTTGATGCAGCATATGAAGGCTTTGCAAAAACAGCAAACTTCTTAGGCCTAATTCACATGTCAGTGTTTTGCATCAGCGATTGCGAGTCAGAAGCAAAGGCGGGTCAAAAACAGAACCTGTGCAAATCTCTCCACCATACCATCTCAGCTTAGGCTCTGTTCCTGGTTTTGGCTAACAATCATCAATACAAATCACTGGCCAGACAAGGACGTGAGAATAAGGGTCCATTCACAAGTCTGGATCCGCAATACACTCGGCCGGCACCCCATAGAACTGCCTATTGCGGACAAGAATAGGACATGTTCTATTTTTTTCCGGAACTGCGGACCGGAAGATCGGGGCCGCACTCCGGAAATGCGGAGAGCACATAGCGTGCTCTCCGCATCCATTCCTGCCCCATTGAGAATGAATGGGTCCACACCCATTCCGGATATTGCGGAATGGATGCGGAGACATTCCACGGACGTGTGAATGGACCACAAGGCCTCTGTATTCCACATGCACTGATATGCTGAAACCAGGATTACCAGAGCATTAACTCTCAATGCTTCGTAAAAACCACGGAGAGAACATGGATGTTGGCCTGTGTTCCGTCAGTGGTTTCCAATGACCCAAAGACTTCAACAGGAGTGTTTGATCTGCATTAAAGTAGCGCACGTCTCTGTTGTATTCCCCCTCACCTAGTCAGTGGAAAAACAATCTATACGCGTGCTGTCTGTGGAGAATACGAACAGCATGTCTGTGATTTACCAACATGAGAAATAAGTCTCAGGTCTAATACAGCGAGTTACAGTAAATGCAGGATTTATTTTTTAAGAGTGGTTAGGACATTACCTGTTGGCATCAAAACAGGTTATGAAATGATATATTCTGTAATTATGTATACACAGCGACATATAGTTTGCATTTATTTGTAAATGTGGGTGCATGGTTCACTAATAAGATTATCTCTTCTCCCACTTTCCGGGTGGACAATTCAGATCGCTCATTGTGAGTTTGGGGGGAAAAAAATGCTTTAAAAAGAGCACATCCACCTTCCAAATGGATGAAGAATGAAGTAAAGAGTCTTCATTGAAAAACCTCCCATCATTTTGCGTCTACGGATTCTGTGCAGATGTGTGTATTCATGTAAAAAGAGAACCAACCCTGTCTGATCCTGTAGTAAAACCCAATTTCATCTCTCACTTCTTGCTGATTGGAATAGCAAAAAGTAGGAGACAGAAGGAAGGCAGTATCCAACACAGCACCCTGGTAAAGTTTTAAACCCCTTGAACTTTTCAACATCAACCCACAAACTTAAATGTATGATATTGGTATTTTATGCGATAGACCAACACAAAGTGCCAAGCGTGTGTGAAGTGAAAATGTTTAATAAATAAAATCTGAAAAGTGTTGCATCTGTATTCAGCCCCCTGTACTCTGATGCCCCTTATAAAACCCAGTGCCTTCAGAAGTCATCTGATTAGTAAATAGAGTCCACCTGTGTGTAATTTATTCTCAGTCTACTTTCACACTTGCGGCAGAGTGATCGAGCAAGCAGTTCCGTCGCCGGCAAAACATATGCCAACTGATGGCATTTGTAAGACTGATCGGTCAGAAACATGCATTGAAATGTCGGATCAGTCTTTCCGGTGTCATCCGGCATTTATTTTTTTCAGTCTGCGGGGACGGAACTGGCATTCAGAATGCCGGATCAGTCATTCAGGCAAGTGTTCAGTTTTTTGCTGGAGATAAAACCGTAGCATGCTGCGGTTTTATCTTTTGCCTGATCAGTCAAAAAGACTGAACTGAAGACATCCTGAACGGATTGCTCTCCATTCAGAATGTATGGGGATAAAACTGATCAGTTATTTTCCGGTATAGAGCCCCTAGGACGGAACTCTATGCCGGAAAAGAAAAATGCAAGTGTGAAAGGAGCATTAGTATCACTACAGCTGTTTTGTGAAGGCCTCAATGGTTCGTTAGAGAACATTAGTGATCAAACAGCATCATGAAAACCAAGGAACACACCAGACAGGTCAGAGATAAAGTTGTGAAGTGTAAAAGCATGGTTGGTTTACACAAAAAACAAACAAAAAAACAAAACAAAAAGAATATAATTATATATATATATATATATATATATATATATATATATATACACACACACACACACACACACACACACACACACATACACACACACATACACACACACATACACACACACACTCAAGCTCTGAACATCTCACAGAGCACTGTTCACTCCATCATCCGAAAATGGAATGAGTATGGCCCAACCTACCAAGACATGGCTGTCCACCTAAATTGACAGCCCAGGCAAGGAGAGCAGCCAATAGGCCTATGATCATTCTGGAGGAGCTGCAGAGATCCACAGCTCAGGTGGGAGAATATGTCCACAGGACAACTATTAGTTGTGTGCTCCACCAATCTGGTCCTTATGGAATGGCAAGAGGAAAGCCATTTTTGAAAGCAAGCCATAAGTCGTCCAATTTGCAGTTTGCCACAAGCCATGTAGGGGACATAGTAAACAAAGTAAAAAGGTGCTCTGGTCAGATGAGACCGAAATTAAACTTTTTGGCCTAAATGCAAAACGCTATGTGTGGCAGAAAACTAACACTGCATACCCCCCTGAAGACACGATCCCTACCGTGAAAAATGGTGGTGGCCGCATCAGGCTGTTGGGATGCTTTTTTTCACCAGGTACAGGGAAACTGTTTAGAGTTGATGGGAAGATTGATGGAGCTAAATACGGGGGAATCCCAGAGGATAACCTGTTAGAAGCTGCAAAAGACTTGAGAATAAGGTGGACCCTAAACATACAGCCAGAGCTACAATGGAATGGTTTAGATCAAAGCACATTCATGTGTTTGACTGGGCCATTCTAAGTCCAGAACTATATCCCATTGAGAATCTGTGGCAAGACTTGAAAATTGCTGTTCACAGATGCTCTCCATCCAATCCAATTGAATTTGAGCTAATTTGCAAAGAAGACTGGGCACAAATTTCAGCCTGTAGATGTGCAAAGCTGGTAGAAACATACCCCAAAAGACTTGCAGCGAAAGACGGTCCTACAAAGTACTGACTCAGAGGAGGCGAATTCAAATTCACGCCACACACTCCAGATTTGTATTTATTAAAATTACGAAAACCATGCATCATTTCCCACATACAGTTTCTATTTTGTGTTGGTCTATCACATAAAATCCCAATAAAAATACATTTAGGTTTGTGGGTGTAACTTGAAAACATGAAGGGATATTAACACTTTTATAAGGCAAATACAGGATCAGACAACAACAGATTGGTTTGTAGTGTTTACTACAGAGACACATCTGTATATGTAGGAAAAACTGCACACTCCTACATTTCTAATTCATCAGAACCCTCCCCCCCCCAATGTGATTATACTACCATTCCAGCTTCAGATGGTCTAAAAAGGTTAATAGATCAAAAACCTTTACATCCACTTGCCTGCCTGTTGGGGTTTTTCTTTCTCCTCAAATATTTGGAATTCGAAACTTACAAGTGTGTTAGTTTATCTACCTGTATTACAAGGTTGGGAACCTACCACCAGCATCTCCATCTGGCATCCGGGTTGCAGTGATTTATTATTCTACAGTGTACGGAATCTCGAAGCACAAACCTATAGAATATTATTAAGGAAGACTATTTTCAAAGCAGCTTAGGCTCCTTTCACACTAGCGTTCGCTGGTCCGCTCGTGAGCTCCGTTTGAAGGAGCTCACGAGCGGACCCGAACGCAGCCGTCCAGCCCTGATGCAGTCTGAATGGAGCGGATCCGCTCAGACTGCATCAGTCTGGCGGCGTTCAGCCTCCGCTCCGCTCGCCTCCGCACGGACAGGCGGACAGCTGAACGCTGCTTGCAGCGTTCGGGGGTCCGCCTGGCCGTGCGGAGGCGTGCGGATCCGTCCAGACTTACAATGTAAGTCAATGGGGACGGATCCGTTTGAAGATGCCACAATATGGCTCAATCTTCAAGCGGATCCGTCCCCCATTGACTTTACATTGAAAGTCTGGACGGATCCGTCCGAGGCTATTTTCACACTTAGCTTTTTTTAGCTAATATAATGCAGACGGATCCGTTCTGAACGCCTCCGTCTGCATTATTACGATCGGATCCGTTCAGAACGGATCCGATCGAACGCTAGTGTGAAAGTAGCCTAAATTTTAACTTTTAGATATAAGGAAGTAATAGAAAATATATTGTGAAGGTGGATATACAAGTGTTTTTTATATCTTAACCATTTATGGCGTATCCACAGAATATACCATAAAAGTCAGACAGACGCCAGTCCTACCACTAGAACCAGCACTTAAACATAGAAAGGGGGTCCCATGGACACAGAGTACTGGGGTGGCCATGCATGCATGGCTCTCTCCATACATTTCTGTAAGAGTTCTGGAAACAAATGAACTAGCATGTTGAATGGTGGGACCCAGATTTATCAGACATTTATGGAAAACCCATTTCACATATACTGGCCATAAAATTGTCAATCTCCATGGACAAGACGACTGAAATGACTACCTTCGATTGTGTCAAGTTAAAACTTTGAACTAGGATTTAATGGTAGACAATAAAAAGTTTGCTTCTCTGCTAGGGGATAATTCACAAATAGTTGCTTGAAAGGGACACTGTCACCTGGATTTCACTTACTGAGCTATTAACATCACTACATCAGTCTCCACGATTTACATTACAATATACTAGTAATTAATATGTTAATTACTTCAATAAAGAGCCCAAGGGGCTGTCCCTCCGGCCGTTGGAGCTCAGTCGCGCCCATTACTTCGGAGCCCAGCACCACCCCACTGCTAATTTATTCAATGCTCATCGCCGGCGTAATGTTTGTGCAGCGCCCGTAATCCCTGGATAAACATGTCAGCGCCCGCACTTGTCCTGGCATCGGCATCACAGTACTCATTGCATATGCACCAGCTTCGCTCGACCCGGAAAGGAAGAGCGGAGTGGCGCGACTTGCCGAGCGAATAAATTAGCAGTGGGGCGGTGCTGGGCTCCGAAGTAATGGGTGTGGCTGGGCTCCTTATTGAGGTAATTAGCATATTAATAAAAGCGATTTTATAGACAAATTACAAGACACAGGGCAGTAATACTAGTATATTGCAATGTAAATCGTGGAGACTGATGTGGTGATGTTAATAGCTCAGTAAGTGAAATCCAGGTGACAGTGTCCCTTTGAAAGCTATGTACAGCTATGTACACCTTTTTAATTTATTATTGCATTGTACTTATTTTTACCTAAAATCATTTTTTCAATTGGTCTTCATTAAAAATATGAAATCCTTTTTTGTGTACATAGCTGAGATGCTGTAATAGCAGCAGCCTGTGGATTTTCTGTCTTTTCCGTCATTTGGGGAGCTAACTGCTCCTTATATCTGACGTTATAAACATTCTTTATAGCTCAGTTCTCATCTTACTGATAAGAATGTGGCTTAAATAAGTATTTATGCGCTCTTAGTAGCTTAGAGATGAGGTGTATTACATGACAGGTGAAAAGTGAAATTACCAGTCACACAGCTAGAAAAAAAACGTAACCCTTTGTGGCAGAACGGCTCAATATTATTAATAAAGGCCAATTGATATGATTTTTAGCCAAAAATTTGTAAACTGAAATCCTAAACAAAAATTACCTCCAAAACCAAATGGATGGAGTAACATCCCAAAGAGTTATGATGTAAAATATACATCCCACAATGTTTCTAAAATATATGTCCCATAATGTTTCTATTTGTACTATATACTATAGATTTTTACGCTATGTCACAAATACGCAGACGTTGGATGGCATCTAATTTCTACACCAAGTCATGATCAGTTAGACTGAATTAATAATTGTAATATAGCGTTTGAGAAGAGATATTCAATACTGCAACCTTTTTCCATGGAAAATCAAATCTATGTTCAGCAATAGCATTATAAGGCATAAAAGACACGGTTCTGTTCCGTTATCTTTGTTGTAAAATTGGTGTGCATGGTCTATGAGCACAGGCAGAGACAGCTTCCCAAAAAGCAGATAACAGTCAGCCATCAGCAGGTGGTTAGCACCAGGAGAACAGAAGAGAATTTACGGTTATACATCATGGGATTACCTCACAGGAAGAAGACTGAGTTCGGTAACTTGGAACAATCTTGAATGTGATACTGCCCCTCATTTCTCTCTGGAAGGAAATATATATTATATGTGGATTTACAGATGCAGCAATCGTTAACATTACACATAACATATTAAAAGCACTGTGCAGTGAACACATTAAGGGGGAAAATTTGCTTATATGCGCCAGAAAACTGACACTAAGAAGTTGCAAACTATGGCACACACAGTTGCTGAGCAACATTTTGCGACTTTTGGGAGGTTTGTTACTCACTGCTTACCACATTTAAAGGGTTTCTACCACTTGCATATCACATATTTGGTGTTCACACACTAGCGATCCGCTAGTGTCTGATGTAGCTTACAAGCTAATTATTACATTAATCCGTTCGGCCGATACCTCAAAAAAAGCACTTATATATTTATGCAAATGAGCCTCTAGGTGCTATGCAGGCGTTTTTCCAGCACCTAGAGGCTCCGTCTACCTTGCAGTTTGCCGCCCAGCGCCTCGCTCCAGCACGCCCATCTCTTACTGTATTCGATCCTCCCCCTGCTTCAGCCTTCAGAAATCCCGCGCCTGCGCCGTTCGTCGCGGCATTCGGAGGCATTCGGCGCAGGCGCAGTCAATGTCTGAGCACGGAGCGGTCAGACATTGACTGCGCCTGCGCCGATGACGTCATCGGCGCAGGCGCAGTGGAAATGTCTGAGCACGGAGCGGTCAGACATTGACTGCACCTGCGCCGAATGCCGCGACGAACGGCGCAGGCGCGGGATTTCTGAAGGCTGAAGCAGGGGGAGGATCGAATACAGTAAGAGATGGGCGTGCTGGAGCGAGGCGCTGGGCGGCAAACTGCAAGGTAGACGGAGCCTCTAGGTGCTGGAAAAACGCCTGCATAGCACCTAGAGGCTC
Organism: Bufo gargarizans; assembly: GCF_014858855.1. Taxonomy (NCBI): domain Eukaryota; kingdom Metazoa; phylum Chordata; class Amphibia; order Anura; family Bufonidae; genus Bufo; species Bufo gargarizans. Next base: position 458,260,675 of record NC_058082.1, on the reverse strand, counting down.
ATTTGCATAAAGATATAAGTGCTTTTTTTGAGGTATCGGCCGAACGGATTAATGTAATAATTAGCTTGTAAGCTACATCAGACACTAGCGGATCGCTAGTGTCTGAACACCAAATATGTGATATGCAAGTGGTAGAAACCCTTTAAAAGTGGTGAGTGGCCAGAGTACGCTGCCCGTCACATTGATTATAGTTTAAGCCAGGGAACTGGCATAGATTATAGTGGAGATCTACTTCAGCTCCTTGCCGGTGTTTATCTCTGCTTTGGCGCACGGACCTACACAGATGTAACAACTATTAAGAGGCATCTGATGCCACTGGACAGAGACTAAGACTAGCGTGTAAAACTCGATAACCTGACACTTACCCCCTTACCTACCCCCTAACAAAGGCACACCGAAACGCGCGTCAGGGTAACGCCATCCTGGTTTGGGTACACTGAACTCTTGGGTAAGTCTCTTCTTATCAGGTTCTTTGGTATTTTTACATTGCTGTCCTTGGTTTGTGGGCAGCACATTGCCTGATACGGTGATTTTGTAGTAGTACTGTTGTGAATATTTTGCAGGTTCCTGTTGTTTATGTGCATATTGATGTAACATATGAGACTTACCCCTATTTAATATGTTTGACAACAAGCTTATACACCATAATAAAAATATGTAGCCTGTGTCCCACTAAGATGGTGTTTTTCTCTGCCACCTTCTTTTTAAAAAGTGACAACGTCTTTTATATATGCATTTTTGTGACTTCAATAAAATATTTTTGTACTGGTACTTTGTGAGCTCTAATTTTTGAAGGTCTTGTGTTTTGGTTTAGGAGCTGGTACTCTTACTTTCTTATAGTTGGCCCTCTCATTTTTGCCACAATATGTATGTACTAACTTTAGTTTTGGCATGTTGGCCACTTTTGATTTTGCCACTGAACAGAGACTAAGACTAGCGTGTAAAACTCTGGTCTTGATAACTTGACACTTAGGAGAACATTTAGAAACTGCATCTGTACAATATGACAAACAAGCAAAACCACCACTGACGTAGATATACCAAAAGCAACCACAGACTGGAACCTACTCAAACAAATCACCGTAAAGAGGATCCAATCTTCTCTGCATCTTCAGCTGTCATTGGCTCTATTTTTCCAGCGTTCGAAGTGCTTTCTGTGGATCCAGACTCCACATGCTGAGCAGAGCCAATGACAGCTGAAGGTGCAGAGCACTACAAGAAGTCCTGCTGCCAATTTGTCTGCAAATGTTTAGGTCCTCTTTTAATGCCAAAAATGATTTATACTGAGGCAGCACATCCCAGGTATGAGGAAATCATGGGAGAAAAAAAAATTCAATGAAGCAAAAAGTTGCACATTGTGCTGTAAAATGCAGCAAGTGTAATAATTTGACTTCTGGCAGGCTAACTGTAATGGAAGATCTTTTCAGCAAACCTGTTTTATCCGATGTCAGAGACATCTGCTTGCATGACTCCCTCTGCACTAGAAGAAACAGCACCTCAGAGGGCCTTTTGCATGAGACCTAAAGACTAGCAACAGGCAATCAACTGCTTCCACTACTAGGTACACATGCAAGTGTCTCTCAATGCTTGTCCCCAAGAAATAACACGAAGAGGAAGGGGAACTGTCTGGTGTCCCCAAAGACATCACATTAAATATAAAGAGTATACTTGTATACACAAGAATTGTTGAATATGCCATTGCTGTCTTCTATTCAGCAAACGTATCATAAGAATTATTCTTTATATAGGGAAAACCCAAGTTTAATAATATCTTCAAATATGCCAGATTTCACACAGTGACATTTCCTGTTTTTTCGCTTTGCTGTGAAAAGCAGATACCAGTTAGCCATCGCCCCCAATTTCACCCCAATACACATGTACGCGTCATCGAGCAAAGACGTGTTCTCATTAGGGACAAGGGAGTAAGGATCGGACATGCTGAAATCCAATATTTCTTCCCCGACATCTGCTGTTGAGGAGGAGTCAGGAGGCCCCAATACACAGTAATTGCAATAGGATTTAGCTGGAGAAAGAAAAAGTGCGTCTCCAATATGTCCCCCCCCCCCCCCCCCCCCCCCAAACTTCAAGAAAGCTACAACAAATAATTCACTACATGCACTTAATTTTACTTATATAAAAATGTAAAAACCACTAACCAGCATCTTTTGAAGTTGTTCCACCGTCTGGTTTGCTACGCTAATTCCATTTATTTCCCGTATTTCGTCGCCTACATGGAGGGTACCTGGAAAAAAAATAAAAATAAAGAAAAAAACAGACAAATGATCCTAGTTCAAAGGCATTTCACTATCACCAGATTCACCACATAAGAGATACAGTATAGTAAAGCAAACTAATTCCTAAACCAATAAAGGTACAGTGCAGGACATGCTAGAGGACAAAATGCAAGGTTCCTTAGGCCCCTTTCACATGAGTGTGACGGATTAGGTCCGGATGCGTTCAGTGAAAATCACACCATTTTGCAAGCAAGTTCAGACAGTTTTGTCTGCAATTGCATTCAGTTTTTTCCACGCGAGTGCAATGTGTTTTTCACGCGCAGTATAAAAAACAAACATCGCCTAGCAACCATCAGTGAAAAACGCATTGCATCCGCACTTGCTTGCAGATACGATGCGTTTTTCACTGAAGCCCCATTCACTTCTATTGGGCCAAGGCTGTGTGAAAAATGCTGAATATAGAACATGCCGCGTTTTTCACGCAACCCAGAACTGAAAAAAAAAAAAAGCTCCAGAGTCACCGGACCTGAACCCAATCAAGATGGTTTGGGGAGAGCTGGACCGCAGAGTGAAGGCAAAAGGGCCAACAAGTGCTAAGCATCTCTGGGAACTCCTTCAAGACTGTTGGAAGACCATTTCAGGTGACTACCTCTTGAAGCTCATCAAGAGAATGCCAAGAGTGTGCAAAGCAGTAATCAAAGCAAAAGGTGGCTACTTTGAAGAACCTAGAATATGACATTTTCAGTTTCACACTTTTTTGTTATGTATATAATTACACATGTGTTAATTCATAGTTTTGATGCCTTCAGTGTGAATCTACAATTTTCATAGTCATGAAAATAAAGAAAACTCTTTGAATGAGAAGGTGTGTCCAAACTTTTGGTCTGTAATGTGTGTGTGTATATGTGTATATATGTGTGTATATATATATATATATATATATATATATATATATATATATATATATATATACACATATACATACATACATACATACATACACACACATACATATATATATATATATATACACACACACACAAATTTGTTAGGTCCACAGTTGGACGACACATTGCAATCAACAGAATTTGCTCCATTAATCTATACAGAAATCACTATATGACACCTATTTGCCTGAACTGTAATATTCAAGTAATGAGCCTGAATGCCTAGTATAAGCTCAGGCTCATTACTATGCATGAACGACTTCCACAATCTCTGCTGGGGGACCCATTTCTTACCCAGAAGCACACGCTTCTGGGTTTTAGCCCTCGCAGACACAATGGTCACATTTACCATGGCATCTGAGGTGTTAAATGTCCACAGTCAGCAATACCACCGACTGCAGATATTAGTCGCTGGTGTCTGCTGTATGAAACATCCGCAAGACAATTCACATGTAACACTCACATGTGTGCACCGTGAAAGAGCTGGAAGCTGCAAAACTTAAGCAGCTTTTTACAAAACCTCCCCCTGTATGTGAGCAGGGATACTAGACTGTACCAGAGCATTACAGAAAGTACAACCCAGCTTTGCCAGGTGCCTGAATGTCAACTCTGTCTATACAGCCAGAAGAGATTTCTCAATGTTGGAGAGACCTGAATTACAAGGCTTGTGGAGCTGTAGACACTCTCCATATAATGTTAGTCTTACACTGTGCAAGTAACACAGCTTTCTGAGGACATTGAAAGGCAAATCTGCCGAGTTAAGGCATTATTTGGGAGTATATAGAATGATTTATTTAGGTAGACTTATTTAGCAGTCTCTGCTACAGGTCCATATAATTTATTTTACTTACGTATATAGTGCTAACATTCTGCAGTACTTTACAGGCATCATCATTGTTACCCAGCTTCCCTGGGACCCCAAATGACTGTCTAGCTAAGCTATAGCATGGAGGATTTGTCACTGGGATCCTTACTCCGCTTTTCCAGGCTCCTGGCAAGCAAACCCAGCCAGGTATTCAACAAAATCGGGGATTCACTAATTCATAAACAGGCTGATCTGGCATTCTGTAGTCTGGGAAAGCTGGGTAAAAATCTCTGCACCTTGGTGATGGGGGCATAATGGTTATATAAAATGTACACAATGCTGCCCTGATACACTGTGTGATTCTATCATATGGTATCTGGTTAACAAAATCTGATGTCACCATTGCAGCTGACAGTTGTCACCCAGCTTTTCCAGGGCCCTGAAGGGCAATTTGGTCTAGCTATATAAAGGGTATTTATACCTATGAAACTAGCTGACCTTTTGCTTGTGTGCTTGGCAGCTGCAGGCATCTGGGTGTCCCATATTTGCTAATATTGCTGCGAAAAAATTGTGTTTTAAAAGGGGCTGTCCATATTTTACTATTGATAACCTATCCTCAGCGGGGGGATCGACTTACGGAATCCCTGCCGATCAGCTGAAGAGAAGGCAGCTGCAGTGGTGAGCAGGTGCAGTTACCGGTTTACTTTATTAAACCCCTTTAATATATGTAAATAAGCCTCTAGGAGCAACAGGGGTGTTGCCATTACACCTAGAGCCTTTGCTCTCTCTGCAACGGTTATGCACTCTCCACTTTGATTAATAGGACCAGGAAGTTAAAAAGTCTTCACATCTGGCCCTGTCAATCAAAGTGGAGAGGGTGTATCAGTTGTAGAGAGAGCAGAGCCTCTAGGATAGTGATGGCTAACCTTGGCACTCCAGCTGTGGTGAAACTACGACTCCCAGCATGCTCCATTTATTTCTACAGAGTTCTGAGAGCAGCCAAGCAAGGGGGGGCATCTTGGGAGTTGTAGTTTTACCACAGCTGGAGTGCCAAGGTTAGCCATCACCGCTCTAGGAGCAACAGGGGCGTTGGCATTACACCTAGAGGCTCATTTGAATATATTAAAACATAAATTTTTCTCAGCAATGCTGCACATATGAACATGGGACCAACACAGATGTCTTCAGCTGCCAAGGGCACATGCAACATGTCAGCCAGCTTCATAGGTACAAATCTGCTGACAGGTTCCCTTTAAAGGGTTTCTGTCATGAGAAATAGCGTTATGTAGCTGACTGACATTAGCGATTAGCTTTATAACTCGCTGCCGGCCGCCGTTCTCTTAAAATAAAGACTTTTAAAATACGCTAATGCGCCTCTAGGTGCTATTAGGGCGTTGCTGCAGCACCTAGAGGCTCAGTCTATGCACCCTTTGGCACGCCCAGGTCCAGTTGATTGACTTTCGAGTTCTCGTCATGCTTCCGTAAATCCCGCGCCTGCGCCGTCGTTTAGCATTAGGCGCAATGAGTGAAGGACACGCTTCTGCTGCAGCAGGTGCGCTTCCTTCACTCACTGCGCCGAATACTAAATGGGACGGCACAGGATTTACGGGACACTGAGGAGAACTCGAAAGTCAATCAACTGGACCTGGGCGTGGCAAAGGGTGCGTAGACCGAGCCTCTAGGTGCTGAAGCAACGCCCTAATAGCACCTAGAGGCTCATTAGCATATTTTAAAAGTCTTTATTTTAAGAGAACAGCGGCAGGCAGGGAGTTATAAAGCATATTGTTATGTACTGCTGATATTAGCACATCGCTAAGGTCAGTCAGCTACATAACGGTATTTCTCAAGATAGGTCATCAGCATAAAAATCTCAGAAAACCCCTTTCATTTACTCTTTCAAGTAGGGTACAAAACAAGAGAACATATGAAAGACGAGGGGCCACTACAAACGAGAACAATCCGAGATTTAAAAAAGCCAAGTTTACCTATGTGTTTCCAGAAAAAGGTTTTCTGACCTAGAAAATGTCACTAATATTTTCCACCAACCGCAGGTGACATTAAAATAAATTGCATTTTACACAACGGGAAAGCAGCAGTCACACAGCCAAATATGGTGGTGAAAAGGTCATATGTAGTGTTGAGCGAGCATGCTTGGCCAAATACCTGTTCGGCTCGAGCATCGCTATGCTCGGCAGATCCAAATACTTTAGGTGCTCGAGTACAATTTAATACAATGGAAGAACCTCAGGCACCCCCTGCTTGGAAGAGAAAAGGGTGTCTGGTTCATAAAAAACGGTTAGAAATTGATGGAAACCCCATCAAAATGGTTTGGAAACAGCATTAAGAGGATAGCATGATGCGTCTTAGACTCCTATTATGTACAACATACAATAGACAACCACACAAAGGCTATATGCAAGCCATCCATCTATCCATGAGATAGATAACAGCCAGCATACCTTACAATGGCAGAATTGTGCACTATGAGATATTCCAAACCAGCTCTCATCTGACTGAGAACCAGTAAACCTCAAAGTTATTTTGCATCTGTTGGATGGCTTGGGTGGACCTGCACACCTAGATCAATATCATTAGGGTGACAAAAAGTTTTCTGATTGTCCCAACATAATATTCAATAACCTTTCTATACAGTTTTGTCATGTAAAAACGAATTTGCATAAAAATGGGCATATGGGAAAGAAATGCAAATGAGCAGAATCTGCCTTGTTTTTCAGCTATCATAGGACTATGAAAACCAATAGATGGTGCTATTGAGTTATGAACAGCACCATCTATTGGTTTCACAGTCTTATGACAAAAGTAGACTAATAGTTTTGTAAGAAGACTATGAAACTATGGAGCTGTTAACTCATTAGCGCCATCTATTGGTTTCATAGTCTTCTGACAAGAATATTAGACTGAGTCTTATGACAAGCTCATTAGTGTAGCCTTTTGCATAGAAAATTCGCAATAAAAATTAGCGATTAGAATATTCTGAAACTGGGAAACTTTGAAAATCTGAAACTGGGAAAGCTGGGTAATAACTAAGTGATCAAATCTGACAATGGAAAAGTTGGGTAATAACTCAGTGTAGATCGCAAATTTTCGAAGTGGCAAATTTTTATTGCGAATTTTCCATGCAAAAGGCTACACTAATAAGCTTGTCATAAGACTCAGTCTAATATTCTTGTCAGAAGACTATAAAACCAATAGCTGTCGCTATTGAGTTATGAACAGCGCCATATATTTGTTTCATAGTCTTCAGACAAAACTATTAGTCTATTGTCATAAGACTGTGAAAACAGCGCTGTTCATAACTCAATATCACCATCTATTGGTTTTCATAGTCTTATGATAGCTGAAAAACAAGGCAGATTCTGCTCATTTGCATGTTTTTCCCATATGCCCATTTTTATGCAAATGATTTTTACATGACAAAACTGTATAGAAAGGTTATGGAATATTATGTTAGGACAATCAGAAAACTTTTTATCGTCCTAATGATATTGATCTAGGTGTGCAGGTCCACCCAAACCATCCAACAGATGCAAAACAACTGTGAAGGTTTACTGGTTCTCAGATGAGAGCTGGTTTGGAATATCTCATAGTGCACAAGGCTGCCATTGTAAGGTATGCTGGCTGTTATCTATCTCATGGATAGATGAATAGCTTGCACATACCTGGCTTTTGGTACATAATAGGAGTCGAAGATGCATCCAGCTATCCTCTTAATGCCGTTTCCAAACCATTTTTATGGGGTTTCTATCAATTTCTAACCTTTTTTTATGAGCCAGACACCCTCTTCTCTTCCGAGCAGGGGGTGCCTGGGGTTCTCCCATTGACTTCCACTGTAGAACATACGAGCATACTGATGTGTTGAGCAAGCACCAAAGTGCTCGGGTGCTCTAGCTGAACACTAGAGATGTGTAATCGCTTGTTTACGGCGCGATGATTCAGCGTTTTAAACTGTGCCTTTTTTAGTACATACCGCTCATCTGTCGAGTCAGCAGCATGTTTACAAGGGGCAATGATTAAGTTCCTGATGATTAGGCCTGTGTAAAAAGCCACTAACAAGTACTCAATACACATACATAACAGTCAAAATAGCAGCTTTCAAAACATATGAAACAGCAAGCAAACGTTTTTTCCTGCTCTGTTTGCGCTAAGACATGAGAAGCTGTCAGCAGTTCTGATGCAACTAATTGAGCACCAGAGGTATGGCTGATTCAGATGCCTTCTTCCAGCATTCTCTTCAAAACTCATAACAGTACAGTAAAATAAATTCTTGCATGAATCGGCAAGCTAACCGTGAACCGCACAGCAGCAATTACATGATCGAGCCTGGAAGTTAGTTACTGTACCTTGCCTGTGAATCATTCCTCCATGCATAATTCTGGCAACAATGCAGTGGTTCAGCTCATTCATCTTTAGAGTTATACCCTATAGAAAACACATTTTTTTAGGATTCACAGAAACCATAGCAAAGAATGTTTATAAGGGTTCGCCAGGATTTACAAATTGATGACCTATCATTAAGACTCCTAGCACCCCCAGGTTAGCCCCATTGACTTGAATGGGGCTGAGCTGTGCCTAGGCCATTTGACTGATGAACGTGATGTCACACGGACTAGGGAGAGACTAAACTCTTCATACAGCTGATCGGCAGGGGTCCTGGGAATTGGACCCCCGCCAATCTCATATCAAGGATAGGTCATCAATATGTAAATCCCAGAGAACCTCTTTAAGCCACAGGAAATGGAAAGGGAGAATTGAAACAATTCATTTTGTTTTTATCACAAAGCATATGGACAGACACTAATACTTTGCAAGTACTAAAAGATGACCTGTCACCAATTCCAACACATTTTAGTAAATAACTTGCATATTCCCCTTAAAATAATAATTCTGGAACACATTTTCTTAGATCTCTGAATTGTGCTGTTCCTTTGTTATTCCTCCCAGAAACTTGTGAATAAACTGCCAACTCTGTGTTACCATTCAGTTTGTTAGGGCTGCTTTACACTGGCAGACCGTCTGCCAGATGCCAGTTAAAGGGGTTTTCCAGGCTTTCAGGTCATCAGTATCAGATTGGCGGGGGTCTGACACCCAGCACACTCGCCGATCACCTGTATGAAGAAAAGGCACGCACTATGTGTGTGTACCATCTCCTGTCTCTCTTCCTGCTTACTGATGCTATATTGACAGCTAGCAGGAAGAGACACAGGAGACCGCACTTGCGCATGGCTTTATGCCTTCTCTTCATACAGCTCATCAGCAGGGGTGCCGGACCTCCGACGATCTGATATTGACTACCTAACCTGAACATCGGTCTTCAATATTAAAAGCCTGGAAAACCCCTTTAACGAGCATTTGTAGTACAGCTAGTTAGCGACCATCTGGCAATCTAATACTGCCGCCAATTACCCGATGGACGAGCAAATGCTCATTCATCGGGCAATCATTATCTTTAAGCATGCCTAAAGATCACAATTTGCCGGCGGCAGAATGTGCCGTCTAATCACAATCTGCTGCCAGCAAACAACTATAGAGCAATGCTGTGGAGGAGATAGCTGCATGTAACAGCAGTGGTTTCCTCCACCAGTGATCAGGCAATTGCCGGGAAAGCATGCTTCCTTCCTGACAATCGCCTGTAGGATCGCTGAATGAAATACAGACATTAGTTATGTATTTAGCAGGAGATGTGGATTTCGCAACATCTTACCATTGGCTCATCTGTATTCTTCTGGAACTGTACTAATCGGACCCGTGTAACGTTTTCCATGTCCATATCCCCGTTCACGCTTTCTGGAGAATCTCCATTTAAATAGGGAGATGTTGGAGGTGGTGTAACTCTTAATGCTTCGTCACTGTAAACTTCATGGGCTACCACATCATGAGTTTGTAGTAAGGCCTGAAAAAGAAGTGGACAAACATTTTCTTCAATGTCACTTGTATGTCCGTGCATAAGTTTAAAGATGACATTGTTTTATTACATATATTGTTAAGAGTTATCATCACTACTGATTCCAGGGTGCTGTATATACAGCATTTAATACAGACACAAACATGAATGAACTTGAGTGACAGACTGGTACAGAGGGAACGAAGATGCTGCCCTATGCGTGCGTTCCTTTTTTCTTGTGGACCCGTAGAAATGAATCAGACAGATTGTGCATGAGGCCCAAAGCAGGACAACCCATTTAAAAAGGGGCGCTGTAGCATTAAGAGTCTTCTAAAAATGCATGGGGGTGAATGTATATTAGAGACGTGTATTTGGGGTAATTTTCTTGGTCTTTCTATCAGTTCTGTACAGGTTCATGTTTGCTCTATAATTGTGCAGAGTGAGGCTGACTCTTGGTGGCTGCAGCTGGGGAGCCATGCTGTGTGCGCCCCTCATACACCCTTCTCACCAAGTTTCACACTAGCGTTGGGACAGTCCGACAGGCTGTTTCGGCCGGGGAACAGCCTGCTGGATCCGAACTAACGCTTGCACAGGTGTGCTGCCGGAAGTCTGGCCCGGCCCATTAACTATAACGGGGACAGGTAGAAGATGCAGCCGCAGCATGGCAAACATAGCGAGAGGCGGCCAGACAAATACCCCCACACAAATTAGATGGTCTGCCTAATATACACTGCCTGTCCCCATAAAAAAAAAAAAAAGTCGCCACCTGGATTTAACTAAGCAAATAGGCATATTGGATAATTACTGCATGGGCGATTATCTTTCAGCTGACAATAAGTTATTTAACCCCAACTGGTGCAATGAGTTGCTTCTCATTTCTTAAACAAACAATCGAAGGACACATCACGTGGTCGTGGAAAAGATGTTAGTCTGTTTGAGAAGGGTCAAATCATTGGCATGCATCAAGCAGAGAAAACATCTAAGGAGATTGCAGAAACTACTAAAATTGGGTTAAGAACTGTCCAGCGCATTATTAAAAACTGGAAGGATAGTGGGGATCCATCGTATTCTAGGAAAAAAATGTGTCGGGGAAAAAAAATCCTGAATGATCATGATTGGCGATCACTTAAATGTTTGGTGAAATCAAATTGAAGAAAAACAGTAGAACTCAGGGCTATGTTTAATAGTGAAATTAAGAGCATTTCCACACGCACAATGCGAAGGGAACTCAAGGGATTGGGACTAAACAGCTGTGTAGCCGTAAGAAAACCACTAATCAGTGAGGCAAACCAGAAAAAAGGCTTCAATTTGCTAGGGAGCCTAAAGATTGGACTCTGGAGCAATGGAAGAAGGTCATGTGGTCTGATGAGTCGAGATTTACCCTGTTCCAGAGTGATGGGCGCATCAGGGTAAGAAGAGAGGCAGATGAAGTGATGCCCCCATCATGCCTAGTGCCTACTGTACAAGCCTGTGGGGCCAGTGCTATGATCTGGGGTTGCTACAGTTGGTCAGGTCTAGGTTCAGCAACAGTGTGTGCGCCAAGAATGAGGTAATCTGACTACCTGAACATACTGAAGGACCAGGTTATTCCATCAATGGATTTTTTTCTTCCCTGATGGCATGGGTTCATCGGGCTCAAATTGTGAAAGAGTGGTTCAGGGAGCATGAGACATCATTTTCACACATGGATTGGCCAACACAGTGTCCAGACCTTAACCCCATTGAGAATCTTTTTTTTTGGACAGGCAGTGTATGTAGACTGTGCATGTTTCTGCTGCATAACTCTGCATACCTGATTTTCTGTGTGTAGCCATGCTGAGTTGTCTCATCTGACTGTGGTCACATTTACCATAGGGATCCTCTTAGGAGTCTGGATCACGCTGCCAGATGAAAACTGTTGTAAGGGGTATTTTAGGGTGGAACAACAGTACTGTCAGACTCCTTTTTTGGAAAATATGAAACTTAAAGAGGACGTCTCAATTTAACAAATATTATTTATCATGTAGAGAAAGTAAATACCAGGCACTTACTAATGTGTTGTAATTGTCCATATTGCCTCCATCACATTATACACTGCTCGTTTCTATGGTTACAACAACCTTGCAATTCATCACCGGTGGCTGTGCTTGCATATTATAGGAAAAAGCACCAGCCTATGGGTGCTCCCACAGTCCTGGCCACCAGAGGGAGCAGCACATTTTACTATAGTGTGCAAGCACGGCCACTGCTGATGGACTGCAGGATGGTGGTAACGATGGAAACAAGCAGTGTATAATGTGATTTATTACGGTGAATAGGACTTTTACACACTCCATTCTGCGCTATGCCTCGTGCATAGCTCAGTATGGAGAAAGCCATGGCAGGCCTGGATCACTTAGGCAGCGTCCAGGATGACATGGCAACCGATCAGAACCCTGCGATTTCACTGCGTGAGCTCCAATTGGAAGGAAGATGGAGCCGTATCACTTCACAGGTGCTGCGATCAGCCTTGATCGCTGCACCTGAGGGGTTAAATGGCAGGGGCGGCACGATTGCCGCTTTCTGTCATTGCGGCCGGATGCTGGCTGTATCATACAGCCTTGCAAATAAAGATTTGTTTCTACACTGCTTGGTTTTGCTGCAGATAGGGTTCCCACCCCAATAATACTTTGTAATAAATCACAGCAAGATCTTGTTTCCATCATGCGGCCATAGACTGCGTGTAAAAGTTTTCGGCAAAAATGCCTTCGTCTTTTATATATATATATATATATATATATATATATATATATATATATATATATATATATATATATATATATATATATATATAAAGAAAATCCGCAGCACTCCTTGCTGGATCTTAATACAGTAGAAGGCCATCTCCGTCTACTGTATTAAGATCCAGCAAGGAGTGCTGCGGATTTTCTTCATTGTTTCCTGTCCTGAGTCGAGGGGCACCCTGCGTTACTATTGAAGGGAGTGCTGCCAGATTTTCTTCATACATACATTATATATATATATATATATATATATATAATGTATGTACATACACACATACATACACACACACATATACACATATATACATATCGTTTTGTATATAAATCCAAAAGGTTGATTTACAAATATCTAAATATAATAGACTATGGACCTCTGCATCCAGATCTTTAAAGAGATACGCGGACAGGGCCACAATCTGTAGTCATGGAGCCTTCTAGAAAATAATACTGACAGTGATATATGTACATATTCAGCTAGAAAAGGGCATCAATTGAAATATATGGCATTACAGGTATACTTGTTACAATCTGTCATATCCGTTCACTACGGGTCCACTTGTATGTTGGAGATTGGTTAAGGAAAAAGAAGGGAGACATAGGTGAGGTGAATATAACCTTATTCTGATAAGATCCGAAGATTAGGAAAAGCTACAGGTATTCTCAATGGGTATGTGCTGCTGCCCCAAACATCAAAAAAAATCACAATAGGTATAGGCCACTCTCATTCTCCCATGGTTAGAACTTACCGTAGTGAACGGATATGACAGATTGTAACAAGTATACCTGTAATGCAATATATTTCAATTGATGCCCTTTTCTAGCTAAATATGTACATATATCACTGTCAGCAGAGGTCCATCGTCTATTATATTTAGATATTTGTAAATTGACCTTTTGGATTTATATACAAAACGATATATATATATATATATATATATATATTTATTAGGGCTGCACGATATGGGAATTTTGTGCGATTGTGATTAGGGCCCTAAAAATTGCGATAAAGGTATGCAATGCAATATTTTAAGGGAATTGTGCTAGAGGTCTATTTGCTTGGATGTTCAAGGCAAAAGCACACACAAATTACTGATAATGCAGAAATGTAGTTATGCTTAACTCAAGAACTGAAATGCACAGTGTTTTTCTAAATAAAACATCTTTTACAAAATTAAATAACATATTTGCATTACTGCAAATATTGCAAAACTTGCCATTTTCTTAATAGCACTGCACAGAACAGATAAAATAAATAAAAGAACATTTGTTCATTAAAATAACGACTTTCCTCCAGCCCCTCCTCTGTCCCCATACTGTAACTGATGTATCGCTAGCCGCGCTGTGCAGCATAGCGGCCGGCGATACATCCGTGTCAATCACTGAAAAACCACGTAAAAAGCCAACCATCGCTTTATAAGGCGCACTGCCATTTTATCTTAGGGGATTTTAAGGGGAGTTTATCTTATAAAGCGAAAAATATGGTGATATAATCGCATCATTTTTGGGTTGGCCAATTGGCGATTAACTGCGTATGGCACGGGCTCACGGCAGAGGCTCGCTCCATACATCCCCTAGCACGCAATGATGTACCTGTACATCAAAATACATGAAGGGGTTAAGATTGTGAGCTCCATTCCATCCACCATTCGCAATAGGTGATATTACAGCTTATCTACTCCATCCATGTACAGTCACCTCTGTACATCACAAAGCATGTCTAAAAAAAAGTCCCATACAAAGCAATGAACATCTCCCATCTAATGTACCAGTGGTCAATGTGGCTATTGTAAAGTATATGTCTAAATGCTGTTAACCAGTAAAAAAAACTACCAAGGAGGCAGAGCTATGCGACCAGTGGAGGAGAGCCACCACAGAACTGCTTCTTCTGCTCCTGACAGATTCACTGCATTTTCAGCAGCGCAATTAAATTTATAGATATTAAAGGGTTGTCCGGTTTCCGATATCGATGTCCTGTACTCAGAATACGTAGTCAAAATCAGTTTGGTGGGGTCCTACTCCTGGCACTTCTGACAGCGCTGATGCCTTCTCAAACAGCTGATCGGCGGGGGTGCATGGAGTCGGACCCCCTCCGATATTGATGAATTAGGCCTCATTCACACATACGTGGATTTTCACGGAGCACGGTCCGTAAAAAACCGAGTGCACAGCGTCATTGGCTGCTATGACGCTGTGCGCTTCGTGCCACTGCTGCTGTACAGTAATACACTCGTATGATCTATACAAGTGTATTAATGCACAGCGGCGGCATCACGAAGAGCACAGGGTCATAGCAGCCTTATACTGAGGATAGGTCTCCAATATCGGAAACCAGGCAACCGTTTTAATGGTAACCATACATTCCAATGCACCGAGTAACCCCTAGTGGTGGGTACAGGTTGGCAGTGTCATTATATACTGTGTTGACGGTGGGAGATTTATCAAATGTATTTATACCAGTTTTTGGAAGCTGGACCTCCTCCTCCATTTTTTATATTTATACCAGTTGTCTGGTGTAAATACATTGAGACATATGGAGTTCATAATGAGCACCTTTTTTAGGAAGCACATGTTCCACTTCTGATGAAGTCCGATAAAGATTCTGAGTTTAGTTTATCCTCTATTTTAAATGTATCTTTAAAAAAAATTGTAAATGTGTCAGAAATCTGAGGAGTCATGCTTTGAATTCCACTTTGCCTGGGAACAATTGATGCTCAAACAATGGAAAATTAGGTGTGGGGAGGGATACAAAGTTTTGCTATGGGGTCTTACAGATCTTTGTACACCTCTGGTGTTAACAGCAGCTCAGGCAAAGTGGCTGCCCCATAATCATGTACAGAAAATAGAATAGAAAAAATAAAATAAAAATCTACAATCAGAAAATTTTAACAGATTCAAAAAGGGAATAGGTTTTTTTTTTTTGTAAAGAAAATTATAGGTGATGCGTTTCCTTAAGGCCTCATGCACACGACCGTTGTGTGCATCCGTGGCCGTTGTGCCGTTTTCCGTTTTTTTTCACGGACCCATTGACTTTCAATGGGTCCGTGGAAAAATCGGAAAATGCACCGTTTGGCAGCCACATCCGTGAGCCGTGTTTCCTGGCCGTGAAAAAAATATGACCTGTCCTATTTTTTTCACGGCCAACGGTTCACGGACCCATTCAAGTCAATGGGTCCGTGAAAGAACACGGATGCACACAAGATTGGCATCCGTGTCCGTGATCCGTGGCCGTAGGTTAGTTTCATACAGACGGATCCGAAGATCCGTCTGCATAAAAGCTTTTTCAGAGCTGAGTTTTCACTTCGTGAAAACTCAGATCCGACAGTATATTCTAACACAGAGGCGTTCCCATGGTGATGGGACGCTTCTAGTTAGAATACACTACAAACTGTGTACAAGACTGCCCCCTGCTGCCTGGCAGCACCCGATCTCTTACAGGGGGATATGATAGTACAATTAACCCCATCATATCCCCCTGTAAGAGATCAGGGCTGCCAGGCAGCAGGGGGCAGACCCCCCCCCCCTCCCCAGTTTGAATATCATTGTGCGGCCCCCCCCTCCCCTGTTGTTAACTGTTGGTGGCACAGTGTGCGCACCCCCCTCCCTCCCTCCCTCTATTGTTTTAATACATTGGGGCCAGTGTGCGCGCGCCCCCCAACCCCCCCTCCCTCCCTCTATTGTTTTAATACATTGGGGCCAGTGTGCGCACCCCCCCCAACCCCCCCTCCCTCCCTCTATTGTTTTAATACATTGGGGCCAGTGTGCGCACCCCCCCCAACCCCCCCCCCCCTCCCTCCCTCTATTGTAATCATCATCGGTGGCAGCGGAGTAGAAGATTTTCATACTTACCTGGCTGCTGGCTGCTGCGATGTCTGCGTCCGGCCGGGAGCTCCTCCTACTGGTAAGTGACAGGTCTGTGCGGCGCATTGCTGTCACTTACCAGTAGGAGGAGCTCCCGGCCGGACGCAGACATCGCAGCAGCCAGCAGCCAGGTAAGTATGAAAATCTTCTACTCCGCTGCCACCGATGATGATTACAATGGGGGGAGGGAGGGGGGTGGGGGGGTGCGCACACTGGCCCCAATGTATTAAAACAATAGAGGGAGGGAGGGGGGGTTGGGGGGGCGCGCGCACACTGGCCCCAATGTATTAAAACAATAGAGGGAGGGAGGGGGGTTGGGGGGGCGCGCGCACACTGGCCCCAATGTATTAAAACAAGAGAGGGAGGGAGGGGGGGTTGGGGGGCGCGCGCACACTGGCCCCAATGTATTAAAACAATAGAGGGAGGGAGGGGGGTGCGCACACTGGCCACCAACGAGTTAACAACAGGGGAGGGGGGGCCCACTGGCCACCAATGAGTTAAAAACAGGGGGGGGGGTCTGCCCCCTGCTGCCTGGCAGCACCTGCCAGGCAGCAGGGGGCAGTCATGTACACAGTTTTTTTGTATATTCTAACCTGAAGCGTCTCCATCACCATGGGAACGCCTCTGTGTTAGAATATACTGTCGGAAATGAGTTTCACGATGTAGCTCATATCCGACAGTATATTCTAACATAGAGGCGTTCCCATGGTGATGGGGACGCTACAAGTTAAAATATACCATCGGATTGGAGAAAACTCCAATCCGATGGTATAACAGAACTCCAGACTTTACATTGAAAGTCAATGGGGACGGATCCGTTTGAAATGGCACCATATTGTGTCAACATCAAACGGATCCGTCCCCATTGACTTGCATTGTAATTCAGGACGGATCCGTTTGGCTCCGCAAGGCCAGGCGGACACCAAAATGACTTTTTTTTCATGTCCGTGGATCCTCCAAAAATCAAGGAAGACCCACGGACGGAAAAACGGTCACGGATCACGGACCAACGGAACCCCGTTTTGCGGACCGTGAAAAAAAACGTCCGTGTGCATGAGGCCTTAGAATGCAAACTACTTACCGTAATCATTATTTAAGATGTAGAAAAAGAAAAATATATAGCTGAGCAAAATCTAATACACACCTCATACACAACCTGTAGTAATAGAACTATAGTGTAATAAATGTCATCACAGATTGCAAATGGAATATTGTACAAACAATGGACAAGGCTCACCATGATAAAAAAAAGCAGACAATAATATGCTGAATCAGATAATACATAGTAAGAGTGTTGAGAGGAGAATCTAGTACTTCAGACACGGAAGGAACAATCTGCTCATAAGACATAATTGGCAAATACTTCACTGTTGTTTCCCTTATAATCAATACCACTATGAATAATGGATGACTACTAAAGCCAATTAGAGGGCTGAGCTCAATGGACAAACGTTCTCCCACCTTGACCCAAGAGCCTTTCTGTCTTAGAAAAATAAAGTATATGGAAGATGTTACATAGGATCCCATTAAAATAAACTATGAGCAGATGCTGATGAAATCAAGAACTCCATTCTAAAACTAATTCTGTCTATATACTTCCCATGTTACCAATATACCTTGAAATATAAAACTTGAGTATTGTAATGTTCTAGTGAGGAACTAAAACCATCCTATTTGAATAGAGAAAAAAAAAATCAGCAAGAACATACAAAGATCTTTCGGAAAAAAACAAAATAAGAAAGTTAGCTGGCAAAATAGGGGCAGGGGTTGAAAAAAAGAGATAAGATCATGAACTTTTGGCCTAGCATTGGCCCACTTCCCTCCGCAACTGATAGTTCCTGTTACAGCAGGATGAGCAGTGATGATTGGAGTACAAGGTTCCTAGTCTTTTCTTCTGGAGAAGATACACAGGTTCTTTTTACCCAAAGACCAACAGCCACATCCTGTTCTTCAAATTTAGCTGCACTGTACAGCCTGCCCTAGCTCTGTGGCTCCGAGAGAACAGCCGCTAACAGTAGTAGTAGCTCTCCCAGTGCTAGGACAGAGAGGAGGCTGTATAGTACAGTAGACGATAAGGGAACTGGTGTATGAGCAGAAAAGCTGACATCCTCTGCCCGGCAGAAGCTTCTGTACTGCACACAAAAGGAGATGTGTCGGTGATACTAACATTGTATGTGCAGGCTAAATATGTATACATATATGCACACATACTATAATACACAGCACAATAACACATCTTGGTAAATCAGTTACATTTAACACCTAAATAAATAAAAGGGGTAAAAGGAATTCACACTGCCCTAGGTGTGATTACAAAGGAAGGAGAGAGAGAGAGAGAGAGAGAGAGAGAGAGAGAGAGAATAATCGAACAGCCCTATCCTATTTTTGGGGGAGACAAGGTGACTTAAAAAAAAAAGGCGAATCGCACAATTTTTCTTTTACGCCGTTCACCACAAAGGATTTTTTAAAATATTTTAATGGTTTGGACTTTTCAGATGTGCCGATATGTAATATTTTATTTATTGTTTATATATTTTCTCTGTAAAATTGGGAAGGGGGGTGATTTATATTATTTTTATTTATTTTTTACATTTTATTTAATAACTATTTCCCCCTTAGGGGCTAGAACCTGGGATCTTTTAATCCCTTGTCCTATTCACCCTAATAGAGGGTGAATACGATCTCACACTCTCCCTGATGCCCTGTGCATAGTACACACAGCAGCAGGGAGCTGACCAAGGCAGCCAGGACTTCAGTAGTGTCCTGGCTGCCATGGTAACCGATCGGAGCCCCAGACTTACACTGCTGGGGCTCCGATCAGAAGCAGCCACTGCACCACCAATGAAGAGGAAGTGAGGGGGCAGGGGGAGGGCGAACTGCGCCACCAATTATTATTAACGTTTAATATACAACTACAGCTGGCGGCAGAAACACATTGCCGGCACCCTGCCTCTGACAGGGCACTGCGACCTGCGGCAGTTAACCCCTCAAATACCGCGGGGATTCTCTGATACTGGGCTGTGCAGTAGCACAGCCTAGTATCGATAAAAGGCAAATCCCGGTATCCTGTCGATACCGGGCTAAAAGTATCAATTGGGTATCCAAAGTTCGATACCCGAAACAACCATATTTTGGTCATGTCCCATATTGAAGCAGAAATGGCAATTGGCCTCAAAAAGAAAATTAAGAAATGTATTTTGGGTACAGATAAGGGTCTAGAAGAAAGCCACCTCTAATAGTAGGCTTCTTTCATGGCCCGAGTAAACATTTGGAAAAATTTTTTAATCAGGATTACCCATGTCACAGAAGTGGTTAAAAGTGAAGTGGATATACATGCAAAGGAGAAAAGTGACAGTATCCTGGGAGATATGGTCTGTGTAGTTAGAGATAATAGGGAGACTTATGTAAGTGATTAGAAGACTGCATTTTGTATTCTTTGGTTGGGGTTTAATGCATTCAATTAAAAGTATAATGCTCAACCTGTGGCCCTCCAGCTGTTGCAAAACTACAACTCCCAGCATGACCTGACAGCCTACAGCTTTCAGTCTACAGTAGGGTATGATGGGAGTTGTAGTTTTACAACAGCTGGAGGGCCACAGGTTGGGCATCTCTGCTGCTTTAGGGCATTACATATGATGCTTTATTTTGGGGGGGGGGGGAATTATATACATACATACATACATATATATATATATATATATACACACACATACATACACAGACACACACATATATACAGTACAGACCAAAAGTTTGGACACACCTTCTCATTCAAAGAGTTTTCTTTATTTCTTAACAACTGAAAATATCTCATATTCTAGGTTCTTCAAAGTAGCCACCTTTTGCTTTGATTACTGCTTTGCACACTCTTGGCATTCTCTTGATGAGCTTCAAGAGGTAGTCACCTGAAATGGTCTTCCAACAGTCTTGAAGGAGTTCCCAGAGATGCTTAGCACTTGTTGGCCCTTTTGCCTTCACTCTGCGGTCCAGCTCACCCCAAACCATCTCAATTGGGTTCAGGTCCGGTGACTGTGGAGGCCAGGTCATCTGGCGCAGCACCCCATCACTCTCCTTCATGGTCAAATAGCCCTTACACAGCCTGGAGGTGTGTTTGGGGTCATTGTCCTGTTGAAAAATAAATGATGGTCCAACTAAACGCAAACCGGATGGAATAGCATGCCACTGCAAGATGCTGTGGTAGCCATGCTGGTTCAGTATGCCTTCAATTTTGAATAAATCCCCAACAGTGTCACCAGCAAAGTACCCCCACACCATCACACCTCCTCCTCCATGCTTCATGGTGGGAACCAGGCATGTAGAGTCCATCCGTAAACCTTTTCTGCGTCGCACAAAGACAAGGTGGTTGGAACAAAAGATCTCAAATTTGGACTCATCAGACCAAAGCACAGATTTCCACTGGTCTAATGTCCATTCCTTGTGTTCTTTAGCCCAAACAAGTCTCTTCTGCTTGTTGCCTGTCCTTAGCAGTGGTTTCCTAGCAGATATTCTACCATGAAGACCTGATTCACACAGTCTCCTCTTATCAGTTGTTCTAGAGATGTGTCTGCTGCTAGAACTCTGTGTGGCATTGACCTGGTCTCTAATCTGAGCTGCTGTTAACCTGCGATTTCTGAGGTTGGTGACTCGGATGAACTTATCCTCCGCAGCAGAGGTGACTCTTGGTCTTCCTTTCCTGGGGCGGTCTGCATGTGAGCCAGTTTCTTTGCAGCGCTTGATTGTTTTTGGGACTGCACTTAGGGACACTTTCAAAGTTTTCCCAATTTTTCGGACTGACTGACCTTCATTTCTTAAAGTAATGATGGCCACTCGTTTTTCTTTACTTAGCTGCTTTTTTCTTCCCATAATACAAATTCTAACAGTCTATTCAGTAGGACTATCAGCTGTGTATCGACCTGACTTCTCCACAACGCAACAGATGGTCCCAACCCCATTTATAAGGCAATAAATCCCACTTATTAAACCTGACAGGGCACACCTGTGAAGTGAAAACCATTTCAGGTTACTACCTCTTGAAGCTCAACAAGAGAATGCCAAGAGTGTGCAAAGCAGTAATCAAAGCAAAAGGTGGCTACTTTGAAGAACCTAGAATATGACATTTTCAGTTGTTTCACACTTTTTTGTTATGTATATAATTCCACATGTGTTAATTCATAGTTTTGATGCCTTCCGTGTGAATCTACAATTTTCATAGTCATGAAAATAAAGAAAACTCTTTGAATGAGGTGTGTGTGTGTGTGTGTGTATGTATATATATATATATATATATATATATATATATATATATATATATATATATATATATATATATATATATATATATATTACACACACACACACATATATATATATACACACACACACACACACAGGAGTGGGGAGGAATTCATTTGGACGATTTAGTATTCTGTAGACTATTACACTGCCACATGGTGGTAGCCCAGCTTTACTAGGACCGCAAATCTGCCTAGCTATGGCACTATTTAGGAGTGGGGAGGGGGATTTATCCTGGTAGATTTAGTATTCTGCAGTAAATATAGAAACATAGAATGTGTCGGCAGATAAGAGCCATTTGGCCCATCTAGTCTGCCAATATACTGAATACTATGAATAGCCCTTGGCCCTATCTTATATGAAGGATGGCCTTATGCCTATCCCATGCATGCTTAAAAGGGAATCTGTCACCTATTATGACCATATAAAACCGTTACCATGTGCAATAAAGTACCTTCATTCCAGCATGTGTCTTTCTTTTATTCAACTTTTCATTTAGATGGAAAAGCGATTTTTCTGATATGCCAATTAAGCCTTAAGGTGCCCAGAGGGGTGTTATTACTCTCCTCTAGTGCCCAATAACGCCCCCCTGCAGTGCCCAGCCCGCCTTTCTTCCAAGTCCAGCACGCTTCCTAAGAAATAAATGTACTCCCACATCCTTGCCGAACGGCACCACCCCTCCACTACGTCATTCAATTTATTCACTGCACCATCCTTGCTCCCTTCTCTCTTGGCCTCCGAAATCCCGCACAGGCGCAGTATCGCTGAGTGCCTGCGCCTGTACGATACTCCTGCTCCTGAGGGCAACAGCGTTCCGATTAAGTCACTGGGCTCGGCGCATGCCCAGTGACACTATTAAGGCTGTTGCCCTCTGGAGCATCTTACAGGCGCAGAGGAGGAAGCAAGGACGATGCAGTGAATAAATTAAATGACGTAGTGGAGGGGGCGGCGCCGTTCGGCAAGTATGTGGGAGTACATTTATTTCTTAGGAGGCGTGCTGGGCTTGGAAGAAAGGCGGGCTGGGCACTGCAGGGGGGGGTGGGGGGGGGGAGTTACTGGGCACTAGAGCAGAGTAATAACGCCCCTCTGAGCACCATGAGACTTAATTTGCATATCAGAAAAATCGCTTTTTCATCTGAATGAAAAGTTGAATAAAAAAGAGAACACATGCAGGAATGAAGGTACTTTATTGCACATTGCTATGTTAACGGTTTTATATGGTCAAAATAGGTGACAGATTCCCTTTAAACTCCTTCACTATCTGCAGCTACCACTTCTGCAGGAAGGCTGTTCCATGCATCCGCTACTCTCTCAGTAAAGTAATACTTCCTGATATTACTTTTAAACCTTTGCCCCCCTAATTTAAAACTATGTCCTCTTGTAGCAGTTTTTCTTCTTTTAAATATTCTCTCCTCTTTTACCTTTTTGATTCCCTTTATGTATTCAAAAGTTTCTATCATATCCCCTCTGTCTTGTCTTTCTTCCAAGCTATACATGTTAAGGTCCTTTCATCTTTCCTGGTAAGTTTTATCCTGCAATCCATGTACTAGTTTAGTAGCTCTTCTCTGAACTCTCTCCAAAGTATCAATATCCTTCTGGAGATATGGTCTCCAGTACTGCGCACAATACTCCAAATGAGGTCTCACTAGTGCTCTGTAGAGCGGTATGAGCACCTCCCTCTTTCTACTGGTAATGCCTCTCCCTATACACCCAAGCATTCTGCTAGCAATTCCTGCTGCTCTATGACATGGTCTGCCTACCTTTAAGTCGTCTTAAAATAATGACCCCTAAATCCCTTTCCTCAGATACTGAGGTTAGGACTGTTCCGCTAATTTTATATTCTGCTCTTGGGTTTTTACACCCCAGGTGCATTATCTTGCACTTATCAACATTACATTTTAGTTCCCCATTGGGGTAACTCAGCTTTCCCTGGACCCTGAAAGGCAAATCTGCCTAGCTATGGCACTATATGGGACTGAGGTGGATGATTTATTAAGGTAGACTTATAGTAGTTATCAGTACTTATCCAACTTTCCTGGGACCCTGAATGACACACCTGTCTAGCTAGGCTACAGTAAAGAGGATTTGTCACATTCTTACTCAGCTTTTCCAGGCACTTGGCTAGCAAATCCAGCTAGGTATTTTACAATATGGGGGATTTACCAATTCATGAATGTACTGAACTGACATTCTGCAGTCTGGGAAAGTTTGGTCGCAATCTTTGTGGTGCAGTGATGGGGGCATATTGGTTATATAAAATTCACAAAATGCTGTCTTGATAAATTGTGTGAATCTATCATGTAGTATCAGAGGAACATAATCTGTTCTCACCAATGCAGGTGTACAGTGCTGTCCCCCAGCATTTCCAGGGCCCTGAACGGTAAGTTGGTCTAGCTATCTGAAGGGATTTATCACCACATAACTAGACAAGTTTGCATTCAGCAGTCTGGGAAGGCTAGGTAACAACCTCTGCAGATGAATAATGGAGGCCACGCATAGTACATACATTCTGTATTCAGTTACACTATATCCATACATTTATCAGGACAACCGTGAGTATATTATGTTCTCTGTCTGTAATGGTCCTTTACACTGAGAGAACTTTTACATCTTGTAAAGCTTGCAGGAGCAACAAGATTCCTCTAATCCAGTATTACATTTGCATGGAAAAGTATTAAAAAAATAAATAAAAATCTCATCAATAACCATTAACGGCTTCCTTAATACAGGAATGGACTTCCTTTACAAGCAAAACCACAGTTTAGTGGGATTTGTTTCCTTAATCAATTGTCATTAGAGCAGAGGGTTTCCAGTTAATAGCCATTTACCTGATATTATAGGAAAGGTTTACTGCAGTAAAACCTGCTACATATTCAGTACTCCTGCTGTAAATGTGCATTTACCACATAAAATCACGATTAAACCCAAGTCATGATGAGTAACTAATCATGATGCTTTACAAGATGTTAACAATTGGAATGAAAATTCCTAATGATCCTGCAAGCAGCGCTGATCGGCTCCAGAACACCTCCTCCTCATCATCCATTCTTGAGTGGTGAGGTAATATGCACTTAACAGTGTTTGTTTCCTAAAGGATGCAGAATCAATAGAAACTATTGTTTGTAGGGACGTTTAGATCCAGCCTGGCACAGGCACCAGACATTTTCCCTTGTGGTTTTCCTCAAAAAGAAAATGTTCTAACAATTCCTCTATCTGAGATCTGGCTCAGACAATATCCCTGTGCTTGCAAATTGTTATTCTAACCCCATGATTTAAGCATATAAAACCAGCAGCAGCAAGCATCAAATGGGAACCACATAGTGAAAAATGAGGCTCAGGACGTTAAAAGATTACAAGCAGATGTTCGATTCGTATGAATCCCGCTAAACGAGGCTCAAAGAGATAGTAGACATGAAGGTTAGTCTATATATTGTTACTCCTTCTCACAATGGCCTGCTGGCAAGACTTGCCTCTAACAAAAGGTCTATAGGCATGAGCTACATGGTATTTGGCAGGACATACCAAAAGCAAGCCATAATAGACCTTATATGAAAAAGGCATGAGTCCTTTCAAGGCCTGGACTGACATTTATTCTCTACCCAAAGAACAGAAGATAAGTTTCTGATTGGTGAGGGTTCAACGGCTGGGACCCTCACAAATCAAGTTGGAGGTCTATCCCCTATGAATGCAGCGTCTGGTTGCGCATGTTCAATGCCATTCTCATCATTCTCTATGGGACTTCTGGAGATAGCTGAGCACTGTACTCTGCTATCCTTCGGGGTCCAATAGGGAACCACTAGTGCTGTAAAGGACATGCGCAGATACTTATCTCTTACCCTATGTGTACAAGATAATGTTCTATCTTGGCACAACCTTCTAAACATAAACTGAACGCTCCAGGGATTTTTTTTCTCCTAAACCGAGGTAGCACAATAGTCAATGTAGAGCACTAGACCAATTGTAACCTTCTTGCATAAGCTCTGTTGGGATGAATTAATGTTGGGTGTGACGGCAGAACCCTATTATTTACATCATAGTACATGGTACTTGGACATTTATTACAACAGGATAAAAACTGTCTTGCTTACCATGAAATGAGGTTGTGTCAGAATACGCTTCAGCTCTTTCGCATCATTATTCTCAGAGTAACAAGATATTTCTTCCAAAACCTACAAATGATAGCAAAGTAAGTGTTAGAAGAGTTACTCACAGCAAAGAAGGTATTTGTATATCTCATGTAAATGAGGTCCACCCAGCATCAAAATCCCCGAGACTTCCATGGCTCATGGCTCCAAACATCTGCATTGCTTATACTAGGGATCGACAGATATTGATTTTTTAGGGCAGATACCGATAATTTGTGAACTTTCAGGCCGATAATTTATCCCGATATTCTGGCAATTTTCATTTTTGAAAAAAAAAAAAAAAAAATTCCTACACAAATCTGCTGAAAATTAATGTTTATTGTTAATGTGTATATATTTTTTTTAAATCTTTCTTTTTCATTTATACTTAATATTTTGGTGTTTTATTTTTATAACATTTTTTTTTTTTTTTTTTTTTACTAACTTTTAGCCCCCTTAGGGACTAGAACCCTTGTCCTATTCACCCTGATAGAGATCTATCAGGGTGAATAGGAGCTCACACTGTCCCTGCTGCTCTGTGCACTGAGCAGCATGGAGCTTACCATGACAGCCAGGGCTTCAATAGCGTCCTGGCTGCCATGGTAACCGATCGGAGCCCCAGCATTACACTGCTGGGGCTCCGATCGGAGGAGCAGGGGAGAGGGGATCTCGTGGAGGGGCGCACTGCGCCACCAATGTTTTTAATACTGGGGTGGGGGGCGCACTGCGCCACCAATGCTTAATACTGGAGGGGCTTGGGGGGGCGCACTGCGCCACCAATGCTTAATACTGACGGGGCTTGGGGGGGGGGGCGCGCACTGCGCCACCAATGTCTAATACTGGGGTTGGGGGGGACCTGCACCACCAATGTCTAATACTTGGCTAGGGGGGGCGCACTGCGCCACCAATGAAGCTTAATCTCTCATTTATTCATATACAGGAGGCGAGAGCTGCAGAATCGCATAGCCGGCTCCCGACCTCTATGAGCATGAGCTACGATCCGAGGCACCTGAGGGATTAACTACCGCAGATCGCAGCTAATGCTCATAGAGGTCGGGAGCTGGCTATGTGATTCTGCAGCCAGCTCCGGCCTCCTGTATATTAATAAATGAGAGATTAAGCTTCATTGGTGGCGCAGTTGCCACAGCCCCTCCCCTTCTCTTCTCCTCCCTCCTCTCATTGGCGGCAGCAGCAGCACAGGGGGAGGAGACACTGCTTCCTTCTCCCCTGTGCTGCTAAGGGGAACACAGAGCGCTGACAGCAGCGCGATCTGTGTTCCCCATACGCTATCGGAATATCGTCAAAATAGATGCAGATACCGATAGCGTTCAAAATCCTCAATATCGGCAAATCCGATAATCGGTCGATCCCTAGCTTATACCCATACTCATCTACATCATGAATGAGGAATGCCTGATAATTTAGGGCCTAGATGTTAATTAGAATGGCTGGTTGCAAATGCATCCAATAAAAGATCAGTTGGCTACTAAAGGGGTCAATTATTAAGACCAGCGTTTTATATGCTGGTCTTAATAAGGTCCTGCCGAAGTTATGTTGAGGTGCCGGCCTCTGCATAACTTCTATGAATCCACCACCGCTGCTAAATCTATTGCCAGCTCCCTTGCTGCCGTAGATTTAGACCATCTTCTATGCCTAAAACATGCGTAGAAAATCATGAAT
Source organism: Bufo gargarizans (assembly GCF_014858855.1). Lineage (NCBI taxonomy): Eukaryota > Metazoa > Chordata > Amphibia > Anura > Bufonidae > Bufo > Bufo gargarizans. Next base: position 458,233,071 of record NC_058082.1, on the reverse strand, counting down.
GAGATGGGCCTGCTGGCCCATTCCCGACCCCACCTTTTTTTTTAGACCTTGTGTCAGCGGGGAAAAGTCAGAGTGTGGCGGTAATAAGCTTTGAGACACAATCTTCGCCAGAAATACGCATAATGTAAGCTATTTCTGGTTAGTGAATGACTCCCTAAATCTTTAGACTTAGGGTGGGTTCACATAGGTTTTTAGTGGGGGGTTTTATGCACTTTTGTGGTTTATGTTGCTTTTTTTCTATTGCAGTTTTTGTTAATTAGGTGGTGTTCTTTCAATCTCTGGGATTTTTTTTTCTTTTTAAACGCTGCATGTCAAAGCTTTTTTCTGGATGTTTAACTTTCCTTTAAGCTTTTTTTAAAATGTTTTTTCTTCTATAAAAATCTTCACAAACTTGTTTAGAATAACAGAAATTACATAAAAACAGCATGTGAAGAAAAAAACAAACGTTTCTATGGACTTTTTTTAGCGGTAAAAAATGCCAGACCAAATTTGTTTGTTATAGGAGCCAAAACGGTCCATATGATTTATTTTTATTGGCCAGGAGTGCCAAAGGATAGGCATAGAACATTCAGGATTTAGCCTGCAGATGCCACTACAGAGAAATTAGGAGACTGCAGTCAGTAATAGCAAGAAATTAGGAGACTGCAGTCAGTAATAGCCAAATTTGCAGCAATATATAACCATATACTATAAGTCACTAAGCTCTCTATAGTAGTGACTGCATGTAGCCAGAATGTAGAACAATGATCTCCAACCTGTGGCTCTCCAGCTGTTGCAAAACTAAAATTCCCATCATACACAGGCTGTCATGGCATGATAGCAGTTGAAGTTCTGGAAAGGTACAAGTCGGGGAACACTAATTTACAATTAAACTTCCAAAAAACTCTGCTGCCAATTAGACAGTTATGTCTAGTGTAACTGCTGCAGCCGGTAAGTTCAGAGTCTAGTTTAAACGCTGCAGTTAGTCCATCCACATTCCTATGTAAATGCTGCAGCTAGTCAATCCAGAGTTTAGCTTAAATGCTGCAGTCAGTTCATCCACATTCCTGTGCACAGGCTGCAGCCAGTCAGTTTAAATGCTGCACACAGTCAGTCCACATTATAGTGTAAATGGTGAAGCTGGTTAGTTCAGAGTCTAGTTTACATGCAGCAGTCAGTTCGTACATATTCTTGTGTACATTATGCAAACAGTCTACAGTCTTGAATAAATGCTGCTGTCAATCAGTCCACAGTCTAGTGTTAATGCTGCAGTCAGTCTATAGTCTAGCAAAAAATAAAAATAAAATATGGTGCCTCGTCAAACACAAATTCAGCAAGAAGAAAATCAGAATTTATAATTTGGGATTCCGCCACGTTCTGACTTTCACAAATCCCTGCAAACTTGCAACTGCTATAGTCTATAACACTGTACATATGATGACAAACTGCATTCTAATAGTACAAAATATATTACCAGTCAGGCATGACCCAAATACACAGTTAATGGTAATTAGATTAACTTCAACAATTTCTCCATCTTGTCAGCTAATTAAGCAGAGAGAATGTGTAAAAACGATCCGAGATGAAAATCCTCCATAAGTATAGCAAATATCTATTGAGGAATAAATAAGCGCTCGCAGATTTGTTGCCAAGCAAATAGAAGTCAAATTACAGCTAAATAATAGAGCTATTCATTATGGATGATTTCTTCTGCAAGAAACACTCCAAGCAAGTGACTAAAGTGTCAGATAGCGGTTATTGCATTCATAATTACATCTTCCTTCATATGGTCAGTTCTCAGCATTTACAATGCAGTCTAAATAGACCTGAATCGTGATTTCATTACATCACTAAAATGAGATCAAAAGCATAAATAGTGAAGTGGAAGAGGAAAAAAAAAAAAAAGAAAAGCCAATTACCTCTTTGGCTCGCTGTACAGCATCACTCGGAGGATTCCTGATTTGTGGCGAAGACTTTGTATTGATTTTGTCATAAAGCTAAAATCAAATGACAAAAATAATGAAATCAAGCAAGGTCCTTTTACCAAACATGATACAATTGCATAAAAGTCCAGATTTTTAATAATTCAGAAGTTGCCGTAGGTCCTTTCTTCTTTTGCTTCTATTTGGTCTGCAGCACACGGAAACACTGGGAATAATATACAAGTCCTTTCTAATGTAGTACACTTCTAGAAAGTTTCCTGCTGTAATAGCTGTCTCGAGGAAGTGATGAAAATCCCTAATTAAGCTCTGGCAAGCTGGCTTTTTCCTGCAAGGAATGTGAAGACGTAAGATTAGGCTACAACTGCTTTCCCCATTACCATTTATGAACTAGAAGACTGCTGAATATATTTCTTCTAGGGGATGGCACAGTCCTAGAAGCTGCATCAACTATCAGTATTAAAATATTCATAACCATACAAGTCTGTATATACATAAATTCAACGGCAGTCACAGTTTAGTGAAAAACTGTACATAAACATTACTAATACCATATACAGTAACATTTCTGATAACCAAATTACTATGATTGACAAAATGGCAACACAAGTGCTCCACATTACTGAAGTTATAGATTAACAAAAAAGTACATACACAGAAAAAAAAGGGAAAAAGCTAATTAAATTAGTAAAAAAAAACAAAAAAAAACAACAAACTGTTCTCTGTATAAAACATCACTTTCAACAACGGCTTACAGGTCATCTAAACATACAGAAAATATCTACTGAAAGCAATAAAATTATTGTCAATCTTGTAGCAGAACTGGTGCTAACTTGTGAGGTAGCAGTTACACAGAAAACACATGTTCAGAAGAAAAAATGGCCAGTAAATAACATTTTAAGGCCAAGTGCACATTTTACTTACAGCACAACATCTTCAAACATTACATGAAGTTAAGTTTGACCGGTAGCAGCCAACAGATCATATATCACATCACAGGACATTTATATTTAGCCCTGAGAGAACCTTGGTACATACAGTCATGTGAAAAAATTAGGACACCCTTTGAAAGCATGTGGTTTTTTGTAACATTTTTAATAAAAGGTTATTTCATCTCAGTTTCAACAATACAGAGAGATTAAAGTAATCCAACTAAACAAAGAAAACTGAAGAAAAGTCTTTTCAAGATCTTCTGTAAATGTCATTCTACAAAAATGCCTATTCTAACTGAGGAAAAAGATAGGACACCCTTGCCCCTAATAGCGAGTGTTACCTCCTTTGGCTGAAATAACTGCAGTAGGACGGTTCTTGTAGCCATCTACCAGTCTTCGACATCGGTCTGAGGAAATTTTACCCCACTCCTCAATGCAGAACTTTTTCAGCTGTGAGATGTTTGAGGGGTTTCTTGCACGTACAGCCCTTTTCAAGTCACCCCACAGCATCTCAATGGGATTCAAATCTGGACTTTGACTTGGCCATTCCAGGACTCTCCATTTCTTCTTTTTCAGCCAATCTTTGGTTGATTTACTAGTATGTTTTGGGTCATTGTCATGTTGCATGGTCCAGTTCCGCTTCAGCTTTAATTTTCTAACTGATGGTCTCACATGTTCTTCAAGCACCTTCTGATACACAGTAGAATTCATCGTGGATTCTATGATGGTGAGCTGACCAGGTCCTGCTGCAGCAAAGCAGCCCCAAACCATGACACTTCCACCTCCATGCTTCACAGTTGGTATGAGGTTCTTTTCTTGGAATGCTGTGTTTGGTTTACGCCAAACATGTCCTCTGCTGTTGTGTCCAAATAATTCAATTTTGGACTCATCTGTCCAAAGAACATTATTCCAGAAGTCCTGGTCTTTGTCAACTTTATCTCTGGCAAATGTCAGTCTGGCCTCGATGTTTCTCTTGGAAAGCAAAGGTTTCCTCCTTGCACACCTCCCATGCAAGTTAAACTTGTACAGTCTCTTTCTGATTGTAGAGGCATGTACTTCTACATCAACAGTAGCCAGAGCCTGCTGTAGTTCTCGAGATGACACTTTAGGGTTTTTGGAGACCTCTTTTAGCATCTTGCGGTCTGCTCTTGGGGTGAACTTGCTGGGGCGACCAGTCCTGGGCATGTTGGCAGTTGTTTTGAAAGCCCTCCACTTGTAGACTATCTTCCGGACAGTGGAATGGCTGATTTCAAAATCTTTTGAGATCTTTTTAAATCCCTTCCCAGACTCATAGGCTGCTACAATCTTTTTTCTGAAGTCCTCTGACAGCTCTTTTGCTCTCACCATGGTGCTCACTCTCACTTCAACAGTCAGGAGCACACCAAACTAAATGTCTGAGGTTTAAATAGGGCAAGCCTCATTCAACATGCAGAGTAACGATCTACTAATTATGTGCACCTGGTGTGATATACCTGTGTGAGATCTGAGCCAATTTAAGAGGGAATACATGTGAGGGTGTCCTATCTTTTTCCTCAGTTAGAATAGGCATTTTTGTAGAATGACATTTACAGAAGATCTTGAAAAGACTTTTCTTCAGTTTTCTTTGTTTAGTTGGATTACTTTAATCTCTCTGTATTGTTGAAACGGAGATGAAATAACCTTTTATTAAAAATGTTACAAAAAACCACATGCTTTCAAAGGGTGTCCTAATTTTTTCACATGACTGTAGGCCAAATTAACTAGAGCCAAGAACGTCATAAAAAAAAAAATAACATGAACCTGTCTTTGTTCAGCTTTCTCCTTCTATAAGCACATTTCCAAAAAGGTATAAGGTGGATTTTCTGGGCACCACTGCAAACTCTGTAAAAGGACCACACATTTATAATATCTATTTTGTGGAAAAGGGGCACAGAAAACTCAGATCCGACAGTATATTCTAACACAGAGGCGTTCCCATGGTGATGGGGACGCTTCAAGTTAGAATATACTAAGAACTGTGTACATGACTGCCCCCCTGCTGCCTGGCAGCACCCGATCTCTTACAGGAGGCTGTGATCCGCACAATTAACCCCTCAGGTGCTGCACCTGAGGGGTTAATTGTGCAGCTCATAGCCCCCTGTAAGAGATCAGGTGCTGCCAGGCAGCAGGGGGCCAGCCCCCCCCCCCCCCCCAGTTTTAAATTCATTGGTGGCCAGTGCGCCCCCCTCCCCAGTATTAAATTCATTGGTGGCCAGTGGCCGCACTGGCCACCAATGAATTTAATACTGGGGAGGGAGGGGGGCCACACTGGCCACCAATGAATTTAATACTGGGGAGGGAGGGAGGGGGGGGGGCCTGCTGCCTGGCAGCACTCGATCAGGGGGCTGAAATCCGCACAATTAACCCCTCAGGTGCGGCACCTGAGGGGTTAATTGTGCGGATCACAGCCCCCTGTAAGAGATTGGGTGCTGCCAGGCAGCAGGGGGTAGTCATGTACACAGTTCTCAGTATATTCTAACTTCAAGCGTCCCCATCACTATTGGAACGCCCCTGTTAGAATATACTGTTGGATCTGAGTTTTCACGATCTAACTCAAATCCGATGGTATATTCTAACAGAGGCGTTCCCATGGTGATGGGGACGCTTCAAGTTAAAATATACCAATCGGATTGGAGAAAACTCTGATCAGATGGTATATTAATAGGGACTCCTGACTTTACATTGAAAGTCAATGGGGGACGGATCTGTTTGCAATTGCACCATATTGTGTCAATGTCAAACGGATCCGTCCCCATTGACTTGAATTGTAAGTCTGGACGGATCCGTTCGGCTCCGCACGGCCAGGCGGACACAAAAACGCTGCAAGCTGCGTTCGGGTGTCCGCCTGCTGAGCGGAACGGAGGCCAAACAGAGCCATACTGATGCATTCTGAGCGGATCCGCATCCACTCAGAATGCATTGGGGCTGTACGGATCTGTTCAAGGCCGCTTGTGAGAGCCTTCAAACGGAACCCCGAACGCAAGTGTGAATGTAGCCTTAGACAGTCGGCTGGTCTTAATGCATTCAGCAAATAATATGCATCGCCAGCTTAAATGGGCTGTCTGGGACCAGAATACTGACCGCCTGTGATGGCCACAGGATAGGTGGCGGTCTGAAGGGGCAGCAGTGCTGGAATGGTGGGACTGTGGACAGATGATTTTTTATTTATTATTATTATTTTTTTAAAGGTGCACAACTTTGACTACTGTGGTTGTTGACTAGTAAGATGCACAACCCCTTCAAGTTGTCCGGCCTAGTAGCCGACAGAGCAATAGGGGTTGCTTTTGCTGAACCCAAGCCCCATTAATTTCTGTGGCCAGTTTCTCCTCGACACAGCCAGGCAGTTGGAAAGCGGCCAGGCAGGGGTTATCCACAGAAAGGAGTGGAGCTTGAGTGTAACAACAATAATGGTGATGCCCACACTGCACCAAAGGCCTAATTTGCGTGTTAGTCTGGTGAACCACAGCTATGTGCCTCTATGGAAACAGGGAGATCACTGGCGACAGATTCCTTTTAAAAACTGATAAACTGTATCTAAACCCTGACAAAGCATCAACCCACAACCACTGCTCACTCCATAAACTGATGTACATGGCGGAAATGGTCAATAAATGTGTCCAATAGCAGATCAGACAATTTTGGATAAAACACATCAGAAAGACAGCACAAATATGGGGATAAATGTGGGCCTCATACACAGTTTATATACTCTGCAATTTTTAAACTCCCTGAATAGACATCTGTTAAGCAGTAGTTTACTAGCGCAACTTCTTCAAAATGAATGGAGCCATTTTTCGGAGTTAGAATTATTCTGAATCTCCAGACGCCACAATACAAAAGCAAATGACTTTAATCTGTTTTATGAGTCGTGCAATAGTAAGTGCTAAAGCACAGATTCTTGCTGTACTGCCGCTGTGTAATGACCGTGGGCCGTAATAATTCCCATTTAATGTTTTCCTCTTCCACAAAGGAAAGCTGTAAATTTCCTGCTTGCGAGTGACAAAGTCCTCTCCTGGCTGTTATCTATTTAATGTGGAAGCAGGTGGAGCTCAGTCAACAGTGAACAGGATTAATAAGCAAAGTAATGGTTTCGATTTCCTAAGTAAATAATGCGCAGTATAACCATGCTTGATGAAAAGATGAACTTTAGTCCATTACCTATCACCAAAAGCTAAGTAAATGCAATGCCTACAACAGTACTCCCTATTTCTGGTATTGTGCACAGTAGATTTAAAGGAACACAATAGGTTTATAAAAAACTAAAATATATACCCCAACAATGCCTGCCTTATTTTCTCATATAAAAGACACTCTCTCTGTGTCCTAGGAGATCAGCCTTGCCCTTCACTGTCCCCCCCCCCCCCCCCCCCCCCATATTGTCTTGGATATGGCTATTAGATAACTGGCTGGGGCAAAAGCCTTCCCCTATGCCTTGTCTGCAGTAGGACAAAAAACAGATTAAGCTTACCTTACTGATCCCCTGCTGCTGCCCCAAACGCTTCCACTATATGCGGGAAATGACTTGGACTGGGGCAGTGCTATGGCCCATGACTGGCTGGGTTACAAGGCCAAGCAATTTCCAGCATGTTGAGTTAGAGGAAGTGCATGGAAGCAGGGGGCCAGTAAGGAGAGTACTCGTACGGTTTGGTACGTTTTCAATCCCATTTATGTTTAAAATTATCACAATAGAATACCCCTTTAGCCGCTTTTGTCATTCTGCAGGAATTTCTGCATGCTGTGCTGAAACAGACTTGCAAAAATCTTCCAGACAACAAACAGTGAGGGCGATAATATTTTCTGTTCACTTTTCATGTTCATTTAAAAACGCCTTTGAATCAGTAAAATTTGCGATAACAAGTCTCTGAAAAGTAATTTACATTCATTCTAAATACAAAAAACTATATCCTCTTAAGGCTAGGTCTACACGACGACATTTGTCGCGCGACATTTTGTTGCACTAATGTCGCGCGACAATTTTTATAATGGCAGTCTATGGTGTCGCACTGCAACATGCGACTGCGACGCGACAGTCGCAGAAAAATCCATCTTGAATGGATTTTCTGCGACTGTCGCGTCGCAGCATGTCGCATGTTGCAGTGCGACACCATAGACTGCCATTATAAAAATTGTCGCGCGACATTAGTGCAACAAAATGTCGCGCGACAAATGTCGTCGTGTAGACCTAGCCTAATACTCCGATATGCTGTGTATCTCCTCCTCCCCCTCCTTGCTGCTATCCATTAATTCAGAGATTAGATTCAGGAGGTCCGTACACACATTAGATTGTCAGACAAACCTGCTATGGTCGCTAGTTTCAGCAGACAATAATTTAACAAGTATAGTAGAATTAAGGCTAGAGATCATTCCTGAAAGCTGGGCAATAGGCACCCAATTTAATGGGTCCGCATCCGAGCCGCCGTTTTGGCGGCTCAGATGTGAACCTATTCACTTCAACGGGGCAGCAAAAGATGCAGACAGCACTCCGTGTGCTATCCGCATCCGTTGCTCAGTTCCGTGGCCCGGCAAAAAAAATAGAACATGTCCTATTCTTGTCCATTTTGCGGACAAGAAAAGGCATTTCTACAATGGGCCGCCTGTTCCGTTACGCAAATTGCGGAAGGCACGCGGACAGCTTCCGTTTTTTGCGGATCTGCGGACCGCAAAAACGCAACGGTCGTGTGCATAAGGGCTGAAAGGAAAGAATCACCTATATACCGTATATATTTTTCCAATTAAAAAGGAGACAAAGTAAGAGCTCATTCACACGACTGTATGGTTGCCATGCCCGTGCTGCGGACTGCCAATAGCGGTGTGACCTCCGATGTTAATACATTGAGAATTCTGTGCTGCGGACCCATTGACTTGAATGGGTCCGCAATCCGCAAAATATGGCAAAAGATAGAACATGCCTTATCTTTTGCGGTGCGGAGGCACGGACCTGAAAAACCACAGAAACGCTTCTGAGTGTTTGTGGGCTTCCAACCCATGACTGCACTGCGCAAAAGATAGACTATGTCCTATCTTTTGCCATATCTTGTGGATCACAGACCCATTCAAGTGGTCTGCGATATTGGCACCATGGCCATACGGTCGTGTGAATGAGCCCAAGGCTGAGTTCACAACTGCCTTGACTTGTGTTCCTTCAGAAAAAAAAAAAAAAAAAAAAAAAGGATCCATTTAATTTGTTTAAATAATGGATATAAACAGAACACCTTCCAATATTAAAAAAAAAATATAAAAAAACACCCACAAAGCCGAACACTGCTTACATCATTTTTGGCAGAAATCAAAGTAAAACACACGCAGGACTTTTTCACCCATGAAAAATAAATGAAGTCTGATGGAACGGAAAAAAAACGAATGCTTAAAATGACCCATTGTAACAAATAAGGATCAGGCTTTTTTTCAGTTTTTCTGTTTCTGTGATGGAGCAGAACAACAGAAAAATCAATGCAGATGTGATCTCAGCCTTAATTTGCTTTTATTTTCTGATCTTTTCCCACAAAAAATATATATTGATCTGCTCTATAACAAGCAGCCTGGAGAAAACACTGCATTTCACAATGAGAGGTCCTTTTTAACCACTTGCCCACCACCATATGACTATACAAGTCGGCGGTAGGGTCTTTAAAGATGGCGCCTGGATCTCCTGGGGCCTGAACGACTTCCCCGTGCAGAGATCAGGGAAGCTGTTCTTTCTCTGTAATCTCCTCGGTGTCTCTGAATAATCTGAGATTAATACAGCTGTAGTTCTTATGGAGGCCTGCAGATGGGAGGGATCAGTAAGAACATAGCAAATCTCCTATACACTGCAAAGATAATTTATTGAAGTGTATAAGAGAAGCGATCTGAAGAGCGCATATTTAAAGGATTTCAGTCATCAGAAAAATCGTTATATAGCTGGCTGACATTAGCAATGTGCTAATGTGAGCAGAACATAACTGTATGACATATCTCCCTGCCGCCGTTCGCGCTAAATAATGACTTTTATAATATGCAAATAAGCCTCTAGGTGCTAGTGGGGCGTTGCTTCAGCACCTAGAGGCTCGGTCTACGCACCCTTTGGCACGCCCAGGTCCAGTTGATTGACTTTTGAGTTCTCTTCATACTTTCTTAAATCCTGCGCCGTCATTTACTATTAGGCGCAGTGGGTGAAGGACACGCTCCTGCTGCCGGCTTCCTTCCTTCGGCAGCAGGTGCGCTTCCTTCACTCACTGCGCCGAATACTAAATGGGACGGCACAGGATTTACGGGACACCGAGGAGAACTCGAAAGTCAATCAACTTGACCTGGGCATGCCAAGGGGTGCGTAGACCGAGCCTCTAGGTGCTGAAGGAACGTCATAATAGCACCTAGAGGCTCATTAGCATATTTTTAAAGTCTTTATTTAAGAGAACAGCAGCAGGCAGGGAGTTATAAAGCATACTGTTATGTACTGCTGATATTAGCACATCGCTAAGGTCAGTCAGCTACATAACGGTATTTCTCAAGATAGGTCATCAGCATAAAAATCTCAGAAAACCCCTTTCATTTACTCTTTCAAGTAGGCTACAAAACAAGAGAACATACAAAAGGGGCCACTACAAACAAGATCAATCAGAGGTTTAAAATAGCCAAGTTTACCCATGTGTTGTTTCCAGAAAAAGTTTTATATAAATATCAAAATGGTCGAGTCACCATTTTTTCAGCATTTCCCCGCCCAAAAACAAACAAACAAGTGATAAAAAAGTCATACACACTCCAAAATGGTATCAAAAACTACAGATCGCCCCACAAAAAATAAGGTATCACATACACACAAAAAAAAAACTATATAAATGTGGTATTGCTGTATTGGTACTGACCTGACCTGGAGAAGGAAGGAAACAGGTCAGTTTTCCCACATAGGGAATGCACAGTTCAACCCAATTTTGAATTTTTTTTCCAGCGCCCCACTAAATTGTATGCAATATTAAATGGCACCATTAGAAAGTACAGCTTATCCCACATAGAACTAGCCCTCATAGGTGAACAGAAAAATTAAAAAAGGCTCTGGAAAGGCAGGAAGTGAAACACAAAAATGCTAAATTGCCCGTTAATGAAGCGGTTAAAGAGGACCCAAGCATGAGCCTCTTAAAGCATTGCGCAGTTGCCTCGTCACACAAGATAGATAGATATGGGGAACCATAAGAATCAGGAAAACCAGTTACAAATAAGTGAATCATTTGAGAAGGCAAATGAAATACATTGATGAAAATACATCTAAAATGAACGATGCAGCACATTTTGCTTCACAACACTGTATACAGTAGTACACATTCTCAAATTTCACTTCTCTTTATCTGTCAGACTGCAATGTTCCAATATCCTGAAATATTCAGTACTTTTTGTTTTATTTCCTTCTTCTGTACTCTGTCTCATTTACTAAGGTCTATAAGGGTGCATTCACATGCTGCAAAAAATGCAGACTGAAATCCACATGTATTTATTTGGGTCACTGGGATTTTAGTTTGGTTTTTGGTGCAGATTTTAATTAAATTTAAATTATGACTTCCTATTGAAATCTATGAAGTAATTGGGCTTCACAAAATCCCCAACATGTTTTTCAAAGCTGAACAAATTTAAACTCCACAGGAATGCGCTGGGAACTATTATGTTCGGTTTTTCTGCAAATGCATTCCGCCATGTGTTTAGACACCCTAAGACTATATTGAGATATAAACATTCAAGCGTTCAGTCAACATGATGAACCCTAGTAAAACTAGGCAAACTGCCTGGTAGGGCTGATCATGCCAAGTGAAACACCACCTCTGTTGCGGAAATCAGAGGTGTCATTTTAGAGAAATGTGTGCTTTTAATTTTATGTTAAAAGGTTTGCGCGGGATCCTCCAAAATGTCATTTAATTGTGTAGACCTCATCTAGTCATCGCCACATCATAATAGTGCGCTTGTCAACTTTCCCTGAGCCTTCACTTCGGTCTCCATGCTCCCGCTGATTGTTTACAACCCAAACTTCCAGGATGTGGGTGTACATGAGCAGCTGCAGCAACACTTCCCATATTGCTGTGTGCTGCAAGATCAGCCAGAAATATAAATGCCCACTACACCATTCCCTGGGCTGAAAACTCCGCTCATTAAACCCTCCATCATCCACATCCTGTCTCCTAATGAGTGCGGTCGCACAGCTTCGATATGACAAGGAGTGGACTCCACCTACCCTGCTAGTGAATTGAGAATGTTGACCAGCCCATTCCAACATCACATGGGTCTTACATCATGATCATTCAGGCAGGGATTCTAACATGGGGGATCATTGGAGGCCTGGTCTTGATGTCCAGATAACCCCTTTAACAAGGTGCTCAGAGGACCGAAGGGCTGGCCTAGCCCTTGGAGCACTGCTTCACTTCCTCCTCTGCCTTGTAGCCACTCCCCCTATACCACTAATTGACTGGGCCAACCATCTTCACTATTATGATGCCTGGACCTGAATTCTCACATATATGCCAATGAGACTACAATTGGCACACGTGCAATTCGGATATCAAAGCGGTAACCTGCATACGCGCCGACTGTACTTTCCTCAGAGTGCAGACGTACCAATTCCTCCTTGCACATTTCCCAATTTTTACCTTAAAGTCATGAGTTTTCACAGTTAGTAATTCCTCCAGACTAAATGCCATCTGGCATTGTCCTGTTTATCCCAAAAAATCTTCCTGTACCTTTTATATACATTTTCCTGTATCTTTTAAATACATTTCACTCTGAAATTTTTATAGGAACTCAAACAAGTTCAACTTTATAATGCATATTTTATATCCACGAACAAGGACCCAGAACACGAGACATGCAAAAACTTTTGAGCTTGAAAATCTGTTCCACAGATCTGAATGTGGTTTTTCATGCAGAAAGTGTGTGGATTTTTACACAATTCACCCATATGTTTGGGTGTGATGCTTATAGTCCACAGCACAAATAATTTGATTAATATACAAAATATATATATATATATATATATATATATATATATATATATACACACACACACACATATACATATACATACATACATACATACACACAGTTGTATTTGAGAAGTGGCCTGAGAAGCTTGTTAGAAAAAGTAGGATCACAACATTCCCATGTCACATTAGGTCAAGTACTTTCCACAGGTGGTTAAGAACAATTGTGAAAATGAAATTTGTTTCCCCATTTACAAAAACAGGCCCTTTTCAAGGCTGTGCAAAAGGGCTGAAACACTGCACTCACATGGGTGAAGAAATGCTCCATTCAACCCAACCGTACACAAACACTATAATATATATACACGAGTGGACATCTGTTGCCGCTTCAAGTGGTGCCTGTCCGAAACCATGCCAAGGAGGAGCATGGTCATGGCTTCAAAATGCAGGCCCATTTACTGCAGCTCTAGCTCACATTGAAAACAATAGGAGGCAGACACCACCCAGCCGCCACAGGAATTTTGGCACGGTGTCCGGCACCAAAATTCCAATGGCAAATTCCACCATGAGAATGGGCCCCATCAGTATATTTTTGGAGCATGGCAGGAAGCCACAGTACCTGAAGGAAACCCACGCTTTATGCAAATATTGCCTCTGGTCAGATTCTTTACAGTAACTCCAAACTCTGGCAAGGAAACAGATCTAACCACTGAGCCACTCCACTGCCCCAACAAGCCATATGTTCTTCTGTATTAGTTGCACTGACCATTATCAGAGATCAGACGCAATATATAATAGGAATCTACCTCCCTTTTCATCGCCCATGCGGCTGTTCGCCTACATACCTTATGCAGCAGTTCTGACTATAAGGCATGCCTAGTGTTAGGAGAGACTCGCATCATAGAATGGCATGAATACAGATTACAAGAGACTAAGCCACCGTTGACCAATGATCTCCATGTTACATGGGTTGCAATGCGGACTTGGCTGTAAGTTTTACAGTGTGGGAAATCCAGATTTTTTCTTTTTTAATAACCCCAAAACCACACTAAGAAAAATGAATTAAATTCATTGTCACATTGCACAATTTGTAGGACTTAAAGGGGTTGTCCCACTTTGCTATTTCAATCTTACCAGCAGTAGATGTCCTGATCACTCAACTACAGGAGCCGAACCAGGAAGTTAAGGCCGGCCACGCCTCCTCATGACTCACCCTGAGAGCTCAGTCCTTGCGTGCTCGTTCATGTGGATGAGTCATCCACATGGAGCCGACAATGTATGAGAGGTCCCGCCCCCCCCCAGTATAATAAACATTGAGCGCGGCCCCCCCCCAGTATAATATACATTGAGTGCGGCCACCCCCCCCCCCCCCCCCCAGTATAATATACATTGGTGGCACAGTGGGAAGTGCCAATGAGGGTTAAAAACAAAAAAAAAAAAAAAAAAAAAATTAACTTACCTCCACCAATTGATCGCGCAGCTGTCGGTCTCCTGTTCTTGCTTCAGTACCTGTGGTGACGTCACTGAGCTAATCACATGGTCCATTACCATGGTGATGGATCATATGATGTACCATGTGATGACCACAGTGATGTCACCAAAGGTCCTTTCACAGGTCCTAAAGAAAGAACAGGAGACCGGCAGCTGCGCGATCAATTGGTGGAGGTGAGTTAATTTTTATTTTATTTTTTTAACCTTCATTGGCACTTCCCACTGCGCCACCAATGTTTATTATACTGGGGGGGCCGCACTCAATGTATATTATACTGGGGGGGTGGTGGCCGCACACTCAATGTATATTATACTGGGGGGGGGGGGGGGTGGCCGCACTCAATGTATATTATACTGGGGGGGGGCGCGCACTGCGCCACCAATGTTAATACAAATGCAGGAGGTGGGTGCCGGAGTGAAATAGCCGGCACCCGACCTCTATGATAGGGGGCTGCGATCAGCGGCAGTTAACCCCTAAGGTCCCGCTCCCTGTCAGAGGTCGGGTGCCGGCTATTTGATTCCGGCACCCGCCTCCTGTATTTGCGCATGCGCGGACGTGCGCGTACTCGTAGGAATGGAGAGGCGGCCCGAGTACTTGTTCAGCTGTTGTGCGCAGGCGCGGCACAGCGATGCGGCCGGACGAAAGAGACCGTATCCATGGGATACCGAAATCAACAAAGGGATCGCATAACAGGATTTTTTGTAAGAAAGGTAGCTTTTTGATTATGACATAGATAGGAAGATATGTTCTAATATGGTCCTAAATACATTAGATAAAACCTATTTAATGAAGTGGGACAACCCCTTTAAGTAAAGACCCATAAGATAAAACCAGCGATCATATGCTTCCGATCACTCAGAAATACGATAAATAAACTTAATGCCGTGGGTGTAATCAGGCCTCAGGAAGTGGGAACCATTCCTTGTTTGCCAAGCATGTGACATGTCTACAGCAAGCGATCTGTAACTTAAAATTAGTTTTGTAAGGCTACTTTCACACTTGCAGCAGAGGAATCCGGCAGACAGTTCCGTCGCCGAAACTGGCTGCCGAATCTGGCAAAATGTTTGCCAAATTGCATTTTAAGACTGATCCGTCTTACAAATGCATTGCAATAACGTATCCGTCTGTCTGTTTTTACTCGTGTTTCCTTGTTGCCCCGTACATTGTAATGTCTCCTTGATGCCCCCATGCAGTAATATCTTCTTAGTTGCCCACCAAGAACGGGGTCACCGTTCCCCCCAAATCTGATGGAGCAGCTGTGCCCCCTGCTGCTCTATTCATTCTCTATGGGAGTGCTGGAGATAGCAGCGATCAGCCATCTTCACCGCTCCCACAGAAAATGGGACATCCTAGCGGAAAAACCCCGATAAGTGGGTTGTTCAGAGTGTGCCCATTATAGGTGCACATTGGCATCATAAAGATGCCTTTCAGTCAAATAAAACATTGGGGGTCATTTACTAAAGACTGGCACTTACTATATGGGTCTTAGTCCCTACACATTACAGTCATTTTACCGCAGCCCCCAGAGCGCAGTGACTGTGCTCAGCCCCCGGCCTGTCTGTCGAGTGCAGCGACTGTTATCCAGCGCCGGTCTCTGTGCAGCAGCCCCCAGAGTGCAGAGACTGTTTCCAGCGCCGGTCTGCTGGGGGTTTAGAGCCACTAGATGTAATTTCTTTGTGACCTAAAGGACTTCTATCCCGTGTCTAGGGTTGTCACAATACTAACATTTTTATTCAATTTCAGTCCCATAAAAAAAAGTAATGGAATACTCAATACCACGCAAAGGAAAAATTAAATGCCCAAAAAATGCGCAATCCGCAATTTACGGAACGTGTGGCCCATAATAGAACAGTCCTATCTTATTTTTTTAGGGGAGGAGACAAAAATATATAAAAAATTGAGAATCGTGTGTAATTAAAAAAAAATTATATATTTCTGTTACAGCGTTCGCCACATAGCAGATATTTTACAATACAATATATTTTTTTTATTGTTTATATATTATATGTATATTGGGAAAGGGGGTGATTTAAAATGTCAAAAAAAAATTATTACTTTAATTCATAACTATTAGCCCCCTTAAGGGGCTAGAACCTGGGATCTTTTCATCCCTTGTCCTATTCACCCTAATAATTTACCCTTTGTGCACATGGCAGCAGGGAGATTTCCATGGTGGCCAGGGCTTCAGTAGCGTCCTGGCTGCCATGGTAACCGATTGGAGCCCTGAGATTTTACTGCTGGGGCTAAAATCAGAAGCTGCCACTGCACCTCTAATGAAGAGGAGAGGGGACCCTGTGGCCACTGCCACCAATGAATGTAATTAACCTAATAATACAAATAGACTGCGGGTGCCAGCCATATCACACAGCCGGCACTCAATGACAGGGATCCCGCCGAACCGTGACAATTAGCCCCTCAGGTGCCGCTTTTGAAGGGTAAATTACCTCGGTTCGTGGGATCTCCGCTTCCTGTCATTGAGACCGGGTATGCGATACGGCCGGCATCCACAGTCTATATTTGAATTGATGGTAATTATCATTGGTGACGCAGAGGCCACAGCCCCTCCCCTCCTCTTCCTCACTATTACCTTCCCAGTGGTGGCGCAGCGGCAGCTGGATCTCAGTGGGGAGGGACTCCCTCCTTCTCCACTGTGCCGGCTGTAATGTGCGCCGGAAGTTTTAGAGGCATTCAGCACTGTGACATGCGACTGCCATTACGTCACTAATATACAGCGGTAATTAAGAAATGGCGATATCGCCACATCGCAGTTTCTTAATACCACAATATATCGTTAATACCGGTTGATTGCCCAACCCTAGGTTTGAACCTACCCCTACACACTCAAATAGCCTACCACTGCTCTTAAAAGTACGTCAATATTCTGCAGGTTGTATTCTGCGCGTGTAGCTTTCAAGCAGCTATAGGAACTCAAGGACACTGGGAGGATATGAATTTCTCAAGCTTCACATGTGTAAACTAGGTAGACATTAATTATGTAACTCACAATACAAAAAGCAAAGTCAATTAAACCACAGCATAAATTAGCCTAATAAAATAGTTCTAGCCATGATGTCTGAAATACTCAAAGATGTGGATGACAAAACACTCAACAGCTAAAGTCTTTACAAGCATCTGTCATAACATAAGATGTCTAACCAGTGAAGTTGAGAAGGAGATGGTCAAAGATGACCACTTGGATCAAACTGGACAAAACCCAAGAGAATAAACTGGTGATACATTTTAATGAATGCATTTAGACTGAATGGTAGACAAACAGTATAGGATCATAATTATGGGACCATGATGCTAGAAAAGTTAATGTGAAGAGTTATAATTTGTGAAACTGTCTATAATGGTGCAGAGCATTAACCATACAGAGAAAGGGCAGCCACTCACCAGTATAAGCGCTTGAAGCATATCCTAGTGAGACTCCACATTGAGATCCTCCAACCCATCTGCTGCATACTGAACAGACCACAAATGCTTTACAATTAAAGCGAGACTTAAGTAGAAGCAGACAAACCTTGTATCCCAGACTGCAAAGCAAAAGGAGGCAGCAAAAGGAGATATTGTTCTGCTGCTCAAGGGAAATCTAACTAGTAAAATGGTTGACATCTGTATTCAGAAAACGTTTCCTGGAATGTGACCAATATGCTTGAGTGTACAAAATACTGATTTCTCTCGCATGCCTAACTTCAGCTAGTGACAAAAATGATAGGAGCCCATCAGAGACTACTATGAAGTGACTATAATTATTATATATACAGTACAGACCAAAAGTTTGGACACCTTCTCATTCAAAGAGTTTTCTTTATTTTCATGACTATGAACATTGTAGATTCAAACTGAAGGCATCAAAACTATGAATTAACACATGTGGAATTATATACATAACAAAAAAGTGTTAAACAACTGAAAATATGTCATTCTAGGTTCTTCAAAGTAGCCACCTTTTGCTTTGATTACTGCTTTGCACACTCTTGGCATTCTCTTGATGAGCTTCAGGAGGTAGTCACCCTTAAAATGGTTTTCACTTCACAGGTGTGCCCTGGCAGGTTTAATAAGTGGGATTTCTTGCCTTATAAATGGGGTTGGGACCATCAGTTGCGTTGTGGAGAAGTCAGGTGGATACACAGCTGATAGTCCTACTGAATAGACTGTTAGAATTTGTATTATGGCAAGAAAAAAGCAGCTAAGTAAAGAAAAACGAGTGGCCATCATTACTTTAAGAAATGAAGGTCAGTCAGTCCGAAAAATTGGGAAAACTTTGAAAGTGTCCCCAAGTGCAGTCACAAAAACCATCAAGCGCTACAAAGAAACTGGCTCACATGCGGACCACCCCAGAAAAGGAAGACCAAGAGTCACCTCTGCTGCGGAGGATAAGTTCATCCGAGTCACCAGTCTCAGAAATCACAGGTTAACAGCAGCTCAGATTAGAGACCAGGTCAATGCCACACAGAGTTCTAGCAGCAGACACATCTCTAGAACAACTGTTAAGAGGAGACTGTGTGAATCAGGCCTTCATGGTAGAATATCTGCTAGGAAACCACTGCTAAGGACAGGCAACAAGCAGAAGAGACTTGTTTGGGCTAAAGAACACAAGGAATGGACATTAGACCAGTGGAAATCTGTGCTTTGGTTTGATAAGTCCAAATTTGAGATCTTTAGTTCCAACCACTGTGTCTTTGTGCGACGCAGAAAAGGTGAACGGACGGACTCTACATGCCTGGTTCCCACCGTGAAGCATGGAGGAGGAGGTGTGATGGTGCTTTGCTGGTGACACTGTTGGGGATTTATTCAAAATTGAAGGCATACTGAACCAGCATGGCTACCACAGCATCTTGCAGCGGCATGCTATTTTCTTCCGGTTTGCGTTTAGTTGGACCATCATTTATTTTTCAACAGGACAATGACCCCAAACATACCTCCAGGCTGTGTAAGGGCTATTTGACCATGAAGGAGAGTGATGGGGTGCTGCGCCAGATGACCTAGCCTCCACAGTCACCGGACCTGAACCCAATCGAGATGGTTTGGGGTGAGCTGGACCGCAGAGTGAAAGCAGTAATCAAAGCAAAAGGTGGCTACTTTGAAGAACCTAGAATATGACATTTTCAGTTGTTTCACACTTTTGTTATGTATATAATTCCACATGTGTTAATTCATATATATACACACAGTTGTGGCCAAAAGTTTAGAGAATGACACAAATATTAGTTTTTGCAAAGTTTGCTGCTAAACTGCTTTTAGATCTTTGTTTCAGTTGTTTCTGTGATGTAGTTAAATATAATTACATGCACTTCATACGTTTCAAAGGCTTTTATCGACAATTACATGACATTTATGCAAAGAGTCAGTATTTGCAGTGTTCGCCCTTCTATTTCAGGACCTCTGCAATTCGACTGGGCATGCTCTCAATCTACTTCTGGGCCAATTCCTGACTGATAGCAACTAGAGATGAGCGAACTTCTGTTTTAAGTTCGGCGTCTAAAGTTCGGGGGCGGGTTACCGGAGAATCCCGATCTGGAACCGGATATGGATTCCGACTTCCGTTGTGGTCCGTGGTAGCGGAATCAATAATGGCCGATTATTGATTCCGCTACCACGGACCACAACGGAAGTCGGAATCCATATCCGGTTCCAGATCGGGATTCTCCGCTAACCCGCCCCCGAACTTTAGACGCCGAACTTAAAACAGAAGTTCGCTCATCTCTAATAGCAACCCATTCTTTCATAATCACTTCTTGGAGTTTGTTAGAATTAGTAGGTTTTTGTTTGTCCACCCGCCTCTTGAGGATTGACCACAAGTTCTCAATAGGATTAAGATCTGGGGGAGTTTCCAGGCCATGGACCCAAAATGTCAACGTTTTGGTCCCCGAGCCACTTAGTTCTCACTTTTGCCTCCATCGTGCTGGAAAATGCATTGTTATTCACCAAACTGTTGTTGGAAGAAGTTGCTGTTGGAGGGTACCATTCTTTATTCATGGCTGTGTTTTGGGGTAAAATTGTGTGAGTGAGCCCACTCCCTTGGATGAGAAGTAACCCCACACATAAATGGTCTCAGGCTGCTTTACTGTTGGCATGACACAGGACTGATGGTAGCGCTCACCTTTTCTTCTCCAGACAAGCCATTTTCCTGATGCCCCAAACAATCGGAAAGAGGCTTCATCGGAGAATATGACTTTGCCCCAGTTCTCAGCAGTCCATTCACCATATTTTTTTCAGAAGATCAATCTGTCCCCGATATTTTTTGGGGAGAGAAGTGGCTTCTTTGCTGCCCTTCTTGACACCAGGTAATCTTCCAAAAGTCTTCGCCTCACTGTGCGTGCAGATGCACTCACACCTGCCTGCTGCCATTCCTGAGCAAGCTCTGCACTGGTGGCACTCCCACAGCTGAATCCTCTTTAGAAGACGATCCTGGCGCTTGCTGGACTTTCTTGGATGCCCTGAAGCCTTCTTAACAAGAATTGAACCTCTTTCCTTGAAGTTCTTGATGATCCTATAAATTGTTGATTGAGGTGCAATCTTAGTAGCCACAATATCCTTGCCTTTGAAGCCATTTTTATGCAACACAATGATGTCTGCACGCGTTTCTTTGCAGGTCACAATGGTTAACAATGGAAGAACAATGATTTCAAACATCACCCTCCTATTAACAGGTCAAGTCTGCCATTTTAACCCAATCAGCCTGACATAATGATCTCCAGCCTTGTGCTCGTCAACATTCTCACCTGAGTTAACAAGACTATTACTGAAATGATCTCAGCAGGTCCTTTAACCACCTCGGCTCCCCTAGCTTAAACACCCTTAGTGACCAGATCACTTTTTAAAATTCTGCACTACACTACTTTCACGGTTTATTGCTCGGTCATACAACTTGCCACCCAAATGAATTTTACCTCCTTTTCTTCTCACTAATAGAGCTTTCATTTGGTGAGATTTCATTGCTGCTGACATTTTAACTTTTTTTGGTAATAATCGAAATTTACCGAATTTTTTGCAAAAAAATTACATTTTTCACTTTCAGTTGTAAAATTTTTCAAAATAAAACTACATTTCTAAATAATTTTTTTTCTAAATTTATTGTTCTACATGTCTTTGATAAAAAAAATGCAAAAAGTGTATATTTATTGGTTTGCGCAAAAGTTATAGCGTTTACAAACTATGGTACAAAAATGTGAATTTCCGCATTTTGAAGCAGCTCTGATTTTCTGAGCACCTGTCATGTTTCCTGAGGTTCTACAATGCCCAGACAGTAGAAACACCCCACACACAAATGACCCCATTTCGGAAAGTAGACACCCTAAGGTATTCGCTGATGGGCATAGTGAGTTCATAGAAGTTTTTATTTTGTCACAAGTTAGTGGAAAATGATGATTTTTTTTTTCTTATAAAGTCTCATATTCCACTAACTTGTGACAAAAAATGGGAAAAAAGAAACTGATTACAATACTCGCCAGGAAAAAATGGGAAAATGAACTTCAATCTTTTACGGAAGAGAAATGGAAAGATGCTCTTAGAAGTTATTCTGGGGTCTCTGATAGGGGTTCACATAAGATCTCACAGTTTTTTGTAGTTCATAGGCTGCATCGATCCCCATGGATGTTGAAAAGAATGGGTGCGAGAGCCTCAGACAAGTGTTTCAAAATGTGGGGGAGAGAGCGAAGACTTAATACATTGTTTCTGGAGATATCCAAGACTGTTCAGATATTGGACAGAAATAGCAGAGACAGTATATTTAATCTTGGAGGTCCAAATATCTAAAGATCCAGTAACTTGTATATTAGGGGCAACTGAACATCTGAAGTTATATAAAAATACACAAACTGTTCTGAGCAAAGTATTCCAAGCTAGACTCCTTATACTTAAGAAATGGGTAAAGGTAGACCCTCCGACAGCGGGACAGAGGAGAAAAGCAGTTGATAATCTGATTAAAGAAGAACGGGTGATGGAGGGCCATAGTAAAAAAGCAAAAAATGTTGATGAAGTATGGAAAAAATGGTTACTTTAGGGCTGGATAATTGACTTTTTTTTTCTACGTTCTCTAAATGCCCTGTGAAATCCTAAAGGTGCTCACCTAGGCTGCAAAAAAGTGCCACACATGTGGCATCGCTGTACTCAGGAGAAGTTGGGTAATGTGTTTTGGGGTGTCTTTTTACATATACCCATGCTGGGTGAGAGAAATATCTCTGTCAAATGACAACTTTGTATAAAAAAAATGGGAAAAGTTGTCTTTTAGAGAAATATTTCTCACCCAGCATGGGTATATGTGAAAAGACACCCCAAAACATATTGCCCTACTTCTCCTGAGTACGGCGATACCACATGTGTGACACTTTTTTGCAGCCTAGGTGGGCAAAGGGGCCCAAATACTAAAGAGCACCTTTAGGATTTCACAGGGTATTTTTTACACATTTGGATTTCAAACTACTTCTCACGCATTAGGGCCCCAAAAATGCCAGGGCATTATAAATACCCCACAAGGGACCCAATTTTGGAAAGACGACACTCCAAGGTATTCCGTGAGGGGCATGGCGAGTTCTGAGCTGAGCTGTCTCAACCCTAACTCCAGACTGGGCGGTGAAAGGGGGAACTACTGGTGTGGCTGAAGTTGGGGGCTGCCAATTAGTGTTTGCCAGCCCCTCAGGCACTCTAGGGGCTCTACGGGCCTGTCTGTGCGGTGGCTGCGATGGGGGAACTAATGCATGTGCCACCTTCAACTGCCCTTCTGGTGCTCGCCAGTTCACCATGTTCTACAGCAGTGCTGGTACTAGGTCCAGGATGGGCTGCACTGCTGGTGTATGCCTCACCACGTAATCCGACAGCGCCAGCCCCACTCTGCTGCCCTTGAAGCGGATCCTGCGCAACCTGTGGTCCAGCAACACAGGGCCGGGTACGCCTGGTGGTATCAGGGACCTCAACCTCATCATCCGAACTTTGGGTAAGACTGCCACTGCTTTCTACAGGTTCGTATTCTGACCCGCTGGATTCGTCAGATGAGGGTTCCCATTCCTCATCCGACTGGGTCAGAAGCCTGTAGGCCTCTTCAGAAGAACACCCCTTACTTGCCATTTGGTCAACTAAATTTAGGGGGTACTCCCTGAGACTACCCAAGAAAAAAAAGCAAGCCTGTCTTACAAATGGGAGGCTAGCGAAGTACCGGAGGCCGCTGCAATTGCTAAAAAATATCCAAACTTTTTATCGCCGCAGCGCTTGTAAAGTGATTGTGCAGTGATAAAAAAAAAAAAAATTTTGTTACTGCGGCGGGGCGGGCGTGGGTGAACGCACGTGTGGGTGACCTATCAGGCCTGATCGGGCAAACACTGCGTTTTGGGTGGAGGGCGAACTAAGGTGACACTAATACTATTATAGATCTGACTGATCAGTTCTGATCACTTACAGATACTATAAAAGTACCAATGCTAATTAGCGATACGCTAATCAGTGACTGCGGTGCGGTGGGCTGGGCGCTAACCGACGCCAACTACCTAACAAAGGGGCCTAAACTAACCTAAAACCTAACCGTCAATACTAGTGAAAAAAAAAAAAGTGACAGTGTACACTGATCACTTTTTTCCCTTTCACTAGTGAATGATAGGGGTGATCAAGGGATAAATGTGTTGTGTCTTGTGTACTTACAGTGATCTGTGCTCCTCTGCTGGGAGCAACCGACGAAAAGGACCAGCAGAGGAGCACAGAAGCCATTTAACACATTATATTTATAAATATAATGTGTTAGGGCTCTTTCACACCTGCGTTATTGTCTTCCGGCATAGAGTTCCATCGTCGGGGCTCTATGCCGGAAGAATCCTGATCAGGATTATCCTAATGCATTCTGAATGGAGTGAAATCCGTTCAGGATGCATCAGGATGTCTTCAGTTCCGGAACGGAACGTTTTTTTGCTCCGGCCCAAAAAACTGAAGACTTGCCGCAAGGCCGGATCCGGAATGAATGCCCATTGAAAGGCATTGATCCGGATCCGGCCTTAAGCTAAACGTCGTTTTGGCGCATTGCCGGATACAACGTTTAGCTTTTTTACAGTGGTTACCATGGCTGCCGGGACGCTAAAGTTCTGGCAGCCATGGTAAAGTGTAGCGGGGAGCAGCATACTTACCATCCGTGCGGCTCCCGGGGCGCTCCAGAGTGACGTCAGGGCGCCCCAGGCGCATGGATGACGTGATCGCATGGCACGCCATCCATGCGCATGGGGCGCTCTGACGTCATTCTGGAGCGCCCCGGGAGCCGCACGGATGGTAAGTATACCGCTCACCGCTCCTACTATGGCAACCAGGACTTTAATAGCGTCCTGGGTGCCATAGTAACACTGAAACGACGGATCCGTCTTGAAATGCTTTCAGTACACTTGTGTTTTTCCGGATCCGGCGTGTAATTCCGGCAAGTGGAGTAAACGCCGGATCCGGACAACGCAAGTGTGAAAGAGGCCTTAACTGGCTTGTGATTCGATTTTTTGAAAATCACCAGCCTGCCAGCGATGATCATTGGCTGGCAGGCTGGTGACGAACTCCTCCTTTAACTTTTGCCGGCCCGCAATGCGCATGCGCGGGCCGGCTATGCGCGTCATCTCTCGACGCACCGAAGCGCGAAGGAGGAATGAATCGACCGCCTCCGGAACGCAATCCTGCGTTAGGCGGTCCAGAGGCGGTTAATGACAGCAATGAAATGCAGTGAAAAGTTTTTGGGGGGATTAGGTTCATTTTTATGGCAAAGAAGGACTATGCAATTCATCTGATCATTCTTCATAACATTCTGGAGCATATACAAATTGCTAATATAAAAACTTAAGCAGCAACTTTTCCAATATTTATGTAATTCTCAAAACTTTTGGCCACGACGGCCTCCTACACGTGCAATGCTGGTGGCTTGCACTGTCTATAAGTTTGGATTTGACCTACATTCTGTGGTAGTCTCTCCAAAACAATAAAAAATTACTATCTAATCACTCCTGCCCTTTCAGAAGATTGTTTTAATTGCATTGGGATTTTTTATTTTTATTCCTTCTTAAAATCTTTACAGTGACTCTAAACTGAATATTCTATGTAATCCTTTTGTGACCAACAGATGATTATATTATTTGTGGTTTCATTTCTTACCCTATGGTATAACCAAAGAAAAGTATCACTTAAAGTATAACTGTCATATTTTTGTGGAGTATTGGATTGTGGTGATTAATATCTCCTTGGTGGCCCTATGTCAACTTTTCACTGTGTACTCAGTTACCCCTTAATTCCACAGTTTTGTTCCCTGTACTGTCTACTTTTACCTGTGCTTAAAATCAGGTTGCTATGCAGGGTCTGTCTATGTGTTGAAGGACGGAAGACGCAGAAGCACGCAGTGTGCAAGGTCAGATTACAGACAGCCAGGGACTGTAAGTAAATGATTAAAGCCAGGTCCTCCCCAGCAGCTGTGATAACAGTGCCTGGGCTGTGTGCACTTCTCCCTGTGCCTGCGCTTGGCAGACGCTCACTCAGCAGACTGGGACAATGCAGAGTTGAAGCAGCGCAGACCAGGGAAGGGAGATCTGCCGTCTGCTCAGTGTATAAATGAAAGCAACATGTGGTAAGATGACCCCTGTGTGCTGCAGATTAACCCTTGGGGGGGGGGGGGGGGAGAGAGCTCTGGTTACTGACACTTTTGGGGGCTATTGTTACTGGCTAGTGCATGTGAGGAGCTCAGTGCATTGTGGGTAGTAAGGGCAGCCGGGATTAGCCTCAGGGTGAGGGCAGTGGCGGCCATCTTAACTGAATAGTGAAATTTCAGTTTTATGCAGACTGGTTGCTAAGGGCTGAATCTTATTAAATATGGGGTAAGTCAGTCCAATAGTAACTGATTCTGGAATATCATGTTATTAGTAACTACAGATATGAAAATTAAAATTAGGGTCTAAATGTGATAGTTATCCTTTAAGGAAACGACTGATATAAACCAAACTTTGAGGATATATATATGGAAATATAAGCCTACTACAATCATCATCTGCATTGCATAAATTTGTGATATACTTGATCAATCACGGTTTTAAATCATATCATATAACAAGACCATTTTCTTCTTTTTCTGTCTGTTGACAATTATGACATATGTATTATGGTAAATTTGGATGAGTTGATTATGGTCCAAATATTTTTACTGCTACAATTATGATTTTTATATAAGGAAGGTATACACAAGAATTTATCGTTATAATGATGGTCTGTTAGTATTCATAACTATAATTTTTAATCTATGGGATTTATCATATTCTTGTTACATTAAGTATAAGGTCCGTTATATATATTTTTTATATTTTTCTTTTTTGTATTTTTTAGCATTTTTATATAACTTTTATATCCTTTATATTTGTTATTACATAAATATTTTTGTTATCATTTATTTTGTTTCAATAAATAGGATGTTATTATGCATATTAGCTAGATTTGTTTCCATGTGACAATAGTTTGTTTACTGCCCTCCTAAAACTAATCATTGTGTCCATACATTATACTTATTCGGCAGAGGGTGTGCCGTGGAGTGAGAACCTTAACCATTTTCTGTCCAGTTGGGTAGAGCCACGGTACGTTCATTTTATCTTCTAGACTTCACCACTGCAGCAGAATAAACAAAAACCAGTGGGGACCACCAAAGCAGCACCAGAGTGTTAAGGGACCGGTGACATTTTTTTTTATAGTATAATTCATGCTGTTATCCAAATTTTTTACATGCTCGGAAAGCCCCTTCAAAATAGGTACACTTTATGCCATTTTGGGACAGTACCTTTGGTTTTCTGAATTTAAGAACACAGCACTTAAAGTGACAATGTCACTTTAATCTTGTCTACAAATGCAGTGTTTACCAGTAACAACTTGAAGGGGTTAAAAAACTAGCCAACTAGTCACGGGACATTCGCTTTGAACGGGGGACACATTTTCTTGGTTTTAATGTTGGTGATGTAGTCCCAATGTATAAAATGTCCTATTGGTCCCCTGAGTACTCTAACACCCCTACCCTAATATTTCTGGGGCCCTATATGCAAATTGTTTGTGTTTTGAAGTTGGGGGCAACCAAACCTCTTCTCTCTGAGATGGTGTCTTCTCCACTGCGCTGTCATTGCGGAGTCAGAGTGGCCCTGTCCAGCATGATCTCACAAGGCCAAAGACTTCAGCAATGTGAGGTTACTGTACATCGCAATAAGTGAACGTGGTCGTGCTGATACTTCCAATTTGCCACGACCACCATCACTTGCAAAAAATCCAGCCAGTTTGGATTTCTTATTCCTTTCGGTTCTCAACACGACTACACTGACTAGTTGCGATGCTGCAGCACTAAACTGCGAACTATTTGTGTTTTATATTCTCAGCCTTAAAAGGGGACATCCCATTAAAAACATTCTACAGTTTTCAAACCAGCACCTGGATCTAAATTATTTTGTAATCGCAGGTAATTAAAAATTTAGCATAGTCAGAGTTATTAAATAAAATGTATCTGTATAGCGCCACCTGCTGTTGGCTCCCCCCCCCCCTTATTTCTTTGTCCGGCTCACTGAGATGGCCACACATGTGCACTTTCATCTGATAGGGAGAGCTGAGACACGCCCCCTGAGCTGCAGCAGAAAAGACACTCCTCTTGAGCCGTCAGCTTGATATAAATCTAGCAGAGCAATGAATGGGGAGATCTCTGGATCCATGTGAGGTACAGGGCTTGTTCTAGCTTTGTTAGAAAGACGCTGCCCTGTACTATATGATCTCCGATTTTCACTTTTTACATTAGTCATGGGATAACCACTTACAATTTTCATTGATCTGATAAATTTGGGGGCACAGTAGGGGAATCAAGCCCCCCAGTTGCTTTTCATGCTCCCCTTATTCTGCAGTCTTCCTACCATAGAACAGCCTGGATCTGCAGATGGACTGAATGATTTCAGGGAACTTCTTTCTCTCTGCATTTACGAAAACAAAGGTAATACCTTTTTATAATCGCGCAGGGCAAGGTTTCTTTTAAGCAAATCTGGTTGCATACCGGGTCTCTGCTAGGTGGAGGCTTCCGCCTAGCAGTGTTCCCGATGACGTCTAGGGCAGCACTAACGCCCGCCCATTAGTGCCGGTGACGTCACTGGGAACACCGCTATGCGGAAGCCGCCAACAGCAGTGTAAGTTTGTAAACAAAAAAAGCTCTTGCCCTGCTCTGAGAGCATGAAATGCCTGATGCTCATCTCAGAGGGGCTGACTGGGTGAAGAAGGGGATATGTTCGGGTTCAGCTCTGAACTTTGACAACCCCTTTAAGAAGTTAAATCTATGCTTCAACTGCGAAAAATAAATGTTACACAGAACTAATTGTAGCAAGTATAACACTTCCTGTCAGTACTCAGAGATTTGAGATTTCTACATAAATGAAGACACAAAACCCAGAAACTTACATCTAGAAGTGTGTGCAAGTGCTGATCCTGGAAAACACTGTGCAGAAAATCGAGGTCTTTCT
This sequence comes from Bufo gargarizans, assembly GCF_014858855.1. NCBI lineage: Eukaryota > Metazoa > Chordata > Amphibia > Anura > Bufonidae > Bufo > Bufo gargarizans. The sequence continues at coordinate 458,204,301 of NC_058082.1, read as the reverse complement.
CACTGCAGTCGGTAAGTGCATGGATCTCCTCCAGACTATCCAGTACTTGAGACACGGCTCCTAAATGCAAACAAGAGGGGGACAAAAGCTATGAGGTATATTTCCATAGCAAAATGGCCTGTGGACAATAAAGGCACTTGACTAAAACTGTGATTAATGAGAGACACTACCTAAAAAACCAATGACATCCAGAGACATTTGTGGAGAAGGATGAAGCAAAAAAATAAAAATATGAACTGGCGAACAAAAGTCAAGATGATTTCTAAGAGATGAAACTATGAAAACATTACAAATTCATTAATGTAACTCTTAATAAGAGGACAAGGATAGGAATGTGACTAAAAACAGTACAATAGCCATAAAAGTCTGCCTGGCATAAAGTCATGTTATACAGTGAACGGCAGGAACTTTAGGATCTAGTGGGTGAAAGAACGGCATCAAAATAGTCACTAGCACATTTATGGATGGAAGGTATGTAGAAAATGATAAAGCATATCCCCAGGGCCAGCAAACTCTCTAATACAGTGTGAGAGTATGCATAAAGCATCCAAACTCTGCAAACCAATACAAAAAAATAAAAATAAAGAGAAACTGGGCATTTTAGGAATGTGTATACCCTATGTGAAGACAAACTCAATGCCCTGAATGTACTCAAATACCTGAAGATCGGTATATGCAATACGTGTAATGGAAATACTGTGACTACATTCCAACCCTAAAAAAACTGACCGACCTTGTCCTGCTCATGCAACTGATGCGTTTGTTACCGCTCGCATTAATGTACGCAGTTGACAGTAAGCAGTGTCACAAAACTTGTGGTGAATCTATTCTTAGGACTTTGTGTTGTGCCATTCCTTTATTATTCCTGTAAGAAGTTATAAATTAATTACTAGAAGTTTGCAGTGACAGTCCAGATGGGTGCTGCACAGACTGACACTATCCAATCAGTGCTCAGCAACTGGTATCGCCCATATGGTCCTTGCAAAATGCTAGCAACCCATTCATAACTTCTAACAGAAATAATAAAAGGAATGGCACAACACAAAGTCATACGAAAAGATGCGGTTATTACATGGGAGATGCAAGTAGTTACTAAAACATATGTCAGGCGAGGTAACGGGTTTCCTATAAGATTATAAGAAACCAAATCAACTGCTTGTGGTAAGAGTGGGAATTTCAGCCTACGGGCACATGCAGCACAGGCGCCGGCTGTGTGGCATCCGTGATGTGGTGCACAAACGTCCTGTACCCGCTGTTTGCGGGCCGCAATACGGGCACGGACGGGCAACAAGGAAGATCTGAACTGAAAGAATGTATTACAATGTTATAAGCCTTCATTACACAATGAGGGAGCTTGATGTAACATTAGAAAATTCGTAGAACTGGCATCTTTCACATGTAAGAAGTTCTGGGGAATCATGACGGCAGGAAGGAAGGTGAAGTGAGAAGTGTGTGGCCTTTAGTGTTGACAAAGCTACTGCATGCTTCTCATGATCTCAGGGGCAGAGACTTTGGTCAAGTCCTTGGCATTTAAACACTTATATGGACATTAATTTTGATCTACAGCAATGCCGATCAGGTGAAGCAGGTCCCAGAACCGCCATCATAAGGAAATGGGATGCCATACTGATCGCTACTGTACACCTATATTCTGTTTTGTATACAAACTATTGTTATTTCAATATAATCCACAAAATGTGCAGGTTTCCCACAAAAGGTACATGTGAGAGTACTTTCACACTTGTGGCAGTGTGATCCGGCGGGCAGTTCCGTCGTCGGAATTGCCCGCTGGATCCGCCGATTTGGATGTGACAAAGCATTTGTGAGACGGATCCGGAGTCTTACAAATGCATTGCAAGAAGGGATCTGTCTCTCCGCTTGTCATGTATTTTTTTTCTTCACATTTTTACACACATACGCATGCCGGAAGGACGGATCCGGCATGCCAGTATTTTGAATGCCGGATCCGACACCAATACATTCCTATAGGGAAAAATGCCGGATACGGCATTCGGGCAAGTTTTTTCGCCGGAGATAAAACCGTAGCATGCTGCGGTTTTATCTTTTGTCTGATCAGTCAAAACGACCGAATTGAAGACATCCTGATGCATCCTGAACGGATTGCTCTCTATTCAGAATGCATGGGGTTATGCCTGATCAGTTCTTTTCCGGTATAGAGCCCCTAGGACGGAACTAAATGCCGGAAAAGAAAAACGCTAGTGTGAAAGTACCCTTAGGTGAAATACATGCACATATTCTATAGGAGCATGCAAAAAGCGTGAGGACAAGGCGTAATGCAGTCAAAAGGAATACCTACTTTCAGCAGCTAGAAGTCCTAGTAGTGCAGCATTAAGGCGGACAAAAGTAGGATTTTTAGAAAAAGCACGTTAGTTGCAAGCACGAACCAAGCAAATTACTGTACGTACACAAAAATAAACAGTAGAACTAGCGCACATACTGTATATAACCTGTATAGAATACAATAAAAAAGACTCCGTTTCGTATAAGACCAGAGAGCTGCTGATGCAGAAGTAACGCTATAAATCACTGCTCAGACGCAGACGGATAGTTTAAGAGGATAACATCATTTCTTCTCATGACTCAATGAATGCAAACACATACCCCGTGCTAACACAATACAGCGAGTGCAGCACAATGGACTTACCAGACTGGAAAATTCCCAGGAAAATATTACTGCATGTATGTAACAATATAAGAAGAGACTAATGGCACTCCTGTCAACGCATAGGCACAAATGAGGCATTAACCAAACTAATTGCTACTTTCATTTGGATGTGACTATCAACCATATCATTTAGTAAGCAGGCTGAATTACCAATGTGTTGAAAATGCAAAACTGAATTTAGGGAACTATTAGAGCCGATTCACACAGGGATTTTGACGCCAAAATCCACAGCGTATACAGCGGCAGAAACCAGGCCACGGACCCGCTCGGATGGAACTAAGCCGAGGGTGGACAGTTGCGGCAGCTTCGAGAGGCAGATGTCCTCAGTTTTAAAAAAAAAACTAGATGCAAACAAAGTTTCTCTAAAAACTGATTCTGGGTCTAAAAGTAAAGACGTGATGTGAAAGCGGCCTAAGGCTTATTTCATGGGGGCAATATGGAAGGAGTCGGGGATTTTGTGATTGCGTTCAGTTTTAGTTTTTTCTGTATGTTTTTTCTATATATTAAGAATAATACTCAATGCATTGCATCTGGATGCCTTCTGCCCCATTCAATTCTATGGGGTCAGGGCTGTGTGATAATTACACAATATAGAACACGCAGTGATGATCAGTGATAAGCAATGCTCATGTGCACAGACCCACTGAAACAAATGCGATGCCTTCACAACACACATCGCACCTGGACTGAAAATTGTCTTGTGTTAAAGGGTCAAGATTATATATATTTTTTAAAAACATTATACAGTTTAGAAGAGTCAGGTGAGTAGTTTGCTAAATAGTTTAAACCGACAGTTATTACAAGCGTGGCACCTAGAGATGAGAAAATTCGACTCAGCTGCTTCCCCGAATATCACAAAGAAATTCGCCTTGTGACGAATTACTTAGTCACGAAGTGCGTTTCTTTGTATGTAGCGGGCTCAATGAGGCACGCAGCCCCCCCCCCCCCCGGTCATTTAACCCCACAAATCCCAGGCAGCACGGTGGCTCAGTGGTTAGCACTGGTGCCTTGCAGCGCTGGGGTCCTAGGTTCGAATCCGACCAAGGACATCTGCATGTTGTTTGTTCTCCCCGTGTTTGTGTGGGTTTCCTCCGGGTGCTTCGGTTTCCTCTCGCACTCCAAAGACATACTGATAGGGACCTTAGATTGTAAGCCCCATTAGGGACAGTTGGTTGCTAATGGTGATGCTAATGTCTGTAAAGCGCTGCAGAATATAGTAGCACTATATAAGTGCATAAAATAAATAATGCCACGTTCATTGCTGATCACAGCAACAATGAGGGCTTTCAGGGGTTAATCCGGCAAAAAAAAAAAAATAAAAATACTCACTTTATCCATTTGATCATGTAGAGGCCCAAGTGGCCATCTTGACTGAAGACATCGCGTCGTGATGTGATGACGGCAGCCGTCCTTTGTGCGCAAAAACTTTGTTTGTTTTTACTGGCATTTCAGGGAAAATGGATTTGTTAAAACTAAAAACGAGGAAATTCTGCTTCGGAGCAAACTGAATTTTTTGGGAAATTTGATTTAAAGTCCACTTCAGATACTTTGATTCGCTCAACACTACTGGCAACACTTAAATCCAGCACACCCAGTACATTTGGAAAACCTTCAGACCCTTTTACATTTTTGTTATGTTGCGGCCCTAAAAAGGTTCAAATTTCCAGTCATCATTCTGCACTCGATACCCCATAAGTGAAAACAAAATGTCAATTGTTGCCCAGTGTAAATCGACCTTAAAGCCTCATGCAGACGTCCATGGAACACGGTCCGTGAGATACCAGACTGGCATAGCAAGAGCGCACGGCGTCATAGCAACCAATAATGCCGTGCGCTCCTGCAATGCCAGTCCGGTCTCTCACGGACCGTGTTCCACAGACGTCTGCATGAGGCTTAAGACTTTAGACAGAGGCAAGTCTTTCCAAATCATGTCCAATCAACCGAATTTACTACAGGTGGACTCCAATCAAGGTGGAGAAACATCTCAAAGATAGTGAAGAGAAATAGGAAGCCCCCAGACCTACATTTCAAGTGTCATAGCAAAGAGTCTGAATACTTATGCTCATGAAAAATGTTAGTTTTTCGATTAATAAATTTGTAAACATTTCTAAAATTCTGTTTTTGCTTTCTCATTATGGGGCATTACGTGGAAATGGATGATGAAAACTAGAATTTTTTTTTTATTTTAGCACAAGGCCGCAACATAACAAAATGTGAAAAAAAGTTAAAGGGTCTGAAGAATTTCTGAATGTCCTGTACATAAATGAAATAAATGACTTATTAAACATGATATGGCCTGTTCATGAAAAAAGTTTTTGTGCTTCAGGCAGCCTGCACTGAAAATTAGAAACTGCTGCAGATGGCTTAAATAGAAAAAAAAAAAAAAAAACACAGTAAACAGGACTGCCTTGTGGCTTTGAAGTGTGTATAATGCAGACGTAGATTAGGGAACGATTATAAAATACATATATATATATATATATATATATATATATATATATATATATATATATATATATATATATATATGCACACACACACACACACACAGTACAGACCAAAAGTTTTGACACACCTTCTCAGAGTTTTCTTTATTTTCATGACTATGAAAATTGTAGATTCACATTGAAGGCATCAAAACTATGAATTAACACTTGTGGAATTATATACATAAAAAAGTGTGAAACAACTGAAAATATGTCATATTCTAGGTTCTTCAAAGTAGCCACCTTTTGCTTTGATTACTGCTTTGCACACTCTTGGCATTCTCTTGATGAGCTTCAAGAGGTAGTCACCTGAAATGGTCTTCCAACAGTCTTGAATGAGTTCCCAGAGATGCTTAACACTTGTTGGCCCTTTTGCCTTCACTCTGCGGTCCAGCTGACCCCAAACCATCTTGATTGGGTTCAGGTCCAGTGACTGTGGAGGCCAGGTCATCTGGCGCAGCACCCCATCACTCTCCTTCATGGTCAAATAGTCCTTACACAGCCTGGAGGTGTGTTTGGGGTCATTGTCCTGTTGAAAAATAAATGATGGTCCAACTAAACGCAAACCGGATGGAATAGCATGCCGCTGCAAGATGCTGTGGTAGCCATACTGGTTCAATGCCTTCAATTTTGAATAAATCCACAACAGTGTCACCAGCAAAGCACCCCCACACCATCACACCTCCTCCACCATGCTTCACGGTGGGAACCAGGCATGTAGAGTCCATCCGTTCACCTTTTCTGCGTTGCACAAAGACACAGTGGTTGGAACTAAAGATCTCAAATTTGGACTCATCAGACCAAAGCACAGATTTCCACAATGTCCATTCCTTGTGTTCTTTAGCCCAAACAAGTCTCTTCTGCTTGTTGCCTGTTCTTAGCAGTGGTTTCCTAGCAGGTATTCTACCATGAAGGCCTGATTCACACAGTCTCCTCTTAACAGTTGTTCTAGAGATGTGTCTGCTGCTAGAACTCTGTGTGGCATTGACCTGGTCGCTAATCTGAGCTGCTGTTAACCTGCGATTTCTGAGGCTGGTGACTCGGATGAACTTATCCTCCGCAGCAGAGGTGACTCTTGGTCTTCCTTTCCTGGGGCGGTCCGCATGTGAGCCAGTTTCTTTGTAGCGCTTGATGGTTTTTACGACTGCACTTGGGGACACTTTCAAAGTTTTCCCAATTTTTCGGACTGGCTGACCTTCATTTCTTAAAGTAATGATGGCCACTCGTTTTTCTTTACTTAGCTGCTTTTTTCTTGCCATAATACAAATTCTAACAGTCTATTCAGTAGGACTATCAGCTGTGTATCCACCTGACTTCTCCACAACGCAACTGATGGTCCCAACCCCATTTAAAAGGCAAGAAATCCCACTTATTAAACCTGACAGGGCACACCTGTGAAGTGAAAACCATTTTAAGGGTGACTACCTCTTGAAGCTCATCAAGAGAATGCCAAGAGTGTGCAAAGCAGTAATCAAAGCAAAAGGTGGCTACTTTGAAGAACCTAGATAATGACATATTTTCAGTTGTTTAACACTTTTTTGTTATGTATATAATTCCACATGTGTTAATTCATAGTTTTGATGCCTTCAGTTTGAATCTACAATTTTCATAGTCATGAAAATAAAGAAAACTCTTTGAATAAGAAGGTGTGTCCAAACTTATGGTCTGTATGTATATATATATATATATATATATATATATATATATATATATATACATATATATACATATATATATATATATATATTACACACACACACACACAGTTGTGTTCAAAATAATAGCAGTGTGTTTAAAAAAGTGGCTAAAGCTCAAAATCCTTCTAATAGCTTCTATTTCCATACACAAAAAATGCATTGGGAACACTACACATTCTATTCAAAAGCAAAACGTGAAGAAAAATATATTAAAGGGGTTGTCCGGGATCAAATGTTTTTTAAAAAAACACGTTTACTCACAATGTACGTGAGTACAATCTACTCTAAGTAAAGGCCTCCATACATTTTCAGCTATTTCTGCCACTTCTATGTGGCTCCAAAGGTCCCCCACTCATTGTTTATATATCTGTTTATATTTACCTGACTTCCGGCTGCATTGCCCTGTGGGTCAATATTCACCTCAATTCATTCTGAAGCTCACCGGACTGGAGGGGCGGGGCCGAGCGGGTTAAGGGGCGGGCTTAGCGGGATGTCAGTCTGCCGCTGTAACTCCGCCCCCTCATCAATATTCACCTCGATTAATTTGCTGCCAGTGACGTCACCGGGCTCCCTGAGCAGTGGAAGAGGAAGCTTTGCTTGCCTGCAAGGGACCCGGTACGTTACTGAGGAGAAGAAAACAGTAACTTCCGGCCATGAATTTCAAAGATGAAAACGGGGCTGCAGAAATCTGTGCCAAAGGTACTACCTGCTTGTATGTAATGTGTATGCCACACTTGTACTATTAGAGTAATGTCCCCAATCCCGGACAAGCCCTTTAAATTTGTGTTGTTCCTTTAAAATAATTGAAGAAAAGTCAGTATTAGACTATTAAAAAAAAATTGCAGTGTTTGTATTCTTCTCAAACGCAAACATTCACTATATAAACTGAAAAATTAAGATTTTGCTTTCCTTTGAATCATTCAACTAATATTTAGCTGTATAACCACTGTTTCTTAGAACTGCTGTACATCTGTGTTGCATGGAGTCAACCAACTTCTGTCCCCTGTGAACAGGTATTCCAGACCAGGAAGATTGGACTACATTCCACAGTTCTTCTCCATTTCTTGGTTTTGCCTCAGAAACTGCATTTTGGATGTCACCCACAAATTTTCTATTGGATTAAGATCCGGGGATTGGGCTGGCCACTCCACAACGTCAATCTTGTTGGTCTGAAACCAAGATGTTGCACGTTTACTGGTGTGTTTGGGGTTGTTGTCTTGTTGGAACACCCATTTCAAGGGCATTTCCTCTTCAGCATTAGGCAGCATGACCTCTTCAAGTATTCTGATGTATTCAAACTGATCCATGATCCCTGGTATGCTATAAATAGGCCCAACACCATAGTATGAGAAACATCTCCATATCATGATGCTTGCGCCACCATGCTTCACTGTCTTCACGGTGTACTGTGGCTTGAATTTAGTGTTTGGGGGTCATCTGACAAACTGTCTCCGGCCACTAGACCCAAAAAGAACAATCTTACTTTCATCAGTCCACAAAATGTCTCTTTAGGCCAGTCAATGTGCTCTTGGGCAAATTGTAACCTCTTCAGCACGTCTTTTTCAACAGTGGGACTTTGCGTGGGCTTCTTGCAGATAGCTTGGCTTCTAATTGTAACAGTACTCACAGCTAACTTTAGACCTTCTTTGATCTTCCTGGAGATGATTGTTGGCCGAGTCCTTGCCATTTTGGCTATTCTTCTATCCATTTGAATGCAATTTTTCGCTTTCTTCCACGTCTTTCAGGTTTTAGTTGCCATTTTAGAGCATTTGCGATCATTTTAGCTGAGCAGCCTATCAATTTGTGCACTTTTTTATATGTTTTCCCCTCTCCAATCAACTTTTTAATCAAGGTACGCTGTACTTCTGAACAATGTCTGGAAGGACCCATTTTCCTCAGAATTTCAGAGAGAAATGCACTCTAACCAGCATATACAACATTTGCTGCCTTCCTTCCTTAAATAATGTTAAGTTTTACCCCTTTGTCCCCTAGGGGATCAGTATATATTTTCAACAATATATGATCAGCAGGGGGCCGACTCCCAGCATTCCCGTCGATTAGCTGATTGAGACTCCGGTGAACTCACAGATTACTAAGCACAGCGCCGTCCATTGTATAGCGGCTGTGCTTGGTATTGCAGCTCAGTCCCATTCACCACGTGACGTCACTGGACTCCAAGAAGCGCTGCAGCCTTTTCAAGCTGCCGATTGGCAGCAGTGCCGGGAATGAAACCTCTGATAATGATGTTCTAACCTGAGGCTAGGTCATCAATATTACAATCTTGGACGATCCCTTTAACATTTTACGCTACATGGGTGAATTACCATGACTTTATAGCTTATCCCTGAGTTGCAAAGCTGTGTGTGACAGCTTCCCATATCTTTTTATGGGAAAGGCTCTGTTCACATCATATTGTCACACCATTGGTGTATAAGCTGAGAAAAAGGGAGTGAGTATAGCTTTTTTTTTTTTTTAAGCCAGTTTAAGGCTTGTCTAAGATTTTGAACTATCTAGGACAGCTCTTTAAACTTCTAAAGACAGTTAAAACCATATTTTTCGGACCATAAGACACACTGGACTATAAGGCGCACCTTGGATTTAGAGGAAAGAAAAAAAAAAGAAAAAAAAACAAAAAACATCAGCAGCCCTCAGACCAGGAATCCCCCCCCACCCCAGATCAGACATTACTCTGGACGGTGCTGCCACTCTGCAGATCTAGGATTCACTGTTCCTGGGGCTTCTTCTGGTCCACGCTGCACTGTGACCTGATATCGCACAGCATCAGGTCATAGTGCGCGCCTACGTCCTGATTCTGTACGCAGTCAGGACACACTGCAAAGCGGGGCCGAGAAGACCAGAGTACAGCCGGCGCAGTGCTTCCCTCATTGCACCCCCTGCATATTAATGCGGTCATTAGCATTCGGACTAAAATACATTTTTCTGTTGCTTCTTTGGGGGGGGGGGGGGGGGGAAATGGTGGTGGTGGGAATAGCGTCTTCTAGTCCAAAACGGTAGTCGAATGTATTCTGCTCTCAAAAATCTATTTAGGGAGTGTGGTAGTAAACACTGGGGATATTGTGTAATTAAAACAGACCGTAAAAGTTAAGACAAAATGATTAGACGTCTGCCATTCAAGACCATATGGTTTTCAATTACATTCAATTGTAAAAACTTTGTAAAACCTGGGAAACATCCTGAAAATAATAATTTAGGTAAACAGCTAGGTTTCTAAAATCTGCACCAATACAGAGTTTGTTGGACCAGTAAAAGTAATAAAGAATGAACCCTAACAAATAAATTGAAAGCTGGAGGTTACCATTTGGGGAGCATGTCCCTACAAACTTGGACACTGTCTAACCAGTTATTGCAGTGTGTGTATGGACATACCCCTTTCAAATTAATGCATGGTACATGGTTCTTAAAAGGAATCTGTCACCTCCAGCGAGCCCCACTAAAGAGCATATGTCAGCATGATCTACCCTATTAAATCAGGCATACAGCCTTGTAGAGTTGATTATGCTTAAAGAATGCCATTACTGGCGCACTAAGGGGCTGGCCAGAAGCCCCGGAGCACAAGTATATTAAATTGAAGAGCTGACAAGTCCTCTTTCAATGCTACTGAAATATAAGGTTGCCCAAAATTAAGAACTGTTAAAGCAACTGAAGGTAGGGGAGTTCAGTCCATGTGACTGAGCTCACATGGGCATTAAAGCCCTTCTATAGCCGTATACATGAGTTAGATCCTTTCAAGTACTATAAATTGTTGTTTCATTAAATATTTCAGGTTTACAATGCTCATGCAAGTAGAATACTCAATGTCTCCTAATATGAACCAAATTGCTGGATTTCTCAAAACTAACCCATTATAGAGGCCACGGGTATTATCAGCAGATCGGAAAAACGGTGTGGTTCCTATCTCTTTCTAACACCAGGAAACCATAATTGCACAGGCAGAAATTGCAGAAGGTGCTATTTTAACACTGTATACAGAAATACAGAACATAAACCACAGTATATTTCATCGGAAACTGTTATACCACCGAACACCAAATACATATCTTATCTTGATATCTGAAACCCAAGACATTGCACATGGAAAAGATATAAACTAGAAGTTCATCCATCCATTCTTCTAAATCATATTAGGACACATTGAACCGGCACAGGGAGCGACCTCCAACAGCTCTGGAGGATCAATGATTAAACAATGACTTTAATAGGCAATAAACAGTATAATACCTTAGTTCAAGCATTAAAAGGATTTATTTTTTTATACTGATGACCCATCCTTAGGATAGGTCATCAGTATCTGATCGGTTGCAGACCCAGGACCCCCGGCATTCAGCTGTTTGAGAAGTCATTGGCGCTACTGTGGTAGTCACGGCCTTCTCGCAGCTTACCAAGCACAGTGTCGTACATTGTATAGAGCAGGGTTTCTCAACTCGGGACCCACCTACCAGTCATGTTTTCAGGATTTCCTTAAAGTATAACTGTCTTTTTTTCTTTTCTTTTTTTTTGGGGGGGGGGGGGGGGGGGTATGCTAATGACTTCACTACCAGCAAGTAGGGCGTCTACTCCTTTAAAAAAAAACGTGACGTCATCGGCACAGGCGCACTGAGGGAGCGTCCTTCTCTCAGAGCGCCTGCGCCGAATGAGGGGGAGGCGTGGGATTTGAATTGCAGACAGGGCCAGCCGGAGGATGAGAGCGCTCCCTGGCCCTGTCAATCAGCAGGAGGAGGGGGCGTTTTTTTTAAAGGAGGATGCGGCGGCTACCAGCAAGTAGACGCCCTACTTGCTGGTAGTGAAGTAATTTGCATATTTTAAAAGATCGATTTTAGTGAAACCAAGCCACAGGACAAGGTAAGAGCCCTATATAGGGAATAGTCGTCCAATAAGGTTTTTAATATGCCCAAAAATGAAAAATTTGTTTTGGGGGGTGACAGAAGCCCTTTAAAATAGGGTTGCTAGGCATGGTCCGTCTATCTGTTGAAGGACGGAGCATGCTGTGTGCTGGCTCACATTACTGACAGCCAGGGATTGCAAATAAATGATTAAAGCCAGGTCCTCCCCAGCAGCTGATAACAGTGCCTGGGCTGTGTGCACTTCTCCCTGTCCCTGCGCTTGGCAGACGCTCCCTCACTCAGCAGACTGGGACAATGCAGAGTTGAATCAGCGCACAACAGGGAAGGGAGATCTGCCATCTGCTCAGTGTATAAATGAAAGCAACATGTGGTAAGAGGACCCCTTTGTGCTGCAGGAGATTAACCCTTTAGGGGGGAGGGCTCTGGTTACTGATACTTTTGGGGGGGCTATTGTTACTGGCTAGTGAGGGCAGGCGGGATTAGCCTTAGGGTGAGGGCAGTGGCGACCATCTTAACTGAATAGTGAAATTGCAGTTTTATGCAGACTGGTTGCTAATGGCTGAATCTTATTAAATATGGAGAAAGTCAGTCTAATAGTAACTGATTCTGGAATATCATGTTATTAGTAACTACATATATGAAAATTGAAATTAGGGTCTAAATGTGACAGTTAACCTTTAATATTGAGCAGGTGATCTAATTATCCATTCATCAGGGCTTACCACAGGCATTCATTCAGTGGGATATTTTCAAATCCTGACCGGTAGGTGGGTCCCCAGGACCAGGGCTGAGAAACCCTGATATAGAGAATGTGATTGGTATTGCACTCAGCCCCAATCACTTTAATGAGGATGAGCTGCCGAGGCCACGTGACAGATGAACGTGTTGTCACTTGGCCTAGGAAAAACTGAGAGAAGTGCCAATGCCTTCTTAAACAGCTAATCTGCTGGAGGTCCTGGGTGTCTGACCCCTACTGATCAAATACTGAAGACCTATCCTGAGGATAGGTCTTCAGTATAAAAATCTTGGAAAAACCCTTCAAAAGGTAGTCACGCGATATCTTTCATTTCTGCGTTGAGAATTCTGTCCTGTAGTCCAAGACTGCCGTGTAGACCCAGCCTAAAAGTCTTGTCCACTGGACTTTTCTTTCTGGCACATACATGACGGAATAGAGGTCTCTTTTTCCCCCTTTTTCAGATTGCTCTGAAGAAGGGAAAGCTCAATGCAGATGTGAAACAGTCCATAAATTTCAACTCACTCCCCTGATTTCGACAGGATAGACTGGGGATGTCCCAAACGCTCCCTGATGGATTTGAATTTCAAATGCTTGATCCTTGGGTTCTCCCTGTTGAAAACACATGGACTCCTGGGTTTAGAAGTAATAGCTGCCAGTCAAATGAGTGTTCAGCCAACTGCTATCTAATGTGTACGGCCAGCCTTAGGCCCTTTTCACACGGGCGTTCCGGATTGGGGCCTGATGCATTCAGGGTGCGTTCAGTGAAACTCGCACTATTTTGCAAGCAAGTTCAGTCAGTTTTATCTGCGATTGCGTTCAGTTGTTCAGTTTTTTCCGCGCGGGTGCGAGGGTGTTTTGATGCGTTTTTCACGCGTGTGATAAAAAACTGAAGGTTTACAAACATCATCTCTTAGCAACCATGAGTGAAAAATGCATCGCACCCGCACTTGCTTGCGGATTGCAATGCGTTTTTCACGCAGCCCCATTCACTCAGGGCTGCGTGAAAAACGCAGAATATAAAACATGCTGCGATTTTCACGCAACGCAGAACTGATGCGTGAAAAACAACGCTCATGTACACAGACCCATTTGAAATGAATGGGTCAGGATTCAGTGCGGGTGCTATGCGTTCACGTCACGCATTGCACCCGTGCGGAAAACTCGCTCGTGTGAAAGGGACCTTACAATGTGGTTCCTCCTTGACAACAGCTGCTGAATGCGAGGGATCTTCCCAAAACCCAAGATAAGGTAAGGTCTGGTATATAAGCAGTGTGAACACAGATGAACACTATACACCAGACTCAAATCTAATGCGTCCAATACGTCCTCGTTACACAATTACATGTGTCTTTCTTTGCTGCTCTGATTACTAGATAGCACCGCAACAGTCAGAATCAAGGTTTAGTGACACACAGTCACATTATTTACTAGAAGTGTTGTGTTAATTCTGTAGTGCTGTGTACAGTGCAATTAAAATTTAAATCACCATTTTATAAAAATATGTTTAACATAAAAACATGATTTAAACAATAGGTGATCTTCTTTCCGATATGGTTCCCCTAATGAAGCCTACATTTTCATCTGTCCTCTGTCATTGGAGAGACATAGTGGAGGAGTCTCCGCACACTGCACGTACTCTTATCTAACAGCAGCAAGTGATAACTATTGTCCCTTAGTTTTAAAATTCCTCTCACTCACACTGCAGAGTTTCTAGTGCATATTATTGATGCTTCTTTGAGCCGACAGGTAGAATCCTATCACAAGCAGGAAGCAGCGGAGACAGGCAGAATGCATCACACAGGACAGAAGACTCAGCATACAGTACAACCTGGACCCACGCTGATCAGCTGTCTGAGACGGCACTGGCACTTCTGTGAGAACAGTGGCCTATTCCGTGCTTACCAAGCACAGCGCAGTACATTGTATATCAGCTGTGCTTGGTGTAGCAGCTCAGCCCCATTGAAGTGAATAGGGTTGAGTAGCCAAGAGTTGCCAAGAGGAATCTGTTCAGCAAAAAGAAAAATTATAAAACAGTTTTAAACAATTAGTAGATGCAGAATAGTGTTTTATACTAGAAGTATGCCTATACAGGCATATATATTGCCACCAAAGCAGTTAAACCACTGGGAGAAAATATACCTGATGAAGTTGGGTCTTCAGAGAAGTCAAGTAATTCTTCAGGAGGATCCCCATAAAATGAATTGAATTTGTGGCTAGACACAGCTGCTAAAACCGCTCCCTACAAAAAAACACATTACTTACAGATCAATGCGTATCAATCAGTACATATAGCAGCAATATACTGAGAACAAGTCGACTTGTTAAAACTATATGCAAAAGAATAAGAGGCAGGCAGGCAGACAGAGGGGGCGAGAGAGGCAGGCAGGCAGACAGAGGGGGCGAGAGAGGCAGGCAGGCAGACAGAGGGGGCGAGAGAGGCAGGCAGGCAGACAGAGGGGGCGAGAGAGGCAGGCAGGCAGACAGAGGGGGCGAGAGAGGCAGGCAGGCAGACAGAGGGGGCGAGAGAGGCAGGCAGGCAGACAGAGGGGGCGAGAGAGGCAGGCAGGCAGACGGCGACAGTTTTAACTAATTTAACTATAGTTTTAACTAATTATAAAGTGCAATGAGTAGGTAAACACGCAACTGGATGTTCCGTTATTTAATGCAGACAAACTTCTGGGTAAAGTTACAGAAGTGATTACTTGCACTTCATGAGCGGAAACCATTGGTAAAAAAAAATAAGACCACATGAGGGTACATTAAAACCACTGACAGAACACAAAAAATTACACTGCGTGTATGCACTAAATAATGTTCCGTATGTAAAGTTACTTCCACTGCAAGTCGTGATTTATTGCAAAACCAAAAGAGCTGACAACTGCTTTCTTAATTTAGACCTCATAAGCTTCTCCTATCTAATATGACATTTAAAACACCAAAAAGCAGCAAGCCAATTCAAACACTAATGTAGAATAGGTGCATAAAATGTGAACTTTTGCAGTTTGTCTGTGCATGGCAAATTGTCTTGGGCTGCATAGATGATATCAAACACGTGCATCTGTGATACTGATCACTAGTAAAAGCCTGAATACTGAATTCACATGGGTACACACTTAAACATTCACATCTCTACACATTTTGTTAGGGATCACTCTAAAGTGGTTGTAGTAATGTAAAGAAATGTTACATGGACACAACATACACAGAGGTAGAGAGTCTTTAGCTTAGCCCTAATAAGTTCTACTAAAAACTGGAAATTGCTACTTCTGTAAGTATTCCACTCTTGTCAAACAGTACAAAGATATTACATGAGCAATGAACATACAAATTGGCTTCTACCTGCAAACTGAAAATCTCATGAACTTCAGAGAAGCCGCAGAAAGGCCTGTGATGAAGCTAGAGAGATTACCAGCCAAGGGTAGAATTAAAGAGCACCAGTCAACCACAACAAGGGGTCTGAACACAACTGGCCTGCATGGGAATGTGGCTAAAAAGGCAACGCGGATGAACCACATCAAAGCTTGTCTGAGGTTTGCCGGGAAACACCAATGTAATCCTGCTAAACGTGGGATAAGGTTTTGTGGGCAGGAGACCACAAATGAGCTTTCTCGTCCAAACTCAAAACTCTGTATCAGAAACCTAACCCTGTTTATCCCTCGGGAACCAATCATGAATCTGTAGCATTATTCGATAACTGCAGCCCACCCAACAAACCTAGGGGAAACAGGTAAAAAAAGGTGCAAAGCAGATAGTTACACAACATATGCAAAGATGTTCTAGTAGCAAAAGGTAGTACAGTCTTAAGGAAATTATTATTTTAATTTGGTTTAGGAAATTAAGTTATCCAAACAATGTGTGTAATTCTAATAAAAACTTAAATACGACACTCAATATTGGGTTTGCAAGGACGGTTATTAAAGTGTTTCCCAACTCCTAACTGATGACCTGTCCTCTGCAGAGATCATCAGTATTTGATTGGTGGGGGTTCAACAGCCGGGAACTCCTGCAAGAGCTGTGGTTCTCTCACAGGTGTAAGCTGCGAGAAGGCCACGGCGCTTACAGACGCCCCGAGGTGCTTTGTCAAACAGTTGATCGGCGGGAATCCCAGTGTCGGTGTCCAGAGGATGAGTCATCAGTTAAAAAAAGTGTCAGAAAAAAAAATTAATATCTGGTGCGACACTGAACACATTTTCCCTCAATGCAAGCTTTCAATTGCAAAATGTATTGATATCATTTATAATCTTACCTTTAATTTCCTTCTTGCATTAAATTTCCTTAGTTGTTCTACAGTTTCTGGCAAGTGGATCTTGTATGCATAGCGATCTCTCTCCTGTAACAGAGGAAAGATGCATTAAACTACTAAGTAAGGGTTCCTTCACACTAGCGTTTTTTGCGGATTCATCTTGGATCTGCAAAAACGCTTCCATTTCAATAATACAACCGCTATGCAACCATCATGAACGGATCCGGTTGTATTAGGTCTTCTATAGCCAAGACTGATCCGTCATGAACACCATTGAAAGTCCATGGGGGAACGGATCAGTTTTCTATTGTGTCGGATAAATCTCGCTCCGCACATCGCGGACAGAAAAACGCTGCTTGCAGCATTATTCTGTCCGCGATGGGAGCGCAACCAAACGGAACAGAATGCATTTTGGTGCATTCCGTTTAGTTTTGTCCCCATTGACAATGAATGGGGACAAAACAAGTGTTTTCTTCTATGACGGATCTCAATAGCGGAATTGAAAACGCTAATGTGAATGTAGCCTTGTAAAACAATAGGCAAAAATATATCGGGGGTCATTTATGAAAGACCAGTGTTTTACGCCAGAGAATAAATTGCATTCCGTATGCCTAGACCGAAATCTACTCCAGCTTCTGGTGCAGGAGATTGCAATTGACTTCCATTATGTTTACATGTTTGTTGAGCTTACGTGCTTTAGGCTAGGTCTACACGACGACAATAAGTCGCGCGACACATAGGGCACAACTACACTGCAACGTGTCACACTGCGACAGGCTGCGACTGTCGCGGAAAAATCCATCTTGAATGTTTTTGTCGCAGTCCCAGCATGTCGCAGTGCGTCACCATACATTACCATTATACAAATTGTTGTGCGATAAAATGTTGCGCGACAAATGTCGTGTATCATCCCTTTTTCCATACACATATAGGCTTGGTTTAGCCGAACTTGCAAGTGTTGTCGAATAGGTAGAGCAGGCATCCTCAAACTGCGGCCCTCCAGCTGTTGTAAAACTACAACTCCCACAATGCCCTGCTGTAGGCTGATACCTGTAGGCTCTTAGGGCATGCTGGGAGTTGTAGTTTTGTAACAGCTGGAGGGCCGCAGTTTGAGGATGCCTGAGGTAGAGTGACAAAGGGCATTAGCCGATATCTGCCGTCAGGTCCATTCAGGACAAATCCGCACACATGACATGGCAGGTTTGGCTGACATTAATATACTGTGTATGGTCAACTTAAATGTTGATATTCCCTGTGGCCCAGGCCTTATCTGGCTGAAAAAATCTACAATTTAAAAAGCATAATTCACTTTTGGAAGTGATTTTAATGTTATATTAAATGAAAGACACAGCGATTAATATTTTATTTTGGCAAGGAATTTGACCACTGATCAAGAACCAGTAGAAAAAGACTGGGTTTCGTGCTGCAGCATATCTTCATTAGGTATGCTCTAAAGAAGCACTCCAGCGAGAAAAAAAAATGTCCATCTATATAGTGCAGGCTATTAATGAATAATTCATTGTAGAATAATGGAGAGGATCTTCTGTGTGCACGTTAGTGCTATTTCTGGGTTTCCTGCCGTCTTGTTTCCATCCCCCCCCCCCCCCGATATGTTTGCTATAGCCTCATCACAGTCCTATCCAAGTACAGCAAAGGATCCATCAGTGACGGGAGAGCAAACCCCGCTGCCCAAAGTGAAAAGGTTCAGAATGTAAGGATGTCACTGAACTGGAAAGAAATGACACTGCTACAAGTATGGGAAAGGAAGCGCTTGCACGTATAGTTCTGCCAAACCTCCAGGCATGTGTAAACGACTACACAAATGGCCCGAAGCTGGAAAACCGCTTTCAGGCACTCACCGTTCACAGCTATAACTGTGAGAACACCGCGTAAACATTCAGCAGACGGCAAAATGCAAGAAAATGGTTTTTTGTTTTTTTTTCCCATTAAAGAGGAAAAACTAAAAGTGTAACCTTTAAAGGGCACCTGTCAGCAGATTTGTACCTATAGCTGACCTGTTACATGTGCGCTGGGTAGCTGTAGACATCTGTATTGGCCCCATTGTCATATGTGCCATCATGTTGTATCTATTTGTCCTTTTTTTTTCTTAACCCTTTCACCCCCGGAGGTTGCCTTCCTAGAGCCATAACTTTTTTATTGGTCTGTTCACATAGCCATATGAGGGCTTGTTTTTTGCAGGGCAATTTGTAGTTTCCAAACGCCACCATTTAATATTGCATAGGATGTACTGGGAAGCGGGAAAAAATACCAAATGGGGTGAAATTGCAAAAAAAAAAAAAAAAAAAAAGCAATTCCACCACACTGTTAATTTTTTATTTTTATTTAAGACGTTCGATAAAACTGAATGCGGCGATACCTTATATGTATCGTTTTTCTTGCGTTTTGGGATAGTGACAAAAAAAAAATTATTAATGGGGGGGGGAATTTTATCACCATATTTTGACCCCTATAACTTTTTGGAAATTATGTGTATAGAGCTGTATGGGGGCTCATTTTTTGCAGGGCGATCTAAACTTTTTATTGATGCCATTCTGGGGTGTGTATGACCTTTTGATCGAATCGGCCATTTGGACACTTTTTCCAGTTTTGCCGTTTATTTTTATACTATGGGTGTTTTCGCACATCGCAGCACCCATGATGTGTATTTAAAAAAAATGTTTGTTCTTTTATTTTTATTTTGGGAAAAGGGGGTGATTTAATTATTTTTAGTCCGATCAGCATTACTGCCGGTTGCGGACATGAGCCGCGGGCATCTGCTATAAGAAGCAGCACTCAGGAGCTGGCGCCATCTTTAACCACCTCGTTCGATGGCAGGCTGGAGATGCGATTTTTTTTAACCCCTAACAGGTATATTAGACGCTGTTTTGATAACAGCGTCTAATATACCTGCTACCTGGTCCTCTGGTGGTCCCTTTTGTTTGGATCGACAACCAGAAGACACAGGTAGCTGTGTAAAGTAGCACCAACCACCACTACACTACACCCCCCCTGTCACTTATTAACCCCTTATGAACCCATGATCACCCCATATAGACTCCCTGATCACCCCCCTGTCATTGATCACCCCCCCCCCCCCCCGGTCAGGCTCTATTCAGATGTCCGTATGATTTTTACGGATCCACGGATCGGATCCGCAAAACACATACGGATGTCTGAATGGAGCCTTACAGGGGGGTGATCACCCATATAGATTCCCTGATAACCCCCTGTCATTGATCACCCCCCTGTCGTTGATCACCCCCCTGTAAGGCTCCATTCAGACGTCCGTATGATTTTTACGGATCCACGGATACATGGATCGGATCCGCAAAACACATAGGGGCGTCTGAATGGAACCTTACAGGGGGGTGATCAATGAAAGGGGGGTGATCACCCATATAGATTTCCTGATCACCCCCCTGTCATTGATCACCCCCTGTAAGGCTCCATTTAGACATTTTTTTGGGCACAAGTTAGCGGAAATAGATATTTTATTTTTATTTTATTTTTCTTACAAAGTCTCATATTCCACTAACTTGTGTCAAAAAATAAAAACTCACATGAACTCACCATACCCCTCACGAAACCCAAATGCGTAACATTTTTAGACATTTATATTCCAGACTTCTTCTCACTCTTTAGGGCCCCTAAAATGCCAGGGCAGTATAAATACCCCACATATGACCCCATTTCAGAAAGAAGACACCCCAAGGTATTCCGTGAGGGGCATATTGAGTCCATGAAAGATTGACATTTTTGTCCCAAGTTAGCGGAAAGGGAGACTTTGTGAGAAAATGCAAAAAAAATAAAAAAAAAATTTCCGCTAACTTGTGCCAAAAAATAAAATTTTCTATGAACTCGCCATACCCCTCATTGAATACCTTGGGGTTTCTTCTTTCCAAAATGGGATCACATGTGGGGTATTTATACTGCCCTGGCCTTTTAGGGGCCTGAAAGAAGAAGTCTGGGATCCAAATGTCTAAAAATGCCCTCCTAAAAGGAATTTGGGCCGCTTTGCGCATCTAGGCTGCAAAAAAGTGTCACATGTGGTATCGCCGTACTCAGGAGAAGTTGGGCAATGTGTTTTGGGGTGTCATCTTACATATACCTATGCTGGGTGAGATAAATATCTTGGTCAAATGTCAACTTTGTATAAAAAAAAAAAAAAAAGGGGAAAAGTTGTCTTTTGCCAAGATATTTCTCTCACCCGGCATGGGTATATGTAAAATGACACCCCAAAACACATTCCCCAACTTCTCCTGAGTACGGCGATACCAGATGTGTGACACTTTTTTGCAGCCTAGGTGGGCAAAGGGGCACACATTCCAAAGAGCACCTTTCGGATTTCACCGGCCATTTTTTTACAGATTTTGATTTTAAACTACTTCGCACACATTAGGGCCCCTAAATTGCCAGGGCAGTATAACTACCCCACAAGTGACACCATTTTGGAAAGAAGACACCCCAAGGTATTCCGTGAGGGGCATGGCGAGTTCCTAGAATTTTTTATTTATTGTCACAAGTTAGTGGAATATGAGACTTTGTAAGAAAAAAAAAAATCATTTTCCGCTGACTTGTGACAAAAAATAAAAAGTTCTATGAACTCACTATGCCCATCAGCGAATACCTTAGGGTGTCTACTTTCCGAAATGGGGTCATTTGTGCGGTGTTTGTACTGTCTGGGCATTGTAGAACCTCAGGAAACATGACAGGTGCTCAGAAAGTCAGAGCTGCTTCAAAAAGCAGAAATTCACATTTTTGTACCATAGTTTGTAAACGCTATAACTTTTACCCAAACCAATTTTTTTTTGCCCAAACATTTTTTTTTTTATCAAAGACATGTAGAACAATAAATTTAGCGAAAAATTTATATATGGATGTCGGTTTTTTTGCAAAATTTTACAACTGAAAGTGAAAAATGTCACTTTTTTGCAAAAAAATCGTTACATTTCGATTAATAACAAAAAAAAGGAAAAATGTCAGCAGCAATGAAATACCACCAAATGAAAGCTCTATTAGTGAGAAGAAAAGGAGGTAAAATTCATTTGGGTGGTAAGTTGCATGACCGAGCAATAAACGGTGAAAGTAGTGTAGTGCAGAAGTATAAAAAGTGGCCTGGTCATTAAGGGTGTTTCAGCTTAGGGGGGTTGAAGTGGTTAAAGACCCGGCCAGCACTGTACTATTACGCGCTGAGGGTGAGGGGGTTAATTGTGATTAATAAATATTGTTTATTATACTAGGAAATAATTTTCACCCATTTTTTGTTTGGTAGAGAAAATGATGTTTTAATATATGCAAATGATCCTCTAGGAGCAACGCAGGCATTACTGTTACACCTAGAGGCTCTGCTCTCTCTGCAACAGTTGTGCCCTCATCCAAGTTTGATTGACAGGGCCAGGCAGTGAAAGTCATCACACCTGTTCATGTCAATCAAAAGTGGAGACAGCGTGGCAGTTGTAGAGAGAGCAGAGGCTCTAGGTGTAATGACAACACCCCCTAGAGCTTCATTTGCATATAATAAAACATTTTTCTCAGCAATGCAGGCACATATGAACATGGGACCAACACAGATGTCTTCAGCTGCCAAGTGCACATGTAACAGGTTAGCCAGTGTCATAGGTACAAATCTGCTGACAGATGTCTTGATGGTGCAATCCAGTTGCAAGAGGAACCTAGACAACTCATGGGATCGAACTGTAAAAAACAGATTATCACTTCTGTGAGAGATACTGCGCCGCTGGTTCTAGCAGCGGGGCGTGTTGTTGTCATGAAGTCACGGCTGCCGTTAGAACTCGAGCAAGGTGAAATCTGTCAGTTAAAGGGGTTCTCCGAGATTTTATTACTAGATAGGTCAACAGTGTCTGATCAGTGAGCGTCAGACACCAGAGACCCCCACCGATCAGCTGTCTGAGAAGGCACTGGCGATCCTGTGAGAGCTGAGGCCTTCTCTCTGCTTTTCCTAGGCTGAGTGATGACAGGTGAAGTGGCCCTAGGAGTAGTTCAGCCCCATTCAAGTGAATAGGGCTGAGTGCGATACCAATCACAGCCACTATACAATGTACGGCGCTGAGCTTTGTGCTTGGTGCTTGGTGAGCACAAAGAAAGCAGCAGTGCTCACAGGAGTGCCAGGGCCTTCTCAAAACAGCTGATTGGCAGGAGTACCGAGTGTCGGACCCCCACAATCAGATAGTTAAAGGGAACCAGTCATCAAAAAAAATCGCTTATTAAGCTGTTAATAGTACCTTATAGTGCTGCATAGTAGTGTCCTAATGCACTTTTTTTTAGCCTCCTTGAGAAATCTGTTTTATTCAGCCGCTGCCCAGTGCTTCAAGTCAGGTTTGAAGTCAAGGGGGCAGCGGCCTAGGTGTCTCCAATCCTGCTCTCCCTGCCTCCCGCCGCCTTTATTGACACGCCGGATCTCAGTGCCGGGACCGCGCTCCTAGCCCGCATGCGCAGTAAAGGGCTGCTGTAGCGCGATCCCGGCTCCGGCTCGTACACTCAGCCGGCTTCAGTTTCGCTACTGCGCATGCGCCCGGAATCTTCTGTAACTGCGCTAGTATGCAAGGCTGGCGGGCGCATGCGCAGTAGCGAAACTGAAGCCGGCTGAGTGTATGAGCCGGGATAGCGCTACAGCAGCCCTTTACTGCGCATGCGGGCTGGGAGCGCGGTCCCGGCACAGAGATCCGGCGTGTCAATAAAGGCGGCAGGATTGGAGGCGCCTAGGCCGCTGCCCCCTTGACTTCAAACCTGACAGCGGCTGAATAAAACATTGATTTCTCAAGGAGGCCAAATGCGGCTAAAACGAAGAAAAAGTGCATTAGGACACTACTATGCAGCACTATAAGGTACTATTAACAGCTTAATAAGCGATTTTTTGGTGACAGGTTCCCTTAAAAAAATCTCGGAAAACCCTTTTAAGAAACCTACTCTTCATTACTGATCCCCTGAGTTGTCCAGTTTTCTCTTGAAACCAGAGAACTTCTTTAAGTTATATTTTTTATAATGTAGGCCCCCTTTATTTTTGTTCAAATGCGAAGACATGCAAAAGTGAGTCATGAGTCATGCAAAAAATAAGATATAGATAAGAGAAACATGAAAAGTACAATGGTAAATTGCCCGTTCTACTGTACTGCAGGTTTATATGTAAATACTTGCTTTTGTGAAGGCAACATAACCGTGGCAAAAGAAATGCATGAATCAAACAATATATCTTCTGTGATCACTGAATAGGGCGGATTATTACTAGTGGGGGAACTATAACTGCTTAGCACAATTATTTTTGTAAAGTACTTGTATTTTCAGGTTGATCATCTCTATGACATTTTCTTCCACTGCAGTATTTGGTTCTGCTGAGGCGGTATTTTATGGTGTGCTTGCCTATCTCAGTCAATATGCACCTGTCTACTACAGGGCCACTTTAAAGGGGTTTCCCATGTTTTATTTCATTTTATTTACATCCCATTCCAACCCAGCAGGGCCTGTGAAATTTACTTACCTGCTCCTCACAGCTCTGTTTGGGCTGTGCGTCACGGGCTGTCTACTCTGCACTTCTGGTCCCCGCATGTAAACTTCCTACATGGATGGGATCACATTCCAGTGGCTGGCCTCAGCGGTGACCTGTCACTACTGGGTCATATGTCGCTTGGTGACATGTCACTGCTGAGACCAGTCATTGGCTGCAGCTGTGTAGGTGCCACTGTGCATACAAGGGGCTAACATGCAGGGAACAGAAGTGCAGTGAAGATAACCTGGGACTCATAGTGCAGAGGGTATACTTCACTTTAAGAAGATTTTTTTTTAAATTCAGACAGTCCCTTTAAGTTCTCATTCCACCTCTGCCCATAACAACCACTCATAGTGCAGCTTTAGTTTCTTATAATGCTTGTGAAAAGTGAAAACTGCTGTGTGATTGAGTAACAAAGACAGTTCTCATAAGTCTGCTCAATTGCTTCTCAGCATCTTACCTTTAGCCAGGGGTGATTGAGAGCCTCATAGACTGTTATTCTTTCAGCGGGGTCCAACATAAGCATGCGGCGCACCAAGTCTTTAGCACTTTCAGATATATGGCTCCATTGTCGAGGATTCATCTACAATAAAAAAAATATAAGTAAAAAAAAAAAACTATGTAAATCAGTACCTACCCAATTAACAACTTAAACAATCAAAATGTTGCAATCTAAAAATAAGGGTAACGCACACGAATAGGTCCATTCCAGTATTGTGACCCACAAACAGCAGGTACAGGGAACAGCCGTGTGCTCACTGTATCAGGGATGCCGGACCCATCCGCTCAAATGGGTCCGCAATCAGATCAGACGCACTACGGAGTGCTTCCATGGGCTGTGTGTGCCTCCGCACTGCAAAAAAGTAGTGCATGCACTACATTTTGCAGTGCCGACCGTCGGATGCAGATCACGGACCCCACGGTGGGAACATGGTCAGTGCCCGTGCATCGCACACCACAACTTGTGGTCTGCAGCAAAGGCATGGCCAGAACACGGTCGTGTGCATGAGGTCTAACAAATATTTTTAATCTGATATCAGCAATTTTATAAGAAGCATTTGTTGGTTGTCACAGAGTCATCTTTGAAAGGACTGAACTACGAAGGCCACCTCTAGTTGAAAATGCTACGATTCAACTGATTTGGAGCATATTTTTAGGGAGTTTTATGTTAGCAAATGTTAATCATCTAATTACACTTTTCTTTCCCAACAGAATAAACTATATCTTATGAAACATTTTAGAGGAGGACACTAAATTAGATTTAGGCTAATAGAGTTAGTAAAATTCAGTGTTTATTGCACAAGAATAAGGACTCCCATCTGTTTCCTCAGTATAAGAAGCATCCTGCTAAGCTTAACAGAAACAAAAAAATATAAATAAATCACTGCACTACCAATGACGTAGGTCCGATGACGACTGACCAGCCCGTGTCTATTTCTAGAAGATTTCACTGATACGGTGTCTTTGTTCAGAATCTATAGCACAAAATAACCTAAACATATTATATTTTAACAATATTATTGATCTGAAATTCAATCAAAATCATTTTCTGTAAACTTGGGTTTAAAAGGGAGTCTGTCACCAGGATATTTACAACTGGCACAAAGCTTTGTAGGGCTAGCTGAGCTGAATGTAATGATGCCTTTCATTAAGGAATCTGTTCTGGACAAAAAATATATTTCTAATCTGTATGCAAAAGACCAGTAAAGTGCATTGATGGTGGGGTGCAAGCCACTCTGTGCACATAACTATATGTAAAAAAGTCAAATCACTCCCCTTTCCCGAAAATGAAAATACAAACAATGAAAAAAAATATATAAAACACACACATCATGGGCATCTCCAGATAACAAGGGCACCCGTACTATTAAGATATAAAAATATTAATCCCACACATTTTTTGGTTGATTCACCACCCACAAAAATTAGATAAAAAGGTGTTAAAAAAAAAAAGTCAAACACACCCCAAAATAGTATCAATGAGAAGTATAGATTGCTCCGCAAAAAACGACATCACACAGCTTTATACACACAACTACTATAAAGTTATCAGAATATGGTGATGAAAATACGTTTTTCAAGGTTATTTTTTATCCCCCAGTATTACGCAAGAAAAACTATTCAAGGCAAAAAAACAGCCCTCATACGGCTATGGGAATGGAAAAATAAAAAGTTATGGCCCAGAAAGGCAGGGAGTGAAAAACGAAAATGCAAGAACGAAAAAACTCTAGGGCTCAAAGGGGTTAAAGATCCACACACAGTTTTTTTTTTTTAAAGGGCTTCTGTCACCCCACTAAAGTCATTTAGTGGGGTGACAGAAGCCCTTTAAGCTTGCATGTCAAATACATATTAAACTTCCTTTACTTCCGTCCTTTACTAATAAAGTTACATTTCTAGATGCTTAGTTTATACAGAAATTCACATCTTCATTTTCAGTTACTGCATCATGTGACTTATGGCGGATTTACACTGCATGATGTAACAGCCGATTGACTGGAATGAAACGTTCCTTCTCGACAGTCGGCTGCTCATTTAGTGAAGGAGACTTTTGCATTTACATGCAGAGATCTCCTTCACAGTGATCCCTCTTCCCCATACAGCTGTACTGTTTCTAGGCAGCAGATTACTGTTTAGAACGCACCATCTGCTGCCCAGAAACGATGATTGGAGTGCCTGTACGAACGGCAGGATCACCCAGCGGACAAGCATTTACCTCGGTCATCGGGTGATAGATGGCACATTTAGACAGGCACATTGTTGGGACAGTGCAGGGTCAGTGCATACAGGTATTTGGGGTGAGCCTGTACCCCATATAACTATATACACCAACCCCAAACCCTGTGTAGGGACAGATATAGCGGCTGTGCAGCCTCCTGACGCTGAATGCCAAGTCCATGTAAGGGCACATTGTACTGACATTTTAGAAGTGGTCAGTGCGCGACTACTCCCATGATGTCACTAACATACCACGTTAAGGCTACTTTCACACTGGCATTTTAGTTTCCGTTTGTGAGATCCGTTTCAGGGCTTGCCATAATGCATTCTGAATGGATAAGGATCTGTTCAGAACGCATCAGTTTGCCTCCATTGAGCTCTGGAGGCGGACACCAAAATGTTGCTTGCAACGTTTTGGTGTCCACCTGACTATGGAGGCAAACAGATCCATCCTGACACACAATGTAAGTCAAAGGGGACGGATCCGTTTTCACTGACACAATCTGGCACAATAGAAAACGGATCCGTCCTCCACTGACTTTCAATGGTGTTCAAGACAGATCAGTTTTGGCTATGTTAAAGGTAATACAAACAGATCCATTCTGAATGGATGCATGCAGTTGTATTATCGGTGCGGATCCGTATGTGCAGATTCATGACTGATCCACACCAAATGAGAGTGTGAAAGTAGCCTTATTAGGAAACGGTGATATCGCCGTTTCTTAACGCGGTATATTGTGAGTTCCGTAATCTGCCCAACAATAAGGCCATGTAACTCTACCTTTAGATAGGACTAACCATTCTGTCCTTATACTTGTGTTTTCCTCAGGAAGCCAGGTTCTGCTTTTCCTGTGCAGATGGAAACTACTAGCAGAGACTGAAGGAAGACTGTCATCTGCTATATCCCCCCCCCCCTTCACTCCTTGCACTACAGCCCCCAGCTCCTCCTAGAATGCTTAGAATCACTAAACTGCAAGGAACTTTAGACATCACATGGTCACGTGACCAGAAAAATATAACAACCAGCAAATGCATAGATTGTGTAAGAAAAATTAAACATAATAATTTAATCAAATAAGTGTTTTGATAAGAATACAGACTGCTAGGAGGGTCAGTGGGTGGAAACGCCCACCCTCATTTACACTCTGCCCCTTAGGACAGCAGTATGCTGGAACTTTGCAGGCAAGACTGCAGCAACATGGGAAGGAATTTTAACAGAGCAGCAGCCATTTTTAATGAATATGGTAGAGAGAAAAGGCAGACCAGCAAAGGAAAACCAAAAACTAGGCTTGTAGCAGGGAATTAATAGTAGGAACTGTTTGACATACTTCTTGACATATCTTTAGGTTTAGAGAAAAAGAATGATGAGAGTGCTTCTTTAATGGTGAATAGACTCCATTTAAAGATTTATTCATACAGTCAGTGTTTGGTCAGTGATTTCCATCAGTGATTGTGAGCCAAACCAGGACTAGAGCTACACAGACATAAGGTATAAGGGAAAGATCTGCACCTGTTCTGTTTAGAGCCGCACCTGGTTTTGGCTCAAAATCACTGACCAAACACTGACGTGCGAATAAAGCATAAGGCTCACGCACATGACTGCATTTGTCATCTGTGTGCTATGGGTTCTTTTTTGGTGGATAGCACACTGACCAGTTCAGTTTTTTTACGTATCTGTGCTCCATAAACTATTCATCTCCTTTTCTTGTCTATACTGCAGATGAGAATAGCCCTTTCTATTTATGGGTGATAAATACAGAATGCACACAAATCATTTTGGGGGGGACCAAAATATGACATGGCCATATGCATGAGCCTTAACTGGTCGCTATATAAAGGGAGCACAAGCTAGTATGAGGATCACTAAATGTATTTTATTGGCCTATAAAACTCTAATCTAGCAGCGCTGACAATCATATGATGCAGGGTTACTCAATGCCAATGAAGAATACCACTTCCCTATATGCATATGTTAATGCAATAAAGTAACTTCTAATAAACAAGTTTATTTCTGCAGACAATTTCCACTCCCTTTATTGGGGCCTTGTTGGTGGCAGGCACATGAAATTCTCTTAGCACCATTCGGAAGAATGGAACAGTTGCAAAAATATCTGCAATAAATGCGCTGTATGATTATTGTGTGGCAAGTCCACAGTGTTGTGCTATACCAGCAAAGTGGTTGATATTTGAAGAATATGCGAAATCTGCAGAAAAAGTGGGGTGGCGCTCTTAGGCTAGTTTCACACTTGCGGCAGGACGGATCCGGCAGGTTGGTCTCCGTGTCGGATCCGTCTTTCCGCTGTTTCGCCGGACCGCCGCTCCGTCCCCATTGACTATAATAGGGATGGGGCGGCACTCCAACGCAGTACAGCAGTTCGCGGTCAGAGACCGCCGGACTAAAAAGTCGGACATGCAGGACTTTTAGTCCGGCGGCCTTTCGCTGTGCACTGCCGTACTGCGCCGGAGCGCTGCCCCCATCCCCATTATAGTCAATGGGGACGGAGTGGCGGAAGGACGGATCCGACAGGGAGACCAGCCTGCCGGATCCGTCCTGCCGAAAGTGTGAAACTAGCCTTAGTAAATCACCCCAACTACGTCCAAGTGTACAGACATCCCTGTAGAAACAGGGCAACTTACCTTGTATTTTCCTTTGATAATGCCCTCAAACAATCGCTCCTTTGTGCCATAAAAAGGCAAACAGCCACTTAACAGGATAAAAAGTATTACGCCACATCCCCAGACATCTACAGGTTTCCCATAAGGCTCCCTCTTCACCACCTCTGGAGCCATAAAGTGCGGTGTTCCTACTCGACCTATTGGAAGCAAATTTTTATTAATTAGTTAAAATACATCAGGAACGTGAAAGTTACAGAAACCATAACACAGGTTAAATGCACTGTACAGAAAACTGAAATGACAGAACTAGAATTTGGCCTCACGTACATTATGTGAGTCTTAGACTACAGTGCACGGACCTGTACTGAACAGCGTACTGAGGTCAGCACAGGATTCCCTACAGAACCACTAAAACAAAGCTTCATCTCTCTCATCTGGACTTCTACAATCACCACTAGTGGACCCACTGTGTGCGGCTGTGCCCTATGAAAGCTCGGTGATGGGAACGGTTTCTCGAAGTGAAGATGCTGCAGCTATTAGATGCCAGATCACACAGGCTAGGTGGAAGAGGAACACGGCCTGGGCTACATGGACTTTGGGGGTCATTTGCTAAGCACGTCATAACACTTTTTTTCTTTTTCTTAAAAAAAAACGAATCTTTCGGCAGTGCAAACGGGAAACAAAGGCCTCCATAAAAAGTAAGTCTTTGTAAATGACCCCCTTTGTGTAGTGTAACTGATTTTTACACTTGAATGATAGCCACAGTCCACAAGACTGGATGCAACTCAATAGACTCCTTTGGACTGCAGCTGTGGCTCAATTGTTATAACCACAATAAAGCAACAAGTCTCACTGTAGCTCAAGCCCACAAATCTGTAACCTCTTGCATCCTCAGTTGTCAGGTAGGTGGTCTCCACCGCTCAGTCTGAATGGCTGGTGCTCCATGAAGTCTCACTTACATGCACTATGTGGTGTGCTGGAGCTGTTCAACACAAGATTTTAGCAAAACGGCTAGGTCAATATAACAACATAACCCAGCATTTTGCTAAGGGGATATGTCACTATTTCACTTGGACTTTGGATGGGGCAGCATAACAATGATGACTGATCCCCTTTAAGGACGTTGATAAAATCGAAAGTAGCACCAAACCACTATTCATGTAACCATATTTTAAAGGAGCACTCCCACAAAAATCTTTATTCTTTGACACATTTGAAGGGTACATGATGTCAATTGTAGTGTAAGTAATCTTACCAGTGGCTACGAGTTATAACCTTCCTTCTGGTCACATGACACAGCTGGGGATCAAAAGGGAGGTTATAACTCAACCACTGGTAAGATTACTTACACTACAATTGACATCATGTACCCTTTCAAACGGGTCAAAGAATAAAGATTTTTGTGGGAGTGCTTCTTTAAAATATTATTACATGAATAGTGAAGAAGCACTACCACAAAACTCTTTATTCTTTGACACGTTTGAAGGGTACATGATATCAATTGTAGAGTAAGTAATCTTACCAGTGACCATGAGTTATAACCTCCCTTCTGATCCCCAGCTGTGTCATGTGACCAACACTTTGCCTCTCCAACTGACACAGGACAGGAAGTCAGCTACTTCTGTATTCATTCCTGTGAGGCTCCCATAGGAATACATAGAGAAATTGGCTACCTGCCCACACATAACATTATGTTTCAGTTGGAGAGGCAGAGTGTTGGTCACATAAGCTGAGGATCAGAACGGAGAGGATAACTTACAGTCTCTGGTAAGAAGATTACCTTCGCTACAGTCTACATCATGTACCTTTCTAACAGGTCCGAGAATAAAAACTTTTGTCCTTTAATAAAAGCTGCATTCTATGATGAACATAGCTGCCTGCAAAATATATTACGTCTGTATGCAGCACAGTCTACTTACTGTATAACACAAAAGGAGGAGAAAAATGGATAAAAAAAATAAAAACAACTAGTACAGACAATCAGCTTGTGCAGCAAAAGGAATTACATGGTCCATGAGATCTACATTACACGGAGATGAGGCAACACAAAACTGTACGCCCGCTTCCAATGATACGGTAGTAAGCAGTTTAGGATACTGTGACCCATGTCAGAAAATACATTCATTTTTGTGGCAAATATTAGAGCTGTATGGAAAAGTACGGCAAATGTGTAAAACTTTGTTCTGACAGATGGGTTTCAGCATTTACTTTAGTTGCTCTCAATTACCAAAGATAGGCAAGGCAGAATCTCCATGTTCCAGGTTCGCTGATGCAGTTCTAAAGCCAATGTCAGGAACGGATCATAAAGCGACACATAAAAGAAAGATCTATGAACTAAATCTGCAGCAGCTCTGGTGAAATAAGAGCTGCACTATAATTGGTAATTTGGTATGGACAAAAAAAAAAGTGTTTTTATTTTAGACTAGTTTCATATACCAGTCTTTTTCTTTTTGAATCCATAACCCCAGCAGCTCCTGTGAAATGAATGGAGCGGCCAGTCACACATGCTCGCAGCCACTCCATTCATTTCTATGGGAGTTCCAGAGATAGTAAAGCGTTGTTTGCGTCTATCCGGAAATCCCATAAAAATGGATGGAGCGGCTGCACGCGTGTGTGATGACCGGCCGCTCTATTCTTTTCAGGGGAGCTGCGGGGGGTATGGAGCCCCCGTTCTCATGATCGGTAGGATCCCCACCGATCTAATGCTGTGGATGGGGGATAACTTAACATCCAGAATACCCCTTTAAATTGCTTTAAATGGCAAACACAGGCGCAGCCTAAGCAATGGACCACGCCATGTGCAGGCACCCTAACACGTCATCTACCGAGAAGTAGGTTTTCAAAATGTATTACAAAGGTGCTGCCATGCGTTCAGCTTTTTTGATGCAGTTTTTGAAGCCAAAAATCAGGGGTGGATCATAAAAAGGAGAAAGAGAGAGTATAAGGGCAAATACTGCTCGTTTTTAACTCACTCTTGCTTTTGGCTTCAAAAACTGAATCATAAGGGTCATAGTCGTGTCACATTTGCGATGTGACAGTGCTGCAATCTATTACTGCGTGGCCATACAAGATGCGGTTTAGTTGGTCTGCGTTGTTAATGGTCGCGCAGCACCCAGGACACAAGCGTGCCATGAGGCCAGACATGCACCCTGCAATCTATTCATTCCCTGCCGGAGATAGTTAGGTACAGCACTCTGTAATTTAAGGCAGTCCCCTAGAGAATGAATGGAGCGGCTGGGTGATAGGACCCCTGTTCTTGGGATTGATGGGGGCCCCAGCTGTAGGATCTCTGCTGATCAGTTAGCTCACCTCTATCCTGGATAACTTTCAAAGATGGCACACTTCCGTTTAATATGCTGCAGTATGTTACAATTATAACACCATACTACTAGTAGCTAAAACTGCACAAAAATGGCTACTAGGACTGCAGGAAAAAAAAAAAAAAAAGTGTATTCACAAGCAGATTGGTATGTAGTATGGAGATTTGCTGGCTGCTGTGTATATGTGCAAATATAACTGGGTCATCAATTTCAGATTTGTGGTCTGACTCTCAGCTGTATGAAGGGGCTGTGGCACTAGGGCAAGAGCTGTGTCCTCTTCAATGTTTACCTGCAAGCCGTCCACACTGCAGTGGCCGTACACTGTAATTCCAGCTTTTCATCCCATTCGAGTGAATGCGAGAGGAAGCTGGAGTAACCCTGCACTATCACTACAATGTGGACGGCTTCCAGGTAAACACTGAAGAGGACACAGCTCTTGCACCATTATAGGTCATCAATATTAAAATCCCAGAAAACCTCTAATATAAAGACTATGTAATACTAAACATCAATGTTTAAAGCTACATGCACACGACCGTTGTATGATTTGCGGTGCTCAAATCGTGGATCCGCAAAACACGGATGGCGTCAGTGTGCGTTCTGCAATTTGCGTAACGGCACAGACAGCCTTTAATATAACTGCCTATTCTTGTCCGCAAAGCGCGGACAAGAATAGGACAGGTCATATATTTTATTTGGCGGACCATGGAAAGGAGCAACGCCATGTGCTGTCGGCATCTTTTGCGGCCCCATTGAAGTGAATAGGCCCGCATCAGGGCCGCCAAAACAACGGCTCGGATGCTGGACCAAAAGAGGCATGAGGCCTAAGAGAGAAAAATAACTTACCTCCAGCTACTAAGCCAGACTCGCCCAATTGTATTGCAACTCCAAAACCACCCAGCTTGACAGGGGCAGAATTTTCTTTTGAAGCGAGGAGTACACAGTGTGGCTAAACAAAAAAAAAAATAATTAAGACGAGTGAGCACATTGCAGGTGAGGAACTTAATTTTTTAGGTTTGTCAGATAATTGCACAAAGGTTCCCTCTTCATAAAGATAATCCACATAAGAAAAATGCATTAGGACTAGGGTTGCACAGGGGATAGAAATATCAATACTTCAATGCCATGTTCGGTTCGATACCGACACTCACCTCACATTTATACTACGTGACCCCCATCATCAACTGCCTCCTCACATAATGGGCAACTTGGCATTAATTGTGTATTTAATTTTTTTACATAGTGTTTGTTTGGTTTTAATATCCAAGTCAAGTCCAAGTTCTGGTATCGTGACAACCCTAATTAGGACAGAACACTACACAGCTATGGCTGCCCTAACACGTCATTTGTTCCCTAGGTTTTCGCAGCAGTTTGGATGAAACTAAGTCTTTTTAAATGAAAGTACTAAAATGTTACTGGCTTGTAGGGATCAAGCGATTATCAGGAAGTGCTTTATTTCAGTAGTTTGACATTTTCAGGTGTGATGCCAGTAGATGCTCGACCACATAGTGCTTTAAGGGTATGTTCACAAGGCAGGCTTGCGGCAAAAATTAAAGAATGAAAGAATCCATTTCATACATTTGAACACTGGTTTTGTTTAATTTTCTTGATCATGTGAGATTTTTCCACACCTTGAATGGAGTCCACATGGGGTAAATTCAGTTGATTGGAAATGATTTGCAAAGACACATCCCTGTCTATATACAGTCCCACAGCAGACTATGCATATTGGAGCAAAATGAAGCCATGAGGCGAGGGAATCTGGAAAATGGTACATACAAAAAACACATTCTGCTGCACTGAAGGTTCCCAAGAGCACAGTGGCCTTCATAATTCAGGCTGAGCTCCAAAGATCCTGTGTGCAGATGGGACAAATGTCCAGAAGGTAAACCATCACTGCAGAACTCCACCTACTTGGGCTTTATGGCAGAAGGGCCAGAAATAATCCACTCCTCAGTAAAAGACAGCATGAAAGTTTTTTTTTTTTTTCTAAAAGACCCCAAAGGACCCTCAGACTGAGAAACAAGTATCTCTGGCCTGATAAAACAAATAACTTTTTGGCATCAATTCTAAGTGTAATGTCTGTCAGAAACTAAGCAGTGCCCAATACCACCCATAGAGTGAAGCATGGTGGTGGCAGCATCATGCTGTGGGAGTGCTCTTCAGTGGCTGGGACAGGGAGACTTAAAGGTTGAGGGAAAGCTGAATGGAGCAAAATATAGAGATAGGCCTAATACGTACGACTGTTGTGTGTTTTGCGGTCTGCAAATTGCAGATCCGCAAAACACGGATGGCGTCCATGTGCGTTACGCAATTTGCGGAACGTCACGGACAGCCATTAATATAACTGCATAATAGGACAGGTTATTTTTTTTTTTTTTTGTGGACCACGGAACAGAGCAACAGATGCAGACAGCACACGGAGTGCTGTCCGCATCTTGAATGTGTCCGCATCCAAACAGCAAAAACGGTGGCTCTAATGCGGACAAAACAATGGTCGTGTGCATGAGACCATACTCTTAAAGTGGTTGTCTGAGTTATGTTTTTTGTTCTTTGTATGTTTCTAACTAGGCAAATGTAAGGACTTTACAATTCACTTTATCTCCAGTTGCTGTTTTCTCAGATTTCATTGAGGATCACATGACCTGTGATGTCCGTCTCTCTACCTGCTCTGATGATGTTTTGTGCACTAGCCTGAGAGCCTGCACTGGCTGAGCTGCTGCTCTCTGTTCTCCCCCTGGATTCTTCAGTAGCACAGACTCGGGGCTGAAGGCTTTACTGAGTAGCTGAAGGCAGTGGAGGAAAATGCTGGGCACAGAAGCTGACAGACTAGAGGAGTTCTGCAGAGCATTGCACAAGAACGGTGGGAAGATCCTGTGTGTATCAGCAGTGTCATTGTACAGCTGGTACTTGTAGTTCTACACATATAACATGCTGCTGAGTATCCTAGCAGGCAGACATGTCACTCAGGGCAGCACTTGTATTCACTCCACTTTGCAGAGTAGGGGGAGGGGCAGAGATTGTTGTTATTGCAGGAAAACAAAGGGCCAGAAGAGAACCAGGGAAATTAGAAAATATTTTTTATGCCTAAAACTTGCTTAGCTTAGTTATATATTGCTGCCCATCAGATTTACAGTGCTGTATATATTTATTTTCACAATTCGGACAATCCCTTTAATGAAAACCTGCTCCAGAGTGCTCTGGACCTCAGACTGAGCTGAAGGTTTACTATCCAACAAGACTTCACGCTAAGCACACAGCCAAGACAACAAAATGCGTGTGATGCTCTGTAAATATCCTTCAGGGGCCCAGCCAGAGCCCTGACTTGAACCTAATCAAACATCTCTGAAAAGACCCGAAAACTGCTGTCCACTGATCGTCCCTATCTAACCTGACAGAGGCTGCGAAGATCTGCAGAGGAGAACGACAGGAAATCCCCTAGCTCCAAAGGGGCTTCAACTAAGCACTGAGTAAAGGGTATGAATATTTTAGTTTTTTTCTTTCCAATAAAATAGCAAATAGGTTTTCACTTTCTCATTATGGGGTATTGAGTGCAGAATGAAGGGGAAACATTTGAACCTTTTTTATTTATTTATTTATTTTAGCACAAGGCCACAACATAACAAAATGTGGGAAAAAAGGGAAGGGGTCTGAAGACTTTCAAAATTCACTGTCTGCCAGAAACTGGTATAAAATTAGTGCCCAAATCTAAACCAGTTTACAGCTTGTGTATCTATTCTCTGGTGTACGGACCGACAGAAGATGTGTCAGATGGATAAAGGCATTCACTTCCTTGGTACATTTCACTCCGGCACATATTGGGTACAACCTGGCGTATAAAATACTATTCAAAGAACCCCTCAGACGGCACGTCTACCATTCAGCCAAGTTTGATGCGTTTTTAACCACCACCTATAGGATGGTTTACTTTGCAACTACATTTTATTTTGGGGCATTTTAAGCCGTGCCTCCATTCATGAGACTAGCATACAACCCTAACCTGGCTATTACCTAATGCAATAGTCGTTGGATGGGTCACTTGCATGCTTTTCACAGACAGACATTCATAAATATGTATAGGGGAAGAGGCAGTGTAACAGAGTGCCCTACATTGATACCGACATTCGCAGCTGCTGTATTACCAGAAGGAAATAAACGACTGAGCTCTCATAAAACAAAGACGCTCACAAAAAAACAAGGAACTCTTCATTTTGCAATCTTTCCAACCACTTCTGCATATGTATTTCCCACTTAGAAATAGGTGACAGAGCATTCACTTGACTCAGTATTTGCTGCAGATGAATGTACAAGCCTATTGAGAAAAGACATTAAAATGTGAACTACATTACATGAAACTAAAATTAATCTACTGCCTTCGGCTTCTTATAATCTAATCGTTTAAGTGCAGATTTGATATACACCGATCTATCAGAACTTCTGCACAACTGAACACTGGCTGAAAATCTGTGCATCACATAGGAATCCCATTAGGAAGTGAACGGGTACGGCCACACGCTCAGGTTTTTTAAAGCAGTCAAAATCAAGAGTGGAGCATAAAAAGGAGAAAGTATTAAAGTGGTAATCTGCCTAAGAGCTCATTTACACGACCCTATGTCTTTTTCAGTGCTTTGTGGGCAGTTTTTCCAGGGTTTTTTTTCCAGTAGTGTTTCCGGTTCCTTTCTTCCATAAGGCACATACAGTATACAGTAATTACATAGAAAAAATTGCACTGGACATAAAATTTTCAATAGATGGTTCCACAAAAACAGAGCGGATACGCAAGACAAACAGAGTACATTCCGTATGTGTTCTGTTTTTTGTGCAGACCCATTGAATTGAATCGGGCCAAGGAACGTGATTTGCAGGCAATAGGACATGTTCTATCTTTCAACGGAACGGAAAAACGGAAATGGAATGCATACGGAGTACATTCATTATTTTTTGTGGAACCATTGAAATGAATGGTTCCGTATACGGAACGCAAAAAACGTGGGTGTGAACGAGCCTTTAGGCTACATGCACACGAACGTGGTTTGGTTCTGCATTGGAGTGCGCTCGGGTGCGGACCCATTCACTTCAATGGGGCAGCAAAAGGTGCGGACAGCACTCTGTGTGCAGTCAGCATCCGTTGCTCCATTAAGTAGCCCCGCAAAAAATAAAAAAATAGAACAGGTCCTATTCTCCGTTTTGCAGACAAGGATAGGGATTGTTACAATAGATCCGGGGAGGAAGAAAAAAAAAAAAAAAAACAGCAGTCTTTTTTTTTTTTTTTTTTGCAAATCCAAAATTTGCGGACCGCAAAACACATACGGTTGTGTGCATCTAGCCTTATGAGCAGACAATTCCTGGATGCCTCGCCTGTCCCCCTGAACACAAAAGAACCACTCACCTGTCTTTCAGCTGCCTGCGGTTCCTCCAGGGGTTGCTGGCTTCAAGGCTGTACAGCCCCCTTAAGGACTGATACTACTACTCATTTGAATCAGCTGTTGGTTTTGGCTTTAAAAACTGCTTACATAAAATCTAAACCTGTGGCCATCCCCTAGGGGGATAATCACACTTTACAGTGGAAAAAAAAAACGCCCATTAAGGCCATTGATTTCAATAGGGTCTGTCTGGCCATCAAAAGGGCGCTGGCCATGTGAATAGCGCTATGGTTCTGAAAACGGTCATGTCATGGCGGTTAAAAAAACGAACAAACTGCAATCACACAGCTGTTTTCCACCTTTGTGTGAATGTACCCTTAAAAGGACCTTTACACCTTTTTATTACGGATGATCTATCCCGGATGTTGGACCCCCGCTGATCAGCTGTTGGAGAAAGCAAAGGCGCTCACATTAGCGCTGTAGCCTTCTTGGCGTTTACAGGAGGTCCAGTAACATCACTGGCCTGAGCTAGCTCTAACTTCACTGGGCCTGCGGCAAACGGTGAGAAAACCATACATAGTCCCCAAACAATACATTCTGGAACGGTTTAAAGCACTTTTTTTTTTTTTACAATTATGCTTTTAGCCTATTTCACACAAGCACATTCAATGCAAGAAATACACTCTGTGTGTCAGA
Organism: Bufo gargarizans; assembly: GCF_014858855.1. NCBI lineage: Eukaryota > Metazoa > Chordata > Amphibia > Anura > Bufonidae > Bufo > Bufo gargarizans. Next base: position 458,165,377 of record NC_058082.1, on the reverse strand, counting down.
GGAATTTTGTGTCCTGAATGCTGCTCCTATGACATGGACTCAGGGCATTATAATGCTGTGTGTTCCTGCCTGACCTCAACTCTAACCCTGGGTTCACACCTGAGCGTTCCTCAAACGCGCGTTTTACGCGCGTTTTTATGCGCGTTTTTTGTAATAGTAAACGCGCGTTTGACGCGCGTTTGTGTCATTGACTGCAGTGTCCTATGGCCACAAACGCGCGTCAAAACGCCCCAAAGAAGCTCAAGTACTTGTTTGAGCGTCGGGCGTTTTACAGCGCGTTCGTACGCGCTGTAAAACGCCCAGGTGTGAACCCTTCCCATAGGGAAGCATTGGTTTTCATGTCTTAAGCGTTTTACAGCGCGTTTGAACGCGCTGTAAAACGCTCAGGTGTGAACCCAGGGTAATGGTTTACTGACTGCATTGAGTCCAGATCACTACAGCTGAAGTCAGGCAGGAACACACAGCATTATAAATGATTATAATTCTGTTGGTCCATGTCAAAAGGAGCAGCATTCAGGACAGGCAAAACCTCTGACAAACGGAGCTTATTTCTTGCACGGAATATACTTGGGTGCAGTTGCCAGAAAGACATCCATACCAAATCACAGGTCTGCACCCCATCAATAGAAGCAGAGACCAGCCCACTGATCACGCCAAAAGTCATTTGGTCATTTCAGCATATGCTGCTGTTGCCCACAGTACAACTATGAAAGACAAGTCTTTCAATAAGGGCTCGTTCACACGACCGTATGGCTTTTTCAGTGTTTTGCGGGCCGTTTTTAACAGATCCGTTTTATTGTTTCAGTAGTGTTTCCGGTTCCATACAGTTTTTCCGTATGGCATATACAGTATACAGTAATTACATAGAAAAAATTGGGCTGGGCATAACATTTTCAAAAACGGATACGGAGTATATTCCGTATGTGCTCCCTTTTTTTTTTGCGGACCCATTAACTTGAATGGAACGCGAGTTGCGGGCAATAATAGGACATGTTATTTCAACGGAACGGAAAAACAGAATGCATGCAGAGTACATTCCTTTTTATTTTTTTTGCGGAACCATTGAAATAAATACGTATACGGAACTCAAAAACAGTAGCAGAGGAGTAGACACCTCACTATGTCCTTGCCCCAGCAGAACACAAACCATTCTTTCATAAGGCGCCCACTAAAACTTACACGTGAAACCACAGGGAAATTTATTTGCCAAGGCATCCTAGACCACCAAAAGAGAACCTTTTTTTTTTGTTGTTTTCAAGGAGTTTTAGGGTACTTTCACACTAGTGTTATTTTTTTCCGGCACTGAGTTCCGTCCTAGGGGCTCAATTCCAGAAAAGAACTGATCAGTTTTATCCTAATGCATTCTGAATGGAGAGCAATCTGCCCCCTGGCCCGCTATTCGTCTGCATGGGATCCCCGCGTCACAGTGTGTATTAAAGTCCTCTGAGTGTGGCTTCTGTGTGCTCACCACACATGGATATTTTCTAAAAGGATTCACAAATTACCTTCTCATCTCTTTTAGTGCTCATCAATAAACGTTTTAGTGCCTCTATTTATTAATCCGTGATTAGCTTTATTTCAGAGACGTTATACCCTTATTAATATAGTCCGTGAATTGCAATCTGTTCAGAAAGCATCAGGATGTCTACAGTTCAGTCTTTTTGCCTTTTCAGGACGGAGATAATACTGCAGCATGCTGCGGTTTTATCTCTGTCCAAAATTCCGGAACACTTTCCGGAATGCTGGATCCGGCATTTTTTTCCCATTGAAATGCATCAATTCCGAGTCCGAATCAGTTTTTTTTGCGGCCTGCACATGCTCAGACCACAAAAAATGCGAAAAAAAAAATAATAAATGCCAGATCCGTTTTTCCGGATGACATCAGAGACACTGATCCGGCATTTCAATGCATTTGTCAGACGGATCAGGACTCATGCCATCAGTTTGCATACATTTTGACAGATCTGGCAGGCAGTTCCGTCGCCGGAACTGCCTGCCGGAATCCTCTGCCGCAAGTGTGAAAGTACCCTTACACTCAGGCCTAGTTCACACAAACTTTTTTTTGCGAGTGTACAGGATGTTTTTTTGTGTTCCGTATACGGAACCATTCATTTCAATGGTTCAAAAAAAAATAAAAAATTGGGCCGCAAATCACGTTCCGTGGCTCCATTAACCACTTCAGACCCGCTAGCTGAAACCCCCTTCATGACCAGACCACTTTTTACACTTCGGCACTACACTCCTTTCACCGTTTATCGCTCGGTCATGCAACTTACCACCCAAATGAATTTTACCTCCTTTTCTTCTCACTAATGGAGCTTTCATTTGGTGGTATTTTTTTGCTGCTGACATTTTTACTTTTTTTGTTATTAATCAAAATGTAACGATTTTTTTGCAAAAAAATGACATTTTTCACTTTCAGCTGTAAAATTTTGCAAAAAAAACGACATCCATATATAAATTTTTCGCCAAATTTATTGTTCTACATGTCTTTGATTAAAAAAAAAAATGTTTGGGCAAAAAAAAAAATGGTTTGGGTAAAAGTTATAGCATTTACAAACTATGGTACAAAAATGTGAATTTCCGCTTTTTGAAACAGCTCTGACTTTCTGAGCACCTGTCATGATTCCTGAGGTTCTACAATGCCCAAACAGTAGAAAACCCCCACAAATGACCCCATTTCGGAAAGTAGACACCCTAAGGTATTCGCTGATGGGCATAGTGAGTTCATAGAACTTTTTATTTTTTGTCACAAGTTAGCGGAAAATGATGATGATTTTTTTTTTTCTTACAAAGTCTCATATTCCACTAACTTGCAACAAAAAATAAAAAATTCTAGGAACTCGCCATGCCCCTCACGGAATACCTTGGGGTGTCTTCTTTCCAAAATGGGGTCACTTGTGGGGTAGTTATACTGCCCTGGCAATTTAGGGGCCCAAATGTGTGAGAAGAACTTTGCAATCAAAATGTGTAAAAAATGACCGGTGAAATCCAAAAGGTGCACTTTGGAATATGTGCCCCTTTGCCCACCTTGGCAGCAAAAAAGTGTGACACATCTGGTATCGCCGTACTCAGGAGAAGGAATGTGTTTTGGGGTGTCATTTTACATATACCCATGCTGGATGAGAGAAATATCTTGGCAAAAGACAACTTTTCCCATTTTTTTATACAAAGTTGGCATTTGACCAAGATATTTTTCTCACCCAGCATGGGTATATGTAAAATGACACCCCAAAACACATTCCCCAACTTCTCCTGAGTACGGCGATACCAGATATGTGAAACTTTTTTTTGCTGCCAAGGTGGGCAAAGGGGCACATATTCCAAAGTGCACCTTTTGGATTTCACCGGTCATTTTTTACACATTTTGATTGCAAAGTTCTTCTCACACATTTGGGCCCCTAAATTGCCAGGGCAGTATAACTATGCCACAAGTGACCCCATTTTGGAAAGAAGACAACCCCAAGGTATTCCGTGAGGGGCATGGCGAGTTCCTAGAATCTTTTATTTTTTGTCGCAAGTTAGTGGAATATGAGACTTTGTAAGGAAAAAAGAAAAAAAAAAGAAAAATCATAATTTTCCGCTAACTTGTGACAAAAAATAAAAAATTCTAGGAACTCGCCATGCCCCTCACCGAATACCTTGGGGTTTCTTCTTTCAAAAATGGGGTCACTTGTGGCGTAGTTATACTGCCCTGGCAATTTAGGGGCCCAAATGTGTAAGAAGTACCTTGCAATCAAAATCTGTAAAAAATGGCCTGTGAAATCCGAAAGGTGCACTTTGGAATATGTGCCCCTTTGCCCACCTTGGCAGCAAAAAAGTGTGACACATCTGGTATCGCCGTACTCAGGAGAAGTTGGGGAATGTGTTTTGGGGTGTCATTTTACATATACCCATGCTGGATGAGAGAAATATCTTGGCAAAAGACAACTTTTCCCATTTTTTTATACAAAGTTGGCATTTGACCAAGATATTTTTCTCACCCAGCATGGGTATATGTAAAATGACACCCCAAAACACATTGCCCAACTTCTCCTGAGTACGGCGATACCAGATGTGTGACACTTTTTTGCAGCCTAGATGCGCAAAGGGGCCCAAATTCCTTTTAGGAATTTTTTGACATTTGGATCCCAGACTTCTTCTCACACTTTCGGGCCCCTAAAAAGCCAGGGCAGTATAAATACCCCACATGTGACCCCACTTTGGAAAGAAGACACCCCAAGGTATCCAATGAGGGGCCTGGCGAGTTCCTAGAAATTTTTTATTTTTTGCATAAGTTAGCGGAAATTGATTTTTGATCAATGACAGGGGGGTGATCAATGACAGGGGGGTGATCACCCATATAGACTCCCGGATCACCCCCCTGTTATTGATCACCCCCCTGGTAAGGCTCCATTCAGACGTCCGTATAATTTTTACGGATCCATGGATCGGATCCGCAAAACACATGCGGACGTCTGAATGGAGCCTTACAGGGGGGTTATCAATGACAGGGGTGATCAGGGTGATCACCCCCCTGTCACTGATCACCCCCCCTGTAAGGCTCCATTCAGACGTCCGCATGATTTTTACGGATCCATGGATCGGATCCACAAAACACATGCGGACGTCTGAATGGAGCCTTACAGGGGGGTGATCAATGACAGGGGGTGATCAGGGAGTGTATATGGGTGATCACCCGCCTATCATTGATCACCCCCTGTAAGGCTCCATTCAGACGTCCGCATGTGTTTTGCGGATCCGATCCATGTATCCGTAAAAATCATGCGGACGTCTGAATGGAGCCTTACAGGGGGGTGATCAATGACAGGGGGGTGATCAATGACAGGGGGTGATAAGGGAGTGTATATGGGTGATCACCCGCCTGTCATTGATCACCCCCCTGTAAGGCTCCATTCAGACGTCCGTATGCTTTTTGCGGATCCGATCCATGTATCCGTGGATCCGTAAAAATCATACGGACGTCTGAACGGAGCCTGACAGGGGGGTGATCAATGACAGGGCGGTGATCAATGACAGGGGGGTGATCAGGGAGTTTATATGGGGTGATCAGGGGTTTATAAGGGGTTAATAAGTGACCGGGGGGGGGGGGGGTGTAGTGTAGTGTGGTGTTTGGTGCGACTGTACTGAGCTACCCGAGTCCTCAGGTGGTCGATCCTAACAAAAGGGACCACCAGAGGACCAGGTAGGAGGTATATTAGACGCTGTTATGAAAACAGCATCTAATATACCTGTTAGGGGTTAAAAAATTCGGATCTCCAGGCTGCCAGCGAGCGATCGCCGCTGGCAGGCTGGAGATCCACTCGCTTACCTTCCGTTCCTGTGTGCGCGCGTTCACAGGAAATCTCGGCTCTCGCGGGAGGACGCGTATATGCGTCCACCCAGAAGAGCAGGGCCGCCGGCAGGACGCAATCCTGCGTACGGCGGTCCTGAGGTGGTTAAAGTCAATGGGTCCGCAAAAAAAAACAGAGCACATACGGAAATGCAGCCGTATGTCTTCCGTATCTGTTCCGTTTTTGCTGAACCATCTATTGAAAATGTTATGCCCAGCCCAATTTTTTCTATGTAATTACTGTATACTGTATATGCCATACGGAAAAACGGAACAGAAACGGAAACACAACGGAACTCAAAAACAGAACGGATCCGTGAAAAACGGACCGCAAAAAACTATTAAAAGCCATACGTTCGTGTGAACTAGGCCTCAGTCTGTAAACTTGCATGCTCATATCGTCCAAGTATGCATAATTTCTCGATGGGGATATGGAGACAAGCAGCTGCTCCTTAGGCTACTTTCACACTGACGTTTTGGCTTTCCGTTTCTGAGATCCGTTCAGGGCTCTCACAAGCGGTCCAAAACGGATCAGTTTTGTCCTAATGCATTCTGAATGGATAAGGATCCGCTCAGAATGCATCAGTTTGCCTCCGTTCCGCCTCCATTCCACTTTGGAGGTGGACACCAAAATGCTGCTTCAGGTTTCCATTTTGTAGCCTATGTGTGCACTATTTAGTGAGTGACACTGATTTTCTTTCTGTGCAGAAATTGACCTGCCATGCGGATTTCGAAATCTGCAGCGCAGAAATTATGTTTGTGTTTTGCTGCGGATTTCGTTCTTTTCCAATTAAGGGTGAGATCTGCTGCAAATCATGTGGATTTTCTGAACCCATTGACCTGCACCCACATAAAGATGTGCTTGTGAGTGCAGCAGATGCCATAGCCTCTGGGTTTCTGCCGTTTTACACAGCAGACTCAAGGGGCTAATGTTTGCGATCGGCAATAACGCCAATCAAAGACATTTTACCCTTCAGAGACCATGGTCAATTGGGGAAGCCACTCTTTGTAATAGCTTGGGTCTCTCTAAAAGGAACCCAGGCTATTACAGCTGTAGTTTTGATGGTGGCCTGCAGGTGGCAGGTCTCCATAGGAAAATACTGAATCTTCCATACACTGGAATGCTAATTCTTTGCAGTGTATGGGAGAAGCGATCTGAAGATCACACATATAAGTCTCCTAAGGGGATGTTAAAAGCTAAAAAAATAAAATAAAATCACCCCCCCTTCCTTTGCATATTAAAAAATAAAATAAAAAATATGATCATTTGCATCTGCACAGACGGATCCGCACCAATAATGCAAAGGCTTGTATCCGTTAATAAACTGATCCGTTTGCATTATTCATAAAAAAAAAGTCTAAGGCCCCTTGCAGACAAGTGTGTCCGGTTGCGTTGCGGCAAACCCGCAATGTGTTTTGCACGCGAGTGATAAAAAACTGAATGTGGTACCTAGACCCGAACTTCTTCACAGAAGTTCAGGTTTGGGTTCAAGGTTGTGTAGATTGTATTATTTCCCCTTATAACATGGTTATAAGGGAAAATAATAGCATTCTGAATACAATAGCACTGGAGGGGTTAAAGAAAATAAGACATTATTTAACTCACCTTAATCCACTTGCTTGCGCAGCCGGCATCTCCTCCTTTGAGGAATAGGACCTTTGATGACGTCATCCCGCACAGCAAAGAAGAAGACAGAAGAGAAGCCGGGCTGCGCGATCAAGTGGATTAAGGTGAGTTATATTATTATCATAATTTTTTTTAACCCCTCCAGCCCTATTGTACTAATCATTCTGTATTAAAGAATGCTATTATTTTCCCTCATAACCATGTTATAAGGGAAAATAATAATGATCGGGTCCCCATCCCGATCGTCTCCTAGCAACCGTGTGTGAAAAATCGCACCGCATCCGCACTTGCTTGCGATTTTCACACAGCCCCATTCACTTCTATGGGGCCTGCGTTGCATGAAAAACACAAATATAGAACATGCTGCGATTTTAACGCAACGCACAAGTGATGTGTGAAAATCACTGCTCGTGTGCACAGCCTCATATAAATGAATGGGTCCGGATTCAGTGCGGGTGCAATGCGTTCACTGTCATGCATTGCAACGCGAGGAAAACTTGCTTGTGTGAAAGGGACCCAAGTCAAAATGGATCAGTCTTGACTTATATTGAAAGTCAATGGGGGACGGATCAGTTTTCAATTGCACCATATTGTGTCAATGAAAAACGGATCTGTCCCCATTGACTTACATTGTAAGTCTAGACGGATCCGTTTGGCTGCGCATAGTGAGACGGTCCCCAAAATGCTGCAAGCCGCGTTTTAGTGACAGCCTAAAAAACGCATCGGAGGCCAAACGCAGCCAAATTTATGCATTCTGAACGGATCCTTATCCATTCAGAATGCATTGGGGCTGAACTAATTCGTTTTGGGCCGCTTGCGAGAGCCCTGAAACGGATCTCACAAGCGGACCCAGAAACGCCAGTGTGAAAGCAGCCTAAAACACCCGTACTATTAAAATATAAATATATTTATCCCATACTGTGGGAGCCCAGAAAAATTTTTTTAAATGGTCAATTTCGTTCTTTTTCATCACTTCACTGGCCCCCAAAAAATAATAAAATATAAAATCATACACATTCCAATATCAATAAAAAGTACAGATTGCTCCACAAAAATTAGCTCACACAGCTTCGTAGACATAACTATAAAAATGTTGTGTGTCAGAATATGCTGATACAAAGAAAAAATACTTGTAAACTTTTTTTTTTCAGTATTACAAACAAGAAAAACAATACATGTGGTATCGCTGTATTTGCAGTGACCCACTGCATAAAGGAGCTATAAAAATTAAACCCCTAAAAATATGGTGGAATTGTGTTTTTTCAATTCCACTCCATTTGGAATTTTTTCCAGCTTCCCATTACATTGTATGTAAAATTAAATGGTGCCATTAGAAAGTACAACTTGCCTCACAAAACACAAGCCCTTATACGGCTATGTGAACTGGGAGTTATAGCTTCTGGGAGGCAGGGAGTGAAAAACGAAAACAAAAATGGAAAAATCGCTCAGGGTTAAAGAGAAGCTGACACCAGCATGATATAGAGCAGGTGGAGCTGAGCAGACCGTTGTGGGAAAAGATTCGGCAAATCTTATACATTTATGGTGGGAGGGACACTTCAATGCAAGCTGTATAAATTAATATGCATACGTATTCCTTTTGCCATTACGTAACAGTACAGACATTTCCTCAGACAGAGATTCGACTTGCGCAGCATTTTTAAGACAGCAAGGAAGCAGGTGCCACAATATGATCTGAGAAGACACTAGTCCATCGAAAGAAAATACATTGCTGCAGGGTTCTGGCTCTTCAAGCACCAAAAAAGGTTAGTAAACCAAGAATGATCCAATAACGTCTGGAGACTGCACTGTAGGGTGATGGGGGATGTGCCAAGGTAATAGCCATTATAAAATATTCATAAGTATAATAAGCAACTGGAGACTTTTTCATGGGGAAGTTATGTAAATATACAGTATATGCATTTATTCGTCACTGCAGACATTTTGGGGAACCATTTAGATTTTGTGCAAAGGCAAGAGAATGTCCTGAATAGGAAACGTTTGCATTCGCAAAAATATATATATATTTTTTTATGACATTATGCTTTTTTTTTTTTTCAATGAAAAAAATTATAACACTAAAAATGTGCATGCCTTCTAGTTTGGGGGTATCTTATAAAGACTGCCATTGTTCTGTGCTCTTCTCCGGTCACCGTTATAAGCAGCCAATGCTGACAAAAGCGGAGTTGAAGGGGTATTACTAAAGCAAGCTCTCCCCCCCATCCACTGCTGTGACACCCATCCACCCACGAGAACGGGGTCCTGTTTTCCCAATGTGAATGGAGTGGCGGTTGAGAATGTGCACAGATCCTCCCCTCCACCAGTATGGGACTGACAGAAATAGCTGAGCGCTGTACTCCACTACGTTCAACAGTCCTACAGACTTTGAATGGAGCGGTGGTACACCTGCTTGACACAGGTCGACCCCCTTCTTGAAATTGGTGGGGGTCCCAGCAGTCTGACTTGCATTGATCTAACATTTATACCCTATCCAATGGACAGGGGATACATTGTTACCAGAATACTTGTCATACTATCCCGGACTCCTAAAAGAGAGGTTATATCTCCCAGTTACTACTTTATAAAATTATACTGCCCCCTCCTGGGTTCCTGCTGCCCTCTTCACTCCCAGGTGCTGATGTAGACAATGTCCTGAAGATGGCACCAGCATCACAACATTGTCTCAGGCAGAGTCTTGAAGGATTGAGAAGAGGTCTTCTATCAAGAGACTCATCGGAGGAGGCTTGCATTAGTTTAGGCGGCCTGAATTCAGTTTCTGATGTGATTTATAAAAAAAAAAAAAAAAAAAAAAAAAAAAAAAGTATAATTTGGGGGGAAAAAGCCTCGGATCAACAAAAGAAAAACAGCGTTTTAATCAGGTGAACCACAGCAATGTGCCTATATAAACAGTAAAAGGATAGAACTTCAACATCTTTACTCTGGACCAAGCTGGATATAGAGAAATATACCTAGTACACGCCCTTGAGTTTTTAAGTGGTAACACATACTAATACATGATACAAATGTTTAGTTCATCAGTTCTGAGCGTTGTGTATGCACTTGTAGATTCACACAATAGTGATCAATAATTGTGGTCGTCGGACTTTGTGGAGCCTCTTTGTGACCCAAAATGACCATAACCACCTCTGATACCACAACAGGTTTTAGAGGCACTTCAATGCTGTACAACAGCTGCAAAGTTAGATGGCCGACTTTATGCACTAACTGCATCGCACAAATAGTGCAAGCCATTATCCAGAACGAATTTTACAATTTACTTGGTGCATCAAGTCTATGCGCCCTCAAGATCTCTGCTTGCCGTTATTCAGTTGACATGTCCATGTTTGATTTCCATGTGATGGAGACACACAGTTTGTCACAAGACAGAGCTCCGATATGTACAGTGAGCAGTCATCGACAGGAAACCATGAAGGTTCCTTCTGAAACAACTGCAAGAGATCCAGAATCTGTGATAAAACAATATGGAAAGTATTTTGGAAAGTTTCGTAGCTTTCCCTATAATTTGCTAAAACCACATTTTCCCCATCTGTAGTGGTTACCCCATCTTGCAGTTTCCATGGCGAGATGGGGCTAAACACTTGACCTTGGTGGCAGGGCTTACGGAACTAGCCGGGCAGGCCAGTGCTCCACTGTTTCCATTGTAGTGAATTAGAGCCACAGAAACAGAGAAGCTAGGCCTCTCCCGTAATTCTGGGTGATGAGTAATGTTTTGCTACTCTGTTCGTGTTACTCCCATTAACCACAATGGGAGTGCTGGCCCACTTGCCTAGTTCTGTAAGCCCAACCACCTAGGACAGGACTTATTCCCATCTCACAATGGAAGCGGGGACAAACCCTTTTACTTTTTATTGTACTTTATTATAAAATGTTCTGAACAAAACAAAAAAAGTAAAATTTTTCTTGCCTCTACAGGAGCACAAAATGGATATCACTAGAAATTCTTACAGCACATGGACTATACCTTTAAAAGAAACAATGGACAATGTTACCGCACACACTGAAAACGCCACGGGGGGCAGTTCCCCCATCTGCACTATGGATGAAGCAACGCTTAAATACTTCTTTGCATTTTTCTACTCTGTTATTTTTATTATTGGACTGATGGGCAACGGTTTGGCACTGTATGTGTTTTTATGCATACATAGTAAGAGAAACTCTGTGCAAGTGTATCTCCTAAACGCCGCCATTGCGGACCTTCTCCTGATTGTCTGCCTTCCTTTTCGGATAATGTACCACCTCTCAGAAGAGTGGAAAATGGGCATCGTTTTCTGCAAGGTCATTGGCAACCTATTTTACATGAACATGTACATCAGCATTGTGCTCTTGGGCCTCATCAGTATGGATCGTTACGTTAAAGTGAAAAAATCTCAGCGGCGGCATGGTGTCTCGAAAAGGAAATGCAGCATCCAGATCTGCTGCTGCCTATGGGTGGCTGCAGTTTTGTCAGGGATGTTCCTCATCGCTACGCAATCTATTAAAGAACAATCAGCTCCCAATATGTGTTTCCACTATACGCATCGGAAAGACCAAATCTGGCAAGCAGCGTTTAATTACTTTGTGGTCCTCATCTTCTGGATCGTTTTTGTGTTCATGATATTATCCTACGTAAAAATAGGAAAAACCCTTCAAAGGATCTCCAGGGAGCGTGCCTACATACCAAATGCTGGGAAGTACAATACTACAGCGTACAAGTCCTTCGTCGTGCTCTTCATCTTCACCATCTGCTTTGTGCCTTATCACACGTTCAGAATTATTTACATCGTGACCCAACTGAATACGCTCTCCTGTTACTGGGTGGATAAAGTTCACAAGATAAATGAAATCACTCTGATGTTGTCTGCCCTGAACAGCTGTCTGGACCCCATTATGTACTTTCTACTGTCCAACAGCGTCCGGAGGACAGTGACCCGACTCATCTGCAGAACCAGCCGAGATAGCAGTAGAAGTGAAAGCAACACATCAGATCTTCACCCAGGACACACTCTACCTGACAGTATGAACAATGTGTATTCCCAGACTCCTACACCACTCAATAATAGAAGGATCAGAATTATTGTAAGTGAAGACTTGTAGAATAGCACTAGCAGTAAAGAGGAGCTGTCCCCTCTCCTGACATATCTTATTACCTACCTGCATCCCCCATGCAATAACCGTTCTGGAGCATCGATTTTTCGGACTCTGTGTTGTATTCCTTTATTATTCCATCAAGAGGTTATGAATAAATTACTAGCGGTTTGCAGTGAAGGTCCATCAGTGTGTTATCAGTTGCACAGTGACTTCTTATTCACACGTCCGTGAACCACAGAATTCCATGTTCACCATGGACAGCAAAGTTTTTATTCACAGTGATTATCCACTGACCATGGGACAGTTGAAAAACCATGGAGGCATGCTCTACTCTGGTCCATAATGTGACCAAATGCCCACTAAACTCTATGGGTCCGTGAAAACCACTGGCACAACAGTTATGGCATTAGTGTTCTGTCAGAGGTTTTTCACGGACCATTGGTGGGAGATGCCCTGGAAATGGAAGTTTCAACCTAGCAGTGTACATGGAATATGGATGATACAAGAATGTAAAAAAAAATGGACACACTGACAAACACGGATTCTTCACGGATGAACCACTGACCATCTTGTCACAGATGTCATCACAGACGTGTTGTAAGGCCTAGCATTGGCAGCACTGATTGCATAGTGGCAGACTGGAGGGACATAGCCCCAACTGGTAACACCTAGATGGACCTTTGTGAACTGCTAACAATTCATTCATAAATTCTAGAAGGAATGATAAAGGATTGGAAGATCATGGTCTCAACAATAGATGCTCCAATTTATATTAGATGAGAAATGCAAGTTGACATGTCAGGAGAGGTGACAGGTCTTTTTTAGCTGCAGGGGAGGAAAAAAAAAAATCTAATTTATTAATTAGTTAACACACTAAAGTAGCCCTTATACACATGCTAACCATCAAGAGGTTGGGGGCTGCTAGACACCTTTGATGCCACCTTCAAATGAAGTCCATCAACGCTGTTGACCCTCCAGAAAGGTGACAATGAAACTAGTTTAGACACACCCATCTTGTAGCTTTCTTTCACTCATGAACTGTATTAGCTGCCAAATGTCTGCAGGGTGCTACTAATCCGGCTTTTTCACCAGGAAGCCATCCAAAAGTGATGGTCCCAGCTTTCCTCTGTGTCATAGGACATGCTTTTCAAAGAGAGGGGCCGAGCAGTCACTCGAGAGCCGAGGCTTGGAAGAGTTTACCGACAAAAGTGCAGGGCACTTCAGCGGACAAGAAACACCCAGTGGACACTTGCCAGCTAATTATTATATGGCATGTGAGTTCATAAAACCTATTTTTCTGGTTTAGGCCGGCATTGTGAACATCAACATCTAAACGTTTAATCGTTCCTAGCAGTGGCAGCAGTTTCTGGACACTGATCCCCGCTTCCCTTTCATAGAGTAGCACTGAAACTAAACTAATTCAGGTTTCCAATGTTTTTTGGGGTACTGTGTCTCCTTATGGAAAGCGCCTTAGTTGACATGGAGACTTATGGGCTCCTGGAATTCTGGGAAGAAAGGGATGCAAAAGAAGCTCTGCCTCTGCATTAGCCACCAGATGCATATGACAGTGGACTTCTCCTGACAGACCCGATACCAGTCCGGTAGGATCTACATTCCGTGTTTAAACTGAAAAGTTTAGAAACTTATAATAAAATTAAGCTACATAATTGTACAGATTTTGTCTTTTTCTCTGCATGTTTCGTCCTTTCAAAGCTTAGAGCGTTGGCTACAGATATTATCAACTATCCTCAGGATAGGTTGTTAATATCAAACTGGTGGGAGTCCTACTTATGGCACCCGCCCAATCAGCTGTATGAAGAGTGCTGCACCCCGTCTCTCTTGTATTGGTGATTAGATTCTTTCCTAATCACTTCAATAGGACAAACATTACACTGCTGAGATGAACCTGGACATACTCACATTTTCACCCAGGCAGCCTCCCTAATATGAGCATTGCATGCTATGATGCTCTCCTCTGCCCTGTGCTGAATCGTGCAGGCCAAAGGCTTTTTATGAAGATTCGGTGACGTACCAGGCTCTGCACAGGGGCTGCCAGGGTGAAAATGTGGGTATGTCCGGGTTCAGCTCTGAACCTGAACAACCCTTTTAAAAACAGATGTGGGCCTGCACACACTAGTTTTTGTTTTTAAGCAAAAAAATTAAAATAAAAAACATACAAGGCAGATATTTACTTGATAGTACTTTTACAAGTCTTTTCAGTGGTTGGTTTTATTGAAACATGCATTCCTTTCTGCCATTTGAAGTCCGTTAGAAACACTTATAGGAAAAACAACACAGGCACAAACGCCAAAAATGCAAAAAACACAATGTACACTTTTCAACAGAACTTCCATAGACTGTTAGGCCTCATGCACATGACTGTTGTGTGTTTGCGGATCCGCAAAACACGGATGACGTCCGTGTGCGTTCCGCAATTTGCGTAACGGCGCGGACAGCCATTAATATAACTGCCTATTCTTGTCTGCAAAATGGACAAGAATAGGACAGGTTATTTTTTTTTTTTTTTTTGCGGACCACGGAACGGAGCAACGGATGTGGAAAGTACATGGAGTGCTGTCGGCATATTTTGCGGCCCCATTGAAGTGAATGGGTCTGCATCCAAGCCACAAATACTGCGGTGTGCATGAGGCCTAAGACTTCAGTTTTTCACAAAAAATAAAGCTCTGAAAAACTATGGAAAACTGTGCAAATTTTGTTTTCTCTTAAAAAAAAACTAAATAAAAGAATTATTTAATAATTCTTTAATAAAAGAATAATTTAAAGAAAATTGTACATGCTCCATGAGTTGATTTTTAGTTATAAAATTTACAGTAGATGAACGCGAGAAAAAAAGAGCAGGGATCACTACACTCAGCAGGAACAGTACTTGAACTTTGTAATACATTCCCCATGTGTACAGTCCTCAGCATGAGAGGGGAGACGTGCGCAGCGCACACAGCAGAGCTCACACTTCCCACCACAAAGAACCCAAACACTAAGCAATCATGGAGAGACATCTATATAAAAATTTTAAAAAAAGCCACACGGAAGGAAAACGACCCAAAACATGCCCTCTGATCAGAACATTTATGGCATATCTATAGGATGTGATGTCAGGTGCGGGTCCCGATAGGTGTGGAAATGGAGAGGAAGCTGGAAGTGCACAGCTCTCTTTATTACTATAGGATTTATGAACTAGCCGACAGCATGCAAGGACTCCTCCTCGTTGCTGACTGGTGCATGATTGCACCCCAATCTGGAAACCAGATCGTATCCCAGAGGTACCCACACGTATAAAAAATTGATGAAATATCCGAGGTACGGTAAATCTAAGATTATATATATATTATCTTATAAAACATGAATTTGAAAACAGACTGGTACAGAGAGGGAGGGGGGGGGGGGGGCGGGGGGCCACATCGGCTTACAATCTACAATTTTGCTCCTTCTATATCCAGTGGGGGATCTTACTTAGTGTCATGCAGTGATAGCTGTCAGATTGTACATAGAGAGGTAAATGTCAATCTTCTGGACCAAGCATAGAAAGGAGGAGATATACCGATTCTTCTCTCACAACACTATATACCAATTTACTAAGCTCCTTCATATCGTGCTACATGTGGAATAAAATGCATTTCAGTGTTTCAAGTTCACTTTAAAAGGGTCTTCCTATATTTTACTACTGATGACCTATCCTCAGGATAGATCATCAGTATCTGATCGGTGGTGGTCCGACACCCGGGACCCCCCCCCCCCCCTAATCAGCTGGTTGAGAAGGCACCAGCGCTTCTGTGAGCACCCTTATTAACCTAATCAGTCTCCTGTTAGACCCTTTCATATTTGGCTTAGAAAGAAGGGCATATCAGGGAATGGCCACACATGCAGAGTTTTTGATGCAGATTTTCAAGTCTAAATCAGGTGTCAATCATAAAAAGGAAAGAAAGAATTAGGCTAGGGTTAAACAGTGACAAGTGTTGCGCAACATTTATTGTAGTGATAGTCTATAGTCTCGCACTGCGACGCGACAGTCGCAAAAAATACATCCAAGTATGACTGTCGTGTCACCGCATAGACTATCGTTAAAAGCAAGGTCGCGCTTATGCTTATGGATTACTGCTAATTTGGTAATTTGCATGTGGCACTGTGTGTGGTGACACTTGAGGCACTTTCAGATGAGCATGTCCAGTGTGGTAAACACGGTCTATGTGGGAGCACGATTTCCCGTTATGGTCCTTTCACAGGACCACAATACATTCTAATGATTAATAATGCCGTGTGTCTCTGACCTTGCATCTACTGAATTATACTGACTGCATTATGTATGAAAGGAGCAGTGTCCATAACGGGAAATCATGCTCCCACAATGAGAGCGTTTTCCGCACTGGACACGCTCATCTGAAAGCACCTTTGGCTACTTTCAAACTCCGGCAGGGATCAGCAAAAACGTTTCCGTTACTGATAATACAACCATCTGCATCTGTTATGAACGGATCCGGTTGTATTATCTTTAACATAGCAAGGATGGATTAGTCATGAACTCAATTGAAAGTCAATGGGGGACGGACCCATTTTCTATAGTGTCCAAGAAAATTGATCTGTCCCCATTGACTTACATTGTGGGCCATGCCGGATCAGTTTTGCTCCTATTCCATGACGGAAAGAAAACCTCAGCTTGCTGCCGTTTGCTCTCCGGTATGGGAACACAACCAAATGGAACGGAATGCATTTGGGAGCAGTGCGTTCTGCTTAGTCCGTCTTGTCCCCATTGACAAAAGGATCTCAATATCGGAAAATGTAAACGAGTGTGTGAAAGTGCATTAATTAACAGTTTATCAAATAGCTTATTTTACAGAATAAAATTTTGTGAGATCCTCCACTAGAAATGTGTAGCAGGAAACAAAGTTAATTAGTTTTAAGGCATCATGGAAATTATTTGGCTTTTTATTGGCAGCATTTCTCAGAAAATGACATACAGAACACTGTACAAGTTCCCTTTGTATTGCGTCTGTAATTTATCCAGGTAGACTAGACCTCTATCATGCTTATTCCTGTGCCCACATTGCTGGAGGTTTGATAAAACACTTTTTGGGTAGGACTACACCTAGACTACGCTGGAACCATTTTATTGCTAGAGAAAAATGGTTAGGAAAAAACTGCTAAATTTAAAAGATTTCCAAGAACTTTTCCTCTAGAAGCTTCCTTTTTCCTCCATACCTCTGGATAAATCATCAGCTTCTGATCAGCAGGGGTCTGACACCCGGGACCCCCACCGATCAGCTGTTTGAGAAGGCAGCGTGCTCCAGCAGCGCTGCTGCCTTCTCACTGTTTATCGCTGGACCAATGACATCACGACTAGTATCAACTAGCGTGGGCGGGGCTAAGCTCCATTCAAGTTAACAGAGCTTAGTCCCGCCCATGCTAGT
This sequence comes from Bufo gargarizans, assembly GCF_014858855.1. NCBI lineage: Eukaryota > Metazoa > Chordata > Amphibia > Anura > Bufonidae > Bufo > Bufo gargarizans. The sequence continues at coordinate 458,147,910 of NC_058082.1, read as the reverse complement.
TGATACTAGTCGTGATGTCACTGGTCCAGCGGTAAACAGTGAGAAGGCCGCGTCGCTGCTGGAGCGCCACTGCCTTCTCAAACAGCTGATCGGTGAGGGTCGGGTGTCAGACCCCCGTCGATCAGAAGCTGATGATCTATCCAGAGGATAGATAACGGTAATCAGTTAAAACAAAGTGCAGAACCCCTTTAAAGGAAATGTGTCACCAAAAATGTTATGTGCCAGTTAAAACCTTTTTTTTTATTTATTTTTTATCTGTTTTTATTTCCTGATTATTTTTATTTTATTCTACTTCCTAAACATGGTTATGGGGCGGTCATCTTGCCTGAGATGTTCTTAACAGCATTTAAAAAACATTAAAGCGAACCTGTCAGCGGGATTTTGTGTATAGAGCTAAGGACATGGGCTGCTAGATGGCCGCTAGCACATCCCCAATACCCAGTCCCCATAGCTCTGTGTGCTTTTATTGTGTAAAAAAAAAACCACGATTTGATACATATGCAAATTAACCTGTCCCTGACTCATCGCACATACAGGACTCATCTCAGGTTAATTTGCATATGTATTTTACACAATAAAAGCACACAGAGCTATGGGGACTGGGTATTGCGGATGTGCTAGTGGCCATCTAGCAACCCATGTCCTCAGCTCTATACACAAAATCCTGGTGACAGGTTCCCTTTAAGAAGAAAATCGCTTTATGGCAGCCCCATGGGCCACAGACACAATGGTCAGGAGGGGACCTCATTGACTTCTATAGGAGAGCTTTCTAGGCATGCTCTGTGACCTGTGCAGAGGTCATCGTAGAAGAAAAGAATAGATGCACTTTGACAATCACCCATTGTGATAGGAGGATCCTAATGGCAAGCACTCATTAGTATAGGAGGACCGGGAAGAGGCTAATGCAGCGCCTGCAGGCTCTGTACTCACCGCTTCATGGTCCTCAGCCGCTCACTGTGCTGCGACTTCGCAAAGCATAAGGATGCTATTTAACTTATAAAAAAATAAAAATAAATGTAAATTTAACCAGGTCATTTTCTGATGACACGTTCCTTTTAAGTCATTCTAGGAGTGGTTTACAGGGGTAGTATAGCAAATGCCCACAGCAGCTTCTTCTTCTTCAGTTCCTGTCAAGTGAAGCATCACTGTCGGTAAGTCAATACACCACAGCTATATCTATATTTTTTTATCTTTGCACTGGAAATATTAGCAAGCGTCACCGTAAACAGAGTTTAAGGTCACACCACTAATCACACCATTATATGATTAGCAAGTAACCAAAGCAAAAAACACCCAACATTTGTAATGTACACACATATATATTGAGGATAGATTTAAGCTACACTAAAATGGATAAGAGATTTACTTGCATGCAATCAGCATGAATGAACTGAATTAGGATTACTTAAAGATTTATTTTTTTTCTCTAGTCAACGGTTTATTTTATTTCCATCATCACTACAGAATAGAAAAAGAATTTCGACATTAAGAAATTACATTTTTAAAATATCCAATACAAACAAATTTTTTCTTCCCCCCCCCTTTTTCTATACACACATAATTGCAAATATCTTCGTTCCCCAGGAGAGATGCATAGCAACCCAAAAAAACTTAAAGATTTCGTAGATCCCTTGCTGCCGTTACAGCATGTACTTAATAATGCATCTCCGCTATCTACTTTTCGTATGGCTGGCTGGGACCAGCTGCATTATTACCATTGACTTGCTTCGTGACAAGAGCTCATCCCAGTTTTAGAAACATTTTATTAGGGTGCCAGATCTATCCACGTTTTTTTCTGGCTTATTTTTTGCCCCGTTATTGAATGTACATTACATAAAAAGCTATTCCTGTGGACTGCGACTGTTGTCAGCTGCAAAGCCAGTTGTGGCACTCCTATGTCTGACAGCAAGCAGCGATCACTGCTATGGAAAGAAATTAACGCATTCATCATATCAATCAAAAGGTTGTACAACTATTACTCACATCATGTATAAGCTTTATATTCCTATATATTACATACCCTATAGCAGGAATGGCCAACCTGCGGCTCTCCAGCTGTTGCAAAACTACAGCTCCCAACATGCCCAGACTGCCTACAGCTATCAACAGGGCATGGTAGGAGTTGTAGTTTTACAACAGCTGGAGAGCCGCAGGTTGATCACCCCTGCCCTATAGGGTATGTACCCAGGTCTTGTAATCTGGCTGAAATCTGCACCAAATCGAGCAGATTTTGCTGTTGATTTCACCATGGAATCGCAGTGGATCTGCAACACATTTTACCCTCAGCATTGTAAAGGGTAAAACCAAAGATTCTCCAGTGTGTAGATGAGATTTTTTTTTTAAATCCCCTCTACTTTTCTGAAACAGTCCAGCAGTGTGGAGTTGACATGCATAACTCTGCAGCATTCACATCACATGGGAATACACCCAATGAGTGACCTCTAAAACACATTTGGTGTTATTCTTGCTGTCAAAATGCGTAAACACTTGACTGAACCCATGCGGAACGTACAAGTTGATGAGGCCTGTTTTCGGTTTTGTGGCTTCCATTATAACCGCATGCACTGATCACATGGTCCTGCGTACAAGGCGGTCACATTTTGCAGTTTTTACAACCACTGTCTTCTTTGTGTTTGTAGGGTGTGTACAGAAGTCATGAGTAATAAGACCGACTGTCTCCGCTTCACTGCGATCACTTCCACTGGTCTTCCTGTGGTTTACGCACTGATGTTCTTACCAAGCTTAACTGGAAACATCATCGCTCTCGTGATATTCAAAAGACTCAGTCGAAAGACATCGACACACATCTACCTTATTACCCTTGCAGCCTCTAACATTGTTTTATCAACTGGCCAGCCCTTTCAAGTAATGTACTACAGCCAAGCCTGGTCCTGGCCATACGACTCCGCGCTATGCTCCATTGTCTATGAAGGAGTGAGCATACTTACACACTGCAGTATGTGTGTGAGCATCACCATTTTCTGCTGGATTGCGGTCAGTCGTTACGCTACACTAACAAGGCATAAAGAGCGCGGGCAGGTGAAACCAGCAACCACATATGAAAAAATAATTTTGGGACAAATTCTTAAAGCCTTCAGGAACCCCAAATTTGCCTTTTACCTGTGTGTTGGTGTCTGGTTTAGTTTTGCAAGCTTAAATATGGTTTGTTTTCTGGTAAACCTGGAACGTGCGCCAGATAAAGGTTGTTTCGATAAAGAAGCAGAGATTGTTGAGCAAATATACAAGATAACCTCAGTCATAGAGTCGGCTTGCTTTTTTACATTCTTCCTAGTGGTCCTGTTGTTTTACTACTTTTTCATAAAGCACATACAACAGCTCCAAGTCGACAGCTGCATTGGAGAAAAGCATCTCGTTTACAGGAAGGTAAAGCACCACCTCATCATCATTGTGGCTTTGCTGCTGCTCTGCTTCACGCCTTATCACCTCTCCAAGTTTCTCCTGGTGGGATTCAACCACTCGCAGGGATGTCAGCGGCTAAGCGCACTGATAGAAATTAAAAACTGCTGCCTGTGTCTTGCGGAGTTTAGAAGCTGTACAGACCCCATTGTCTACTTTTGCTTAGACGAAACCTTTAAGAAGAACTTTCTCCTTTTTTGGAGAAAACGTTCAACAGGAACAGGTCAGTCCGGCGAGGCAAACCATCAATCCACTGTGCAAACACCAACGTCATCTGGGAGGATTATATAGAGCACAGTGACAAATGAAGATGGCTCCTAATGACTCGAGAACGAGGCCTACAAAATAAAATGACTGCAACAATTTGGAACATTCTTGTGGCAAAAGTGTCCGGTTGCTCTTTGTGCAGCATCAGTAACTTGCTAATAAGCCCTCTGCAATCATAAAAGGATACCAGAGCCCAAAAGCAGCCAACCGACGCAACAGCACAGACATTATAAGTCCTTATGAATATGAACACATGAAAAATTAAACACTTGCCATGGGCAGGAGATCAGAGGCTCCGAAAACTGACTACAATAATCTTCTGCTTCTTGAATAGAAGGACATTTGGGGAGGGAACATGACAGCTGGAAATAGGTAAAGACCTCACAAATTCAATTATTACATGGAGCCTAACAGAGAACTAGGACACTAGTGAACGACTGAACACAAAAATCATCTGATGCCTTGGGGCTGTAAATATGTTCATATAGTGTGAAAGTAACACCTTATCACACTGGTGGGTTGTTGTTTTTAGAAAATGCGGAGGTTGACCACTTTGTACTAAACCAAAAGCCCACACTTCCTTTTTGAGAAAAAATAAATAAAATAAAAACCTTCTTAAGAAATGTTTTGTAAGAATTCTGAGCACTCAGTGGACAGAAACTTCTACGGCCAGGACTAAACACAGATCTTTTGCAGGGACAGCTACAGTCCTAGCCTTGTGGCTCATGCACACAGACATACTATGGATATAATAGGGCTTCCATTAAGGCCTCATGCACACGACCGTTGTTCTGGTCCACATCCTAGCCGCAGTTTTTGCGGCTCGGATGCGGACCAATTCACTTCAATGGGGCCGCAAAAGATGCGGACTGCACTCCGTGTGCTGTCCGCATCAGTTGCTCCGTTACGTGGCCCCGCAAAACAAAAAATATAACATGTCCTATTCTTGTCCATTTTGCGGACAAGAATAGGCATTTCTACAATAGGCCGCCTGTTCCGTTGCACAAATTGCGGAAGGCATCCGGCTTCCGTGATTTGCTGACTGCAAAAAAAGAACGGTCCTGTGCATGAGGGTTAAGTTGCATGAATCATCTGCTGTATATCAGTGGGCCTGGGATTTCATATGAAGGTTGTTCATCAGGTCTCAGAATGAAACAAGTGCTCCATGGGACTCCGGACGTACAGAGGTGATCCCCTTAGAACAGGGGTGGCTCTTGAGCCACATGCCGCTCTTTGCTTCTTCAAGTGAGGCTCTAGCTGTGAAGCCAGGAAGCACTCTTAACCCCATGCTCAGATCCATTTTCCTGATCAGGCACTGTTACTACTTTGCAGCTCCAGCTCACTCTCCACTAGGTCCTGATGCACACAGTGTAAGGACGTAGTACGCGGAGAGCGCAATGTCAGGTCATAGTGCGTGTCATCAGGTCACAGTGGAGAGCATGTCAGACCTGCAGAGTAGCAGGTGCTCGACCAAGCAGGAGCCCAGTGCCTGATCAGGAGAGGGAAGAGATTTTTTTTTAATTATAGAACTGAGAATGTGGGTCTGATCTGAGCATTGGGGGTGGGCTGTCCTGATCTGGAAAATGGAGGGTCTGATCTGAGCATGGGGGGGGGGTCCAGATCTGATCAATGGCGGTCTGATCTGAGCAGGAGGTTTCAGATTTGAGAATGGGGGGCAGATCTGAGCATGGCGGTCTTGTTTGAGCATGGGTTGGTCAGATCTGAGAAGGGGAGATTTGAGCATATGGGGGGGGGGGGGTCTGAGCATGTGGGGGAGATCTGAGCACTGAGGGTCTGACACTAGGAGTCTGATTTAAGCATTGGGGGTCTGATTTTGGGGGTTTGATTTGGAAGTCTGATTAGGTTTGGTGATCTTATTGTAGGTCAGATAAGGATTGGAGATCTGATTTAGGAGTCTGATCTGAGGAGTCTGATCTGAAAAATATTATTTTTATTTTTTTCTCTGCTAATGAATAAGAAAAAATATTTTTTTAGCAGACCCCAGATCAGATGAAAAATATATTTTTTTTATCTTATTTTTCTGATGGTAACTGTGTATGTAAGGTTGGCCACCCCTGCCTTAGAAGCACCATTGTAGAATATCTTCATACATACCAAAGCCTGTATGACAATTCTAAAAGACCCATACAGGTTCCACGAACCTCTCTGCTGCGCGTTTGAACTGTTCGCCAAAATTCATTCCTTACAAAATATATATTTTTACCTTTCCATACACAATATAGCACTATTTAACTTTTGTATTTTTCAGTATAAAGGTAGTATTTTAATGGTTTCTAAGGTCTTATGGAGCCGGCTGTGTTCTTGCTCCACCTCTCTGTCGTACAAACCGATGTAATATGCCAGCAGCCCTAAATTCTAGCGATACAACAGCAAGCGGGACTTTTGGATATCACAGTAGTGTTAGTCAGGATATATAGCAGACAAGTGAGCTTATTAATTGGCACTGGAAAAAACACCACATACTGTGCTGGTGCGCTCTCTCTCTCTCAATCTGAGTGGATGATGGGAGGACGCTGGGTCCAAGTGTTTGCATCCCTTGAGCTCTAGAATATAATGAATACTGCAAATCTGTCTCTGTATATAGTTGTGTGATGACTTTGTAAAGTTACCTTTAGCTGCATTTTGAGAACAACCTGTAGGTGTATATAATTTGTAATATACACTTTATACAGTAAGTAAAATAAATTTAAAAAAAAAAAATCCTGGAACTGGTTTCATTTTTTTTTTTTTAAAAGAACGAAAGACAAAAATACTCGCCGACCACCATCAAAAGGTTGAATTGTACAGTATATGTTAAAAGGGGCTTTGCCACAAGTTTTACAGTTTCAATAACAATACGTTTTAGACAATATCCGAAATGGGAACAAAGCTTAAATAAAGAAACTTTAAATTAATCTGAATGTCAAACCAAGCCATTCAGAAAAGCCAGCAATCCTCTGAGAGGTTTCTTGGGACTGCCAGAGGAAAGGATTCTGCAGGGCCACCCTCCATCTATACAGATCATGTGCATGGTTTATTCAGGGGCTATCACTGCACATGCAGGACATACCAATATAAACCAAGATTGCAAATCAAGCCACAAGAAGCAGAGGTAAGTGACTGACTTCCAAGCTAGTTACCAATGGGGGTTATCTCCTGCTGTACATTTGGGGCCTATAATAGCCTCCAATCTTGGCTCTAGAGGAGGTTCCTCTAATGTGCCTTATTACCTCAGTCATATTTCTAGTCCATTCGTAATTCATACCAGCTGGTGGTATGTCGACAGATGACCTTCATGTGATACGGCAGTGACAATTGGAGCTCTGAACAACAAGATCTGAGCCATTATCCCACAAATCATTTCTAGGTTAGAGCTGCAGACAAAACTTCGGGTTGCTTACAGCCGATACTTATTTCCTTCCAGTAACTTACACTACAGCTGTGACAATTTTTAGTTTTTTATCTTAGCAAAACGACAGTTATTCACTGTGGGCTCTCCCTTGTCCAGCCCTCTAAGAAAAATTTACAAGCAGATCAATTCTAGAGATGGGCAAATTGGTTTGAAAGAACTGATTCGTCTCATGCAGAGTTGTGCTGCGCCTGCGCCTGTGATGAAGTGTCTCCAAAGATGAGGATGCTTTCCCCACCCTACTTAACTGAGAGGGCCAGACATCTTGGCAGAGGCACAGGAGAAGCAGGGCAGTGGCACAGGCCCGAGATGCCCGACTTACAATCAAGCAGCGGGGGGGGGGACCTCCGCTTTGGTGCAGAACCCTGATTGACGAGACAAATCGATTCACTCATCTCTAGTCGATGCAATCAGGTGAGCTCACATATTTTTGTAAGTTGCGCTGAAACTGATTAATCCGTCATAACTGCAGCTCCAGCCTTTGGAGTCTAAATTGAAAGTCCAAAAGAAAATATACATTTTTGGTTACAGAACAAATATAGCAAATATTAATTCTCTTACCTTTACATCTCTGTGAATGATATTATTGTCATGACAGTAGCGCAGGGCTTCTAGAATCTGTCGCATGTAGTGACTGTAAAGAGAAAAGAAATACTGTCTGATCTTCCCATATAATGCATACACAATCTAATATATAAAGCTGAGTGTATGTGTTCGTATGTATGTCACATTTACAATCATGAAATTTGGCACACCGGTACGTTCCTGATATATTCCCCAAAAATGCATTAGCCAATAGAAGATTGGTCACATGACCCTTATAAGCTAATAGAAGCTCTCGGGTCCTCCAGCCTCCACATACACCGTTTTACTCCAGGTTTCCATAACAACCCAGCCATTTATCTTCACTGCTGTAGGAGAACTTTAAAGGAAATCTGTCACCAGGATAATCGCTATTGAAGTAAAGTAAGTAGTACCTTATTTCTAGATGTGCCTTTGTTCCAGCAATAGAGGTTTCTATCCTCTGAAAATCCAGTTTATTTGGTATGCAAATGAGCCAGTAAGGTGCCCAGAGGGGCGTCACTCTTGCAGGAAGGAGCCCAGGCATGCCCCCTGCAACAATGTGTCCACCCTCTAAAAACTTAAAACCCGGCCCCCAGGTCCTGCTAATCCACGCCCCTTATCTGATTAGGCCACACCAGCTCCCACTCCTGGGCCGACGGGGATTGAAAAAAATGAAGGTAAAAATCAACTTCTGTCAGCTCCAGGGGTGGGAGGGAGGGTGACTTTCGCCCTGCAGCTTACACTCAGACAGAACAGTGCTGTTGTCTTAGAGTAAGCTGTTCAAAAGGATATGCCCCCGATCCAGTAAAGGCCACTGTTAAGGGGGTGGGCCCCTGTGGAGGTAGCTGTCAAGGGGGTGGTATGCTGTGAAAGTCACTGTTAAAGGGGAAGGCTACAGTAAAAGGTCAAAGTTAAGGGGGTGGGCTGCTGTGTAGGTCACAGTTTTGGGGGCGGGGTGCTGAAGAAGTCACTGTTACAGTGGATAGTGTTCATATCTTTTGACGACACATACAAACATAAAATGAAATGGATTAAATAAACCCAAGCGAAGCCGGGTCCTTCAGCTAGTATAGAATTAAAGGGGTATTTTCACAAAAACTTCCTTGCAGTTACCAAGACCACTGCTTGTGAGAAGCAGTCATGTAATGGACAGAGTGGCATCTGTGTCAATCACATGACCAGGACAGGTTTTAGCCACTAGACGTGAACAGTAAAAGTTCCTGCCGAATAACAGAAAGCAGAGATCCTGAAAACCATGAGGAATTAATACAGAATGCATATTGGAAAAGTTTATATCTTTTTATTACAAAAAGTTTAACTCGTGTGTGCAGACAATGGAACACACCTTTAAATTGTTAAAGTATGGATAAGCTTTGAAATAAAAAGGGCAAGACGTGTACATTTATATGAAGAGTGCACCTTCTTGAACAAGACATCTATTTTTTCACCCACATTAGGAAAGGTGGACACGTGGTAAGTCTTGTATAAAGGGAATCCGTTTTGTTCATGTTGTCCTAACCATGGGCAGAATGATTTAAGCCAGACATGAGCCGGAGAGGATACTTCTCCTCAAGCTTGGCCCTTTTAAGACTAGGAGGTCTCCAAAACACCCAGGGATTTAAGTTATACAATGTTTTTTTTATTTTTATCAGGGCTCCTTTTAAGAGTCCAATATGCACATGCTGCCCTACCATAAGACCACTTTCACACAGTCTGTATACAGTCAGTATTTTGCATCAGTAAAACCAGGTATGGAACCTACAAAAGTATACGTATGGAAAACATGTGCCTCTTCTGTGTTTTGGACCCACTTCTGGGTTTGGCTTACACAGACGGATACAGAATACTGACCAAATACTGAAAGTGGCCTAAAACTGGACTGCCTCCGCTTTTTTTTTTTTTTTTTAAACTGTCTGATATCAGATTGGCCAACATTACTTAAAAGTAAGTTATGGCTCAAACACCAAGACTATATATTTTAATAAATTCTGTGAATTGTCATGAATAGCTTAGGCCTATAATACGCAGCACACAAGAAAAGGTACCGTTACTAAGCAAGATGACAGTGAAATACAATGTCCTCTACCTAGGTAACAGTGATTGCAAGAATACATTTAAATACAATTGGTAAATTTATAAAGCTTACAGTAAGTGATATTTGGGCCAAAACTGCCAATCCATATAAAAAAATTTAAAATTCTAAAAACACCATAGCCTAATTAAATGTTAATAATTAACCAACGATTTGAATTCCACTTTCCTTTGTCTCTTTTGCGGCCCCAAACGATCCTCAAAAATTTGCCTCTGACAAGCATGAAACGCTAAGCGTTAAAAATGATGCATCTGTCTCATTTTTTTACAGTACAGAAAACTGACATTTTAAACAGGGGCATGTAGACTTTTTATATCCACTGTTTAATAGTGTATGTGTATAGGCCCATCAAGAAAGTGCAAAGTAACCTTCATAAACGTCCACTCCAGGTGCTGCTGGAAAAAAACATATTAAACTTCTAATACTTGAGAAGATACATCTAAAGAAGTGTGAAGGCGCTGAACAGAGAATAGATAATGAAAGCAACAACCCAGCAACTATTGGCAATCCCACCCAAACACTTATGTTACACTTGGGAAATGCGGGTCACACAAGCACCCAAAATAAATAACAGCTAGGGGATCTAGAGGGTGTAGAAAAGGAACACAGACGACCAAGCAAACCATCGAGGAGGTCTTCACTGCTGGCCTCATCTTCTACAATAATCCATCTCTTGTAAGTTGTTACTGAAGAGCGGAAGACAACCACCGTACAACGTAGGAAAGGTCCCGATTTGTGCACAGATGGCTAGCTGGCGTATCAATGTGTTCATATTCAAGTAAGCACACTGATGTGGGCGATTAGAAATTCAATATTTTCTAGGGTTAGCAGACGCTTACCACATCTCGCTGTCAATAACTACACATTAACCGAGGAAACCATTGAAAACCTGACTGAAAAAAAAAACAAAATAAAAACAGTAGTTGCACGGAGAACCCAGCAGACCGGGCACCTGGCATGTTTAAGGGCGCCTTCACATACTGGGGATTGTGTTGCAGAATTTTCCGCAGCTTAAAAATCTGCTCCATTCATATGAATGGTGCGGCATGCACATGGATTTCTGCAAGCCCCATTCAAGTGAGTGGTACTGATTTTCAGTCATTGAAAACTCTGCAACAAAAGCTGCAACATGTGAAAGCACCCCTAAAAGTTTAGATACAGCCAGGAGCCAAGTGCATGGCAAGGACCACAGCATGGGAGGCAGAAGGATATATCACAGGAAGCCAAACTCCATGTAGCCTCAGCTCTAATTTTTCAGATCAGCTGTTGTGGACAGTTCTTCAAGTTCAAGACTGGAAACTTACTATTTTAAGAGTTCATTTGCATGCGAAAAATGCATGTGGATTGAGAACTGTATTTAAGAAGGGGGGGGGGGGGGGGGAAAGCACACTTTCATATTGAATAGCTGTGATGTTCTGCAATAGTTCCTGGCAACAGACTGTTTTCTAATATCTTACTTTTTGAGCTTCCTATTCTGTTTCATAAAAAAATAATGCATGTCCCCATCTTTAACACACCCTCAGAATTACAGAAAAAAAATGGAAGTATAAATAAAAGGATTTAAGGGGCTTCTGTCACCAGAATCATTGTAGTGCTGGTCAGTGACATGTGCGCAGGTCTCCAGAAGCTAGCAATCATGGTCCCACCCCCCCATCTGTGGCTTTAGTTCTGAGAAAACTAAACTTTTAATATATGCAAATGAGCCTCTAAGTGCAATGGGGCATTACCGTTACTCCTAGGCAATTCAAATGGATAAAGATGGAGGCAGCACACTCAAAATTGATGAAAAAGAAGTGTTCCTAATCCATATGCGGCAGTCCAATCATACAGTTGCAAGAAAAAGTATGTGAACCCTTTGGAATTATATGGATTTCTGAAAAAATTGGTCATAAAATGTGATCTGATCTTCATCTAAGTCACAACAATAGACAATCACAGTCTGCTTAAACTAATAACACACAAAGAAGGAAATGTTACCATGTTTATATTGAACACACCATGTAAACATTCACAGTGCAGGTGGAAAAAGTATGTGAACCCTTGGATTTAATAACTGGTTGAACCTCCTTTGGCAGCAATAACTTCAACCAAACGTTTCCTGTAGTTGCAGATCAGATGTGCACAACGATCAGGAGCAATTCTTCACCATTCCTCTTTACAGAACTGTTTCAGTTCAGCAATATTCTTGGGATGTCTGGTATGAATCGCTTTCTTGAGGTCATGCCACAGCATCTCAATCGGGTTGAAGTCAGGACTCTGACTGGGCCACTCCAGAAGGTGTATTTTCTTCTGTTTAAGCCATTCTGTTGTTGATTTACTTCTATGCTTTGGGTCATTGTCCTGTTGCAACACCCATCTTCTGTTGAGCTTCAGCTGGTGGACAGATGGCCTTGAGTTCTCCTGCAAAAGGTCTTCGATGATAGCAATCCGTCCAGGCCCTGACGCAGCAAAGCAGCCCCAAACCATGATGCCCCCAAACCACCATACTTTACAGCTGGGATGAGGTTTTGAGGTTGGTGTTCTGTGCCTCTTTTTCTCCACACAGTGTTGTGTGTTTCTTTCAAACAACTCAACTTTGGTTTCATCTGTCCACAGAATATTTTGCCAGTACTGCTGTGGAACATCCAGGTGCTCTTGTGCAAACTGTAAACGTGCAGCAGTTTTTTTTGGACAGCAGTGGCTTCCTCTGTGGTATCCTCCCATGAAATCCATTCTTGTTTAGTGTTTTACGTATCGTAGATTCACTAACAGGGATGTTAGCATATGCTAGAGACTTTTGTAAGTCTTTAGCTGACACTCTAGGATTTTTCTTCACCTCATTGAGCAGTCTGCACTGTGCTCTTGCAGTCATCTTTACAGGACGGCCACTCCTAGGGAGAGTAGAAGCAGTGCTGAGCTTTTTCCATTTATAGACAATTTGTCTTACCGTGGACTAATGAACAGCAAGGCTTTTGGGGAAACTTTTATAACTCTTTCCAGCTTTATGCATGTCAACAATTCTTAATCGTAGGTCTTCTGAGAGCTCTTTTGTGCAAGGCATCATTCACATCAGGCAATGCTTCTTGCGAAAAGCAAACCCAGAACTGGTGTGTGTTTTTTATAGGGCAGGGCAGCTGTAACCAACACCTCCAATCTCATCTCATTGATTGGACTCCAGTTGGCCGACACCTCACTCCAATTAGCACTTGGAGAGGTCATTAGTCTAGGGGTTTACGTACTTTTTCCACCTGCACTGTGAATGTTTACATGGTGTGTTCAATAAAAACATGGTACATTTAACATTTAATTCTTTGTGTGTTATTATAGTTTAAGCAGACTGTGATTGTCTATTGTTGTGACTTAGATGAAGATCAGATCACATTTTATGACCAATTTGTGCAGAAATCCATATCATTCCAAAGGGTTCACATACTTTTTCTTGCAACTGTATGTAACTTTTCAGCTAAACCTAAGCCTCTCATGTATGCTTGAGAAAGGCTTACGTTTAGCCGAAACGTCGCATATAATTGGACTGCCGCATATGGATTAGGAACACTTCTTTTTCATCAATTTGTGGGTGCTGCCTCCATCTTTTTCCATTTGAATTCTGAAGGAGAATTGGACATTGCCCTAAGTAGGGGGCGTGCACCCTCATAAGACTTGAAGTTGGGGTGTTGTATCTTTTTTTTTTTTTTTTTCATTATTTCTAGAGGCTCAGTTTTCTGAGCTGCTGCCCCCCTGCGTTTTATTGACAGTGACAGGCAGCGTGAATGTCATCACGCCTGGCCCTCACTCCTAGTCTTCAGCGCTTGGCGCTGTACAGAGATTAACTACCGGCGACCGCTAGCTTCTGCAGTCCTGTGCACATGTCACAGCTCAGCCCATTTCACTACAAGGACTCTGGTGACAGAAGCCCCGCTTACAATAAGAATTTTCATTTAGTCCCTGATAACCTGTGATGTAAAGGCGCTCAGACATGGGAGTAAAGTTATCCATACCAACTGATTTCGGCTAACTAGATGACCCATGTCTCATCTCACAGATGTCGGGGTGAAAGAAGGCATGTTGAATTTCCACATCAACCCAATCCTTTGTTCTGAAGGAAGACACCCTACCCCGCTTTCATCATTGAGAACACCGGCATGCTCAGATAAAGCAAGCAGGCATGTATGGGGGAGCCGGGAGAATAGATGTCCGTCGCCAAACGAGTCTTGACCCAACAGCTATTGAAGGTGTATGGGCAACTTTAGGATTAAAACATTGCTTTGCCCACATGTACCATATGGGAAGGTATATGAAGGCAAAGATACCTGCCCCCTTTGTTCTACTGCAAGAGTTAAGTGCCACCATGTGAAATGTGCAAAAGGGCATCAAACACTTTTTGCATATGTAAAAGTTACATACCTGGCAACTGCTTCACTGTACACAAAACCAGCATCGGCTCTTTTTACAATTTCAAAGCACAGGTCGGCTCCATCCATGCTGTAAAAAGAAGAAAACTATGTCAGAGGCTGAACAAACCTGCTCTAAATATCTCATTTACTACTCATAAACTATCTGCATGACCTGATTGAGAGTAACTAACGCAGAGCCCCATTACAGCGTCTTCCTATTGTTATTCATTTCACTTTTACAGCAATTCGTCTCAGCTAAATACACAGATATCATTTGAGCTGACGGCACTTTTGCTGGAGCAATCAAATCCACTTATGAAGCATGGAATGAATAATAATAATAATAATAAAAAAAAAAAATACAAAATAAAAACAAGTAAAAATAAAAAAATACAAAAAAATTATATATATATATATATATATATTTTAATGAAACAAAATGGCAAAGCATATCCGCTAGGGGTGCTGAAGTCTGCATACAAATGGAACGGCTCAAAGGTATTCAGCTCAGTGAGAAAATAGTCAGCCATTGAAGTCATCGAAAATGTATTTTTGCATTAGGCTACTTTCACACTGGCATTTTGGTTTCCGTTTGCGAGTTCCGTTCAGGGCTCTAACAAGCGGTCCAAAACGGATCAGTTTTGCCCTAATGCATTCTGAATGGATAAGGATCTACTCAAAATGCATCAGTTTGGCTCCGTTCCGCCTCCATTCCGCTTTAGAGGAGGACAACAAAACACTTCTTGCAGACGAAACTGAGCCAAACAGATCAGTCCCCCATTGACTTTCAATGGTGTTCAAGACGGAACTGTTTTGGCCATGTTAAAGATAATACAAACTGACCCATTCTGAACGGATGCAGACTGTTGTATTATGTGAACAGATCCGTCTGTGCAGATCCTCGACTATTGGAAGTTCATACAATATGCCATAGGCTGCAATTATTCTCCCTAATGTGGAGTTTTTGCACAGATCCAACAGATTTGCAGTTACAGTAAGAATCAATAGTTGATGAGGTCATGCCACCTATCATGACAAGTCTGCTTTAGTCAATTATATTATTCCACATGAATGGACAATTCTGGAGGACTTATTCTTATGTCTCTATATTGTGCAGTTCCTCTTTTATTCCTAAGAGTTTATAAATAAATTGCCAAGTAGGTGTTACCCCCTTGGGGGTCTCTGCATATTCCGCTCTCTGCAACTGCGCGCCCTTTCCACTTTGATTGCCAGGAGCAGTCAGTGAAAACGTTAGCCCTGTCAAAGTGCAGCAATTGAAGAGAGCGGAGCCTCTAGGTGTAATGACAACGCCCCCGTTGCACCTAGAGGCTCATTTACATTTATAAAAATGCCTCTCAATAATGGGAGCACATATGAACATGGGACCAACACAGACGCCTTCAGCTGCCAAGCGCACAGTTTCATAGGTAAAAAGTTGTGAAAAAGGTTTTTTTGTGCATTCAAAAGTTCTGAATATTGGCACGACTGAATGACAATTTCTGCAGTTAATACTTTCTCCTAGGAAGAGGATATGCAAATTAGCTCCGCTTCTAATGCCACCAGATGTACTTTCTCCAATTCACTTGAGTCCTTGCTCAATATGAAATATGGAGTGCCGAGAGCTAATACATTACATACTTCATATGGTTAAGTGTTTTTTGATACTGTACTCCAATCACCAGATTTCAAAAATGTGAAAAGGCAAATTAGGTAAAAACCTTAACGGGCTGTCCACGTTGCTGGATTGAAGTATTAAGTCTGCCACCTTTTGGCCAAAGGTGAAACTGCTGCTTATACGATTAACAATTACAACACTGGGCACAAACTTGTAAGGGAAACAGTTTTTCCAACCACAATCTTGCAATTCACCTGCCATTAGGATACTACGCCCCAATGGTGTAGCTCTGCACTAATCTCATGTCTCAGCCTGGGCAAATGAGAAGCTACAGGTGCTGTGTGCATTAGGAACATGGGTTATCCCATAACTAATGTAAAAAAATAAATAAAAAAAATCATAGTACATGACAATCTCTAACAAAGCTAGAACCAGCCATGTCCCTTACATGGATCCAGAGATCTCCCCATTCATTGCTCTGCTAGATGTATATCAAGCTTGCTCAAGGGGAGTGTCTTTTCTGCTGCAGCTCAGGAGGTGTGTCTCAGTTCTCCCCATCACAGCTCAGGAGGCGTGTCTCAGTTCTCCCCATCACAGCTCAGGAGGCGTGTCTCAGTTCTCCCCATCACAGCTCAGGAGGCGTGTCTCAGTTCTCCCCATCACAGCTCAGGAGGCGTGTCTCAGTTCTCCCCATCACAGCTCAGGAGGCGTGTCTCAGTTCTCCCCATCACAGCTCAGGAGGCGTGTCTCAGTTCTCCCCATCACAGCTCAGGAGGCGTGTCTCAGTTCTCCCTATCACAGCTCAGGAGGCATGTCTCAGTTCTCCCCATCACAGCTCAGGAGGCGTGTCTCAGTTCTCCCCATCGCAGCTCAGGAGGCGTGTCTCAGTTCTCCCCATCGCAGCTCAGGAGGCGTGTCTCAGTTCTCCCCATCGCAGCTCAGGAGGCGTGTCTCAGTTCTCCCCATCGCAGCTCAGGAGGCGTGTCTCAGTTCTCCCCATCGCAGCTCAGGAGGCGTGTCTCAGTTCTCCCCATCGCAGCTCAGGAGGCGTGTCTCAGTTCTCCCCATCACAGCTCAGGAGGCGTGTCTCAGTTCTCCCCATCACAGCTCAGGAGGCGTGTCTCAGTTCTCCCCATCACAGCTCAGGAGGCGTGTCTCAGTTCTCCCCATCACAGCTCAGGAGGCGTGTCTCAGTTCTCCCCATCACAGCTCAGGAGGCGTGTCTCAGTTCTCCCCATCACAGCTCAGGAGGCGTGTCTCAGTTCTCCCCATCACAGCTCAGGAGGCATGTCTCAGTTCTCCCCATCACAGCTCAGAAGGCAGTTGAAGGATGAAACTGAGCATGTGCGGCCTTCTCAGCGAGCAGGTCAAATAAATCAGAAAAAAAAAAAAAAGCAGGTGGCGCTATACAGATACATTTTATTGAAAAACTCAGTGGCTATGCTAAATCTTTAATTCCACGCCATTATAAAAGTATTCAGATCCAGGTGCTGGTTTGAAAACTGAAGAATATTTTTCATGGGACAACCCATTTAATAGCAAGTTGCACTGCAAGGAGCGATAATGCTCTTGCTACAAAACGGCAGTCATGGCTGAAGAAATGTAGACTGTTTCTACATTATCAAATGACAGCTACAAACCCATAAAGGTACCTGCACATGGTGTGTTTTATGCGCCAATTTGCAGCGCTGATTTTTGTTAGACCAACAGCAGCATAATAAAATACTGGCTAAATAGATAAGATACGAAAAATCTCATGAACACGGTGTAAAATTTTTCCATGTGTAATTTGGCCTGTGGTGCAGATTTTGAAATCGGTAGCGTGCCAATTCTTTGTGAGGTTTTCATTGCAGGTTTCATTCTTTACAGAGCAATGGGTGAAATCAGGAACCAAATCTGCACCAAAATCTGTATGCAACAGGTGGATTTTGCAGCAGATACACAGTAAAATCTCCAGGAAAAGCATTACAATGTGCATGTAAGCCATAGTGTTACAGCTACATGTGTACATGCTGTGGATACTTCAGCGCGGAATTGCATGCAGAAAATCCACAGCATTTACAATACAAAGTGGATGACATTTCACAAATCTCATCCAAACACTGTGGGGAAAAGCAACAGCAAAAAACTGACTTGGTCAGTGGGTTTTCAGACCACAGCATGTCAATTTATGCTGTAGCTTTTACCTGCAGCTTTCAACCTTTGAAATTCAAATGTTTGAGAGCAGAAAATCCACTGATTCTAGCAGCTTTGCAGAAGCAGATCTCAGGCTGATTTCTAGCAATGGGCTTGCCGCGTGTTGCATCAGTGCTGAAGATTTGCATGTGAATCTGCAGCATTTACAATAGCATCAAAGTGGATAAGATTTTCCCAAATTTCACCCACACACTGGACATTCACCGCAAGAAAATCCACATGCAACTTGACATGTAGAGCAGGCTTCAAAAAATGCAATGTCAGTTTATGTTGCAGATTTCTGCCGCAGATTTCAGTCCTCAATGCAAAGGGTGAAATCTGCAGTAAACTTGCTGAAAAAGAGGTTCCATTTTCTGCATCAGTCTCTGCTAATGGAGGAGCCCAGCAAGAAAAGCGAAAAGAGCATAACCTCTGCCTATATACACAGCAACCTCAAAAGTAAAAGCCTCGACATATCATTAATTCACCGCTGCATATGTTGAAGACGAGAAAGAAGAAGAAAAAAAAAAAAAAAGTTTGACAAACTTACAATTCGAAGACCATATAGAGCATTCCATCGGAGCTGTACGTCTCCAAGAGCTCCACAATGTGTGGATGTTTCAGCATGTGACATATGCTGGCTTCTCTCTTCAAATCTGCAAAAGAAAGACAACGTCACAATCGGATAGACCTTGGACCGCATGTATTCTGCCTTTTAGACCTCATTTAGCTGCATAAAAAAAAAAAATGCTCACTTTGGGTACTTCTTCAGACTCCCAGCAACACCTTTCAACATTCAGAACTTGACTACCATTCTGTGTTGAACTGTACATTATGCAAATATGATACTATAATAAGTATTTCTACATTTGTAATTTTATTCCTTTGCACACGAAAATTGGGATTTTTTTATGGCATCGGCAGAATTCCATTTCCACGAACTCAAATGAAATGTAATTGAATGTGGATTCCTTAATACCTTAACATCTTCTCCACATGATAAGGACATCGGAGATCACAGCAGGAAAGACGACAATAATGTAAATGGAAGAAAGGCCCCCCAGATCTATTAGCACATCAGACTCATTTTACTTGGGGAGTAGTGCAAAACGTCTCCAAATATTCACAGCAATGTTGCTTAAGTAACATAGTAACAGTTTATAAGGCCGAAAAAAAAGACATCAGTTCATTCAGTCCGGCCTGTTAACCTGCAAGTTGACCCAGAGGAAGGGTTTAAAAAAAAAAAAAAAAAAAAGGTAGAGGTGTGTGAGGTAGAAGACAATTTTCCCCACTTTAGGGGAATAAAAAATTCCTTCCCGACTCCAATCAGAATAACTCCCTGGATCAACGATCTCTCTCTGGTAGCTATAGCCTGTAATATTATTACACTCCAGAAATACATCCAGGCCCCTCTTGAATTCCTTTATTGTACTCCCCATCACCACCTCCTCAGGCAGAGAGTTCCATAGTCTCACTGCTCTTACTGTAAAGAATCCTCTTCTATGTTTGTGTACAAACCTTTCCTCTAGGCTGTCCCCTCGTCGCAGTTACAGTCCTGGGGATAAATAGATGATGGGATAGATCTCTGTACTGACCCCTGTCAGCAGCTGCCCAACACTGGCTTCTACAGCTTAGTTTGCTGTTCACTAAAATTCCTAGGTCCTTTTCTATGCCAGTGTTAGGCTACATGCACACGACTGTTGTGCGTTTTGCTGTCCACAAAACACGGATGGCGTACGCGCGCGTTCCGCAATTTGTGGAACGGCACAGACACCCTTTAATATAACTGCTTATTCTTGTCTGCAAAGCGCGGAAAAGAATAGGACAGGTTATATTTTTTTGGCGGGGCCATGGAACGGAGCAACGGATGCGGACCGCACACAGAGTGCTGTCCGCATCTTTTGCAGCCCCATTGACGTGAATGGGGCCGCATCCAAGCTGCCAAAACTGCGGCTCGGATGCGGACCAAAACAACGGCCGTGCGCATGAGGCCTTACCCATCGTTTTACCATTTAGTATGTATGAGTGACAGATTTTTTTATTTTATTTAAATCAGATTTTGCTTTATTTAAGGCTACTTTCACACTAGCGATCGGGGCTCCGCTTGTGAGTTCCGTTTGAAGGCTCTCAAGCGGCCCCGAACGCATCCGTCCAGCCCTAATGCATTCTGAGTGGATGCGGATCCGCTCAGAATGCATCAGTCTGGCACCGTTTGGCCTCTGCTCCGCTCAGCAGGCGGACACCTGAACGCTGCTTGCAGCGTTCGGGTGTCCGCCTGGCCGCGTGGAGGCAAACGGATCCGTCCAGACTTACAATGTAAGTCAATGGGGACGGATCCGTTTGAATTTGACACTATATGGCTCAATTTTCAAACGGCTCCGTCCCCCATTGACTTTCAATGTAAAGTCTGGACGGATCCGTCTGAAGCTACTTTCACACTCAGAATTTTTTCTACAATATAATGCAGACGGATCCCATCGTCTGCATTATATGAGCAAATCCGTCTGGGCGGATCCGCTCTGAACGCAAGTGTGAAAGTAGCCTAAATCAGATTTATTTTTTTATTTAAATCAGATTTTTTAAATTTAAATCAGATTTTTTATATAAAATGCTTTTTGAGGAAAATATATTACCATCCAAAGGTTATTTCATTATGAAATAAAGATTACTTTTTTAATTATGTAGAATAAGGCTGTATATGTTTAATTTTTTGTCAAATTCCATTAATCCATTCACAATGTCATGATCTTCCAGAGGTTTTTGTAAGATTACTGGGTAGTTTCTCTGATGATATCACAGATGCTTGGTTTAATTTTGGAGTTCTCAAAACTGAATTTATAATATGAAAAGAGTTGAGAAAGATCTTAATCCTAACTTCTACAAACCTATAAATACAGAATCAACCCCTTCAGTGCTAAGTTTAAAGTTCCGTGAATAGAATATAAACAATATTTTTCTGATTGCTTGGAGTGGAATAGATCTGCACAAGAAGAAAGTGAAACTAAGTGTAAGGAGGAAAAGGCAAGCAGACAAGGAGTACTACAAAATGAAAGTGAAACTTTCTGAGCACAGTACTGCACAGCCACAGACAGACAAGTCTTTGGATCTTTTTGTGTGTATGACCTGAGGTTTATTACATTCTTTCCTTGGAGGAAAAAAACTATAATGGCAGCAGGCCGTAAAAGAGACCCAGTTTGGCAATATTTTAATGAAGTTCCTTTACCTATCGGTAAAGCAGGCATGCATGCAAAATGCAAACACTGCAACAAATATGGACGTTTAAGCAAATAACATGCTGTAATGTTATTGTTTCAGTTGAATAAATCCTATTTAAATTATTATTAAAGGGGTTGTCCAGGTTCAGAGCTGAACCTGGACATCCCTCCATTTTCACCCCGGCAGCCCCCCTGACATGAGCATCGGAGCAGTTCATGCTCCGATGCTCTCCTTTGCCCTGCGCTAAATCGCGCAGGGCAAAGGCATTTTTCTGAGTTCCGGTGACATGCCGGGCTCTCTATGGGGCTGACAGGCAGCCCGGTGACGTCACCGGCACTGATGGGCGGGATTTGGCTCTGCCCTAGCCAGTAAAACGGCTAGGGCAGAGCTAAAGCCCGCCCCTCAGAGCCGGTGACGTCACCGAACACACTGCTGGGCGGAAGTTACCGCCCGGCAGTGTGTTATTGAAAACACAAGAGCCTGTGCCCTGCGCGATCTAGCGCAGGGCACGGGAGCGCATCGGAGCATGAGATGCTCCGATGCCAGGCTCAGGAGGGCTGCCGGGGTGAAAATAAGGGTATGTCCGGGTTCAGCTCTGAACCCGGACAACCCCTTTAAGGTAATGATTTTTCTCCTTCCTAAGTACAACAGAAAAATTGTCCAAATATGAATCTTTATGTAAAAAAACTGATTTAAATCAAGCCTTACTGACTAGTGATTTAAATCAAATCCACCCTGACGAGTGACTTTCATTATTCCTTCCCATGTGCATAACCTTACATTAGTCAGTGTTAAACCTCATCTGCCACTTATCTGCCCAAGCCTCCAATCTATCCAGATCCCTCTGTAACAGTATACTGTTCTCTTCTGTTTTAATTACACTGACCAAAAATATAAATGCAACACTTTCGGTTTTGCTCCCATTTTGCATGAGCTGAACTCAAAGATCTGAAACATTTTCTACATACACAAAAGACCCATTACTCGCAAATATTGTTCACAAATCTGTCTAAATCTGTGTTAGTGAGCACTTCTCCTTTGCCAAGATAATCCATCCCACCTCCCAGGTGTGGCTTATCAAGGTACTGATTAGACAGCATGAATATTGCACAGGTGTGCCTTAGACTGCCCACAATAATAGGACACTCTGAAATGTGCACAGTTTTGCCAGTCAGTATCTGGTGCTTAAACATGCTTAATGGGGGACATGTCCAGCGAGTATGCAGGCCATGCAAGAACTGGGATGTTTTCAGCTTCCAGGAATTGTGTACAGATATGGGGCCATGCATTATGCTCCAACATGAGGTGATTGTCGTGGATGAATGGCACAACAATGGGCCTCAGGATCTCTTCAAAATGCCATCAATAAAATGCACCTGTGTTTGTTGTCCATAACATACGCCTGCCCATACCATAAACGCCACCACGGGCCACTCGATCCACAACATTGACGTCAGCAAACCGCTCACCCACACGACGCGACACACGCCGGCTGCCATCTGCTTTAAACAGTGAAAACCGGGACTCATCCGTAAAAAGAATGCCTTTCCAACATGCCAGATGCCAATGTGAGCATTTGCCCTCTCAAGTCTGTTACGGCGACGAACTGCAGTCAGGCCCAGACACCGATGAGGACGACAAGCATGCAGATGAGCTTCCCAGAGACGGTTTCTGACAGTTTGTGCAGAAATTCTTTGGTTATGCAAACTGATTGTTGCTGCAGCTTTCCAGGTGTCTGGTCTCAGACAATCATGGAAGTGAAGATGCTGGATGTGGAGGTCCTGGGCTGGTGTGGTTACACATGGTCTGCGGTTGCGAGGCCGTTTGGATGTACTGCCAAATTCTCTGAAACGCCTTTGGAGACGGTTTATGGTAGAGAAATGAGTATTACACTCACCGGTAATCCGGTTTCCTGGAAGTCTCCATGACACCACATGCTGAGATTGACTCCCTCCTGATTGGACAGGAAAAACACAGAGGTTAAAACCCCCACCCCCTCCTCACATCACCAGTGTATTTTAACGAAGAACCCCAGGATGAAAGGATAATAGCTAATAGCAGAACAAAGGGTGGGATGTATGTGGTGTCATGGAGACTTCCAGGAAACCGGATTACCGGTGAGTGTAATACTCATTTCCCCAGTCGTCTCCATGACACCACATGCTGAGATAATATCAAAGATATCATTAGGGGGGGGGGGACTGCCGACAGGACCTTACGTCCGAATCTTAGGTCATCATTAGCGGCTAAGTCTAGCCTGTAGTGCTTAGTGAAAGTATGAGCTCTCTTCCAGGTTGCTGCCCTGCAAATCTGTTGTAAGGAGGCTGAAGCTTTTTCCGCCCAGGAGGCGGCCATGCCTCTCGTAGAATGTGCCTTTAGTGAAGCGGGGACATCTTTTCCCTGAGCTTTGTATGCTTCCGAGATGGCCATCTTAATCCATCTAGAGATGGAACTTTTCGCCGCTTTCCTCCCCTTGTTGGGACCTGAAAATTGGACAAACAGATTTTTGTCTATTCTCCAAAGACTGGTAGCTTCCAGGTACTTTAATACCGCTCTCCGGACGTCTAATGTGTGGTAAGTAGATTCCTGATCGTTTTTCGGATCGTTACAGAATGAAGGGAGAACAATGTCCTGAGACCTATGAAAGGTCGAGACTACCTTGGGGAGGAAAGTTGGATCTAATTTGAAAATTAATCTGTCCTCAAATATTGTAAGGAATGGTTCTTGGATGGACAAGGCCTGCAGCTCACAGACCCTTCTGGCTGAGGTTATTGCCACCAAAAATATAGTTTTAATTGTAAGCCATCTGATGTGAATAGAGTCCAGAGGTTCAAATGGATTGGAGGTTAGACCCCCTAGTACCGTATTAAGGTTCCATGGTGGCACCATGTTTTTAATCGTAGGTCTGATCCTATCTGCTGCTTTAAGGAATCTGGATATCCAGGGATGTTCTGTTAGCTTGGTATTATATAGTGCCCCTAAGGCCGATACCTGGACCCTAAGGGTATTAGGGGATAGCCCTAAATCTAGCCCTTCTTGAAGAAAATCCAGGATTAGTGAGATGTTGGCTCTGAACTGGTTGAAGGAGGTTCCAGACCAATCCGCGAATTTCTTCCATATTTTTTGGTACTTATCGTTGGTAGTCTGCTTCCTGCTAAGGAGTAAGGTGTTCACTACTTTTTTTGATAAACCGAAGTTTAATAAGTTGGATTCTTCAGAATCCAGGCTGATAATTTTAGTATTTCCAGGTCTGGGTGAGTGATGGGCCCCTGACTTAGAAGGTCCGGCCTCCGAGGTAGAAGGAAAGGAGCTTCCACGCTGAGGGCTTTCAAGAGGGAGAACCAACTTCTTTTGGGCCAGAAGGGGGTTATCAGTATTAGTGTACAACTCTCCTTCAGGAACTTCTGTAATACTTTGGGAATAAGCGGAAATGGGGGGAATGCGTAGACTAGGTTTGTTGTCCAGCTCTGATTGAAGGCGTCTACTGCCCCCGGATGATCCCTGGGGTTGAGGGAGAAGAACCGGTTTAGCTGATGATTTCTCCTGGATGCAAACAGGTCTATCGTCGGCCTGCCCCATTTCTTTGTGATTAAGTGAAAGACTTCTGGGGCTAACATCCATTCCCCAGGGTCTAGTCTGTGCTGGCTTAGGTAATCGGCCTGAATGTTTAATACTCCCTTTAGATGAACCGCTGAAAGAGATTGAATGTTGCTTTCTGCCCAGGAAAAGATTTTGTTCGCCAGGTTCTGTAACAGGTGATGCCTTGTGCCTCCCTGGTGTTGGATGAAGGCCACGGCTGTAGCGTTGTCCGAGTAGACTAGGACGTGACGTCCTTTTGCCAGCTGACTCGTATGTTTCAGTGCTTCCCACACTGCCTTCAGCTCCTTGAAATTTGAGGATTGCTGACTTACGTAACTCCCCCATGTTCCCTGGTAGGAGTTCCCCTGGACGATCGCTCCCCAACCGTGGAGACTGGCATCTGTTGTGATGACTAGAGGGAGATCTTGTGCCCAGAAAATCCCGTTTTCTAGGTTGGATCTGCTGAGCCACCAAGTTAGCGATTTTTTGGTCTTTGTATCTAAGAATATTCTCCTCTCTAGGGTTAATTGTGATCTGTTCCATTTGTCTAAGATGAATTTCTGGAGTGGTCTTAGATGGAACTGTGCCCAGGCTACTGCCGGAATGCAAGCAGACAGACTCCCTAATACCTTCATGGCCTGTCTTATCGAACAGAATTTCTCCTTCTTGAACTTCCTCAAGGCTGACTGAAGCTTTATCATCTTTTGAGGTGGCAGAAAAGATCTTTGGGAGACTGTGTCTAAGGTTATGCCCAGAAAATCTTTCCGTTTGGATGGGATTAAATCCGATTTTTCCCAATTGATGATCCAACCTAGGTTTTGTAGATGCCCCAGGACTAACCCGAGATGGTTTTTCATGGTCTCTATGTTGTCTGCCACTACCAGTAGGTCGTCCAGATAGGGGATCACACAAACTGCCTTTTCTCTCAAGGTTGTCAAGGCTTCCGCCATTATTTTGGTAAAAACCCTCGGGGCAGAAGAGATCCCGAAGGGGAGACACCTGAACTGGAAATGTTGAATGTTTCCCTCCAATTTTACTGCGAACCTTAGAAACTCCCTTGATGACCTGTGAATTGGAACATGATAATAAGCGTCACTTAAATCTATTGTGGCCATCACCGCGTCCTTCTTCAAGAGCTTCACTGCCGACTTCAGGGTCTCCATTTTGAATCTTTGATATCTTACATATTTGTTTAGATGTTTCAGATTTATAATTACCCTGGATTTCCCGTTTGGTTTTTTTATAATGAAGAGGCGGGAATAAAATCCCAGCCCTGTCTGATTTTTTGGAACTGGCTCTATGGCGTCCAAGGTTAATAGGTTTTTTATATCTTTTTTTAAGGTCACAGTTTGAGATGGGGGAAGGGTAGTGACTACGTATTTCTGTGGGGGGAGAGAAAGAAGATCTATCTGATAACCCTCCTGTATAATACTTAAGATCCACCTGCTGTTTGTTACGTGCTCCCAAGATTTTTGAAAGGAGCTGAGTCTTCCCCCCACAGGTATAGCGTCATTGTTTGCTATTGGATGAGGAGGCCTCTGCCCGGTTTGGGTTGAAGAGGAAACTTCTCCCTCTGCCTCCCTTCGCATAACTCCACCTCCCAGTCTTCCCTTTATCTTTTTTATTTTCGGGTTGAAAAAAATCGGTCACGAAAGGGCTGTCTCTTTTGTTTGTATCTTTCCTCAGGAAACCCCCTTTTTTTATTCGTTGCGTTGTCTAGGATTTTGTCCAAATCTTCACCGAAGACGTACTGACCGTGGAAGGGGAGTGCGATCAATTTATTTTTAGATGTGATGTCTCCTGACCACGCTTTGAGCCATAATGCCCTTCTCGCAGTATTTGAGAGAACCGCTGTACGGGCAGATAGTTTCACCGATTCGGCTGCTGCGTCTGCTAGGAACGAGGTTGCCATCTTTAGTAGAGGCAAGCTCTCTGGAATTTGATCTCGTGGCGTTTTGTTAACCAGATGTATCTCTAGCTGGTCTAGCCAGAGGTTCAGTGTTCTGGCCACACATGTAGAGGCGACGCCTGGTTTGAGAAGGGCCGCCGTAGTCTCCCAGGTCTTTCGCAAGAGACTCTCCGTTTTCCTGTCTAGAGGATCTTTCAACTATGCTGAGTCCTCAAACGGCAGGGCCGTATGTTTTGCTACCTTGGCCACAGGCGCGTCCACTTTTGGAATAGTTTCCCAATCTGTACAATCCTCTTGGCTAAAGGGGTAGCGTCTCTTAATTCCCCTTGGGATAAAGGATCCTTTATCCGGTTTTTCCCATTCTGATCGAATTAGTTTTTGTACACTATCAGGGACCGGAAAAACCGCCTTCTTTCTTTCCCCTAGACCCCCAAATATTTCTTGTTGGGTAGACTTAGGGGCTTTAGGCATCTCCATCTGAATGGTGGCCCTGATGGCTCTGATAAGTTCCTCAATATCTTCAGGATTGAACAAGAAGCGCTTATATTCGCTCTCTTCGTCTGAAGATCCTGGGTGCTTTTGCACCGATTCGGAGTCCGAGACCGCCAGTCCCTCAGAGTCGGAATCCAGGATGAGTGATTTAACACTATGGGAATCCTGAGTGGGAGCAACTTTGGGGGGAGTGGGTTCTCTGGCAGCTAAGGCTAGCTGGACCTCCTCTTTTACCACTTTTCTAATGTCTTCAATTAAACCAGAAGACTCAGCCTTGATGACACTAGCTGTACATTCTTTACACAGGGCTTTGGATCCTGTGTTAGGTAATCTCTTGCCGCAAATACCACATTTTTTTGTTTTTTTGGCTGCCGAAGTGGAATCCTTTTCTCCCTGAAAATGTTAAGGGAGGAAAGGATGAGCAAACTGAACCCACCATACAAATCATATGCCTGAGAGCATGTTACTCACTGTCCCAGGGTTTGATGCAGGCTCTGTTCCAGAGCCCGGCGCGAGGGGGGTGCTCATCTTGACTCCCGACCGCAAAAAAATGCTCCTAGTATGAGCCACGCTTAAGCAGGGCGCCATTACCCAGGTCCTGTGCGTTTTTATGGTGTTCCCTCGCTTCAGGACCTGTGGCGCATGTGGATGACGTCAGCGCGTTCTTGCTCCGCCCCCTAGCGTCTGACGTCACCCGCCTGCCAGCCGGAAGGGACGCATCTCAGCGCCGATCCGCCGCGTCTTCCTTCCCTCTGCATGAAGCCCTCCTGGACCGCCGCAGAGGGAATCTTCGCAGGGGCACTACTTGTGTGCCCGAGCCCAGGCCTGACCGAACAGAGGAGGGAGAGCTGCACTGCAGATCCGACCTCGGCCTGTGGATGAAACGATACTCCAGGTGAGCCCAACGAGCTCCGTGCACCTCTCCTGCTTCCTTATCCTGATGGGATAGGAAAAACACTGGTGATGTGAGGAGGGGGTGGGGGTTTTAACCTCTCTGTGTTTTTCCTGTCCAATCAGGAGGGAGTCAATCTCAGCATGTGGTGTCATGGAGACGACTGGGGAAAGGAACATTCTTTGCACGGGAAACAGTTCTGGTAGACATTCCTGCAGTCATCATGCCAATTGCACGATCCCTCAAACATTGCGACATCTGTGGCATTGTGCTGTGTGATCAAACTGCACATTTCAGAGTGGTCTTTTATTGTGGGAAGTCTAAGACACACCTGTGCAATATTCATGCTGTCTAATCAGCACCTTGATATGCCCCATCTGTGAGGTGGGATGGATTATCTCGGCAAAAGAAGTGCTCACTAACACAGTTTAGACAGATTTGAGAACAATATTTGAGAGTAATGGGTCTTTTGTGTATGTAGAAAATGTTCCAGATCTTTGAGTTCAGCTCATGCAAAATGAGAGCAAAACCGAAAGTGTTGTGTTTCTAGTTTTGGTCAGTGTACTTTACACAGTTTAGTGTCATCTGCAAAAATGTATATTTTACTGTGAAAGCCTTCTACAAGATCATTAATAAATCTATTGAAAAGGATAGGGCCCAGTACTGACCCCTGAGGTACTCCACTAGTGACAGTGACCCAATCTGAGTGTGTACCATTAATAACTACCCTCTGTGTTCTATTACTGAGCCAGTTACTTACCCACACACAGACATTTTCTCCCAGTCCAAGCATTTTGATTTTATATACTAACATTTTAGGTGGTACAGTGTCAAATGCTTTGGAGAAGTCCAGATATACGACATCCACTGATTCGCCGCTGTCAAGTCTAGAACTTAACTCCTCATAGAAACTGATTAAATTAGTTTGTCATGACCGAGCCCTAATTAAACCAAGCTGATATGGCGTTATTTGCTTATTTTTATTGAGGTACTCCAAGATAGCATCTCTTAGAAAACCTTCAAACAGTTTACCCACGACAGATGTAAAACATCAGCCTATAGTTTTTGGGCTCTGTTTTTGGACCCTTTTTGAATATTGGCACCAGATTTGATATGCGCCAATCCTGTGGAACACTCCCTATCAGTATAGAGTCCTTAAATATCAGAAATAAAGGTCTGGATATGACATTACTTAATTCTCTTAGGTTACGGGGGTGTATGCCATCTGGTCCTGACGATTTGTCTATTTTAATCTTTTTAAGACACCGCTGTACGTCTTCCTGGGTTAGACAGGGCACTTTTAATGGGGATTTTACTTTTACATTCTGCATTTCAACTGACGGTTTATTTTCCTCAGGAAACGCCGAGCCATCACGCCTCTGCAAGCCCCACGGCGCACAGCGTGCCGCATAAAACGGGAGCCGCAGGTAACAGGGCAGCCTAGGGGGAAAAGGACGAACCACAGGCTTCCCCTTAAAGACAGGAAACCATACTGAGGGCAGAGAGGACTCTGCCTTTTTGTGCCACAGGTTTCCTGTCTTTGGGGGCGGATGCATCCTCTCTAGCGGTGCTGTCGTGGGTGAGGGGTAAAAGGTATATTTTTTTCGCTAAGGTACCTTTTATAACAGGATACCTATGTTGTTTCCACTAGCTTTCAAAGGGTTGTCCTACCATTACATGTGATTTACATGCCAATAAGTGGGAATCTGTCAGCAGTTTTGAGCATGCAAAACTGCTTACAGTGTTAGGTATAGGTCAGGGAGAACAGGACAAATCTACCTTTTGTGGAGCTTTCATTATCAAGAGTAGTGTATATATGCACTTTCATTTTTGCCAGATTTCTGCTCCTACAAGTGCCCAGGATATGGAGCTTCACCATGAAGTGCTCTGAACATTCGGATGCTTCACAGATCCTCTCCTCGGAGTGACAGCTGTAGTATCTAACCAGAAGACCAATACAGCTGTCACTCATCAGAGGGTGGAACCGTGAAGCCCAATGAAAAGCTCTGTCTTTAAATGCCATGTACACCTTTGGAGGCAATTTTTTTTACGATTGCATGTTACTCATTTTTGGCTAAAAATCCTTTTTTCAATTGGCCTTTAGGCAAATATTTAGCTGTTCTGCCACAAAGTATTAACAGTATTTCTAGCTGTGTGACTGGTACTTTCACTTTGTGCCGGTCATCTAATAAACTTGATCTCTAAATTACAAAGGGTACTTTCACACTAGCGTTATTCTTTTCCCAGCATTTAGTTCCATCCTAGGGGCTCAATACCGGAAAAGAACGGATCAGTTTTATCCTAATGCATTCTGAATGGAGAGCAATCCATTCAGGATGCATCAGGATGTCTTCAGTTCAGTCTTTTTGACTTTTCAGGACGGAGATAATACCGCAGCATGTTGCGGTTTTATCTCTGTCCAAATTTCTAGAACACTTGCCGGAATGCCCATTTCTTCCTATTGACATGCATTAATGCCGGATCCGGCCCCGAGTGTTCCGGCAAAACGAATCCAGCACTGAGGTCTGCGCATGCTCAGACCGCAACCGCATAAAAAATAAAATAAAAATATCTGAAAAATAAATAAATTCCGGATCCATTTTTCCGGATGACACTGGAGAGACGGATCCGGTATGTCAATGCATTTGTCATACGGATCAGGATTAGTCTGACAAATGGCACCAGATTTGTTATGCGCCAATCCTGTGGCAAACTCCCTGTCAGTATAGAGTCCTTAAATATCAGAAATAAGGGTCTGGATATGACATTACTTAATTCTCTTAGGTTACGGGGGTGTATGCCATCTGGTCCTGGCGATTTGTCTATTTTAATCTTTTTAAGACGCCACTATACGTCTTCCTGGGTCAGACAGGGCACTTTTAATGCCCTTTGGCAATTAATCTCTCCGTCTCTAGTTTGGCTGCTTTCATTAGTTTTTTTTTTTTTTTACATATTCTATTTTTTTTCCTAAGTTTTTTCAGTGCCTCCTCGCTACCCTCCCATTTCAGTGATTTAAGTGCTTTCTTTTTGTCATTTATTGCTTTCCTTAGAGTTTTTTTATCCACATTTTTTCTTGTTACTTAACCTTTTATTTCCATAAGGCAGGGGTGGCCAACCTTAGAGACACAAAGATGTGCAATGGACTGGACAGTCAATGGAACACATACTAAATGGGGATTACGCAAGAAAAGAGAAAAATACAATATAGTGCAGTGATAAGAATCTAACTTACTGTAGTACCCTCCTAAATTCCCTGAATCTGAAGTCACGTAATCTAAAGTCAAACACTTAATAGAAACACTCACTTGAAATCAAACATGTGAATGCTTACAAACGCGTGTTGTTTGTCTGCTTGTATAGGTGCAGCTCTAAAACCAGACTGCTTTTTTTTCCTCTGGATTCACTGCTTCTCGCCCTTATAAATCTCATTCTTATTACAGTGACAGTGATGGCTCTGCACATATAGGAGATAGATCAGAGGATCCTGCTGAGGAGAAAGTGCTCCACAGTCACTCTGTTCCAAACAAAGTGGCAGCCTGTAGCAGTCACACATCGCTCAGGCACATAAAGCTGGATTTAAGTAGGTTTTTGCATTGTTATTCTCTATACAAGCACCGACTACAGGATGTCTGTTACCTAATGTTCTTGCGCATTGTTTGCATTTTGCCTGCAGGTACTTATGACCCGAGACTGACAATCTGCTCACTACAGCAACTGTAAGTAATGTGGCTGAGAGGTAGCACAAAATGCATCCAAAACCTTCCATAGGTATTATATAATACAGGAATAGGAAAATGTATAGACGATGGATAGTTTTTTTCGTCTAACCGGTTTTTATCTTTTTATTCCGTTTCTGTATAGGATTATAGGGACAGTCATCTTGCAATGGTCATTGTGCATGGGGAGGTGTTTGGCTGTAATCACTTATTGCCATTGGTGGATGCTGTGTTATCTGTATCCAGCTGTAAGAGAATTGTTATCCTGTCTGTGATGATTATGAACTCTAATGTGAACTCTACAAAATCAGCACCTGGACATTCACAGCGATTGGTAAAGCTGTGTTCACACTTTGATTATTTCCATCAGTTATTGTGAGCCAAAACCAGGCGCTGGTCAAAAACACAGAACAGGAGCAGATCTTTCCATTATACCTTATCTATGAGTAGGCTTTACTACTGGTTTTGGCTCACAAAAATTGGTGGAAATAACTGATCAAATAACTGAAGTGTGAACTCACCCTAGGTCATGCAAAACTATACTGTAAATGCAGAGCCCATGCCATCGGCAGCAGGTGTCAGCAGTAACCGTTTTTTATTATTATTATTTTTATTGAATCTAATAAAATACAAAAAACAATAATAATACATTTAACAATTTACATAATAAAAACATCAAGCATCAGATAGATACTCCGCTGAAAAAACGAATGCAAGAATTTGGGTGGTGGGACATATCGAGGATTCAGAATCCAGAAGTAAAACAGCACTCATGTTATAGTAAGAGAAACGATTCTTTGTCAATAGACTTGATATTTGGTAATCAGTTAACAAAAAAAAAAAAAAATTTAGGTCTTGTATGAACCGAGATGCATCTCAGATCACTCCCAAGTACTGGTAAAGGTGGGTTTGAAAGTTGAGAATTTGAAAGGGAAGCGTAAAAATTACATGATAAATCCCATATGGCTCAATTTAATAGGTAAAGAAGATCAGATATTAAAGTGTTTCTACCACTAGATTTTGAGATTTTTAGCTGACTGACACTGGCGATCTGCTAGTGTCTGCACTACCCAACAGTGCTCTTGTATCAGCTTTGTCTGCTGCCGTTAAGCTTAAAAACATACCTTTATTGATATGCTAATGAGCCTCTAGGTGCTATGGGGGCGTCTTTTCAGCACCTAGTGGCTCCGTCTACTCACCATTTCTGCCGCTCACCGCGTCTCTCCAGCCCGCCCCGCTCCTCTTGATTGACAGCCAACCTCGCTCCATCTCGAATTCCAGCACCTGCGCTTCTGTATTCGGTGCAGGCACAGTGACTGTCGGACCGCTCCCTGCGCCGGCATCTTCAGTGCGGTCCGTCACTGCGCCAAATACAGAAGGGCTCGGCGCAGGTGCTGGAATTCGAGATGAGTAAGAGCTGACATTAACGCTTTTACCGAGATTAATGCAAAAATGAGGTACAAGCTGATCCTTTTTAGAATGGTGGCAAAAGGACCCATGTTCCTATCAAATAAGGACAATATTTGTAAAGTTAGAGGGAATTGGATGAGCTACTCTTTAAAATGACAGAGTGCCTATATATATATTTATTAGACATGTAAGTGATAAAACAAGTATTTTATACACTGATCTCTGAACTTTAGCTCATTAAGGACTTGGCTTATTTTGGCAGTCCACCGATAATTTAGAGATCAGAGCTGGGAGAGAGGGAGGATGCAAGGGAAGAGAAGAGCGGGCAGAGGCTGGGGCAGGGATATGCAAAAGAGGCAGAGCAGCCTCGGCTCCAACGAAGTGAACACTGCCCCCTGGGCACTTGCGAGCCCTCATTTACATACGAATAAGTCTGTTTTTTGCCTCGGGTGAACTTCACAAGAAAACAACAAAAGGTACCATTTCAATCATCTACAGTTATGCTACAGTGCTATGTAAGCGGTCTATAATGTCAAAATGTGATGACAGACTCACAGACATCATTTGTAATGTTAGTGACATTTGACTCTGGGTGAACGCATGGCTGCTGGCGGTAACTAGAGATTAGCGAATTTCAGGTTATGATTTGTTTACTGGTAAAAGGTGAATTGCGTTATGGATTTCGTTACCATGGACCAGAACGCAATTCTATGACGGAATGCCTTTAGAGGCAGTTATTCATTCCATCATAACAGAAGTCTATAGGCTGCAAAACAGATCCGTCCCATTTCCATTATGCAGGAGAGGACTCCCGAGCATAACGGAAATAGGACGGATCCGTTTAGCAGCCCATAGACTTCTATTATAACGGAATGCCTCTAAAATGCATTCCGTCATAGAATTGCATTATGGTCCGTGGTAACTAAATCCATAACACAATTCAGCTTTTCACCAGTAAACGAAGCGTGAACGAATTTCAAAATATGAAATTCACTCATCTCTAGTGGTAACACACTCTTTAACCCCTTCAGGACACAGCCTTTTTTTACCTTCCAGATCTATTTTTCCCAATCTTTCTTTGGAATGTTTTTACTTATCCAAACAATTTTGAAAATGTTCTCATAACACATTGTACTTTATATGTTAAAGGTGAATTTGAGTCGATATGTTTTACCTTTATTTTAAAAAAATCCCAAAATTAAACCAAAAATGTGGAAAAATTAACCATTTTCTAAATTTGAATTTCTGTGCTGAATGGAGACACCTCAAATTGGTTATTATTTAATATTCCCCATGTGTCTACTTTATGTTTGCATCATTTCATGAAAGTCTTTTTTAGGATGTTAGGATTTGATTTTTAGAAGCAAATGTTCACATATTTAAGGAAATTTCCAAAATCCACTTTAAGGACCAATTGAGTTTTGAAGTAACCTTGTGGGGCTTACGTAGTAAAAACCACCCATAAATGATCTAATTTTATAACTACACCACTCAAGTTATTTAAAATAGATTTTTACAAATGTCGTTAACCCTTTATAAGTTTCACAAGATTTAAAGGAAAATGGAGGCGAAATCTCAAAGTTTCACTTTTTTGTGCAGATTTTACATGTAAGGCAGAAAGGACTAACAGCCACAATCCTCAATATTTAATTATCCTGATTCTGCAGTTTACAGAAACACCCCATGTGTGGTCGTACTCTGCTCTATGGGCACACGGCAGGGCTCAGAAGAAAAGGAGTGCCATATGGTTTTTGGAGAGTTTTTTTTTTTCCTGGAATGGTTTTTGGGCTCCATGTTACATTTGAATCCACACTAAGCTACGCCCACAGTAGAATCCCCCAAAAAGTGACCCCATTTTGGGTCCCGGTCACCGCAACCCGATGAGGAGGGAGCCCCTCCCTCCGCAAACCCTGTACAGGCCACGGTAAGCGCCGACTGTGGCATACAAAGGGTTAAAGTGCTGGCATCAGTGTATTCACTGATGCCGACGCATACAGCAGGGGCACGGCTGTCAGTAACAGCCAGACCCCTGCCGCAGCTCCTGCACCAGCCCAATCATCGCGCCGTACCTGTATGACAGCTGTCAGGAAGTCACTTCCAGATGCGCCATACGTGTATGACGGATGTCGGAAAAGGGTTAAAGGATACCTGTCAGCAGATTTGTACCTGACAAATGTACGGCATGTACGGTTGGCAGCAAAAGGCATCTGTGTTGGTCCAATGTTCCTATGTGCCCATATTACTGAGAAAAATTTGGTTTTAATATATGCAAATGAGCCTCAAGGAGCAATGGGGGTGTTGCAGTAACAACTAGAGGCTCTGCTCTCTGCAACAGCAGTGCCCTCTCCACTTTGTGCCAGTTCGTGAAATCTTAATCATGCCTGGCCTTCTCAAAGTACACAGGGCACGGAAGCTGCAGAAAAAGCGGAGCCTCTAGATGTAAACGGCAATGCTCCCGTTGCTCCCAGACGCTCACTTGAATCTATTAAAATATCAGTTTTCTCAGCAATGTGGACACATGAACATGGGACCAACACAGATGTCTTCAGCTGCCAAGCGCACATGTAACAGGTCAGCCAGTTTCATATGTACAGATCTGCTGACAGATGCCCTTTAAAATTCAGTCATTACCTTTTTTAACTACTCCAAAAATGTTTTCTTTTTTAACTTTTCAGAATTGGCATGCCATTAGTCTGATTGGAAGTGGTCTGACCATAACTTAGCTGGGGCCCCCATCAATTATTCAGATGTCTCCCAAAACTGACAACAGCAAAATCCACCAACTATTAAGAAACACTGAAAATGTATTATTAGCTCTACGGCAGAGGTCAGAAACCTTCACAACTCCAGCTGTTTTAAAACTACAACCCCGAACATGCATACTAAGGGTACTTTCACACTTGCGGCAGTGTAATCCAGCAAGCAATTCCATCGTCTGAACTGCCTTACGGATCTGCCGATCTGGATGTGACTGAAAGCATTTGTGAGACTGATCCGGATACAGATCTGTCTCACAAATGCATTGCAAGAACAGATCAGTCTCTCAGCTTGTCATGCGGATAGACGGATCCATCTTGTATTTTTTTTTCACAGTTTTCAGGTGTTTCTTAATACCAGATTCAGTACTAATACATGTCAATGTAAATTAATGCCGGATCCCGCATTCCGGCAACTGATTTTTTATCTTTTGCCTGATCAGTCAAAAAGACTGAACTGAAGACATCCTGATGCTTCCTGAACGGATTGCTCTCCATTCAGAATATATGGGGATAAGGGTCCATTTACACGGCCACAATTTGTTCCGCATTTTGCGGAACGGAATTGTGGACCCATTCATTTCTATGGGGCTGCACAGATCCGGAATTGCGGATCTGCAATTCCGATCCCCCCCCCCAAAAATAGAATATGTCCTATTCTTGTCTGCAATTGCGGACAAGAATAGGCATTTTCTATTAAGTGTCGGTGATGTGCGGTCCACAAAATGTTGTTCTCAGAACTCCAATAATAGCGAATGGAGCATGCTGGGTGTTGTGGTTTCATACTTGAGTGGCGAAGGTCGCTGGCCCCTGCTCTATGTCTCAAGATCCTATGAAAAATTGCCCTGTGTAATGGTTGGCAAGTCTGGTCAGAATTAGAAGCATCTGACGACATTGAGTAATCTGAGATCTGGAGAGAGAGTTCTTAACATTAACAACAACGTAAAAGCGGCATTCTATGTCACTACTTGAATTAGCGTAGAAGAGTGGCGCGCTTACGGGTTTAATTATTCTCACAACTATTTCAAGGGTCTATTGGCATGCCTGCCTAGAAAGATTACAGAGCACGGTTCTGACATTAGCTCCTCTGGGCTGCACGCTGGGACCAAGCCTAAATTCTTCCATTACCTACCCATGGGAATGGATACAAAGAAGAGAAATTATTACCAAGCCATGTCTAATATCCTCTACAAGGCTGCTTCTTCAGTTTTAATACTTTAATGCAATTACTGACAACACGAGACTGTGACACTGTTAACATAGTTCAGTTCAGGTGTCTGAAAACTTCCTGCATTCATTATAATAGAGATACATAGCATGTGCCACAGCTGCATAGGGACCCAGAGGAAAAAAGCATAAAAACCATGGGGGAATGCAACTTTTAGAGGTTCTCACCACTTTTTAAAAAGTGGTGAGAAATGTGGCGGGGCTTAGCATGACCCACCAGATTTACTATAAATTACACAAGAAACTGGCATAACTTGTAGCTCCTGTCCGTGCCATCCGGTTTTTGATCAGATCTGTTTTAACCTGTAAACTATCCGATTATAGACGTTGCGTCCTCCCCACCAGCCAATCACATAGCCTCTACAACTGGCAGCTATGTAACCATTAGCCCAATCTCTTAGATATTTTGGGAAACTGATATTAACTCCATCACTGCCCCAGATATTAGCATAACCCTTTTACTAATGTAGGATGCCCAGTGTTTGACTCATTACTCACGTAAATACTGAACAGGAAAACTTCCAAAAATGTTAGCATTTGCTTTTTCCACCCACTGTTATAGTTTGGCCAGCTTACATGATCCTACTTTCCTGCCAACATCTGACGCCAGCAGGATGTCGGGACACCCCCATACTCATACTATGCCAATATGAATCTAATGTATACTGAAAGCTTTATGGGGGCATTTCTGCAATCCTGGCACTGCTGTCCAAACCATCGCCCTGGGCCTGTGGTAGCTCTTCAAAGCTCTATATGCCTCACATGTATAGGAGCACTCAAAATAAATGGAATTTGCATTTATACAAACTGCTGGTGCCATATAAAGTAGATGGGTATCGACTGACCCGCTGATTTTGACAGGAGTGGTCGACCATTTTATGTGTATGGTGAATTTCCAGCTGACAAGGGAGATAAGAATCTGGTGGCCGGTTCTTTGCTCTCCCATTCATTACATGGGCACACTCTGCCAAGAAGAGAATACCTATGTATAGGAGCGTCGGGAGAGAGATAGATGTTGGCAGAATAAGCGTTTGGCTGACAGCCATCTAATGTGTATGGCCAGCTTCTCACACGTAATGTATGGCATGGTTATCTGCTCTGCCACTCAGATAATCCCCTCTGCTCCACCATTCAATAGTAGCTTACCAGTTATTTTAATTTTATGGTCCACTCCAAAAATTGGAATCATTAGGAACATGAAAAAAAAACTTACCTTCTGTGCTTAATCCTGGACTTGATGTAAACTTTGCGACATCGACAATTTTCACAGCAAACTGCTGTCCAGTTTCTCTGTT
Organism: Bufo gargarizans; assembly: GCF_014858855.1. NCBI lineage: Eukaryota > Metazoa > Chordata > Amphibia > Anura > Bufonidae > Bufo > Bufo gargarizans. The sequence goes on along the minus strand of NC_058082.1, from coordinate 458,109,506 downwards.
GATACATCTTCGGACAACGCTGAATGGGCCCCTAAAGAGAGAAATCAATGGTTAACAGGGAAATGTACACGGCTCCTGCACACACCATTACATAGCGACCTTAGGCTATGTTCACATGTGATGGCAACATGTTTAGCATATGCACAGGTAAAACTTACAGCACTACAATGTGACCCTTAGCAAAGACCAAGCTGTGCAGTGTATATTATACACAAATTTGGGGGGGGGGGGGGGGGGTGGAGACACCAAAAAAAAAAAAAAAACGCACACCCCAAGAAGTTGTTGGAATCTAAAGAACCATTGTATGTGTGAATATAAAATATATGGCTGTGCCACGATCCAACCACAGTGGAGGGCGTCACAGTCAGGGAGAAAAAAAAAAGCTCACCTTCTCCCTGGCTGTGACTGGATCATGGCACAGCCAGGGAGAGGCCCATTGAGAAACCCTGGCATCTCCTCCTCCCTGTACCAATGCATTAAAATACTAGGCGGGAAAACAGCAGGGGGGCACAGCGTAGGAGCGATATTATATATATATATATATATATCTCTCTATCTATATCTATATATCTATATATACATACATACACATACATACACACACACACACAGGTCCTTCTAAAAAAAATTAGCATATTGTGATAAAGTTCATTATTTTCTGCAATGTACTGATAAACATTAGACTTTCATATATTTTAGATTCATTACACACAACTGAAGTAGTTCAAGCCTTTTATTGTTTTAATATTGATGATTTTGGCATACAGCTCATGAAAACCCAAAATTCCTATCTCAAAAAATGTCATCCGACCAATAAAAGAAAAGTGTTTTTAATACAAAAAAAGTCAACCTTCAAATAATTATGTTCAGTTATGCACTCAATACTTGGTCGGGAATCCTTTTGCAGAAATGACTGCTTCAATGCGGCGTGGCATGGAGGCAATCAGCCTGTGGCACTGCTGAGGTGTTATGGAGGCCCAGGATGCTTCGATAGCGGCCTTAAGCTCATCCAGAGTGTTGGGTCTTGCGTCTCTCAACTTTCTCTTCCCAATATCCCACAGATTCTCTATGGGGTTCAGGTCAGCAGAGTTGGCAGGCCAATTGAGCACAGTAATACCATGGTCAGTAAACCATTTACCAGTGGCTTTGGCACTGTGAGCAGGTGCCAGGTCGTGCTGAAAAATGACATCTTCATCTCCATAAAGCTTTTCAGCAGATGGAAGCATGAAGTGCTCCAAAATCTCCTGATAGCTAGCTGCATTGACCCTGCCCTTGATAAAACACAGTGGACCAACACCAGCAGCTGACATGGCACCCCAGACCATCACTGACTGTGGGTACTTGACACTGGACTTCAGGCATTTTGGCATTTCCCTCTCCCCAGTCTTCCTCCAGACTCTGGCACCTTGATTTCCGAATGACATGCAAAATTTGCTTTCATCCGAAAAAAGTACTTTGGACCACTGAGCGACAGTCCAGTGCTGCTTCTCTGTAGCCCAGGTCAGGCGCTTCTGACGCTGTTTCTGGTTCAAAAGTGGCTTGACCTGGGGAATGCGGCACCTGTAGCCCATTTCCTGCACACGCCTGTACACGGTGGCTCTGGATGTTTCTACTCCAGACTCAGTCCACTGCTTCCGCAGGTCCCCCAAGGTCTGGAATCGCTCCATCTCCACAATCTTCCTCAGGGTCCGGTCACCTCTTCTCGTTGTGCAGTGTTTTCTGCCACACTTTTTCCTTCCCACAGACTTCCCACTGAGGTGCCTTGATACAGCACTCTGGGAACAGCCTATTCGTTCAGAAATGTCTGTGTCTTACCCTCTTGCTTGCGGGTGTCAATGATGGCCTTCTGGACAGCAGTCAGGTCGGCAGTCTTACCCATGATTGCGGTTTTGAGTAATGAACCAGGCTGGGAGTTTTTAAAAGCCTCAGGAATCTTTTGCAGGTGTTTAGAGTTAATTAGTTGATTCAGATGATAAGGTTAATAGCTCGTTTAGAGAACCTTTTCATGATATGCTAATTTTTTTCGATAGGAATTTTGGGTTTTCATGAGCTGTATGCCAAAATCATCAATATTAAAACATTAAAAGGCTTGAACTACTTCAGTTGTGTGTAATGAATCTAAAATATATGAAAGTCTAATGTTTATCAGTACATTACAGAAAATAATGAACTTTATCACAATATGCTAATTTTTTTAGAAGAGACCTGTATATAAAAAAAAAAAAAAAAAAAAAAAAAAACAACAGGCAGGGTGGCAGCTTCAGCCAGGGGTACCCAGCAAACAAAAGGTATTTAATTAAACTTAATAAAAAAATGAAAAAAAAAATTATGAAAAGGTCCTCTAAGACTGGCATCTAAAATGTTGGTCTTAATAAATGACTCCATTAGCTTGTAAGCTCCACTGGAGACAGCAAGAAAGGATTAAGTCTATAACTAGGAATATGTCAGCACTATATACATTGAGTAAAATAATAAGTACGACCAAAAGGAGATGTACGCCAATGTATGGCCACTAATTAGGTGTCAACATGGCCCAAGAGAAACATCGTTCATGCAAATAACGGCATTTTAATCATTTGCACTAAAGATGATTTTTGTGAAATTTAACAAAACCCCAAGGAGCATGTCTGTCTAGGTTTAGTCGCCGCTCCCGGAACACTGAGGTCTCCCAATGTAGCATATTCAAATATGACAGTTGGCGGGATAGAAGTTGAAGGCCCACCATCACCTTATTTCCAGACATACAGAACCTGCTACCACATGATTTCTGTGTAGCCCCACATTTTTTTATTCTTTTTTTTAAACATTTTCAAGATTATTGACCATCACGTCCAAAAAAAGTTAAGAATTCAACAGAAGCAAAACAAGACTAATCTTATCAAACCTAAAGCTTAAACCTGAATTCTATAAAAAGTATAAAATAACAATATCAGTTCTATTAGCGACGCTTCCCTTTCTGTAAACTTTACATCTGTATTTTAGTATCAGCTCTGAAGGCAATCCCTCCCGTTCACTAAACTTTACCCATTTATTTTAGTGAGCTGATTCAATGTTCTACCATTCATCTTTTACCAGAATTGATAGCTTCCTGTGCGCTAGCATTTGAAGAGCAAGAGAAGGAAACCGCATTCCCCTCCACTGCTTCCCTTCCCCAATCATTAAAGAGGTTCTCCAGGCTAGGTCATCAATTTTAGATCAGTAGGTGTCCGTCACCTGGCACCACCACCATTCAACTGTTTCAGGCTGTAGCAGGGCCGGATATTATACAATGCATGCAGTGCAAGCAGAACGCTCCGAACACTGTGTAGTTTCTGCCGGTGTACTGCAGCCCAGCTCCTATTCACTTGAATGGAAGCAGAGCATTAATACTCCCGCACGAACACTACACCGGGTACAAAGTTATCTGCTTCCAGCTCCATATAGTTTCCGGCTCAAGCAGCAGCCTGAAACAGCTGATCATTGTGGTGCCAGACTATAACGAATCTCATATTAATGACCTATCCTGAGGATAGGTCACAACTATTCAAGTGCTGGAAAACCCCTCTAAATTAATGTAGATCTTGATTGTATTTGTGAAAGGGAAAGTATAGGCGTTGCTGCAGTATGCTAACAGGAATAGAGTTCTGCTTATCCAGTCATGCACCGAACACAGCCACTGATTTCTAGACCGTGCTCTCCTGCTTATAAATGGAGCAGCCAAGGTAAACGAAAATAGAGCTCCACTGAGTTCACACTTCAGTTATTTGGTTAAAACCAGAAGGTCACACACAGGAAAAATAAAAAATAGGGTCCATTCACATTGTGCAGCCCTCACACTAACTGATGGAAATAACTGACTAATCTTGGCCTACACACACTTATGCCTGTTTTTTAAATAAGATTTAAAAATGATTGTTTTATGATTGCATTGTACAGTCATGGCCAAAAGTTTTGAGAATTACATAAATATTGGAAATTGGAAAAGTTGCTGCTTAAAGTTTTTATAATAGCAATTTGCATATACTCCAGAATGTTATGAAGAATGATCAGATGAATTGCATAGTCCTTCTTTGCCATGAAAATTAACATAATCCCCCAAAAAACTTTCCACTGCATTTCATTGCAGTCATTAAAAGACCTACTTAGATCATTTCAGTAATCGTCTTGTTAACTCAGGTGAGAATGTTGACGAGCACAAGGCTGGAGATCATTATGTCAGGGTGATTGGGTTAAAATGGCAGACTTGACCTGTTAAAAGGAGGGTGATGCTTGAAATCATTGTTCTTCCATTGTTAACCATGGTGACCTGCAAAGAAACGCTTGCAGCCATCATTGAGTTGCATAAAAATGGCTTTACAGGCAAGGATATTGCGGCTACTAAGATTGCACCTCAATCAACAATTTATAGGATCATCAAGAACTTCAAGGAAAGAGGTTCAATTCTTGTTAAGAAGGCTTCAGGGCGTCCAAGAAAGTCCAGCAAGCGCCAGGATCGTCTCCTAAAGAGGATTCAGCTGCGGGATCAGAGTGCCACCAGTGCAGAGCTTGCTCAGGAATGGCAGCAGGCAGGTGTGAGGCGAAAACTTTTGGAAGATGGCCTGGTGTCAAGAAGGGCAGCAAAGAGGCCACTTCTCTCCAAAAAAAAACAACATCAGGGACAGATTGATCTTCTGCAGAAAATATGGTGAATGGACTGCTGAGGAGGACTGGGGCAAAGTCATATTCTCCGATGAAGCCTCTTTCCGATTGTTTGGGGCATCAGGAAAAAGGCTTGTCTGGAGAAGAAAAGGTGAGCGCTACTATCAGTCCTGTGTCATGCCAACAGTAAAGTATCCTGAGACCATTCATGTGTGGGGTTGCTTCTCTTTCAAGGGAGTGGGCTCACTAACAATTTTGTCCCAAAAAACAGCCATGAATAAAGAATGGTACCAAAACACCCTCCGACAGCAACTTCTTCAAACAATCAAACAACAGTTTGGTGAAGAACAATGCATTTTCCAGCACGATGGAGCACCGTGCCATAAGGCAATAGTGATCACTAAGTGGCTCAGGGACTAAAAAATTTACATTTTGGGTCCATGGCCTGGAAACTCCCCAGATCTTAATCCCATTGAGAACTCGTGGTCAATCCTCAAGAGGTGGGTGGACAAACAAAAACCCACTGATTCTGACAAACTCCAAGAAGTGATTATGAAAGAATGGGTTGCTATCAGTCAGGAATTGGCCCAGAAGTTGATTGAGAGCATGCCCAGTCGAATTGCAGAGGTCCTGAAAAAGAAGGCTATCACAGAAGTCAACTACCTAAAATTTAACTTTTAATCAAAAATCAGCTAAAAGATACACATATATGATCCCTCACTTGGGGATTGATAGACAAACAGAAGACATACACAGAAAAAATAGAGCCATGTTAAGGACCAGTTCAAGGAGGGCCAATCTCGTGATATGGTGGGGCCAGACACACATAGGTCACTAAATGTATCCCTGTGATATTCTCAGCCCGGAGATGATCCCCGATGGTGGGAACACTCCATCCCCGTGCCTAACCTAATTGTCCTTGGAAAGCCCTAATCTCAGAGAAAGACCCATATGGATGTCCGGGTCCTGAGATATCCGCTATACAAACAAGTAATGTCCTATCGGACAATCCAGAAAGATATCTGGATGAAAAAACAGAGTCACAACTTATACAGATGCCTACAAAGTGGCGCTCTGAAACAGGGTCTCGACGCGTTTCCCCTCAACTATATGGTTCATCAGGAGACCAGTAACATTATGATAGGTTATGATAAACACACAATGTATAGAAAATAAGTTGCCTTGTAGATCAAAAGGCAACTGGTTTTTCAAAACAGTGACCGCATCAGGACTTAATCCATATAAATGGTCAGACCAACCAAAATAAAGAAAAACCAAAATAACTGGGGCACCTCCATGCAGCACCGCACTGTCTGAATTAAAACAGAACAACTAACATCGCATAGAAGGACCATTGATCATGATAAGGTACTTATCCATTCTAGTCGATCTTCAGCAGGCAGTGAACAGCAGCATGGGGTGCTCCAGGGGGCAAAAAAGATATGGCTCCCTAGAGCCATATCTTTTTTGCCCATGCTGCTGTTCACTGCCTGCTGAAGATCGACTAGAATGGATAAGTACCTTATCATTATCAATGGTCCTTCTATGCGATGTTAGTTGTTCTGTTTTAATTCAGACAGTGCGGTGCCGCATGGAGGTGCCCCAGTTATTTTGGTTTTTCTTTATTTTGGTTGGTCTGACCATTTATATTGGATAAGTCCTGGTGCGGTCACTGTTTTGAAAAACCAGTTGCCTTTTGATCTACAAGGCAACTTATTTTCTATACATTGTGTGTTTATCATAACCTATCATAATGTTACTGGTCTCCTGATGAACCATATAGTTGAGGGGAAACGCGTCGAGACCCTGTTTCAGAGCGCCACTTTGTAGGCATCTGTCTAAGTTGTGACTCTTTTTTCATCCAGATATCTTTCTGGATTGTCCGATAGGACATTACTTGTTTGTATAGCGGATATCTCAGGACCCGGACATCCATATGGGTCTTTCTCTGAGATTAGGGCTTTCCAAGGACAATTAGGTTAGGCACGGGGATGGAGTGTTCCCACCATCAGGGATCATCTCCGGGCTGAGAATAACACAGGGACATCACAGGGATACATTTAGTGACCCATGTGTGTCTGGCCCCACCATATCACGAGATTGGCCCTCCTTGACCTGGTCCTTAACATGGCTCTATTTTTTCTGTGTATGTCTTCTGTTTGTCTATCAATCCCCAAGTGAGGGATCATATATGTGTATCTTTTAGCTGATTTTTGATTAAAAGTTAAATTTTAGGTAGTTGACTTCTGTGATAGTGTTCGTAATTACAACTACCAATTCAGTATTTACATAGGTTTAAAACCCCCCTGAAAAAGAAGGACCAACACTGCAAATACTGACTCTTTGCATAAATGTCATGCAATTGTCAATAAAAGCCTTTGAAACGTATGAAGTGTGTGTAATTATATTTTAGTACATCACAGAAACAACTGAAACAAAGATCTAAAAGCAGTTTAGCAGCAAACTTTGTGAAAGCTAATATTTCTGTCATTCTCAAAGCTTTTGGCCACGACTGTACTTATTTTGAACTAAAAAACTTTTTTTTTACTTTGTCTTTATTACAAATATGCAGTCCTTTTTTCTGTACAGGGCTGAGATGCTCTACTAGAGTGATCTAAATTTTCTCTCTGCTCTATTAGCCAGCTAAGGCTACTTTCACACTTGCGCTAGGTGCGGATCCGCCTGGTATCTGCACAGATGGATCCGCACCTATACATGCAAAGATGGTATCCGTTCAGTGCGGATCTGTCTGCATAACAGATTTTTCAGATCTCAGTTTTCAGAATCGTGAAAACTTAGATCCGACAGTACATTCTAACACAGAGGTGTTCCCATGGTGATGGAGACGCTTCAAGTTAGAATATACTAAGAACTGTGTACATAACTGCCCCCTGCTTCCTGGCACCACCCGATCTCTTACAGGGGGCTGTGATCCACACAATTAACCCCTCAGGTGCCGCACCTGAGGGTTTAATTGTGCGGATCTCAGCCCCCTGATCGGGTGCTGCCAGACAGCAGGGGCCAGACCCCCCTCCTTCCCCAGTATTAAAAGCATTGGTGGCCAGTGCAGCCCCCCCTCCCTCCCCAGTATTAAAAGCATTGGTGGCCAGTGCAGCGCCCCCTCCCTCCCCAGTATTAAGCATTGGTGGCCAGTGCGGCCCCCCCTCCCCTTAAACTGGGACTCCGATCGGAAATGCCGCTCCGCTGCCACCAATGATTGGGGAGGGGGGGTTGGGGGTCTGGCCCCTGCCGATCAGGGGGCTGAGATCCGCACAATTAACTCCTCAGGTGTGGCACCTGAGGGGTTAATTGTCGGATCACAGCCCCCTGTAAGAGATCGGATGGTGCCAGGCGGTAGGGGGCAGTTATGTACACAGTTCTTAGTATATTGTAACTTGAAGCGTCCCCATCACTATGGAAACGCTTCTGTGTTAGATTTTAAAAACTCAGATCCGACAGTATATTCTAACTCAAATCCGATGGTATATTCTAACAGAGGAGTTCCCATGGTGATGGGGGACGCTTCAAGTCAAAATATACCATCGGATTGGAGAAAACTCTGATCCGATGGTATATTAATAGGGACTCCTGACTTTACATTGAAAGTCAATGGGGGACGGATCCGTTTACAATTGCACCAATATTGTGTCAATGTAAACTGATCAGTCCCCATTGATTTACATTGTAAGTCAGGACAGATCCGTATGGCTCCGCACCGCCAGGCGGACACCAAAACGCTGCAAGCAGCGCTTTGGTGTACGCCTCCAGAGCGGAATGGAGGCGGAACGGAGCCAAACTGATGCATTCTGAATGGAATGCAGAATGCTTTGGGGCTAAACTGATCCATTTGGGGCCGCTTGTGAGAGCCTTGAAACAGATCTCACAGGCGGACCCTGAAACGCAAGTGTGAAAGTAGCCTAATCTGAAGGGCTCCTTATCTCTACTCACTGTAGCTCAGTTCTTAGCTTACTGATAAGAATGTGGCTTGAATAAGTCTTTATGACCTCTTAGTAAATTAGAGATAAGGGTTATTATATGTAAAGACAAAATACTATTCACACAGCTAAGATCAACTGAAAAAAATATTTTTTGCCCAAAATGAGTAAGGCTACTTTCACACTAGCATTCGGCTGTCCGCTAGTGAGCTCCGTTTGAAGGGGCTCACAAGCGGACCCGAACGCTTCCGTCCAGCACTAATGCATTCTGAGTGGACGCGGATCCGCTCAGAATGCATCAGTCTGGCACCGCTTGTCCTCCGCTCCGCTCAGCAGGCGGACACTTGAACGCTGCTTGCAGCGTTCGGGTGTCCGCCTGGCCGTGCGGATCCGTCCAGACTTACAATGTAAGTCAATGGGGACGGATCCGTTTGAAGATGACACACTATGGCTCAATCTTCAAATGGATCCGTCCCCCATTGACTTTACATTGAAAGTCTGGACGGATCTGTCTGAGGCTATTTTCACACTTAGAAATATTTTAACAATATAATGCAGACGGATCCGTACTGAACGGAGCCACCGTCTGCATTATATGAGCGGATCCGTCTGAGACGGATCAGCTCTGAACGCAAGTATGAAAGTAGCCTTAAATGCAATAATAAAAAATATTTTCCTCTGAAAGTGTACATAGCCTTTAAAGAGGTATTCTCATCTCAAACATTGATGGCAGAATACTAGGAAATGCCATCACTGTCAGATAGGAACAGGGCCCAAAGGTGGGATGGCACTGGCATCTGAAGTGAACAAAGAGAAGCTGTGCAAGGATAGCCACCTCTCCATTCACTGCTATGGGACTGACGAATATAGCAAAGCCAAGAACTGCGTCAACCAATGAGAGAGGAGCTTATAATGTTGTTTAAAAAATAAAAATAAATATCGAGAATGATCTAGAAGATAGAGTCTTATAGACTGGTGGTATCATTAACACTATTTCCTGCCATTATATGACTTATCTGGCAGCTAGATCCTTAGTTTGCAGTTCTTCTAGATCTGGTGGGAGGAATATCTCCCTCCTAACTTTCTCATTTAGATGCAGCCCCAGGATCATGGAGTACTTGACAGAAAATAACTGATCTGTAATAATGTAAAGAAAGCACTTTGACTGGGATACACACAAAATTTAGCAGCAGCTTTGTTTCTGCTGGAGTCCTGTTTCACTCACACCCTTTAAATAGGCTTTGAGACATGACCTGGATATTAAATAAGCCAGCACCTCATCTGCAGACAGCTGTTTTGGGGTGATTGCCCCCATCAGTGCAGAGCAGAGAGTACTGGCTTAACTGGGTGAGAGGCCTTAGGCTCCATTCACACGTCCGCAATTTTCCTTACGGTCCGTTTTTTTGCAGATCCGTGTTTCCGTAAAAACCTTCCATTTTTTACAAAAGTGCATCCACATCCGTTCCGTGTTTCCGCAGAAATAAAAAAGGAAGGAGGAATACATGCTGCTAGGGTAATGCGGATGATAAGCGGATAACATTTGGTGTCTTTCCGCATGTCATCTGCTTTTTTTCGGACCCATTGGAGTACAATGGGTCTGCAGACCGCAATGGGTCTGCGGACCAGAAGTAGGACATGCTTAATTTTTTTTTGCGGAACCGCATCATGGAAGTGCTGATGCAGACAGCAATTACTCCCCCATTGAAATGAATGGATCCGCAAAATTGCGGAACAGATGCGGAAGGAAAATTGCGGACGTGTGAATGGAGCCTTACATCTAGTGGCATTAGAAGTAGAGCTTACCAAGAACTCATTTGCATCCCTTTCTTCCTAGAATTCCAGAGAAGCATATATGGCCTATAAGTGTCCTCACCGCGATTAAGGTGCTCTCCCCAAGGAGAGATAGTACCCCCAAAAACTCAGATCTTTTTCACTCATCCCCCTCCGCTCTACATAGCCTTGTATGGGATGGTGTAATCAGATCCTTCAGTGAGAAAACAGCAATCCTTGTCTCACCAAGACAGATTACTCATAAATTTCAGAGACAAAAGCAGGAATTTATCATTCCCCCTTGCTGCTGGTTATCCCAGCAATGCAAAAAAATTAGAGCAATAAAGCACTCCTGCACTCCAGTGCATTTGCAGGGAAAACTTACTAGTTTTAAATTAGCTAGTTCCCATGTCCATCCCGAGTGTAAAAGAATGGAGGCCACTCATGGATGCAACCATTCACATGACCATGTTGCAAACACTGCGCATATTAAATCAGACATCAGATGATTTAATAATACATGTAAGGGTGCTGCCACAAGTCACAACTGTGCTTTGTTTTGTGCGTGGCAAAAAATGCTTGGAGTTTTTGCAACATACCAGTGTTTATAATGCATTTTATTGGGGGGTTGGGGGGTTCAGTCTAGCAAACAACACACACACACACACACACACAAAGGGGATAGACTGGTAGATTGTTTGGAACGAGTATTCGTAGGAACGTTTGTCCCCATAATATGCCCGACAATCAGGCAGTGTAAACCCACCATTACATTAGCGCTAAGTAAGCGGTGTGAGGGTTAACTCTCCTTGTAGAAGCAGGCCTAAGGCCCTATTACACCCACGGATTATCTGACAGATTTTCTGACCAATCAGTGGTCGTTTACACACACAGATCTTTTGTTATACACACCAACTATAGGTCTGATCGGACAGAAATTTGTCAGATCTGTTGGTGTAATACAGGTATAAAGGTGGATTTACATGGCCGGAATGTCTGGCAGATTATTGGGAATGCTCGTTCCCGACAATCTGCCCGTCTAAATGTGCCGCCAATCACCCGATGAACGAGTGCTCATCGATTGGGTGATTTTGTCATTCGCGCAGGCACTCCAATCAACGCTACTGGGCAGCAGATTGTGCCGTCTGCTGTGCAGAAACAATGATTCTGTATGTCTGATAATGATCCCTCGTCCTCATACTGTGGAGATGATCGCTGCATGTAAATACAGCGGTCTCCGTCACTGAGCGAGCAGCCGACTGTCGGGAAGGGATCGGTTGTTACAACGTGCAGTGTAAAGAATCAACACAAATCGTTAGTTTTCTCTTTGAAGTGCCCCCCAGGCAGTGCTTTTATTCGCCTTGTTGTAAATACGGCCATGAGCAGGGCCACTACATTTGAGCTGTGCTTTCTACTCCATTCAAAGTGCTAGTTCCAGAAGCTGCAGGGAACAATCTACCTATCCTGAGGCCCAGAAACCCCCTTTAGGCTAGGTCTACACAATGACATTTGTCGCGCGACATTTTTTATAATGGCAGTCTATGGTGTTGCACTACAACATGCGACATGCTGCGACTGCGATGCAACAGTCGCAGAAAAATCCATCTCGAATTACCATAGACTGCCATTATAAAAATTGTTGCGCGACAAATGTCGTTGTGTAGACCTAGCCTTAATGAGTATAGGGACTCTCAACTCTCCCCTGACAGCTTATGTTAGACAAGATAAGAATTGGGCATGTTGGATTTCATCTGTCTGATCCCCTTTTTCTCCAGGAGATAAGCCACTGAAAGGGGTGTCTGGCAGTGGCTTTCTCCCCTCTTCTCCATTAACTGCAGTCACTTGGCCGAGCATGCATATACAATCAGTTCCATAAATATTGGGACATCGACACAATTCTAACATTTTTGGCTCTATACACCACCACAATAAATTTGAAATGAAACGAACAAGATGTGCTTTAAAGGGGTTGTCCGGGTTCAGAGCTGAACCCGGACATACCCTTATTTTCACCCCGGCAGCCCTCCTGAGCCTGGCATCAGAGCATCTCATGCTCCGATGCGCAGGGCACAGGCTCTTGTGTTTACAATAACACACTGCCGGGCGGTAACTTCCGCCCAGCAGTGTGTTCGGTGACGTCACCGGCTCTGAGGGGCGGGCTTTAGCTCTGCCCTAGCCGTTTTACTGGCTAGGGCAGAGCCAAATCCCGCCCATCAGTGCCGGTGACGTCACCGGGCTGCCTGTCAGCCCCATAGAGAGCCCGGTATGTCACCGGAACTCAGAAAAATGCCTTTGCCCTGCGCGATTTAGCGCAGGGCAAAGGAGAGCATCGGAGCATGAACTGCTCCGATGCTCATGTCAGGGGTGCTGCCGGGGTGAAAATGGAGGGATGTCCAGGTTCAGCTCTGAACCTGGACAACCCCTTTAACTGCAGACTGTCGGCTTTAATTTTAGGGTATTTACATTTAAATCAGGTGAACGGGTAGGAATTAAAAAAATTTGCATATGTGCCTCCCACTTGTTAAGGGAACAAAAGTAATTGGACAATTGGCTTATCAGCTGTTCCATGGCCAGGTGTGTGTTATTCCTTCATTACCCCAATTACAATAAGCAGATAAAAGGTCCAGAGTTCAAAACAAGTGTGCTATTTGCATTTGGAATCTGTTGCTGTCAACTCTCCAGATGAGATCCAAAGAATCAGTGAAGCAAGCCATCATTAGGCTGAAAAAACACAACAAACCCATCAGAGATGGCAAAAACATTAGGCGTGACCAAAACAACTATTTGGAACATTCTTAAAAAGAAGGAACGCACCGGTAAGCTCAGCAACACCAAAAGACCCGGAAGACCACAGAAAACAACTGTGGTGGATGACCGAAGAATTCTTTCCCTGGTGAAGAAAACACCCTTCACAACAGTTGGCCAGATCAAGAACACTCTCCAGGAGATAGGTGTATGTGTGTCAAAGTCAACAATCAAGAGAAGACTTCACCAGAGTGAATACAGAGGGTTCACCACAAGATGTAAACCATTGGTGAGCCTCAAAAACAGGAAGGCCAGATTAGAGTTTGCCAATCTAAAAAAGCCTTCACAGTTCTGGAACAACATAATATGGACAGATGAGACCAAGATCAACTTGTACCAGAGTGATGGGAAGAGAAGAGTATGGAGAAGGAAAGGAACTGCTCATGATCCTAAGCATACCACCTCATCAGTGAAGCATGGTGGTGGTAGTGTCATGGCGTGGGCATGTATGGCTGCCAATGGAACTGGTTCTCTTGTATTTATTGATGATGTGACTGCTGACAAAAGCAGCAGGATGAATTCGGAAGTGTTTTGGGCAATATTATCTGCTCATATTCAGCCAAATGCTTCAGAACTCATTGGGCAGCGCTTCACAGTGCAGATGGACAATGACCCAAAACATACTGCAAAAGCAACCAAAGAGTTTTTTAAGAGAAAGAAGTGGAATGTTATGCAATGGCCAAGTCAATCACCTGACCTAAATCCGATTGAGCATGCATTTCACTTGCTGAAGACAAAACTGAAGGGAAAATGCCCCAAGAACAAGCAGGAACTGAAGACAGTTGCAGTAGAGGCCTGGCAGAGCATCACCAGGGATGAAACCCAGCAACTGGTGATGTCTATGCGTTCCAAACTTCAGGCTGTAATTGACTGCAAAGGATTTGTAACCAAGTATTAAAAAGTGAAAGTTTGATTTATAAATATTATTATGTCCCATTATTTTACACCCTCAACAAGTGGGAGGCACATATGTAAACTGTTGTAATTCCTACACCGTTCACCTGATTTGGATGTAAATACCCTCAAATTAAAGCTGACCGTCTGCAGTTAAAGCACATCTTGTTTGTTTCATTTCAAATCCATTGTGGTGGTGTATAGAGGCAAAAATGTTAGAATGGTGTCGATGTCCCAATATTTATGACCTGACTGTATATGCCAGGATTGGAAGAAATAGTGGTGGGCTAAAAGAGTTCTGTCAGCTATCTTATATATATATGGCCAGCTTGTATGAACAGTTACTGACCATTTAAAGCTACTTTCACACTAGCGCTTTTTGCGGATCTGTCATGGATCTGCAAAAACGCTTTGTTACCATAATACAACCACATCTGTCATGAACGGATCCGGTTGTATTATGTCTTCTATAGCCATGACGGATCGGTCTTGAAAACCATTGAAAGTCAATGGGGGACGGATACGTTTTTTTTATTGTGTCACAGAAAACAAATCCGTCCCCATTGACTTACATCAGGGCTTGACAAATTTCCTTGGAATCTAGGAGCCAGCTAAAAAAGTTAGGAGCCCCCCCCCCCCAGTATTAAAATCATTGATGGCATTGGCCATTCACTTGAATTCGAGCTGAGCTGCAGAACTCTAGTACAGCCACTACACAGCGGCTCAGGCAGTCTGCTTGATGCTCCATACCCTGCACAGTTCCATGCACTGGTGGCCGCCTGAAACAGCTAATCAGTGGAGGTGCCCAGTTTGAGACCAACATTGACCTGATATTGATGACCTATCCTGAAGGAAATTGGCCAACCCCTTTAAGGTCTAAGCCATGTTAGTCTACGTGTATATGATACGAACTAATAATAGGTAAAAGCCATCCACACACACAGCACACCTAGCCTTGTGTCACCACGTGGATTATTAGTCAGTGTCTGCTGTGTGAAGGCAAATAGTCTTTACAACCCGAAGCAAATAGATAAAACAGCAGACTTCATTATAACAAAGAGCAGGTGCCACCACCATTTACCTATTCGTAAGTGACATTATTATTATTTTCAATGACTTCTTGCATTACTGACTGTTTTGTCTGTGCAAGTAATAAACCAAATCGCTGCAGTCACTGTTCCTTTTTTATTTCATTATAATGACTTCATCAGAGGGAGCAGAGGGTAGAGAAAAACCTTTAGGCCCCTTGTAGACGAGCGTGTCCGGATGCATTCAGTGAAAGATATTTCGCAATCAAGTCAATTCTGTTTTGTGTGCGTTCAGTTTTTATCGCACAGGTCCAATGCGATTTAATGCGTTTTGCACGCGCGTGAAAAAACTGAATGTTTACAAACATCTCTTAGCAACTATCTGTGAAAAACGCATTGCATCAGCATTTGCCTGCAGATGCAATTTTCACGCAGCTCCATTCACTTCTATGGGGCCAGCGTTGCGTGAAAAATCGCAGAATATTGAACATGCAATTTTCACGCAATGCACGAGTGATGCGTGAAAACCAACGCACATTTACACAGCCCCATTGAAATGAATGGGTCCGGATTCCATTAGGGCGCAATGCATTCGCATCACGCATTGCACCGGCGCCGAATATTCGCTTGTGTGAAAGGGGCCTTAAAGAGTAACTAAACTTTTACACTAACTTTTAATATGTTGTTCCCAACCCCCTAAAAAATCATTTTCTAATATACTTTATTACATTTCTATTTTTACTGTACTTTTTCATCCCTCATTCACTGGTGCGCTAAAACTCCATTCTCCCTACACCGCTGAGCTGTCAGCGGTGTACGGAGGACTCATTTTATGAATGGGGCCACAGCAGCGCAGGGAGTACGGGCAGGAGCGCACATTGCTGTTCTCGCCTGTGCTCCCTGGACAATTACTAACTGTACCCATGTACTATGCCAGGATTAGCTGAGCAGAGCGGGCTCCTGCCTGCTCCAGTCAACTAAGAGAGCTGACATGCAGTTCTCTTAGCTGAGCGAAGCAGGCAGGAGCCCGCTCTGCTCAGCTAATCCTGGCATAGAACATGGGTACAGGGCTTTTGAGACTTTTTGAGGTCATTTGTGCAATTAGTTTTTCAACTTGTGGCATTTTTTTAACCGCTCAAGTTTTGCAAAAGCGGGTGGGAAAGTGGGTGCGGTTAGCTATGTTAATGAGTTTAATTTCAGATTTAGGGTCCACTGAGACGTCCGTAGCAAATTGCGGACCACAAAATACACCGCACATGGCCGGCACTATATAGAGGATGCCTATTCTTGCCCACAGGTGCAGACAAGAATAGGACATGCTCTATTTTTTTTCCGGAGCCGCGGACCGATAATGCAGATGAGGACAGCACACTGTGTGCTGTCCGCATCTTTTCCGGCCCCACTGAAAATGAATGGGTTCGCACCCATACATACGGACATGTGAATGGACCCTAAATCACTGGGATTTTTGTCCCAAAGTCACTCCAATAGGGAGGGTGGCGTAGAAATCTGGAGTAGCATTTCTAGACAAAAGTAAAGTTTAAAGATGCCTTAGATCTAACAAGCCATGTTGCTACGTTTGATACATTCGGTGAACTTAGCCTTAGGCCTCTTTTTCACACGAGCGTGTCCGGATAAAGTCTGGATGCATCCCGATGAATACAGAATGCATAGTACAATAGGGCTGGAGGGGTTACATTTTTATTTATTTTTTTTAACTCTCCTTAATCCACTTGTTCGCGCAGCCGGCATCTCTTCTGTCTTCTTTAGTGAGGAATAGGACCTTTGATGACGTCACTAGGCTCATCACATGGTCCGTCACATGATCTTTTACCATGGTGATGGATCATGTGACGGACCATGTGATGAGCCTAGTGACGTCATCAAAGGTCCTATTCCTCACAAAAGAAGACAGAAGAGATGCCGGCTGGGCGAACAAGTGGATTAAGGAGAGTTAAAAAATAAAATAAAAATGTAACCCCTCCAGCCCTATTGTACTATACATTCTGTATTCAGAATGCTATTTTCCCTTATAACCATGTTATAAGGGAAAATAATAAAGATTGGGTCTACATCCCGATAGTCTCCTAGCAACCGTGCGTGAAAATCGCACCGCATCCGCACTTGCTTGAGGATGCTTGCGATTTTCACGCAGCCCCGTTCACTTTTATGGGACCTGCGTTGCGTGAAAAACGCACAAAATAGAGCATGCTGCGATTTTCTCGCAACGCACGAGTGATGCGTGAAAATCACCGCTCATGTGCACAGCCCCATAGAAATGAATGGGTCCAGATTCAGTGCGGGTGCAATGCGTTCAACTCATTGCACCCGCGCGGAAAACTCGCCCGTGTGAAAGGGGCCTTGAAGGGGTTTTCTAAGATTTTACAACTGATTACCTATCCTCTGGTCCGACACCCGGGACCCCCGCCGATCAGCTATTTGAGAAGGCACCAGCACTCGCAGTTACCGCCGCTGCCTTCTCTCAGGTTTTCCTAGGCCAGTGAGGACATGTTCATTGGTCACATGGCCTAACCCCTGGGTGCAGCTCAGACTCATTGAAGAGAATGGGGCTGAGCGGCCATATCAGAGGCTAGATCATCATTATTTAAGGCCTGGAAAACCCTTCAACCTGTCAACATGAAAATGCAGTGCAAACTACAGACAGATGTTATAGAGCACATCTCAGGAGTCACGTGGCAGTCCTACGGAGTCATGGAGATAGTCCAATGAGTGAACCCCCACTGATCAGCTAGTAATGGCCTAGTAAAAGCTGGACAACCCCTTCAAGGCCCTTGATTCACTTATGATTTAGCATTGGCAAGAATGTTGGCATCCTCTCATCGCAAGCCTCTCCATAAATCAGCAGGAAGATTTGTCTTTCCTTCTGGTAATGTTTCTCCATGATGAAGCTGTAGAGGGTCAATAACTATGATTGTAATGGTAGAGAAAGATGGGAAAGGCTTGGAGCAATGGTTTACAGACAGAAGCGTGACCAGTATAGGATTTTTTCCCTCATCTGCTTTAGCTGCTTTTAATAAATGTGAAATTATAGGACGAGCTGTTAAACTCATTGTAGTGTGTCCGATTTATACTGAACGCATATTTAAGAAGGTTGTTGTAATAGCCATTCAACACAGGAAAAACAGATGGCTTTTTAAAAAGTAATGTAAAATGCATCACAATAAAGCATCAGTCTAACAGATATTGCTTTCCAATTAGTGTAAAATATAGCTTTCCGTGTATGCGCGGGCAGCATTTATGCCAGTCTGTTGGGTGGTTTGATTCTAACCTACCATGTAGCTTGTCTGGTCAATTAATATAGCTAATAACACGCCATCATAACCCACACATAATAGGCTCTGTGCACACAGCCACAATACAAGCTTTGTGAAAGGCTTTCCTGATGCCACAAATCCAGTTTATGGCACCAAATATACTACATTGGCCCAGAGCCGTATTAGAGTCATGTGCATTGAGCCTAAGGCTGGGTATATGGAGAGCACCAAGGAACTAGGCAAGATGATCACTCAAAGAAAAAGGATCATAAAGTAGCTGCAGAAATGCTGAAATCAGTGGTTAGGTTCACATATGTGGTAAACTAACCATATCCGGCATAACCAGATAATGCTGTGCACCACCCAAAACAGCCACTATGGGATCCAATGGATTTCAGCTAGAATTTATGCCGGAAGGCCACCCAATCCCAATATAGTCAATAAGGATCCAGCTATGCGCTGCATAATCCAGCTACCAATACTGTAAACTACATTGGTCTGCTCTCTGCAGACTACAGGATTAGATTTCTGCATATGTAAACCTACTCTAAAGCTGCTGTCCAGAACTTACAGCGTTAAAAACAGGGAAAAGCTTCTTTTTTTTTTTTTCAGGAGTGTGAGAGATGGGTATTATATATATATTGAACATTCTATAGTATACATTTTTGTGCAGTACACATTTTTGTCAACTAGATGGCCACCAACCAGATGTACGAGCCACGTGTGCATTAAGGTCAGTAGGGGAGGGGGGGGGGATTAGGTTGCAGTTTTCAAATCTACCCATGAACTCAGGAGTGGTTCCAACAACTTCAACTCTATCAGGTTAAGAAACACCCCTTTTGTGATGCCATGTCTGCTATTTAAGTCAATGTAACTTGAATAAAGGTTCTCTTCTACCATGGCTTTGGGGGGGGGGGGGGGGGTGAGAAGATGCTTTCATGAAACCAACTGTGTGTCTGGTCTCATTATGAAAGCAGTATGGTGTACACATACTTAGGGTCCATTCACACGACCGCAATTTCGTTCCACAAAATTGCGAACCCATTCATTTCTATGGGGCAGCACAATGTGCTGCCCGGATACGGAATTGCGGATCCGCACTTCCGGCTCCGCAATTCCGTTCCCGAAAAAAAATAGAACATGTCCTATTCTTGTCCGCAATAATATAAGGTACTTATCCTATATAATGCCTTTCGCTCTAATGTTGTACAGTTATATAGCTCCTTTTGGTCTTAAAGGGATTCTGTCACCAGTTTTAACCATATTTTTATCTGGAGGGGGTTATGTTCAGGGAGCTTTACCGATTCCTAATGTGGTCTTATAAATGTAATCTGTAGGGTCATTTTGCCTAAAAAACGCTATTACTAACCTGTCATTCATAAAAATAAGGTGCCCAAGGGGATGTAAATGGATCCAAGCTGCCGCCCGCCGCCGTTCATGCCCAGCGCCGCCTTTCCTGACCTCAGCGCCGCCTCATAATCCTGTGTGACGCCTCCGGCTCTCCCTCCCTCCCCCCTCCTTCTGCTCTAACATCTCGCGCATGCGCACAGGCCTCTGCCTGATGCGCCCGTGCGGACTTCTCCGTTCGGCTTCATGGAGCGAAGTGCGCATGCGCCGGCACTTCGCTCAACCTCCCGATGACCTGCACCCTCGCTCCATGAAGCCGAACTGAGAAATCCGCACAGGCGCATCAGGCAGAGGCCTGTGCACACGCGCGAGATGTTAGAGCAGAGGGAGGGAGAGCCGGAGGCATCACACAGGATTATGAGGCGGCGCTGAGGTCAAGAAAGGCGGCGCTGGGCACAAACGGCAGCAGGTGCGGGCGGCAGCTTGGATCCATTTACATCCCCTTGGGCACCTTATTTTTATGAATGACAGGTTAGTAATAGCGTTTTTTTTAGGCAAAATGACCCTACAGATTACATTTATAAGACCACATTAGGAATCAGTAAAGCTCCCTGAACATAACCATATTTTTATCTGGAGGGGGTTAAAACTGGTGACAGAATCCCTTTAAGGGAATTGATGAACAGGAAATAAGTGATGAAATTTTGAAAAATGCTGAGTGGAGACTAACCCGTGAAATTCTATTGACATATGCAGAACAGATTGAAAGCAGCACTTGGTTCCATCTTGGGAAAACATTGCAAAAACCTAAAGACTAAAGCCGAATGCACGCGGCCGTGAGCGGTCCGTGGTCCCCCGGCCTGGATTCCTGCTTAGAGCAGGAGCGCACGTTGTCATTGGCTGCTATGACGCTGTGCGCTTCATGTCGTCACTGCACTACAGTAATACACTCTTATAGATCATACTGTAGTGCAGCGACGGCATGAAGCGCACGCCGTCATAGTAGCCAATGACGCTGTGCGCTCCTGCTCTCATCAGGAATCCAGGCCGGGTTACCACGGACCGCTCACGGCCGTGTGCATTCGGCTTTAGTCTTTAGGTTTTTGCAATGTTTTCCCAAGACAGAACCAAGTGCTGCTTTCAATCTGTTCTGCATATGTCAATAGAATTTCACGGGTTAGTCTCCACTCAGCATTTTTCAAAATTACATCACTTATTTCCTGTTCATCAATTCCCTTAAGACCAAAAGGAGCTATATAACTGCACAACATTAGAGCGAAAGGCATTATATAGGATAAGTACCTTATATTATCCACAATGGATATATCCAGCTTGGACTATGGAATATCCGCACTTTCATGCCAGAAATGCTGCAAATCCCATTACACTGAATGGGATCCAGGGGGCCAATACATTTTTTTTTTTGTCAAATCGGGATTTTAAACAGGAATGTGCGATACCCATCTCTGATGTCACTTCCTCTGTAGATCTCAAAACACCAATTCAAAAAAAAAAAAAAAAAAAAACAATGGCTGTCTATATCACAAAAATGAGTGAAAAACGCCAGAGCAGGTTGTCAAAAAACATAATGCAAGTAAAGAACACCACTAGACAATCACAATTTATATACACCGCTATATAAAAAATTCAAAAAAGCCTTAAAAAGGACTTGTCCGAGATTATTAAAGGGGTTTTCAAAATGGATATTGACGACGCATCCTCAGGATAGGTCATATATATCAAATAGTCAAAACACCCAGCCCCCAACGTTTATCTGTTTGAAGAAGCCATAGTGGTTAGCGGATGTGCTTTTATCGCAGTTTAGCCCCATTAACTTAAATGGGACAGACCTGTTTCTAGGCCACATGCCCAACGAATGTGACATTATTGGTCTAGGTAAAGGTTGCAGCCCTGCTACTGTTCAAACAGCTGATTGGCAGGGTGCTGAGAGTCGGACCCCCACCAATCTGATTTGATTACCTAATCCTGAGGATAGTATCAGTATCAAAATCTCAGACAACTCGTTTAAACAAAAAAAACAAAATATACTTTGCCCTTACTCAAGCGTCATTTTCAGCGGTGACATGCCGGGATATGGCTGGTGACCACTGAAGCACTGTCCTCAGGAGTCTAGAGTAGAGTAATGTGCAAGGATGCAGCAGCTGACTGCTGCAGCCAATCACTGTCCACAGCTCTAGACCGTATCCAAGGCATGTCATCACTAGGCTTTGTAAACAGTGGCTGGAGTATTAGGAGTGACAGAGAGCAGCGCTGGAGTAAGGGTTGAGTACCTGATGTTTTCTAATTTTAAGCCACTGCAGGGGTTCTCAAAGCCAACTCCTTTAAAGGGGTGGTCTCCTTCAGTAAATAGCATTTATTACGTAGAGAAAGTTAATAAGAGGCAGTTACTAATGTATTGTGATCCATATTGCTTCCTTTGTTAGTTGGATTCATTTTTCCATCACAGTATACACTGCTTATATCCAGTGCTTGCACACTATAGAAAAAAAAAACACTAGCCTAAGTGAGCTCCCATAGTCCTGGTCACCAGAGAGGCTAGCACTTATTCTGACAGTGTGCTAACACGACCACCAATGCTGGATTGCAGGGTGGTTGTAACGCCTGGATACAAGACACGTATAATGCGATGGAAAAATGAATCAAGCCAGCAATATGCACAATCACAAAACATTACTTTGTCTACATTGTCCTAAACAGCTTAAAGGGGTTATCCGACCAGTCAAATGCCCCACCATATGCCCGGGCCCCTCACACACAATGTACTTACCTTGCTCCCTGGCACCAGTGTCGCTTCTGAAGCCTGTAAAGACGCCACTGCATCGCCCAGATGCAAACATCTGGCGTCGGGGGGGTTGCAGCCAATAGCAGGCTGTGACAAAGACAAGCCTCCCTAGCGTCACGGGAAGGGAGCAGTCACGGCCTGCTATTGGCTTACCCCCCCTCCTTCCCAACGGTGGATGTTTTCATCCGCATGACTGAGAGACGCCGCAGTGGCTTTAGAAGCAATGCGGGTGCTGGGGAGTTAGGCAGGTACATTGTGTGTGAGGAGCCTGGACATTTGGGGTGGGACTTCAGGGATCGGATAACCACTTTAAAGGGGTATTATCATCTTAATGATCAATGTTAAATCTGTTAATGATTCAACTGTGATCATTTTTCTAAATATATTTCATTAAACAAATCCCCACCCCTTAGAAAAAAATAAACCTATACTTACCTGACTGTTGTCTTCCGTCTTCCCCTGGGTACGGCCACCGCTCTTCTCAGGAATTGCGGTGGCCGCGCGTGCGCAGACGACTTATTTTCTTCTCCCGGCCGGCCGTGCGCTGTACTGAACGCGCACGCCGAGTACGCGCATGCGCCCTGGTGACTTCTTCCTGGCAAATACTATACTGGCCAGAAAGAAGTCACCAGGGCGCCTGCGCGGATTCAGCGTGCGCGTTCAGTACAGCACGCGGCCCGGCCGGGAGAAGACATCAATCAAGATGGAGCCCGCCCCCTGCCGAGTGCCGAAACCAGGAAGTGGACGGCCCATCGGGAGCAGGTAAGTATAAAACTGCGTGTTGAGAAAACCCCTTTAAAGGCATTTCCGCCATCCATTTAACATATACTTTAGGGGAAAAAAGGGATACAAAAGCGAGGCACACAACCCTTTTCCATTATGCAGAATCCAGTAAAAAAAAATGGAATACAATGGAACTTTAACATAGCCAAAACAGATCAGTCTTGAACACCATTAAAAGTCAATGGGGGACGGATCAGTTTTCTATTGTGCCATATTGTGTCAGTGAAAACGGATCCGTCCTCATTGACTTACATTGTGTGCCAGGACGGATCCGTGTCTGCCTCCAAAGCAAAATGGAGGCCGAATGGAGCCAAACTGATGAATTCTGAGCAGATCCATTACCATTCAGAATGCATTAGGGCAAAACTGATCCGTTTTGGACCGCTTGTGAGAGCCCTGAAACGGATCTCAAATGGGAAGCCAAAACCCCAGTGTGAAAGTAGCCTAACAAACGTTTTTGTATCACAGGACAGTACACGACAGGAATGAAAGCAAGGAAGCAACAAAACCCCTCCGTTTCTACAGCTGGACTGCAGAGTCCCCTAGTGGACTATTGGAATAACAAAGCCCAGTATCAGGGTTCATGCACATGACTATTATTCTTCAGTGTGCCATCAGTTTTTAAAAAGGAAAAAATACACTGACCCATACAAATCAGTAGGGCTATTTACACATCTGTAAGCCCGATCCTAAAATCTCACTGCAGATCCCATACATGTCTGTTTTGGCACAAAGAAGTCATCAGTTTTTCAAGGATTTGTTTTCTGCAGACCAAAAATTGGAGGCCTTAGGTTTAAGAATGTAAGGACATGGTAAGTAAATAAATCGAGCCATATGGACAATCACAATACATTAGTGCCTTGTATTGACTGTCTACATAATAAAACGCCCCTTGCTGAAGTGACACAACCCCTTTAAATGGGACTCTAATTAAAGGGGTTTCCCAGGACTTCAATATTGATGGTCTATCCATAGAACAGGTCATTAATATCCGACTGGTAGGGGTCCAACTCCAGGCGCCCCGGCTGATCAATTGTTTGAAGGGCTTGCGGTGCTCTGGTAAGCACTGCAGGTGCATTACAACATACAAAGCACAGCACCGTACATGTATAGCAACTGTGCTTGGAATTGCAGCCCAGCCCCATTCACTGCGCCTAGGCCATGTGACTGATGAACGTGACATCACTGGCCTAGGAAGAGGTCGCAGCCCCATTAAAGAGCATATCGTCAGTGGTGCTGGGAGTCAGACCGCCAACAATCAGATATTGATGACCTACCATCAATATTGAACTCCTGGAAAACCTTTTACATGAAAAAAAACGAAATTTAAAAGAATTTGCTTCACTGCCTCTTTCTTCCCCATTCCAGTCAATGTGGTTGTGTTTTAACACCTAACAGTAAGTTTGCAAGCCATATGGTCTCCGAAAAACAGGCGATGCTGTTTTTCCATTGTCTTATAAAAGTGGGGTTTTAAAAAGGAGTACCCAGGAATATCACACACATAGGATAAAAATACTAATGGAGGGGACATACTCAGCATTATTTCACAATCAAGGGAAACAATAGAGTATAAATATAAAAGTTACCATTCCTATAGGAGCTTACACACTAAAGTATAAAAGCTTTGCAGTGCCAGCTGGTGCGTGTGGTAAAATAACTACACCAGCCGACAGATGCACGACTGTACTTTTGGCTGGTTCCACTACAAATATTTACAATTCCGCACATTCAAAGCAGAATCTAAAACGCCAAGACTGGCCACAACTGAGCGACGGCACCATAAACTGCTCATTATTACATCAACAGTACTGAAAAAAAAAAAAAGCCTTCCAGCTATGCCGTTAGGATCCATGGCCATATTAAAACAGATCAGTCATCAGACTACATAAGAACAGCATAGCATTGGGACAGGTCTGCTAGCCAAACTGCTCCATTTTTCTGGTTGGACAATGAAAGTGGCCAAACAATACGCAGGGGGGAATTTATCAACTGATGTGTGCCATAAATGTGGCTTCAAAATAGTGATTTTTTTTGCACATATTTAGCTGTCAGACACTAGCGATCCGCTAGTGTCTGCTCTGCCCAACCATCCTAATATAATTGCTTTTGGGGCAGCCGTTTTGCTAAAAAAAGAACTTTTATGAATATGCTAATGAGCCTCTAGGTGCTATGGGGGCGTCATTAGCGCCTAGAGGCTCCGTCTACCTTCAGAAACTGCCGCCGCCCAGCGCGTCCCTCCAGCCCGCCCATCTCCTCCTGAAAGCGATCCTCCTTGTGAGCGTATGTATTCTGCGCATGCGCAGTGAATGTCTGACCGCTTCTTGCTCAGACCTCTCCACTGCGCCTGTGCAATGACACCATAGTGCTCCGAGGAACAGACGCAGTGGAGATGTCTGAGCAGGGAAGCTGTCAGACATTCACTGCGCATGCGCCGAATACAGGCGCTCACAAGGAGGATCGCATTCAGGAGGAGATGGGCGGGCTGGAGGGACGCGCTGGGCGGCGGCAGTTTCTGAAGGTAGACGGAGCCTCTAGGTGCTAATGACGCCCCCATAGCACCTAGAGGCTCATTAGCATATTCATAAAAGTTATTTTTTTTTTAGCAAAACGGCTGCCCCAAAAGCAATTATATTAGGATGGTTGGGCAGAGCAGACACTAGCGGATCGCTAGTGTCTGACAGCTAAATATGTGCAGCGAAGTGATAGAAACCCTTTAACCCCGTAAAGGGGTTGTCTCAGCTCGTCACTTTTGCTCTTCAGTCCAGGACTTTCGGCACTCTAGGGCAGGGTTTCTTAACTCCGGGCCTCAGGACCCACCTACCAGTCATGTTTTCAGGATTTCCTTAGTATTCAGCAGGTGATAATTAGTTTCAGTGCATCAGGTATTTACCACAGGTATTCATTCTGTGGGATATTCTCAAATCATGACCGGTAGGTGGGCCCTGAGGACTGGAGTTGAGGAACACTGCTCTAGGGGGACGGTGCCTGCAAGTGTGACTGGCAACTCAGGCAAGCGGCGCTGGGATGCAGTAATCACCACCCCCTGTCTGTGTGTGCGAACTCCCGAGGCTACTAATGACTTAATAGCAGCATCAGTCTGCTTGGCAGAACAATAGCAGCCTCGGCACAGGTGGCTTCACTTGCTTGCAGCCTTTGTTTATTCTCCTGAACTGCAACCATGTTACTGCCATTGCAGGAGCAGCTCACAGTAGGTGAGGTGGACGGGACGGGAGAAAGTTACTGTGCGTGAGCAGCTATGCGAGGTCTCTCCTGCAATCCAGGCCACCACAGAGGCCAGCGCTTTACAACTAAGGCCCCTTTCACACGAGCGAGTTTTCCGCGCGGGTGCAATGCGTGACGTGAACGCATAGCACCCGCACTGAATCCTGACCCATTCATTTCAATGGGTCTGTGTACATGAGCGTTGTTTTTCACGCATCAGTTCTGCGTTGCGTGAAAATCGCAGCATGTTCTATATTCTGAGTTTTTCACGCAGCCCTGGCCCCATAGATGTGAATGGGGCTGCGTGAAAAACGCATTACATCCGCAAGCAAGTGCGATGCGTTTTTCACTGATGGTTGCTAGGAGATGTGGTTTGTAAACCTTCAGTTTTTTAGCACGCGCGTGAAAAACGCATCAAAACGCATTGCAACCACGCGGAAAAAACTGAACAACTGAACGCAATCGCAGACAAAACTGACTGAACTTGCTTGCAAAATAGTGCGAGTTTAACTGAACGCACCCTGAACCCATCCGGACCTAATCTGTCACGCTCATGTGAAAGAGGCCTAAGGCTACTTTCACACTGCCGTTTCTGGGTCCGCCTGTGAAAGCCATTTCAAGGATCTCACAAGCGGCCCCAAACGGATCAGTTTAGTCCCAATGCATTCTGAATGGATGCAGATCCATTCAAATGCATCAGTTTGGCTCCGTTCCGCCTCCATTCCGCTCTGGAGGCGGACACCAAACGGATCCGTCCTGGGTTACAATGGAAGACAATAGGGGACGGATCAGTTTACATTGACACAATATTGGTGCAATTGTAAACAAATCCGTCCCCCATTGACTTTCAATGTAAAGTCAAGATGGATCCGTCTGTATACACTTAGGCCTCTTTTACACAGGCGTTGCGGGAAAAGGTGCAGGTGCGTTGCGGGAACATGCACGATTTATCCTCGCAAGTGCAAAATATTGTAATGCATTTTGCATGCGCGTGAGAAAAATCGGCATGTTTGGTGCCCAAACTCTAACTTCTTCACAGAAGTTCAGGCTTGGGATCGGTGTTCTGTAGATTATAAGGGAAAATAATAGCATTCTGAATACAAAATGCATAATACAATAGCGCTGGAGGGGTAAAAATGTTTTACAATTATTTAACTCACCTTAATCCACTTGCTCGTGCAGCCCGGCTTTTCTTCAGTCTTCTTCTTTGCTGTGTGCAGGAAAAGGACCTGTGGTGACGTCACTCCGGTCATCACATGATCTTTTACCATGGTGATGCATTTTGTATTCAGAATGCTATTATTTTCACTTATAACCATGTGCTTGCTTGCAGATGCTTGCGATTTTCACGCAACCCCATTCATTTCTATAGGGCCTGCGTTACGTGAAGAACGCACAAAGAGGAGCATGCTGCGATTTTCACGCAACGCACAAGTGATGCGTGAAAATCACGGCTCTTGTGCACAGCTCTGGATTCAGTGCGGGTGCAATGCTTTCAACTCAAGCATTGCACCCGCGCGGAATACTCGCCCGTGTGAAAGGGGCCTTAGACTTAGAATTTTTCTTAACTATGTGTATGCAGACTGATCTGTACTGAACGGATCCATCTTTTGCATTTATAGGTGCGGCTCCGTCTGTGCAGATACCAGACGGATCCGCACCTAACGCATATTTGAAAGTAGCCCAAGTAAGCAGACATGGCCAAAGCTGCAATCTAGCAGCCATAACCCCTCACAACAAGCAGTCTATAAAGGACTACAAAATGCCACTTTGTCAGGAGAGGGGGAAATATTATATAAAGAAGCATATTAAGTTATTATAGGGTTCTCTTTAACATATATAATTTAATGTTCCAAGTGAGACAACCCCTTTAGGAAGCACTCTTACAGAGTAATATTCTCTGGCTTGTTAGAAAGGTCCATGATGTAAACTGTTTTCCTGTCCACACAAAATGTCAGAGGGTCATTTAATTTACCATGTCTGTTATAGGAAAACGGGAAAAGAATTCTGTGGGGGTTAAACTGAAAAAAAAAAAACCACAATTCTGCAAAGGTTTTTGGGGTTTTGACATCACATCTTTATTCTGCGGCTCAACACGAATACAGCGACAGCAAACTTGTACTGTTTTACTACTCTAAAAAATATAAAAACCTTTAAACTATCAACATTTTCTTAGTTTTTTTGACATACCTAATATGTTTAATATACCGTATTTTCTGGCGTATAAGACAACCCCCAACTTTTCCAGTTAAAATATAGGGTTTGGGCTATACTCGCTGTATAAGACTTGACTAACCCACCAACGCTATTTACTTTGGCATCAAGGTCTGCAGGTAATTGTTGTGCAATATTTTTCTTTGGCAGTCTATGGTGTCACACTGCAACATGCAGCGACTGAAAGTCGCTGAAAAAACCATCTCGAATGGATTTTCTGCGACTGTCACGTCGCAGCATGTTGCAGTTCAAGTTAATGGGTCTGCATCCATGATGCGGAATGCAATACTGCTACGGGAGCACTAAGGCCGTGTGAATAAGCCCTAATAGAGATTCTATTTGGGTGAATGAGATTTTGACACACTCCCTGCTGAGCTGTGCCTTCCGAAGGTAGACCTGGGAGCCGCATCCCTCTGCCTTACCTCACAGATGCACGATGTGGCATCTGAGGGTTTAAATGACGGGGTTCAGCATCATCACTGTTGCCCATCATTGTGGCCGGGTGTCTGCTGTATCATACAGCCAGCACCGGTTGCGTATATATTATATTTTTAAACCTTTTTTTTTTTAAATTCATTTTAGGCTACATGCACACGACAGATGTTTTTTGCGGTCCGCAAATAGCGGATCCGTGTTCCTGTTTTTTTTACATCCACATCCGTTCCGTTTGTCCGCAAATTTTGTATGTTGTGTTTCAGTGTGTCTTCCGGTTTTTTTGTTTTTTTTTTTTGCGGTACACAAAAAAAATAAAAATATGAAGGCTGTAATTTTTATAATTTAATATATACAGGTTTCCCAGCAACCAGCCGCAAAAAAAAAAAAAAAATAAAAAAAAAAAGGATGCAGACCCATTGACTTCAATGGGTCCGTAAAACGTTTATTGCGGACAAGAATAGGACATGCAATACTATTTTGCGGATGGGAAACACAGACAGCGGAAAATAAATGGTTGACTACACCGCAATTGTAACACACACACATACATATATTACGGCAGACAATACAATTGGCTCTGCATACGCCAGGATCCTTCCGGATCTCTCCACGGCCATCGCTGCATCTCCAGTATGCAGTTCACAACATCCGTCGACGGGGGTGTAGCCAACAGCAGGACGCACAGCTCACCTGCTCCCCTGTGATGTTGCAGCCTGCAATTGACGGATGTTGTAAAGTGCAAGCCGGGGAAATGCAATGACTGATGTGTAGGGATCCAGAAGGGGACCAGGTAAGTAAGCTCTGCATGAGGGGCCCGGATGTTGTGGATGGGTTTTCTAGGTACGGATAACCCCTTTAAAATTGAGTTTTGTTTTTGTTTTGCAAAATCACCCAGCCAAAACTGCTGGATTAAAGAAACATAGAAACCGCAGAAGTGCACCATAGGTATATTATTTTCCATCCCCCATTACAAACTGTAATCCTAATTAAAATTTTTAAATCCCTAAACCTAATATGTGCCAACTAATGCCGCTTTCAGGCAGGCATAATGCAGATGCTTTATTGCTCCAGTATTATTGACACCTCATTAGAGCTGGCGTTACAGCAACATCTCTGGTTCTGATGAACCACAGGAGGTTCAGGTGTTGTGTCCATAATACTGGAGCAATAAAGCATCTGCATTATGCCTGTCTGAAAATGATTGTTTATAGTGACAGATCTACTGAGCCTGTCTGCTTTGCACTACCCATTTGTACATTCCCAGGCCGGTCTATAACTTTGGCGTATCCCGCACTGGTCTTGCTGGCTTACATTTAGACCATTTTCTACACCTAAAACAGGCATAGAAAATGAGGAATTAGACAGGCCTACCGGCCCATCACGCCCACTTTTTATTTAGACCTGGCATGAGGAAAGACACCGATTGCGTTGCAAATAACCTTTGCACCACAATCTGCGCCAGAAGTACGCCTAACATAGGTGTATTTCTTGATAGTAAATGACCCCCTATATCTCAATACGTTCAGCCATTATAAGGATACTTTCACACTAGCGGCAGCCTTCTCCAGCAGGCTGTTCCGGCAGGTGAACAGCCTGCCAGATCAGTGCTGCCACTAGTGCACGCGTGCCGTCGGAGGTCCGCTCATGTCAGTTTTATTCCGGCTGCCTCTTGGCATGTTTGCTGTGCTGCCGCAGGAACTCTGGCCCACCTCTATTATAGTCCATGGAGCTGGAGCAGACCTCCGGCAGCATGCGTGCACTAGCGGCAGCACGGATCCGGCAGGCTGTTCACCCGCTGGAACAGCCTGCCGCTAGTGTGAAAGTAGCCTTCGTTCCCTAAATACAACACCACAGCACAGATGGTAACAGCAGGACTACTTCTTCCATCTACTGCTTTTAATTATATATTTCCAGAGTGGGTACTTACAATTACACTCGCTTCTGATGAGACAATGGGCAGTATAATGAAGAGGAAGCAGCACACACACAGGGTGCTGCCTTCTCTTTTAACAGCTGATCTGCGGAGCTCCTGGGTGTCAGACCCCTACTGATCAGATATTGATTACCTATCCTGAGGATAGGTCATCAATATAAAAGCTCAGCACAAACCCTTTAACTTTGAAACAATCTGCTTCAGTTTTGTATCTAGTCCTTTTGTTATTTTTATCACCCATCTATAGTTCATTTTGTATGCTTACAAAATGTACCTTGCCATATTGTCAATTTTCCTTCTGAAATACGATTTCAGAAAGGTCCATTTGGGGCTTAAAATGATATGCATCTTTTGGAATTGTTTTGAATAAATCACAGGGACCTTGGCACCTAACAGTGTTCCACAGTTCTCTTTCTAACAATACTCTAGCAGGGTCTTTTTGAACCCTTTAATTATCTATGCGATTGCCAATCTGACCCAAATTCAGCGCATACTTTCATGTGTATACAGGAGACCATAATGAGTTTTGGAGTACCGCACTCCTGTATGTTACACTGGTGCTTGCAAGGACTTCTTCAGTCTCGTTATAATAATAAGGAAGTTGCAGCACACAGTTTTTCTTGATGCTTTTAAATTTTAATTTCACATTTTTTTACATTTTTTTAAACATGCTTAAAGTTCCGGTGCAATATTCACAGCAGTAAAGGTAGAAGATGTACGACCAAACGTTTCGGCCTATCACGGCCTTCTTCAGTGGTCTAAATCTATAAAGATAATTCATATTTATATCAGTCATATGGTATATGCATTGGTACCTTCATTACATGAGGAAAAAAATGTTTTCATGTATATATATATATATATATATATCTATGTACACATTTACAATTTGAACGTAAGGAAAAATAATTTACAAAAGATGTACTTATAAAAACAATAGACAGCTCATTGTCCCTTGTGAGTAAACCTGATAATCATCCATTATCAGCCATTATCATTAAACTCTATGCAGCTCAGTATGCTACTGTTGGCTAGTGGATTCTTGGACGTGGTGCGTCACTGTATCTTGATTGTATGCACAGTGATGTCGCCCGATGTGGGACACATTCACACTACTATGTAAATATTATACTTAGTCTTATGGACTATGTGTACATCACTATTAAGGCATATATAGATATATTTCGTGTGTTGTGTTCGTCATTGTGCCGCCTCACTGATGCATACAATCTATGGATAAGGCTCGTCCTCAAGTTGAAACGGTCGGCGGCCGTCCCCCCATTCCCTTGGACAGGTATAAAGGCATCTTCCATGTGGCCAAAAATAAGTTCTATCTGGAACATGCAGGCAAGCAAAATTCTGTAAAGTAACAAATGATTGATCTATGATAATTACCTTCAATGCTGTGTCTTCAGGGAAAGAGCGCCGGGTGTATAATGTGGGAGCCGATTTGGCGCCTTTTATGTTCGCGGGGGATGCGCGTCGCTGCGCTCTAAGCTGTACGGCATATCCGGTCATGTGGTGACGTTGGGGAGTGCGTGCGTTCCATTTGCGTGTCAAGCACGCAAACTGGCCGTTCGCTGGGTTGCCGTGCGCATGCGCGAGCAGGACCGGAACTGTCCTGCGTTCCACCTGCGTGTCACTCGTGCAGTTCTTTGGTGATCAGGGGGAGGGAAGTTTTATGCGACGTGACATTTATACAACACCGTGCGCTGGGGCTGCAATGAGCCACCTTATGTATACAGTTAACAGAGCCATATATTTAAATGTAGAGCCTAGATGAAATTCATAGCAAGGACGAAAAAAGGGATGCACTTGAGTTTACAGTAAAGTACCATACCAGAATAAATCTGTTACATATAATATATGTTAATAGAGCATATTTATATAGAATTTAATTTTATGAGAGAGAACTTTAGTTCTATAATGAATCTATAATGTCCCTAGTGTGATGGGAATTAGGTGGGATGGATGGATAACAGGAAAGAGGGATAGGAAAGGTCTAAGGAGGGGGAGGAAGGGGGGAGGAAATAGGAAGGGAAAAAGGAGAAATGGGATAGGAAAAAAGGAAGGGGGGGGGGAAAGGGGGGGGGGGAAAGGGAAGGGGAGGGTGGAGGGAAGAAAAGGGAGGGAATTGTGTTATCTCACCCTCGCAGGTCGTGATATCAACGGGTCTGTAGGGAGAAATAAAAATTTTTTTGTTAACAACACATAGAGATTGCTCAATACATTAAACATTAATGGAAAAATCACATTCTCGATTTAAACCATGTGGTGTGAGAGTCCCGAGTGTGTGGATCCAATACGCTTCTCTTTGTTTTAAATGTAGAATTCGGTTTCCTCCGCGTCTTGGAGAATCGACCTGTTCCAATATTTGGAACCGTAATTGTGATGCCTGGTGATTTTTCTCTTTGAAATGGTATGGGACAGGTAGCAAGGTGTGTCCGAGTCTAATTGTGGACTTATGTTTACTTACGCGATCGCGCACATGTTGGGTTGTCTCGCCCACATACGCTAGTCCGCATGGGCATTTCAGTATATAAACTACAAAGCTTGAGTCACACGTAAAAAATCCTTTAATAGGGTATTGTCGTCCGGTTCTTGGGTGGGTCACGTATTCGCCTCTAGTGACGCTCGAGCATTGAGCGCAGTGTAAACATGGAAATGTACCTTGTCGTTGACTCCTCAGAAAAGTTTGTTTTGGCAGTCTAGTAAGGCTACCTATGTCGGCCTTAACCAGTTTGTCTTTGACATTATGGGGTCTCTTGTAGCATGTGATTGGAGGTTCGCTGAATTCCGGAATGTTGGGATATGCTTTTATGAGTAATGGCCAATGTTTTCTTAATGCTTGATGAATTTTAGGTATCAAGGGGTGGTATGTTGTAACACAGGCTAGTCTTTTGGGTTCTTTGTGCCGTGGTATAACTCTTTCGCTAATGTTATTTAATGTCGAATTAAGGAGTGTTCGGGGGTAACCTCTTGTCTGGAATTTCTCTGTCATCTCCATCAGTCTGGTTTCCCTCACTTCAGTGTCCGTGACAATGCGGTTGACTCTTATGAACTGGGATTTGGGCAGAGAATTTTTGGTGGCCCTCGGGTGGCAACTGTTATAGTGGAGAAGACTATTACGGTCGGTGGGTTTATTGTATAGATCCAGTGTTATATTGCCTGTGGGGTCAAGTTCAACTATTGTGTCTAGGAAACTTATTTTCTCTTTACTTGACTGTATGGTGAATCCTAGTTCTGGATAAATGGAATTGAGGTCCTGCACGAATTTGTCAATAGTGTTTGTGGGGCCCCCCCATATGCAAAAAATGTCGTCGATGAATCGTAACCACGTGATTGAAAATTGATTAAACAAGGGATGAGTATATACATGATCCTCCTCAAAGGCTATCATGTACGCATTTGCATATGGCGGGGCCACATTTGACCCCATAGCGGTACCTTTTTTCTGGCCGTAATATGTGTCCCCCAACATAAAGTAATTTTTGGTCAGTATAGTTGTTAGTAATTCTATACAGAATTTCTGTTGTGTTGTTTCCAGATTTGAGTGGTTATGTAGTAGTCTGGCGGTAGCTTGAATCCCCTTTTCGTGTTCAATAGATGTGTACAAACTGTTCACATCTATAGGGTGATTAGTATGCAACCAGGTGGTTTATCTATCTGTTGCAATTTGGAGATAAAGTCTGTTGTATCGAGAAGAAATGATCTGGACGTTTTAATCAGGGGCGTTAGGATCTTTTCTAGGTAAATAGCCAATGGTGAAAATATGGAATCTGTGGAAGCGACAATAGGGCGGCCTGGGGGATCTTGTAAATTTTTGTGGATTTTGGGTAAAGTGTAAAATACGGGTATGATGGGATCTTGTTTGCTGAGAAATGTTACGGTTTTGGAGTCAATTATCCCTAGATTATTATATCTTGTTAGAATATTGGAGATAGACTCCTGAATTTGTGGTGTCGGGTTCTGTCTTAAGATTTCATATGTTGTTTCGTCCTCTAGTTGTCTCCTTATTTCACGCATGTATTTAATCTTGTCCATCACCACAAGGGCACCACCTTTATCGGCTGGTTTAATTATGATGTCGCTCTGTGTTTGTAGTGAATCTAGGGCCATTTTTTCTTCTGCTGTTAAATTGTTGGTATGTTTATAGTGACCTTGTTTGTGGTCTTTAATGATTTCCTGTATTGATTTTTGGGCAAAGGAAATATATGTTTCTATCGGGTGTTTGTTGCGGGGTGGCATGAATGAGCTTTTATTTCTAAGGCCCAATGTTTCCAGGGATAAAGCCCCTGGTGATTCCGAAGTATTAGATGGTCCGGGTTCCGCCTCGCTAAAGTGTGCCTTCAATCTTAAGGTTCGGTAGAACCTCTGGAGTTCCTGTTCCAGGGTAAATGTGCTCAGGCTCGGTGTTGGGCAAAAGGATAGTCCCTTTTGGAGTATGTGAGTCTGTGCGGGGGATAGATTGGTAGAGGAGATATTTACAACTAAGTTGTTCTCCTTACCTGCGATCTGGTCTGTACTTGACTTCCTTGACTGTCTCCTGCCGCCTCTCCTGGTGCGCCTGGTCCTGGTCCCCGTCCTCTCCGTCGGTTGCCTAAAAAACGAGCTGGGTGTTTGTAGTTTCCTGATCGGTCACTGTCGGACGATGAACCGGAGTGCTGTTGATATCTGTTATTCCACGGATTGTATTGGGGATTCTTTTTCCACCGATATACGTTATCAAGGCGATAATCCTCTGCGTCGCGCACGAATTTCTGTCGCTTGTTCAATTCTGTATGTTTCTTGTATTCACTCAGTTGTTTGTCGATCTTGTCTTTGGCTTTTTTCCATTCTTCCTCTGGTGCTGTTGTGGTTAGAGTTGTCTCTGTAATCTCGATCTTTTTAGATAAATCTTCTTTAGAATCTAAAAAGATCGAGATTACAGAGACAACTCTAACCACAACAGCACCAGAGGAAGAATGGAAAAAAGCCAAAGACAAGATCGACAAACAACTGAGTGAATACAAGAAACATACAGAATTGAACAAGCGACAGAAATTCGTG
Source organism: Bufo gargarizans (assembly GCF_014858855.1). Classification (NCBI taxonomy): domain Eukaryota; kingdom Metazoa; phylum Chordata; class Amphibia; order Anura; family Bufonidae; genus Bufo; species Bufo gargarizans. Next base: position 458,073,396 of record NC_058082.1, on the reverse strand, counting down.
CGCGACGCAGAGGATTATCGCCTTGATAACGTATATCGGTGGAAAAAGAATCCCCAATACAATCCGTGGAATAACAGATATCAACAGCACTCCGGTTCATCGTCCGACAGTGAACGATCAGGAAACTACAAACACCCAGCTCGTTTTTTAGGCAACCGACGGAGAGGACGGGGACCAGGCGCACCAGGAGAGGCGGCAGGAGACAGTCAAGGAAGTCAAGTACAGACCAGATCGCAGGTAAGGAGAACAACTTAGTTGTAAATATCTCCTCTACCAATCTATCCCCCGCACAGACTCACATACTCCAAAAGGGACTATCCTTTTGCCCAACACCGAGCCTGAGCACATTTACCCTGGAACAGGAACTCCAGAGGTTCTACCGAACCTTAAGATTGAAGGCACACTTTAGCGAGGCGGAACCCGGACCATCTAATACTTCGGAATCACCAGGGGCTTTATCCCTGGAAACATTGGGCCTTAGAAATAAAAGCTCATTCATGCCACCCCGCAACAAACACCCGATAGAAACATATATTTCCTTTGCCCAAAAATCAATACAGGAAATCATTAAAGACCACAAACAAGGTCACTATAAACATACCAACAATTTAACAGCAGAAGAAAAAATGGCCCTAGATTCACTACAAACACAGAGCGACATCATAATTAAACCAGCCGATAAAGGTGGTGCCCTTGTGGTGATGGACAAGATTAAATACATGCGTGAAATAAGGAGACAACTAGAGGACGAAACAACATATGAAATCTTAAGACAGAACCCGACACCACAAATTCAGGAGTCTATCTCCAATATTCTAACAAGATATAATAATCTAGGGATAATTGACTCCAAAACCGTAACATTTCTCAGCAAACAAGATCCCATCATACCCGTATTTTACACTTTACCCAAAATCCACAAAAATTTACAAGATCCCCCAGGCCGCCCTATTGTCGCTTCCACAGATTCCATATTTTCACCATTGGCTATTTACCTAGAAAAGATCCTAACGCCCCTGATTAAAACGTCCAGATCATTTCTTCTCGATACAACAGACTTTATCTCCAAATTGCAACAGATAGATAAACCACCTGGTTGCATACTAATCACCCTATAGATGTGAACAGTTTGTACACATCTATTGAACACGAAAAGGGGATTCAAGCTACCGCCAGACTACTACATAACCACTCAAATCTGGAAACAACACAACAGAAATTCTGTATAGAATTACTAACAACTATACTGACCAAAAATTACTTTGTTGGGGGACACATATTACGGCCAGAAAAAAGGTACCGCTATGGGGTCAAATGTGGCCCCGCCATATGCAAATGCGTACATGATAGCCTTTGAGGAGGATCATGTATATACTCATCCCTTGTTTAATCAATTTTCAATCACGTGGTTACGATTCATCGACGACATTTTTTGCATATGGGGGGGCCCCACAAACACTATTGACAAATTCGTGCAGGACCTCAATTCCATTTATCCAGAACTAGGATTCACCATACAGTCAAGTAAAGAGAAAATAAGTTTCCTAGACACAATAGTTGAACTTGACCCCACAGGCAATATAACACTGGATCTATACAATAAACCCACCGACCGTAATAGTCTTCTCCACTATAACAGTTGCCACCCGAGGGCCACCAAAAATTCTCTGCCCAAATCCCAGTTCATAAGAGTCAACCGCATTGTCACGGACACTGAAGTGAGGGAAACCAGACTGATGGAGATGACAGAGAAATTCCAGACAAGAGGTTACCCCCGAACACTCCTTAATTCGACATTAAATAACATTAGCGAAAGAGTTATACCACGGCACAAAGAACCCAAAAGACTAGCCTGTGTTACAACATACCACCCCTTGATACCTAAAATTCATCAAGCATTAAGAAAACATTGGCCATTACTCATAAAAGCATATCCCAACATTCCGGAATTCAGCGAACCTCCAATCACATGCTACAAGAGACCCCATAATGTCAAAGACAAACTGGTTAAGGCCGACATAGGTAGCCTTACTAGACTGCCAAAACAAACTTTTCTGAGGAGTCAACGACAAGGTACATTTCCATGTTTACACTGCGCTCAATGCTCGAGCGTCACTAGAGGCGAATACGTGACCCACCCAAGAACCGGACGACAATACCCTATTAAAGGATTTTTTACGTGTGACTCAAGCTTTGTAGTTTATATACTGAAATGCCCATGCGGACTAGCGTATGTGGGCGAGACAACCCAACATGTGCGCGATCGCGTAAGTAAACATAAGTCCACAATTAGACTCGGACACACCTTGCTACCTGTCCCATACCATTTCAAAGAGAAAAATCACCAGGCATCACAATTACGGTTCCAAATATTGGAACAGGTCGATTCTCCAAGACGCGGAGGAAACCGAATTCTACATTTAAAACAAAGAGAAGCGTATTGGATCCACACACTCGGGACTCTCACACCACATGGTTTAAATCGAGAATGTGATTTTTCCATTAATGTTTAATGTATTGAGCAATCTCTATGTGTTGTTAACAAAAAAATTTTTATTTCTCCCTACAGACCCGTTGATATCACGACCTGCGAGGGTGAGATAACACAATTCCCTCCCTTTTCTTCCCTCCACCCTCCCCTTCCCTTTCCCCCCCCCCCCTTTCCCCCCCCCCTTCCTTTTTTCCTATCCCATTTCTCCTTTTTCCCTTCCTATTTCCTCCCCCCTTCCTCCCCCTCCTTAGACCTTTCCTATCCCTCTTTCCTGTTATCCATCCATCCCACCTAATTCCCATCACACTAGGGACATTATAGATTCATTATAGAACTAAAGTTCTCTCTCATAAAATTAAATTCTATATAAATATGCTCTATTAACATATATTATATGTAACAGATTTATTCTGGTATGGTACTTTACTGTAAACTCAAGTGCATCCCTTTTTTCGTCCTTGCTATGAATTTCATCTAGGCTCTACATTTAAATATATGGCTCTGTTAACTGTATACATAAGGTGGCTCATTGCAGCCCCAGCGCACGGTGTTGTATAAATGTCACGTCGCATAAAACTTCCCTCCCCCTGATCACCAAAGAACTGCACGAGTGACACGCAGGTGGAACGCAGGACAGTTCCGGTCCTGCTCGCGCATGCGCACGGCAACCCAGCGAACGGCCAGTTTGCGTGCTTGACACGCAAATGGAACGCACGCACTCCCCAACGTCACCACATGACCGGATATGCCGTACAGCTTAGAGCGCAGCGACGCGCATCCCCCGCGAACATAAAAGGCGCCAAATCGGCTCCCACATTATACACCCGGCGCTCTTTCCCTGAAGACACAGCATTGAAGGTAATTATCATAGATCAATCATTTGTTACTTTACAGAATTTTGCTTGCCTGCATGTTCCAGATAGAACTTATTTTTGGCCACATGGAAGATGCCTTTATACCTGTCCAAGGGAATGGGGGGACGGCCGCCGACCGTTTCAACTTGAGGACGAGCCTTATCCATAGATTGTATGCATCAGTGAGGCGGCACAATGACGAACACAACACACGAAATATATCTATATATGCCTTAATAGTGATGTACACATAGTCCATAAGACTAAGTATAATATTTACATAGTAGTGTGAATGTGTCCCACATCGGGCGACATCACTGTGCATACAATCAAGATACAGTGACGCACCACGTCCAAGAATCCACTAGCCAACAGTAGCATACTGAGCTGCATAGAGTTTAATGATAATGGCTGATAATGGATGATTATCAGGTTTACTCACAAGGGACAATGAGCTGTCTATTGTTTTTATAAGTACATCTTTTGTAAATTATTTTTCCTTACGTTCAAATTGTAAATGTGTACATAGATATATATATATATACATACATGAAAACATTTTTTTCCTCATGTAATGAAGGTACCAATGCATATACCATATGACTGATATAAATATGAATTATCTTTATAGATTTAGACCACTGAAGAAGGCCGTGATAGGCCGAAACGTTTGGTCGTACATCTTCTACCTTTACTGCTGTGAATATTGCACCGGAACTTTAAGCATGTTTAAAAAAATGTAAAAAAATGTGAAATTAAAATTTAAAAGCATCAAGAAAAACTGTGTGCTGCAACTTCCTTATTATTATACAGGAGACCAGACTCTACTGTGAGGCAGACTATCTGTAAATTATAGGATTACATGATCGCCTATCAAATCCCTCTTGGCAGTTCTCAGACACCTCCACCCACATTGTTTCTCTGTAGGTCCCTGGATGAGAGTACTGCTGATGTCCGACTTATCAAAGAACAGGAGTGCACAGATATAGTAGGTGTCCAATACAACGATTAGCTGCAGATCTAAAACTTCCCTGTCTAAACTACTGATTTGTACTGTGTGGAGAATCTCAAGTGCTTCACACTGCTCTCCCCTTCCTCCTGCTTATAACAGCTGACAGAGATAACCCTATCACAAGCAGGATGTATGGGAGACAGGCTGAAGCTGCATCACATAGTATTACGTAGTCTACACAGAGACAATGCAATGTGAGTTATGGTGCCTTCACATGTAGCAAATCCCCACATCATAAATAGTTCCCCATGTATTCCATTTGGAGTTTAAACTTGGCTACAAAATTCATGTGTCTGTGTTCCACTGCAGAAGACATGGTGTCTTGTGGATATCATTAAGCCAACTAATTCATACATTTGAATGGAAAATAATCCACAATGAAATCCACATGAATCTAAAAATATGCAAATGCAGATTTAATAGTGAATTTTTCTGTCACATGAGGGCACTGATAGAGGACAGGAGATCTCCCAACCCCACAAACGGCAGAAATCATACTTATACAGGGAATGCAATCAGTGATAACACCTTCCTTGTGTACAACTGAAGTCAGAAAAAGCAGAGATATGAATGTATAAATTACAAGTTAAGGAATTTTTCCTTTTCCCACAAAACTATATATCAATCTGCTCAGCTCCTCCTGCTGTATAACACACTACATGCAGACTACAGTGAAAGCGATAAAAGGGTTATCCGTCACACCCCCCCCCCCCCCCCCCCCCCCCAATATGCCTGGGCTCCTTGCTGCATCTCCCCAAAACATTTGGCTTGGTGGGGGAGTGCTTTGTCGCCTCAAGGGGGCTCGTCCAGCTATTGGCCGAACAGTGCCCCAACCCCCGGATGTTTTGATATGAGTGACGGCTGTGCAGGGATCTGGAGTGACACTGGTGCTGGGGAGCAGGTAAATATAACCCACACAAGGGGCAGTTCGGTGAGCAGCCAATATCAGGTTGCGACGGGGACAAGCCCCCTTGAGGCTGGTCACCGTCGTGGCCTGCTATTGGCTGCAATGAAACACCCCCCCCCCCCCCCAGATGGTTTGTTCCAACCAACACAGAGATACAGCAGCGTTTGCGCAGGGAGCAGGGAAGTATAATCCATAAAAGGGGCTCAGGCATTGAGGTGGATATTAGAGTTGTTGCGATACCAATTTTTTGATTCGGTTTCGATACCATGAAAAAGTATTGCGATACTCGATACCATTCGATACCACGCGAAAAAAATAAACAAAAAAAGCCACGTGCATTCCTCATTTTTAAAAATGGCGAATCGCGCAGTTTTTATTAGATTTTTTCTGTTCCGGCATTCACCACCTAGATTTTTTAAATATATTTTAATAGTTTGGACTTTTCTGACGTGGCGATGTAATATGTTTATTATTTATATATTTTATATGTGAAATTGGGAAAAGGGGGTGATTTATACTTCATATTTTAGTGTTTTTTGTTTGTTTTTTTTACACTTTTTATTTAATAACTATTTCCCCCTTAGGGTCTAGAACCTGGGATCTTTCATCCCTTTTCCTATTCAGCCTGATAGATCTCTATCAGGGTGAATAGGACTTCACACTGTCCCTGCTGCTCTGTGCCTTGTGCACACAGCATCAGGGATGTTACCATGGCAACCAGGGCTTCTGTAGCGTCCTGGCTGCCATGGTAACCGATCGGAGCCCCAGGCTTACACAGCTGGGGCTCCGATCAGAAGCTGCCACTGCACCACCAATGGCTAAAAACCACAAACATGGCTGAGAATCTGGTGGATATGCTGTGGACCCCCTTTTACTGAAGCGCTGCGGATTTTCCATTTGGATTTGCATACAAAAATATGCAGCTGATTATAGTAGGAGAAAGTGAGTAAGATTTATGCAAAGCCATCTGCATACATTTTTAAATCCACAGCCTGTCCATTTCTGACAGGATTGTTGCAGATTTTTCTCCATTAGAAGGGGTGGCACGTCACTAGGATATACGACCAATGTCCTCTGGAACGGGACCCCCAAAGAGAACTAGAGCGCACTGCGCGGCGTGCTCTCCGCTCTCTTCTGTGGGAGATCCAAGAACAGCAGAGTGCTCCAAGCATGCCCATCTCCTCCGTTCACCTCTATAGGACTGCCGGAAATATTTTCGGAACTTCCACAGAAGTGAATCGAGGGTGGCTGCACCTGTCCGCTTCGCTTTCGTTCATTTTGTGAGCCCCGTTTTAGAAGTAGGTGGCATATCCTCAGCAATCCTAAAATGTTTCACATTTTGCTGAATTACCCATGCAGCCACAGCAAAAGTCCTAAATAAATAAAAATAGCTATACTGCCCTCCCTTCATCCCATGCCAGTCTCTGTACAACCTGTTTTCCTGAGAGGACATTGCAGACAGCCTGGTTATACAAAGACTGGCACAGGACCTGGTACAGTATGTCAGGTAGTGACAGAGGAGGGGTATACTGCTTCATGTTCACCAGGAGCTGGAGCCGAAACCCAAAAGCAAATCTGCTCAATTTCCGCTGCTTTGGGCGCACTCAAGGGTAAGTCTGCTGTGAATCTTACTGCATTTCTGCAGCGAAACCCATGGAAACCGGCAGCAAAACCCACCGCTGATTTTACCATTTGCGCTGCAAAGTGTGAAATTCACAGCAGGGGGAGAGGGGCGGAGGAGGGGCGGCAATGAGAAGAGAGGGGCGGCAATGAGAAGAGAGGGGCGGAGGAGGGGCGGGCGCACTGCGCCACCAATGATAGGATTATTTCCACACAGAGCGGCGCCCAGCGATGTCCCAGCACTCACCATTAGTCCTGGGCCCTGCTCCGTTCGCCTGCAGTGCTCCATTACTGTCTCCTCTCCTGCTCCACATGCTGCTGATTACTATCGGAGCGATGGGAGGAGACATCAGATTCACTAGTGGGCGTTCCTTCTCCCTGGCTGTAGCGCTGTCCAATCGCAGCGCAGGGAGAAGGAACGCCCACTAGTGAAGCTGATGTCTCCTCCCATCGCTCCGATAGTAATCAGCAGCATGTGGAGCAGGAGAGGAGACAGTAATGGAGCACTGCAGGCGAACGGAGCAGGGCCCAGGACTAATGGTGAGTGCTGGGACATCGCTGGGCGCCGCTCTGTGTGGAAATAATCCTATCATTGGTGGCGCAGTGCGCCCGCCCCTCCTCCGCCCCTCTCTTCTCATTGCCGCCCCTCTCTTCTCATTGCTGCCCCTCCTCCGCCCCTCTCTTCTCATTGCCGCCCCTCCTCCGCCCCTCGCTTCTCATTGGTGGCAGCGGCAGCAGCACAGGGGGAGGGAGGACAGCTTCCTTCTCCCCGTGCTGCTGAGAGAGAACATGAGCGCGCCGATAGCAGCGCGCTCATGTTCAGAGATACTAGACTGCGCAGAAGCGCAGCCCAGTATCGAAAAACGGAAATCCCGGTATCGTATCGATACCGGGACAAAAGTATCGATTGGGTATCGAAATTTCGATACCCGCAACAACCCTAGTGGATATTTTAGATGTCGGATAACCCCTTTAAATTAGAATGATTTTTTTCAAAAAGAAAAAGAAATTCAAAACTTTTGTTCATGTTCTCTTCACATGCACACTGAAAATTAACAATCACTAATTCTTCTACAATAAAACATTTGTGCACAGGTACTCTAAATCACCCTTATAAATCTGTTACAATAGGATGGAAGACATGAGAATCTTTGTTCTTTGCCTATCATCGTTGGCATAACAGGCACCTTTGACAAGAAAAAAATACAACTGGCCAGCACCTCTCCGTGTAGTACTCAAATCTATGCTCTCCAATCTCTTTTCAGTTATCTGCTACAGCCTGGACCACACTGGAGCTTGGGTGAGTTTGTAATCACTGTTCAACCCATTTCACTGCCCTATCACCAGGCATACTGCTATCAATCCTTTCAGTGCCCTGAATGAGCAGGAATTCTTATATTTACCTGTGCACTGCTCTAGTCCACCAAGGATACTGTAACTAAGGCTACTTTCACACTCGCATTTTGGGTGGATCCATCATAGATCTGCAAAAACAGATCCATTATAATAATACAACCGCTATGCATCTGTCATGAACGGATCAGTTTGTATTATCTGTAACATAGCCAAGACGGATCCGGCATCAACTCCGTTGAAAGTCAATGGGACCAGTCTGCAAATCCTTGCCACACTTGCTTTCTTTTCTTCGCTCCTTCATTTCTAAAAATGTACCTATGGGATCTCTTCTACGACCACTAACGTGGTTTGAAAGCTTACTAGTGGACCACTCTAGACACCCCAAATTAATTTCCCAATTATATAAAAAGCTTAATACGCCTGTAAATACAATTAAACCTGCCTTTATAGGGCATTGGGAGAAAGATTTGGGTGTGATATTTTCTCAGGATGAGGAGATCTCACGATTGTTACTACTACCCCATAGGACATCCAGATGTGTCCGTACTCAGGAAAACAGCTATAAAGTCTTAACTAGATGGTACAGATCTCCTGATATCACATGTAGATATAGCTTGACTGGGTCGGACGCATGTTGGAGATGTAAGGAGCATAGAGGCTCCTTCTACCATATCTGGTGGTCATGCCCACTTATACAGAGATGGTGGGCGGAGATCTTTAGCTTGGCCAATAAAATTTGCAATCTGGTAATCCCAGTTTCTCCCCAGTTGGCACTTTTGGGTTCCAGCCCTCCCTCCGCTAAGGAGACACCCACTCGACTCTTTTACTGTATGCTAAGTGCAGCACACATCCTTATTCCAAAATTCTGGTTAAAATCAGAGGTCCCTTCCATTTCTCAATGGAAAGATAAAATGGACCAGATCTATAGATTTGAGGAGATCTCTGCCTGGGAAGATCGAAGGTTTGCCTTCTATAAAGCTACCTGGAAGGCATGGATCAGGTTTAGAAACTTTGCCTAGACACACCTGATAGATAGCACTACCCATGAAAATCTTCATGTACAAAAGATAGAGCAATATCAACTCTTTGCTGGGATACTTGTTTTTGTATTGGTATATAACTGACTGATAGAGAAGTACTTAACGCAAGATTCACTGTCTCTCTGTATCCACTCAATGCAATGTAAAACATTGTATACAACCTGTCACTAAAATTGTTCACATTATAAAATGTACTTCATTTGTATGTACTACATTTCTCAATAAAAAAGAAAAAAAAGTCAATGGGAGACAGATTTGTTTTCTATTGTGCCAGAGAAAACTGATCCGTCCCATTGATTTACATTGTATGCTAGAGAAAACGGATCCGTCCCCATTGACTTACATTGTGTGACGGGATCAGTTTGGCTCAGTTTCGTCAAGCGGACAGCAAAACACTGCAGACAGCATTTTGGCGTCTGCCTCCAGAGCGGAATGGAGACGGAACGGAGGCAAACTTATGCATTCTGAGCGGATCCTTTTCCATTCAGAATGCATTAGGGCAAAACTGATCTGCTTTGGACCGCTTGTGAGAGCACTGAATGGATCTCACAAACGGGAAGCCAAAACGCTAGTGTGAAAGTAGCCCAACTCCTTCTATGCCATATACTACCAGGCAGTATTAGACATTATCTCTTTAACTGCCGAAGACCACCAGAGATATTAAAATTAACCATATGACAGAAAGACTACCAGGGATACTGCAATTAACCCCTTTCACTGCCATTGACCAGCATGAATATTGATATTCTATCAGTGCGATAGATCACCAGGGATGCGGACACTAACACCCTTAGGCCTCTTGCACACAAACATTTATTTTTCCACGTTTTTTGCATTCCATATACGGAACCACTCATTTCAATGGATCGGCAAAAAAAAAAAAGGAAGGTACTCTGTATGCCTTCCGTTTCCGTATTTCCGTTCAAAGATAGAACATGTCCTATTATTGTCCGCATAACGGACAAGGATAGTACTGTTCTATCAGGAGCCATCTGTTCCGTTCCGCAAAAAAAGAAAAAGAAAAAGCCATACGGTCGTGTGCTAGAGGCCTTAGGTTAATGTCAAACCGTTTTTTTTGTGCAATTTAAAAGTAACAGGTGCTAAAACATGCTATATTGGCAAAAACAATAAGCAAGTCAGATATTTGTTGAAGCTTCTTTTGGCCTAAAATGTGCACAAGACAAAAATGTATGCGGTAGCACACACTGCTACAGGCATGATTCAGACACTGGCCAGTTTCAGATGAGCGACTTGCCCACGGGAAACACACTCCGAGTGAGAGCGCGATTTTGCTTCATGGACTCTGCCCTTGTAATCGGACCTCACAGCATTATAATGATTTATAATGCTGTGTATTCCTGTCAGAATGTAGATCTACTGTAACTGAACTGTACTGACAGCATTATGTCAGCACAAATTTATTACAAATGATGTCGGGTGGAACACACAGCATTATAATAACATGAGGTCCCACTACAAGAGAAAAGTCCAGTTTCCAACAGACAAGTCTAAAACAATAAATTACGTCACTGTCCTAGACCACCAAGAAGTAGACAAACTTCAATGAGCTAGACCTGGATATTGCTTATTACTAACTGCCTGGATGCTAAGCGGCCCTGTTTTATAACAGATTGTTATGGTTAATATTTTTAGGCGATTCTGCATTGCCCTGCTTACAGGTAACAGTGCCCAGGTCCCTTACTAATCTGTTCATTAGCTACAAAAGTCTTGTGGGTGCACTTCATTCCCTACATAAACTAATACAGTACAGTCTGTGATCTAACCTCCCTGACTTAAAAGGGATTTTGTGTATAGAGCTGAGGACATGGGTTGCTAGATGGCCACTAGCACATCCGCAATACCCAGTCCCCATAGCTCTGTGTGCTTTTATTGTGTAAAAAAAAAAAAAAAAAGATTTGATCCATATGCAAATTAACCTGAGATGAGTCCTGTCCCTGAGACGAGTCACATACAGAACTAGGGCTGCAGCTAACGATTATTTGAATAATCGATTAGTTGCCGATTAATTTCTACGATTAATCGATTAATCGGGAAAAACGACAAAATTACAAAACAGAGGTTTATATGATCTTACTTGAAAAATTATGTTCAAAGGCCATATTAAAACAAATTGTGGACGACACTTATGGGGGATCTGTGGACGACACTTATGGGGGATCTGTGGACGACACTTATGGGGGATCTGTGGACGACACTTATGGGGGATCTGTGGGACGACACTTATGGGGGATCTGTGGACGACACTTATGGGGGATCTGTGGACGACACTTATGGGGGATCTGTGGACGACACTTATGGGGGGATCTGTGGACGACACTTATGGGGGATCTGTGGACGACACTTATGGGGGATCTGTGGACGACACTTATGGGGGATCTGTGGACGACACTTATGGGGGATCTGTGGACGACACTTATGGGGGATCTGTGGACGACACTTATGGGGGATCTGTGGACGACACTTATGGGGGATCTGTGGACGACACTTATGGGGGATCTGTGGACGACACTTATGGGGGGATCTGTGGACGACACTTATGGGGGATCTGTGGACGACACTTATGGGGGATCTGTGGACGACACTTATGGGGGGATCTGTGGACGACACTTATGGGGGGATCTGTGGACGACACTTATGGGGGGGATCTGTGGACGACACTTATGGGGGGATCTGTGGACGACACTTATGGGGGGGATCTGTGGACGACACTTATGGGGGGGATCTGTGGACGACACTTATGGGGGGGATCTGTGGACGACACTTATGGGGGATCTGTGGACGACACTTATGGGGGGATCTGTGGACGACACTTATGGGGGATCTGTGGACGACACTTATGGGGGGGATCTGTGGACGACACTATATGGGGGGATCTGTGGACGACACTATGGGGGATCTGTGGACGACACTTATGGGGGGATCTGTGGACGACACTTTATGGGGGTGATCTGTGGACGACACTTATGGGGGATCTGTGGACGACACTTATGGGGGATCTGTGGACGACACTATGGGGGATCTGTGGACGACACTTATGGGGGGGATCTGTGGACGACACTTATGGGGGGATCTGTGGACGACACTTATGGGGGATCTGTGGACGACACTTATGGGGGGATCTGTGGACGACACTTATGGGGGATCTGTGGACGACACTTAGTGGGATCTGTGGACGACACTTATTGGGATCTGTGGACGACACTTAATGGGGGATCTGTGGACGACACTTATGGGGGATCTGTGGACGACACTTATGGGGGATCTGTGGACGACACTTATGGGGGATCTGTGGACGACCTTATGGGGGGATCTGTGGACGACACTTTATGGGGGATCTGTGGACGACACTATTATGGGGGATCTGTGGACGACACTTATGGGGGATCTGTGGACGACACTTATGGGGATCTGTGGACGACACTTTATGGGTGGATCTGTGGACGGACACTTATGGGGGGGATCTGGGGACGACACTTATGGGGGGGATCTGTGGACGACACTTATGGGGGGATCTGTGGACGACACTCTATGGGGGGGATCTGTGGACGACACTTATGGGGGGGATCTGTGGACGACACTTATGGGGGATCTGTGGACGACACTTATGGGGGATCTGTGGACGACACTTATGGGGGATCTGTGGACGACACTTATGGGGGATCTGTGGACGACACTTATGGGGGATCTGTGGACGACACTTATGGGGGGATCTGTGGACGACACTTATGGGGGATCTGTGGACGACACTTTATGGGGGGATCTGGTTGGACGGCACGTTTATGGGGGATCTGTGGACGACACTATTATGGGGGATCTGTGGACGGCGTTTATGGGGGATCTGTGGACGGCGTTTATGGGGGATCTGTGGACGGCGTTTATGGGGGATCTGTGGACGGCGTTTATGGGGGATCTGTGGACGGCGTTTATGGGGGATCTGTGGACGGCGTTTATGGGGGATCTGTGGACGGCGTTTATGGGGGATCTGTGGACGACACTTATGGGGGATCTGTGGACGACACTATTATGGGGGATCTGTGGACGGCGTAGTTATGGAGAGGGGGATATGTGCACTGTTATGGGCATAACAGTGCACAGATCCCTTTCCTCATAACAGTGCACAGACCCCCCTTCCCATAGCAGTGCCATACACAGACCCCCCCTCCTCCCCATAGCAGTGCTATACACAGATCCTCCCCCCTCCCCATAGCAGTGCTATACACAGACCCCCCTTCCCCCTAACAGCCCCGGCGCTTGCATCTTTATTTTACCTTTTTACAATGACGCTCCCGCTCCTGTAACAGCCAGGCAGAGCGGACGGCGGCGTAACGTCACTCAATCACGTGACGCGCCTGCTCCGCCCACTTCATGAATGAAGGAGGCGGAGCAGGCGCGTCACGTGATTGAGTGACGTTACGCCGCCGTCCGCTCTGCCTGGCTGTTACAGGAGCGGGAGCGTCATTGTAAAAAGGTAAAATAAAGATGCAGCGCCCGCCCGCCCGCCCGAATAGCAACGAATCGGCGATTATTCGATAACTGGATTCGTCGACAACGAATCCAGTTATCGAATATAATCGATTACATCGATTAATCGTTGCAGCCCTATACAGAACTCATCTCAGGTTAATTTGCATATGTATCAAAATGTTTTTTTTTTTTTTTTTAACACAATAAAAGCACACAGAGCTATGGGGACTGGGTATTGTGGATGTGCTAGCAGCCATCTAGCAACCCATGTCCTCAGCTCTATACACAAAATCCCGGTGACAGGTTCCCTTTAAGGTGGTTCTCATCAGAGGACATCAGGGCTCATGTGCAAATAACCTATTAGTAAGTGGCTTTCCCACATTTCTATTAAAAGTTATGACAAAGCAGCCAACCCCAAGTCTCTCTAATTTTAAAATGTCTGAAGCTAGCCTTGCACATTAGATAAAGGTTGCAGCTGCCTGACAAAATAGGGTCAAGATCTCCTGGAAGAAAGAAGGCGCGGCCACAGTACATTTCAACTTCTCTTTGTTTCTCGGGAGAGCCTGGTGTCTAGTTGTTGGTTATGCCCTTCTCCCTACTAAATAAACATGCATGCTTCATTACTTATAGCATACATGGGTATGACTGGGTCAGGGGAGAAAGCCGATTCCAATAGGAAAACCGTTATGTCGAGCATTATCCAATAAAATCAATACTAATTCGTAGGGTAACCTTGTGTTAGCGAAAAAAAGGGGCCAGATAAAAAGTCAGATAACTGCAGGGGCAGGATACAACGAGTGTTTGTAGTCTGCTACCATGAAAACCTATAGATCTGAAGACACAAAACATATTTAAATCAAAACTATTTGCAGAGTTGCTTCTAGGCCGCTTTTATGTGGCATGCACCGGAGAAATAAACTTTCTATCTCTTCTCTACTTTACTGTCAAAGCACAACCTTCAAGATGTGAACAGGCCCAGAGCAGGGGAAGATAAAACAATAGACTTTTGTTTGCTCTCAGGGAGAGTCTTCCAAAGTTTTGTTTGGCTATGGGGTGGGGGGGATACCTGCAATTAATATCAAAGGCACACTGGCAACTTGGATCCTAGGATATATCAACCTTGGGTCATGGACAAAATATTTATATATACATATATACACACATAGCATTGTTGAGTGTTTTTATGCCCATTTATTCTTCAAAAATGCTGCAGCTAGATGTCTACAGTGAAATCTAAAACACATTAAATACAAAGCTCTCTGGTTTGTGGCCTTTATTTTAAACATGCAGCGCACTGTAGGAATGATGTTTTACTGGCAGCTTTCTAACAGACTTCTCTGAAGGACTTAAAAAATTGGCAGGAAATAAAAACAACATGTATAAAAAAAATGCTACTCAATAACTCCATGAAAAAGGTCTGAAAAGCATTAAATATAGCAAAAAGCATGTGGGTGAAGGAGGCCTTATGATAAAGCAGGAACTGTACTGTGTGAAATGGCCACTGTAGTGGATTTATTGGCCACTGTACAATTCTTCTGCATGAACATGGCTCAAGAGAACGGTCAGTCGTACAGGAGCTCAATATTGAACCACTCAGTTCCAACATCTGCCATCTATATAGTGAAACTCAATTTAAACTCAATTTAAAAAGGGGTTCCCACAATTTCACCCAGGCAGCCCCCTGTATATGATCATCGGAGCATTTCTTGCTCCGATGCTCTCATTTGCCCTGCGCTGAATTGTGAAGGTCAAAGGCATTTTATGGAGTTCCAGTTTTCGAAGGACTGCTAGGTGGAAGCTTCCGCCCAGTGATGGCATCGGCACTAACGGACAGGCTTTAGCGCTCCCCTAGCCTGTAAAGCTGACATCACCGGCAACACTGCTACAACACAAAAAAAGCCCTTGACCTGCGCGATCCATCACTGGGGAAGGGAGAGCATCAGAGCAGGAAATACTCCGATGCTCATATCAGGGAGGCTGCATCAGTGAAAATAGGTATATATCTGGGTTCAGCTCTGAACCCGGACAACCCCTTTAACCAATAAGTGTTCACTTCAGTACAAAGCTGCATTTTCAGATCAGGGTTTTTGGCGTGCCTGTGCACCAAAGCAAGGACTTACATGGAGCTGTTTTTTTTCTGCTTCCCATTCTGTTCAATGGAAGATTCAGCGCAGATTCCACCTCAAGACAGTGCATGCTGCTTCTTTTTTCCACATGGAAAAAAAAAAAGTAACGCACCTAGGTTTTAGAGGAGGACAATAAGAAATAAATATTTTTCATTACACCTCAGGTCAGACCACCAATCAGACCTCAGCTGACAGCCCCAATCAGAACCCCAATGTTAGTAAGACCCCAAAAAGACCTCAAATCAGATCCCCAATCAGACCCCAATGTAAATGACCCCCCAATCAGACCTCTGATATATATATATATATGGAAAAAAAATAAAAAATAAAAAAAATGGACGCCGCTGCTCCTCTCCTACATTGCAATCCTCTTCCTCCTGCTGTCGGATATGCTGTGAACTGGCGCGCACATATGCTAAGTGCTGCTTCCTATTGAAATCAATGAGGGGCTGTTTTGAGGCAGAAATGCTCCAAAAATCAGCACCAAAAAACTCAGTGTGAACTAGCCATATGGGGAACACAGCACTGTAAAACTGCAGTCTGCATGAGTCCTGCAGAACATTGTTCATATCCATGTATGCCAATGAGGGAGGAAAGCGGCTGTGAATCTGAGCCCAAAGTTTAAGAAGTCTGTTTTAGGGATTAGGCCAGGGCTACACAGCGACACTGGTCACCCGATAGCTGATGCAGCCAGGTTCACCGAGTAGCGGTGAAAGGAATCGCTGCAGCAGTTGCAAAAAATCCAGCTATGTTGGATTTTTTTACAACTGCCACGGCGATCCTATTAATTTCTATAGGATCACCACTATTCAGCCGTCAGGGGAGCAGTGTCACAGTGTAGCCATAGCCTAAAAGATCTTGTCCAAGATAACTAAAGGAAACCCACTGAAAATGGTGTCTGAGCCAAGGGTATTTTCCCACTTGCGGCAGAGTAATCCGGCAGGCAGTTCCATCACAGGAACTGACTGCCGGATCCGTCAAAAAGCATGAAAAAACTGATTGCATTTGTCATACGGATTAGGATCCTGATCCGTATGACAAATGCATTGAAATACCGGATCAGTCTCTCCGAAAAAACGGATTTGGCATTTATTTTTTTTCCACTTTTTTTGCGGTCTGAGCATGTACAGACCACAATGCCGGGATCCGTTTTGCCGGAACACTCAGGGCCGGATCCGGCATTAATGCATGTCAATGGGAAATTTGGACTGAGATAAAACCGCAGTATGCTGCGGTATTATCGCCATCCTGAAAAGTAAAAAAAGACTGAACTTAAGACATCCTGAACGGATTGCTCTCCATTCAGAACGCATTAAGATAAAACTCATCAGTTCTTTTCCAGTATTGAGCCTTTAGGACGGAACTCAATGACGGAAAAGAATAACGCTAGTGTGAAAGTACCCTAAAGGCAGCATGTTCTAGAGCAAGAGGAGCCGTGCAGGTTGATATACAGGTATATGGAAAAAGATTCAGTATAACCTGAATTTTATTCCTTTACATTCCTGCTCATTCTGGGCTTTGAAGTCAAGGAGCTGGTCCTATCAGTGATTTCTGTACCAAATCAGGAATCGCATTGTGCAGATAAAAATACAATCTGCAGATGCCAATGCCCCTCCAGTCCACAAATCAATACGAAATGTAGCTTACATTTACATGCAGAATATTTGCGGCAGAAATTTCTACAACCTCAGTCCCATTCGTCTGAATAGGGTTGCTCTGGCAGCAACCCATGCATTTCTGCAGGTTCTCTATCTCTTTCTTGACAATGCAAAGAGTTAAGACTTATCCCCCAGATAACTGTCTCCATACACAGCTGGTCTCTTTAAAGGCTATGTACACCTTTGGGGCATTTTTGTTTATGATTCCATTGTCCTCATTTTGAGCCAAAAATCAATTTTCTAAATTGGTCTTTATTACGAATATGGAGCCCTTTTTTCTGTACAGGACTGAGATGCTCTATTAGCAGGATCTGAATTTTCGCTCTACTCTGTCAGCCAGCTAATCTGAGGAGCTGGCCCTGGGTTCGTTCTCTGCTGGCCCTGTTCGAATTCAAAATATCGCGCCTGCGCCGTACCTTTCTTTAATCGGTGCAGGCGCACTGAGAGGCGGCCTCTCTCCCGGCCGCTCCATCCTCAATGCGCCTGCGCCGATGACGTCACATCTACACCCGGCGCAGGCGCATTGAGGATGGAGCGGCCGGGAGAGAGGCCGCCTCTCAGTGCGCCTGCACCGATTAAAGAAAGGTACGGCGCAGGCACGATATTTTGAATTCGAACAGGGCCAGCAGAGAACGAACCCGTTCCCTGGCCCTGTCAATCAAACAGCGGAGGGGGCGTCATGATGAGAGGAGGATGCGGCTGCTACCAGCAAGTAGCCGCCCTACTTGCTGGTAGCAAGGTAATTTACATATGATAAAACTTGATTTTTAACAATATCTACTGAACGAAAATTAATATTTAGCATATGTACAGGGAGCTTGCAGTGTAGGGATTAATATTAACGAAAAAAAAAAAAAAAAAGGGGTTTAGTGGGCTGACAGAAGCCCTTTAAAGAGGACCTTTCATAGGTCCAAACATTGTGAAGTATCATGACATATACAGCGGCGCCCAGGGATCTCACTGCACTTACTATTATCCCTGGGCGCCGCTCCGTTCTCCAGTTATGTCCTCCGGTATGTTCGGGGACTTGGTTATAGTAAGCAGAGTCTGCCCTTGTTCTGCTGGGCGTCTCCTTCTCCTAGGCTGTAGCGCTGGCCAATCGCAGCTCAGAGCTCACAGCCTGGGAGGTTTTTTTCTCCCAGCTGTGAGCAATTGTTTTTTATATTTTAATAGTATGGGCGTTTTCGGTCGCGGTGATACCCATGATGTTTACATTTATTGTTATTTAGGCAATGTATTTTTTAATTATATGGAAAGGGGGGCGATTTTTTTTTTGTGATTCTTTAGAAGCTAAATTATAGCCCGATTTTTAATTTTGTTCTATCAGAGATTTTTAAAATGGGATTTACACTGAAAATTGCTAATTTCTTATCCTGGCTTGCCACCTGGTGGCCAAAATAAGAATTGCAGCATGAACACCATCAGCCTCATCAGCGAGGCTCGTAGTGTTCAGCGCAACTAACGATGCCTCCATTGGCCGCACGGGGCATCGGCATCTAAAGCCTTTAATTACCACAATCGGATATAATTGCCGATCTCGGTAATAAGCGGCAGGTCTATGCCGTTTTAAACAGCAGAGACCTGCCGGCCATGGCACCCACTGCATGTACAAGTGGGCGCCATGTTTACACATCTCTCCAGCGCCGTACACGAAAGGTTTAGGGAGAGCCAATACCTCCCATAAGCAGCATCAAACGCATCTCAGCCAGCCAGAATCGTACTCTGTACTGATGAGAGGCAAGTAACCCATAGCAGCTTCAATGCCTTTTGGCTAAGATTAAGTACAGTGTCTGCTCTCATCAGGTCCTGGTGGTCAAGAGACGCAGCTAGGATGTACAGTCGTGGCCAAAAGTTTTGAGAATTACATAAATATTGGAAATTGGAAAAGTTGTTGCTTAAGTTTTTATAATAGCAATTTGCATATACTCCAGAATGTTATGAATAATGATCAGATGAATTGCATAGTCCTCCTTTGCCATGAAAATTAACTTAATCCCCAAAAAAACCTTTCCACAGCATTTCATTGCTGTCATTAAAGGACCTGCTGAGATCATTTCAGTAATCGTCTTGTTAACTCAGGTGAGAATGTTGACGAGCACAAGGCTGGAGATTATTATGTCAGGCTGTTTGGGTTAAAATAGCAGACTTGACCTGTTAAAAAGGAGGGTGATGCTTGAAATCATTGTTCTTCCATTGTTAACCATGACCTGCAAATAAACGCGTGCAGCCATCATTGCGTTGCATAAACATGGCTTCACAGGCAAGGATATTGTGGCTACTAAGATTGCACCTCAATCAACAATTTATAGGATCATCAAGAACTTTAAGGAAAGAGGTTCAATTCTTGTTAAGAAGGCTTCAGGGCGTCCAAGAAAGTCCAGCAAGCGCCAGGGTCGTCTCCTAAAGAGGATTCAGCTGTGGGATCGGAGTGCCAACAGTGCAGAGCTTGCTCAGGAATGGCAGCAGGCAGGTGTGAGCGCATCTCCACGCACAGTGAGGCAAAGACTTTTAGAAGATGGCCTGGTGTCATGAAAGGCAGCAAAGAAGCCACTTCTCTCCCAAAAAAACCATCAAGGACAGATTGATCTTCTGTAGAAAATATAGTGAATGGACTGCTGAGGACTGGGGCAAAGTCATATTCTCCTATGAAGCCTCTTTCCGATTGTTTGGGGCATCAGGAAAAAGGCTTGTCCGGAGAAGAAAAGGTGAGCGCTACCATCAGTCCTGTGTCATGCCGACAGTAAAGCATCCTGAGACCATTCATGTGTGGGGTTGCTTCTCATCCAAGGGAGTGGGCTCACTCACAATTTTGCCCCAAAACACAGCCATGAATAAAGAATGGTACCAAAACACCCTCCAACAGCAACTTCTTCCAACAATTCAACAACAGTTTGGTGAAGAACAATGCATTTTCCAGCACGATGGAGCACCGTGCCATAAGGCAAAAGTGATAACCAAGTGGCTCGGGGACCAAAACGTTGACGTTTTGGGTCCATGGCATGGAAACTCCCCAGATCTTAATCCCATTGAGAACTTGTGGTTAATCCTCAAGAGGCGGGTGGACAAACAAAAACCCACTAATTTTGACAAACTCCAAGAAGTGATTATGAAAGAATGGGTTGCTATCAGTCAGGAATTGACCCAGAAGTTGATTGAGAGCATGCCCAGTCGAATTGCAGAGGTCCTGAAAAAGAAGGGCTAACACTGCAAATACTGACTCTTTGCATAAATGTCATGCAATTGTCGATAAAAGCCTTTGAAAACGTATGAAGTGTGTGTAATTATATTTCACTACATCACAGAAACAACTGAAACAAAGATCTAAAAGCAGTTTAGCAGCAAACTTTGTGAAAACTAATATTTGTGTCATTCTCAAAACTTTTGGCCACTACTGTAGAACAGAGAACCACACGGTTGTCCATAGGGTGTACACCTTTGGCGATTAGAGCCATCTGGTAGGTGACCAAGGGCTGCCGGATTGAAGTTATGGGCTGAAATGTGCTTCAAAGCCCGAGGTGCAGAAGTGCCGCAGGAGTGGTAATCTTTGGCCAGATTTCTGGTCTGGTATAAGAGGAGGAATTTTTATAATTCAAGCAGAATGTCTGAGCCGTAAATGGCACACATTCATTCATGTTTCACTGTGTGTTCACTTAACACTTTGTGTGTTCACTAGGACTTGTCAGGGTTATGGCACCCTTATGGGTAGTCCTTCCTGTAGGTCTAGAGGGGGGTTTGGCCATATTGGTTCCTCACCACTATGCAAACTCTTTGGCCTCCCCCTGGAGGGAGAGGCAAGACCTCAACCTAAGTTCTTGGCCATGGAGCATGCTTTTTCTACTATTATGTGGTATATAGGTGCTGTCAAAGATTTTTATGGCAGTTTTTTTGAGCCAAAGCCAGAAGTGGATCCAGGAGAAAGAAGAAGTCTTTTTTTTTTTTTGCAGTTTTACATCATGTTGGGCACATTAGCTCTCCCCAGCTCTAGCGGTTCCATGATATTCAGCCTCTAGAGTAGCTGTAATGGTAAGCCATGTTTGGAGCTGTAGAAGAGACATTTCTTCAACTTTGTGGTACTGCAACAAATGTGTTACCATCTACTTTCATTTCTTTTTTGGATAATTTTTAGTACTGCTGAACGGACCATACAAGTGTTCAGCCCTGATACAATAGTGGTTTTAAGAGGTTGGAAGACTCTTTAGAGGAGTTACCAATTGTGATCCTGATCTTTAATAATTAACACCCTCCCATAAGGTCTACTGACTGATGCTACAATTAGCCATACACATTAGATTTATGTCTGTTGAACTCCTGCCAAACCTCTAATCTGTATGGCTCCAAACTCTCTCGGGTGATGTTGGAGATAAGGATCTTCCATGTTGGAAGATTCATGCCTGAGCAGATACATATGTATGGGAGTATCGGGAGAGACCATCATTGGCTGACAGTTCTCATATGTGGCCAGATTTAAAGGAAATCTGTCAGCAGATTTGTACTTATGAACTGGCTGACCTGTTGCATGTGAGTTTGGCAGTTGAAGGCATCTGTGTTGTTCCCATGTTCATATGTGCCCGCATTGCTGATGTTTTATTATATATAAATTAGCCTCTAGGAGCAACAGGGGGTGAAATAACGGATCTGTCTCATCCGGAATAACGGATCCGGTATTTAAAGATCAAAAGCAAAAATAGCTCCTCCTATGTCCCGAGGCATGTGCAGACTGGAAAACCGGATCTGGTGATGCAGAAATTTCCGGAACACTTGGTCCTGGATCCAGCATTAATACATCTCTATGGAAATGAATGCTGGATCCGGCATGTGCGGTATTGTTCCGTACAAGGGAACGGAAGACATCCTGATGCATACTGAACGGATTGCTTTCTATTTAGAATGCATTAGGAGAAAACAATTTTTTTCCGGTATTGAGACCCTTTTCCGGTATTAAAATCCGGTAAAGAATAACGCTAGTGTGAAAGTACTCTTACAGAGAGAGCTGAGCCTCTAGGTGTAAGGGCAACGCTCCTATTCTTATAGTTACATAGTTAAAGGGTTTCTACCACCAGATTTTGACCTATTTAGCTGCTGACACCAGCACATCGCTAGTGTCAGCAAGTACCTAACCATGTTCTTTTATCAACTTTGTCTGCTGCCGTTAACCTTAAAAAGTACTTTTATTGCTATGCAAATGAGCCTCTAGGGCAGGGATGCTCAACCTGTGGCCCTCCAGCTGTTGTAAAACTACAACTCCCACCATGCCCTTCTGTAGGATGATAGCTGTAGGCTGCCATGGAATGATGGGAGTTGTAGTTTTGCAACAGCTGGAGGGCCGCAGGTTGAGCATGCCTGCTCACGGCGCAGGAATTGGTACAAAATACTTAGACGTTTCACGTCAATCAACAGGAGCGGGGCGGGCCGGAGAGACTCGATGGGCGGCAGAAATGGTTAGTGGAAGGATCCTCTAGGTGCTGAAAAGACGCCCACATAGCACCTAGAGGCTCATTTGCATAGCAATAAAAGTACTTTTTAAGGTTAACAGCAGCAGACAAAGTTGATAAAAGAACACGGTTAGGTACTGACTGACACTAGCAATTTGCTAGTGTAAGCAGCTAAATAGGTCAAAATCTGGTGGTAGAAGCCCTTTAATACGGTTGAAAAAAGACTTAAGTCCATCAATTACAACCAAGGGATAGGTGGGGATGCAAAACCCAGAAAGGAAGTGAGACTCAGATAACATGACTATCTGTTGTTCCATTCCTCTATTATTCCTGCTAAGAATTGCCAGCATTCTGCAGTAAAGCTACTGCTGGGTGTTACGATTAGCGGGTGTCTGACTCTGTCCAATCAGTGCTACTAGTGCCAGTGCATGTACAGTCGTGGCCAAAAGTTTTGAGAATGACACAAATATTAGTTTTCACAAAGTTTGCTGCTAAACTGCTTTTAGATCTTTGTTTCAGTTGTTTCTGTGATGTAGTGAAATATAATTACACGCACTTCATACGTTTCAAAGGATTTTATCGACAATTACATGACATTTATGCAAAGAGTCAGTATTTGCAGTGTTGGCCCTTCTATTTCAGGACCTCTGCAATTCGACTGGGCATGCTCTCAATCAACTTCTGGGCCAATTCCTGACTGATAGCAACCCATTCTTTCATAATCACTTCTTGGAGTTTGTCAGAATTAGTGAGTTTTTGTTTGTCCACCCGCCTCTTGAGGATTAACCACAAGTTCTCAATGGGATTAAGATCTGGGGAGTTTCCATGCCATGGACCCAAAACGTCAATGTTTTGGTCCCCAAGCCACTTGGTTATCACTCAGGCTGTTCTGACAGGTGAACAGCCTGTCGGATCCATGCTGCCGCTAGTGCACACGTGCTCCGGACAACTGCTCCAGGTCGGAGATCGGGCGGCAGAACGGCAAACATGCCAAGAGGCGGCCGGAATAAAACTACGACAGGATACAGCAGCAAATAAAAATGGTAACTCACACTCATGTATTCTAGCAAACGTTCTTTGATCCTGAAGCTTTGGAGCCTACTTCTCTGGGATTATTTTATTACGGAGCACCTGCACTACAGCGGAGCATAGCCTGTAACAAATTAAAATTGCAAACTGCATTCCAAGTTTTAACATGTAATTGGATATTTATAGAGAGAAGGTGAACTTTAGACCTGAAAACTCCCATGATCAAGCCGTATCGGCATGCCCGCATTTCCTGTCTGTCAGAGATGCTTAGATCTCTTGCCCAAAAGTGATCTAATCTGAGGAAAATACTTGATAGGGCCTTTATATAAGTGGTCAGACGTGTGATGACAGACCCATACAATTTTGTCCACATTTGTGCCAATCCAAGACCAAACTTCCATTGAGGTCAAGGCAAGTTCCAGTTTTCCAGAATAGCCACACAACAATGCATGGTCATCTAGGCAACAGAATGGCTAGCCTTCTGGTCTGAGGCTCCCCGGGTCCATCTCAAAACTCTGGCGGCAGACATGGCCAATCGAAACTGAAATTACTCTTTACAAATTAGGTTAAATAAGGATTTTCTCAATTTAAAAAATAAATAAAAAAACAAGCATCTCTCTTCCCTCCTATAAAAAAGGATTCATGTTTAACCTATGACTCACTGCTGCGGACAACCACCTAACTAGACGTGAAAATATCACAAAAGTCTGGTATTTCTTACACAGCCACTTTATATAAGAAATCTGCTGCTCATAGACAGAGGCCATATGAGGTCACCCCCATGCAGTCACAGGACCACATAATCCATGGTCTCTACTATATCATGGATTGTCACACGACTGCGTGAATATGAAACCACATGGACAACACGGCACTATAGCTATACCGTTTATACCTGGCTGACTTTAGACATTTACGCCAGATTAAAAGAAACTAGACACAATGAAAATGCAGTGATTGACAGCTAGTTCTGTATGCACAGTCATAGAAGGGAAGGCTGTCAGTCACCAATAGGACCTTCTCCTTCACTTCAAAGCTCAAAATGAGGGATTTTAAATCAATGAAATAGAAATTATGCTGATTTCCTACAAAACTATATATTAATCTGCCAGCTCCTGCTGCTCTGTAACATGCTGACTGACGATTTTACAGCATTTCCATGGTGACAGGTTCCCTTTAAGGCGGCATGCATGCAAGGTTTAACACTGAAAAAAATTTAAGGTTATGCACATGGGAAGGAATAATGCAAGTCACCCGTACATACTAAATGGTAAAAACACTGGGTAAGGCTACTTTCACACTTGCGTTTGGTGCAGATCCGTTCTGTATCTGCACAGACGGATCCGCACCAATAATGCAAACAATGTATCAGTTCATAACGGATCCGTTTGCATTATTCTTTAAAAAAAAGTCTAAGTCAAAACGGATCAATCTTACATTGAAAGTCAATGGGGGACGGATCACTTTTCAATAGGGGTGCACCGAAATGAAAATTCTGGTCCGAAACCGAAAATTCAGGATACCCCTTGACCGAAACCGAAACTGCCTTTTTGCCCAAATACTTTTAAAAGACCCACCTCATAACAGTGCCATCCACAGACCCCCACCCACCCCATAACAGTGCCATCCACAGACCCCCACCCACCCCATAACAGTGCCATCCACAGACCCCCCACCTCATAACAGTGCCATCCACAGACCCCCACCCACCCCATAACAGTGCCATCCACAGACACCCACCCCATAACAGTGCCATCCACAGACCCCCCCACCTCATAACAGTGCCATCCACAGACCCCCACCCACCCCATAACAGTGCCATCCACAGACCCCCACCCCATAACAGTGCCATCCACAGCCCCCCACCCCATAACAGTGCCATCCACAGCCCCCCCCCCCCATTGTACAATTAATAGAAAATAGCGGGGAGGGACTGGGAGGAGGAGCTGGGGGCCGGTGCGTTCACTGTTCTCCGGCCCCCAGCTCCAGTAGTTATAAAATGTTGTACAATTAATAAGCATTCTATTCACGAGGCCCCCCTCTGCAGTATTACATTCAATACAGCCACTTCCTACTCACAGGGCTGTGCTGGCCGGCCGGGCAGAGGAGCGGCAGCGTCACGACTGACGTCATGTGCCCGGCCTACTTTCTGAATGAAGGAGGCGGCGCAGGCATGTGACGTCAGTCGTGACGCTGCCGCTCGTCTGCCCGGCCGGCCAGCGCAGCCCTGTGAGTAGGAAGTGGCTGTATTGAATGTAATACTGCAGAGGGGGGCCTCGTGAATAGAATGCTTATTAATTGTACAACATTTTATAACTACTGGAGCTGGGGGCCGGAGCACAGTGAACGCACCGGCCCCCAGCTCCTCCTCCCAGTTCCTCCCCGCTATTTCCGGCCGATATGTAAAAATATCGGCAGAAACAGATTAGGTGCATTTTCGGCCGCCGAAATTTCGGTGCACCCCTAGTTTTCAATTACACCATATTGGGTCAGTGAAAACGGATCCATCCTCATTGACTTACATTGTAAGTCAGGACGGATCCGTTTGGCTCCGCATCATCAAACGGACCACAAAACGCTGCAAGCGTCCGCCTGAAAGGCGCAGTGGAGACCAAACGCAGCAAAATGTACGTTTTGGGCCGCTTGTGAGAGCCCTGAAAAAGATCTCACAAGCAAACTAAGCAGTAAAAACCAGTGTCAGGCAGCTGCTGCCAAGGCCAATAATTTTGATGGGTTGCATCAAAAGGGGCATAGATGCCCGTGATAAGAACATAGTCCTACCACTTTACAAATCATTAGTCAGACCACACATGGAGTACTGTGTACAGTTCTGGGCACCTGTGAACAAGGCAGACATAGAGCTGAAGAGGGTCCAGAGGAGGGCAACTAAAGTAATAACTATTATGGGGGAACTACAATACCCAGAAAGATTATCAAACTATGTATAAATATATCAGGGGTCAGTACAGAGATCTCTCCCATCATCTGTCTATTTCCAGGACTGCGACTGTGAAGAGGGGACACCCTCTGCGTCTGAAGGAAAGAAGGTTTGTACACAAACATAGAAGAAGATTCTTTACGGTAAGAGCAGTGAGACTATGGAACTCTCTGCCTGAAGAGGTGGTGATGGTGAGTTCACTAAAAGAGTTCAAGAGGGGCCTGGATGTATTTCTGGAGTGTAATAATATTACAGGCTATAGCTACTAGAGAGGGGTCGTTGATCCAGGGAGTTATTCTGATTGCCTGATTTTTTTTTCGCCCTAAAATGAGTAAAATTGACTTCTACCTCACAGGGGTTTAGTGTCTCCCTCTGGATCAACTTGCAGGATAACAGGCTGAACTGGATGGACAGATGTCTTTTCAGCCTTGGGCTACTTTAACACTCGCGTTTGGTGCGGATCAGTCATGGATCTGCAAAAACACTTCCGTTCAGATAATACAACTGTCTGCATCCGTTCAGAACTGATCCGTTTGTATTATCTTTAACATGGCCATGACGGATCAGTCTTTAACACCACTGAAAGTCAATGGGGGACGTATCCGTTTTCTATTGTGCCACATTGTGTCAGTGAAAACGGACCCGTCCCTATTGACTTACAGTGCCTTCGCATCATCAGGCAGACACCAAAACGCCGCAGGCAGTATTTTGGTGTCCGCTTCCAGAGCAGAATGCAGACAGAATGGAGGCAAACTGATGCTTTCTGAGCGGATCCTTTTCCATTCAGAATGCATTAGGACAAAACTGATCCGATTTGGACCGCTTGTGAGAGCCCTGAACGGATCTCACAAATGGAAATCAAAAAGCCAGTGTGAAAGTACAAACTATGTTATACGACCACGTGCATCTCTCGGACCAACGGTGGCTCCTCACATGAGCTCACTGAAACATAATTCAAAGATGACCTTGCATCTGTTTTACTTATAGAAGCGAAATACCTGTACTTGATGCTGCCAACCAGTATTATTTTTTTTATAAATTTTTTACATCGCTCCTGCACCCCACTGAGCCCTCCTGAAGTTTTTTGCGCTCCGTGGGCGAATACTGAGCATCGGAACGGGGAGGAGGAGACGCCAGGGTTTCTCAATGGGCGTCTCCTTCTTCCTGGCTGTGCCACGATACAATCACAGTCGAGAACGTCACAGCCAGGGAGAAAAAAATAAATAAAAAAACTTGCAACGCTCTCAGCTGTAACTGGATCGCGGCACAGCCAGGGAGAAGAAGACGCCCATTGAGAAACCCTGGCGTCTTCTCCTCCCTGTTCCGATGCTCAGTATTTGCATACTGAGCACGAAAACGTCAAGAGGGCGGAGGAGCTATGTTAATAAAAGGTGGCAGCATCAGCAGTACCCCGCAAGTACAGGTATTTAGCTCCTATAAGTAAAACAGATGAAAGGTCCTCTAAGATGCAGCGAGTTCCTATCTGACCACGGGTCTATTGTACTGTACTCATATGAGGATAATGTGGGTACAATACAAGAGACCCACAGTCAGAGGAACTCACTGCATCATAAGTCCGCCGTATTTCTTGGATTTCACATGGTCGTGTACATGCGGCATAACACAGAGGGTTTCAAAGGCATTATTATAGTTATAATTCAGATGTACAAAGTCTGTGAATGGCACAACTTCTGTCCATATACTACAATATGAAGCATTCAGACCGAATGTACCTAATGGCATATTCCAGGCAATTAACAGCTCATTTAAAGGGGTTGTGCCATGAAGGCCAGTCACCCCGCCATGTCTGAACGCTGAGGAGGGGGCACCCAGACCTAGAGCAGAGATGGTTTTGATGCGTCCTGCTGTTTTTGTCAGCCCCACAGACAATGAATAGAGGGGCAAGAGACAAGTGGTCACCGCTGTATTCACACTCCTCCTCACTGTGGTCTTGTGGTGAGCAGGAACGGGTGGCGGGAAGACACCCAGCAATCAGACATTTATCACCTACCATGTCAATAGGGTGAAAAGTACAGCAGCCCCTTCAAACTGCTGATTGGGGGGGGGGGTTAACAAGACTTGGACTCAAACCGATAAAAAAATTGATGGCCTATACCAAGTTGTAAAGGATATGGCCTCATACAAACAGATGGGTCACTGTGCTACCCGTAAAATAACGCGGCTGGCACACAGGAAAAATACGGTCACGTCGCCCCAATACGTGTATGGATTTGTATCCCATTCACCCACACAACGGCCGTGGAAAGCACGCGTACATAAAGGAAAGAACTGCGGAGAAGTCCTTGCAATGCACTACACGGGCAACTTGCAGGAGCTCCGCGCGGACAGGGGCAGGATTCCAGAGTCACCAGCAAGGACTTGCAGGTAGTGACAGATTCCCTTTAAAGAGGTTGTCCAGGTTTACAAGATGCCTTAGGCTACATGCACACGACCATTGTGTGTTTTGCGGTCCGCAAAACACGGATGGCGTCCGTGTGCATACCGCTATTACGGAACGGCATGGGCAGCCATTAATATTACGGCCTATTCTTGTCTGCAAACCGGACAAGAATAGGACAGGTTGTATTTTTTTTGCGGACCACGGAACGGAGCAATGTATGCGGACAGCACACGGAGCGCTGTCCGCATCTTTTGCGGCTCCATTGAAGTGAATGGGTCCGCATCCAAGCCGCAAAATCTGCGGCTCGGATGCAGACCAAAATGGTCGTGTGCATGAGGCCTTCTTCTTAGGACAGGCCATGAATATCTGATCAGTGGGAGTCTGACTCTTGCCACCCTGCCAATAAGCAGTTTGAAGGGTGTCCAGGGCTCGGGCAAGTGCCGCACCCTCTTCATTGTGGACACTGGGTCTTACAATGGCTCATACTGCCCACGCTGTACTTAGTATTGCAGCGCTGTACCATTCACATGGATCTCCACTGCTCCAATATCGACGGCTATCAATATGGAAAACCTGGACAAAACCCTTTGATCTTGCTGGCACAATCGCTGTGTCTGCATGATAATCAGAATTCATTATGGGAATGATGCTAGCAAGGCAGGAAAGCCAAAGGCATGAAGCTACTCGGAACAGAAGAACACTGAGCCTTAAAGGGGTTGTCTAGGATGTTTTTTTTTTATTTATTTTTTTTTATACGGTAGTACCTCCTCCCCACTGTGAAGGGAAGCATGCTTACCTGGCTCCCTGCTGCTCAATTCTAGCTCTGTCGGTCCCTAGCTCTCTTCACTATGCTTTGGTCCCCATCATGGACGAGGTCACTGCATCCAATGACTGGCCTCAGCGGTAAGTGGCACATCCGCCAATCCCCCGCCCCCCGGTCCCAGAGGTTCACTTGCGTAGTGAAGATAGCCAGGGAAAGACTGAGCCTGCTACCTGTACAGGTCTAGAGGGAAAGGGGTGGCATTTAAAAAAAAATATATATATAAAAAAAATATAAAAAAAAAAAAGCCAATCCTAGACAACTCAAAAACAGAAAGAGATCCAGCAATTAATATAAAAAAAATAAAAACCCTCTTCATTCCAAAATTCGCATAAAAAAAAAAAAAAAAAAAACGCATAGCTTCATGACCTCTGATGCATTAAATCCCTTTAAACTCAACTGTGTGTAAAATACAATTTCAGACTGAAAGAATAAGACCAGAAAGCTCTTCAATGGTACAACCCACCGGAAGCCAAAAAAACAAGAAAAAAATAATATCTGCCCAGTGGATCCCTACTTGATGTCACACAACGCCAACACTGGGAAGGCTCAGATGCATCTATAGACTAAGGAAACAGACCAACTGCAGACTTTTCTTGCTCCTTTAAGAATCCCTACTGTCTTCCAAGGAAGACTGTAATAACTGCAGTCAGGCACTGATAACTCCCCGGATAGCAGGATCTCTACATTATATATTAGTCGCATTAAAGACGCTTCTTCAGCGCTACCTCCAAGGACGAGAGCCTGACCAGACCATCTCACCCCAGACCATCCAGGACCACGTCCACACACTGGAAGGAGTGGGCGGTATTAATGACTTAAGAAATCAGGCACAGCAACTCCCACCGCCTCCTTCTAATAACTTGAAAATGAATCGCTTTTCAAGAATTACTCTGCCACCATGATGCAGAGGACACAGGTGATCTCCATCCACACCAGGCCACTGTGCGTCTGTCAAACGTCAGGACCCTTGAAGGAGGAAAGCCATCTTAAGGGAGAGACCCAACTCTTGCCCAGCTGATGACAGGCTCCCATTTGTCAGGGGGCTGGCATGGAAAATGTAGCTTCGTCCCGCCTCACACCAAAGCCATATGGTGACATCCAGCTAATGCACAATCATCACTGGTGTGAACAGGGTGGAGAACGCACAGGTAATCCAGCACCGCAGCCTGCAGCGGTAGGTGGGCACTGGGCACTGTGCAGGTATGCAGACATATTATAGAGGCACAACTTACTTCCCAATCACCTCACACAGCTCATACACATCTTCAAACAGCACGTCGTCGTCGGCCATGGTCCTGAGGGGGGGATTTCAATGAAACCACCAAAGAACAGGTCCAGCCGGGGAGGTCCTAGGTCCCAAGCAGAGGATGGCCGCACAAATCCTGTCACAATGACACCGAGGCAGGAACGAAGGTGACACCCGGCGCTCCCCTTTCATCAATGGACCGCGGCAGGCGGCCGCTCTACATCCCAGGGCCGCCGCTCAGCCAGCTCTCCGCCATCCCTAGGAAACCGAGCGCCTCCCGGCGCCGAGACACACACTGGACAGAGACCGCGCCTCGAGTTACCGCCGTCCACGAGCAGCGCGCCCCCGTTTTTTTTTTTTTTAAATGGCGGTGTCCGTTCCAGAGGTAACCGTGCCCCACATTTCAAACCTGAGGCGGGAGCGCGCCTTGCTTCTTTCCCTCAGCTGATACTAGGAGGAGGCAGAGCCGTGCGCGTCCACGCGACGGCTCCTTTCGTAGATGACGTCGGGGAGCGAGCACGCCTTCTCCGCCTCTCCTTAGCCTTCCAATGGGGCACGGCTCTGCCGCGCGCTCCCGGGGCAGCCGAAGGTGAGCGTGGAGCGCGGGCATGCGACCTCGTGCACGGCGGTGGGATGTGATAGGAAGGGAAGGATGCGCGGAAACGCGTCCGCCGGTTATCAGTGGGGCTCGAGGAGAGATGCCTTCACTTTTCACACGGAGTGTTTCCTCGGCGGCTGATTTTCCGCTGGCTTCATAGTCCGGCAGTGCTTGCCTGGTGTAAGACGCACGTTCTCCAATAGGGAGCCAGCGGGAGCCGCTTGTGTGCTGGGGACGAGCCAATGGCTCCCATTAGCAGGAGAGTGGCAGCCCTGTGCTCCTATGGCGTGAGCTGAGAGGGCACGGGTTTATTACATGGGAAATGTGGGATTTCTGGATGCTGGCTGCCATTGCCGACAGTGACTGGAAGGATGTACTAGTGAGGCGCCTCATGCTGTGGTAAAACGGCCAAGTTCACTTACTGCCTCCTATAATTATCAGTCAGGAATTGGTCTTAAAGGGGACCGGTCACGTTGAGCCCAGTGTCTGAGCTGCAGAGAGCAGGAGGTGCTTAGCAGATTGATATATAGTTTTGTGGGAAAAGATTCAGCATAGCCTGTAGTTAATTTATTTTAAAAAACGTTTTCCTCTGGATATGTCATCAGTCTCTGATCATTGGGGGTCCAACACCCAGGACCCCCGACGATCAGCTGTTTGAGCAGGCACCAGCGCTCCTCTGAGCACCACCCCCTTCTCAAAGCTCACCAAGCACAGTGCCGTACATTGTATAGCGCCTGTGCTCGGTATCGCACTCTGCCCCTTTCACTTATATGGGGCTGTGCTGCTTTTAGGCCACGTGAACGCTGAATGTGATGTCACTGCGGCTTCTTGAACAGCCGGTTAGCAGGAGTCCTGGGTGTCAGACTTCCACCAGAGACCTATACTGAGGATAAGGCATCAGTATTAAAATGCTGGAAAACACCTTTAAATTCCTGCTCAGAGGTCGCATTACATTTTTTCCAAAAGAGTAAAAATACTCCTTACCATTTTTCAGCAGTATTTTTAGCCAAAGAGGAGTATAAAATTAGCAGTAATCCAAATACATAATACGTAGGCTTGCACTTCTTCAAATCTGTGTTGGATAGTGTTGAGCGAACTTGTGTTTTAAGTTCGGCGTCTAAAGTTCGGGTTATCGAAGAATCACGTTATGGATTCACGGACCATAACGGAATCTAGAATCCATAACGCGATTCTTCGATAACCCGAACCTGAACTTTAGACGCCGAACTTAAAAGACAAGTTCGCTCAACACAAGTGTTGGAGGCTCCGTTAGGGTCCTCTGTCACAGGTTCTGTCAAAAAGACCAGCCCAAATAAAACTTCCCATTTGGGATTTTTTTTGTCTGGTAAAAAGACAGGATCCCGAACAGAAACTGAGATGGACACCATCATAGTCAGTGAAGTCTGTTCAGCTCTGTTCCTGTCGGTTATGTGCCCGATACAGCACTTTTGTGATTTTCATTGTTCTGCTCATCTAACCGAGAAGAACGACAGAAATAAATATGCAGCGACCGGGACTGCAGGGGCAATGTGTGAGTGTGGTGGCTTGATGGGTGTAGTAGTTGGTATTTACATTTCTGCAGCTCCCTGGGCAGGCATGCAGTGATGAGAAGGATAGCGCTGGATTCCTTCTGGGCACACTGTTGAGTGATCTCCTTCCAGATGTTGGTTGAGGTGCCCTTGGTGGTGCAGGGAAGGCAGGTTCCCTGTGGTTTGTGGCGTCAGCACCCTTGGGTGCAAATGAGGTGAGGAAATAAAGTGGAGTTCGTTTGAATAAATAACTGGAACATTTACTGGTAATCAACTGCCTTGAGGTAGATGTAAAGGATCATTGACATGGAAGAGGTAGTGGTATTGTAATCCATACAAAACAGCACAGTTAGCTGTGGCTGAAATCCTAGTAACAGGCTCTTGGTGAGGTATAGATTCCGATCACACAAAGGCTATTATAACTTCTGATAGAAGTGTGAATAGTGGCTGCTCCTATAGAACAAATGAATACAGGGTTCTCACCTCTCGGTCCACCCAAACTGACAGAGGGCTAAAATGAAGATAAGGAGATGAGGGGCACTCCAAATCTAGGAAAATGTAGACAGCACTAAGGCGAGTGGGACAGATATTTAATAAAATATGGATAAAACCAATACAATAAAAAAAAAAAAATATATAAATGAAAATCATATCATGCAATAAAACCATACAGTATCCCAGATCGACATCTGACTAAAATGAAGACCGAGTGATGAGAGTCCCGGTGCAACCTCTATATCTTTTCTAAAGATAGTAGTACTGCGTATGTCACAATGCCATGTGCATAGTCGAGCAATGAGCTCCATTGTGTCTGTATAATAGAACTGACAATTCCTGCCTCTTTCCAGCAGCGCTAAATGCGCAAATGGCCCAACACAACTGTAGCAAACGTTGGTCTGTCTCTATGTCCCAGCAGGACCCCCACAATGCAAAGACAGTGGCAGGTGATACTTTACCACTCTTCGTCACATGCCGGATAGTCCGCTCGCCTCTCGTGCCACTTTACCCAACTCGGCGTGCCACGTAGTATTGAGTCTCCGCGTGACTCCTCAGCTTTTCAGAGGTACAATGTCGAGCACTCTCTGTAATCCTGGATCTCGTGTTCCAGCGCATCCAGTAGGAAGGCAGTCAATGGTAAATCCTGTATACGAGTCTCTTACTCCATAAAGGTGCAATCGATAAAAAAGTAGATTGATCCTGTATACGAATCCTTGAATTAAAATCAAGCTCACACGGACACCCACCCCACCGAAAAGACACGGTTTGACACAGAGGAATTTCAGGAGGAAATCGAAAAAGGAGTTCTGGTTACCCTTCCAAATGCAGAATATACAGACGTGGACAAAATTGTTGGTACCCTTTGGTCAATGAAAGAAAAAGTCACAATGGTCACAGAAATAACTTTAATCTGACAAAAGTAATAATAAATTAAAATTCTATAAATGTTAACCAATGAAAGTCAGACATTGTTTTTCAACCATGCTTCAACAGAATTATGTAAAAAAATAAACTCATGAAACAGGCATGGACAAAAATGATGGTACCCCTAGAAAACACAGAACATAATGTGACCAAAGGGACATGTTAATTCAAGGTGTGTCCACTAATTAGCATCACAGGTGTCTACAACCTTGTAATCAGCCATTGGGCCTATATATATGGCTCCAGGTAATCACTGTGTTGTTTGGTGATATGGTGTGTACCACACTCGACATGGACCAGAGGAAGCAAAGGAAAGAGCTGTCTCAAGAGATCAGAAAGAAAATTATAGACAAGCATGTTAAAGGTAAAGGCTATAAGACCATCTCCAAGCAACTAGATGTTCCTGTGAGTACAGTTGCACATATTATTCATAAGTTTAAGATCCATGGGACTGTAGCCAACCTCCCTGGACGTGGCCGCAGGAGGAAAATTGATGACAAATCTAAGAGACGGATAATCCGAATGGTAACAAAAGAGCCTAGAAAGACTTCTAAAGAGATTCAAGGTGAACTTCATGCTCAAGGAACATCAGTGTCAGATCGCACCATCCGTCGTTGTTTGAGCCAAAGTGGACTACATGGGAGACGACCAAGGAGGACACCATTGTTGAAAACGAATCATAAAAAAGCAAGACTGGAATATGCCAAACTACATGTTGACAAGCCACAAAGCTTCTGGGAGAATGTCCTGTGGACAGATGAGACAAAAATCGAAGTTTTTGCCAAGGCACATCAGCTGTATGTTCACAGACGAAAAAATGAAGCATATCAAGAAAAGAACACTGTCCCTACTGTGAAACATGGAGGAGGCTCTGTTATGTTCTGGGGCTGCTTTGCTGCGTCTGGCACAGGGTGTCTTGAATCTGTGCAGGGTACAATGAAATCTCAAGACTATCAAGGAATTCTAGAGAGAAATGTACTAGCCAGTGTCAGAAAGCTTGGTCTCAGTCGCAGGTCATGGGTCTTGCAACAGGACAATGACCCAAAACACACCGCTAAAAACACCCAAGAATGGCTAAGAGGAAAAAATTGGACTATTCTAAAGTGGCCTTCTATGAGCCCTGACCTCAATCCTATTGAGCATCTTTGGAAGGAGCTGAAACATGCAGTCTGGAAAAGGCACCCTTCAAACCGGACACAACTGGAGCAGTTTGCTCATGAGGAGTGGGCCAAAATACCTGCTGAGAGGTGCAGATGT
Organism: Bufo gargarizans; assembly: GCF_014858855.1. Classification (NCBI taxonomy): domain Eukaryota; kingdom Metazoa; phylum Chordata; class Amphibia; order Anura; family Bufonidae; genus Bufo; species Bufo gargarizans. Next base: position 458,037,172 of record NC_058082.1, on the reverse strand, counting down.
CTCATTGACAGTTACAGGAAGCGTTTGATTGCAGTGATTGCCTCAAAAGGTTGCGCAACAAAATATTAAGTTAGGGGTACCATCATTTTTGTCCATGCCTGTTTCATGAGTTTATTTTTTTACATAATTCTGTTGAAGCATGGTTGAAAAACAATGTCTGACTTTCATTGGTTAACATTTATAGAATTTTAATTTATTATTACTTTTGTCAGATTAAAGTTATTTCTGTGACCATTGTGACTTTTTCTTTCATTGACCAAAGGGTACCAACAATTTTGTCCACGTCTGTATTGCCAATGTATCTGTACCATGTTATGGTATGTGTTTGGAATAGAGTATTTAGGTAAATCCAATAATTCTCGAATTTGGCCATGAAGGCGTTAGCATAAGGTGGCATTACATTCGTGCCCATCACAGTCCCCTTTCTTTGAATATAAAAATTGTCCTCAAACATTAAGAAGTTATGTTGTAGTACAAATTGTATCAGTTGTATGCAAAAGGTTTGGGCTGATGGGGATAATTCAGAAGTAGTAAAGTTGTGGTGGCCTGTATCCCTCTCTCGTGTGAGATGGAGGTATACAGGCCGTTGACGTCAAGTGTCGCAAGCATCCTGTCGGGGGGTATATTTTGTAGGCTTGAGATAATGGATAAGAAGGGTGAAGTGTCTTGGAGGAAGGATATTATACTTACTCATGATGTACCATATCCATTTCAAATTCACAGGATTCTTCATTGTCCATATTACCTGGTCCTAAGATGTTCTTCTACCTACTACCCCGGGATATCCTAATGTATATGATTGTATTAACTGTTGTATGCAGGAAAAATGCTCTTCTCTATATATGATTACGTTATCGTTTTCGCTATGGCTTCATGTAACATTCTATATTATCATCTATTGTCAATACATCCGAAATGTCTTTTAAACAAAATCTCCTTATGACTTGTACTTTTGTTTATATCTATACCAGGCCGTGAACAAGGTGAGCAAGAAGTTCATGTAACAGAACTCGGAGTGCCGTCGTTTAGTCTGAATTTACAGTGAAGTACAAGCTGTATTTGGAGCCACATTCCCCTATGGACAGCGTGGATGGATTATTCTAAATTATGAATAAGCCGGGAAGGCAAGATATCTGTATAATAGCCATGTGAAGCAGTTTATTATTGTATACTCCACACCTGGAATATAGTCAGCCAGAAGTGATAATAATGAAGATAAGGAGATGAGGGGCACTCCAAATCTAGGAAAATGTAGACAGCACTAAGGTGAGTGGGACAGATATTTAATAAAATACGGATAAAACCAATACAATAAAAATCAAAATATAAATGAAAATCATATCATGCAATAAAACCATACAGTATCCCAGGGCTCGACAAATCCCAGGTCGCCATGGCGACCAGGAATTTAGTCCTGGCGCTTGGGTATTTGTCAGCACGTTTTCAAAGGTGCCCGGGCGATGGGTGCGGAGCGCTGTTCTGTCCGGAGGCAGCACCGTGTGAAACAGCTCCGTCACAGCACACAATAGCAGGGAGGGGAGGGACTCGGGAGGAGCGTAATCTGATCCTAGAGTGGAAGCTGCTTCTGCCAGCCCCTCCCCTCCTGCCCACCAACCAATCAGAGCTGAGGCAAGGCAAGCACTAGCAGCTCTGAGTCTGAGTCACTGACACAAGTACAGGGAGTCTAAGAAAGAATCAAAGGAGTCTCAGGTTTGAAAAATCTAAAGATCCGACTTAGTTAGAGACTCATTCGATTCTTTGAGTTAAAAGAACCGTCAGTCGCACTCTAGAACAGTTTACACTGATGCTGATGCTTTTGTTGCAGCAGTGATAAGAATAAGGGACAGGAGCAGAGAGATAAGAGAAGTGACAGGAAAGTGTTTAGATTACAGTTTGAATTAACCCTTTAGGATCAAATTGGCTTCTCAAGGAGATATATATGTTAAAGGGATCCCTTCTTCTGTCTCATTCAGTAGCTATATAACTAAGGGTACTTTCACACTTGCGGCAGGACGGATCCAGCCGGCTGTTCACCCTGTCGGATCCGTCCTTCCGCTGTTTCGCCGGACCACTGCTCCGTCCCCATTGACTATAATGGGGGCGGAGCTCCGGCGCAGCACGGCAGTGCATGGCGAAAGGCCGCCGGACTAAAAGTACTGCATGTCCAACTTTTTAGTCCGGTGGCCTCTCACCGCGAACTGCCGTGCTGCGCCGGAGCTCCACCCCCGCCCCCATTATAGTCAATAGGGGACGGAGCGGCGGTATATGTAACATGGTATACAGCATTATTGGGGGGCTCTATGAAAAAGTGGGGGGGGGGGGGGCACCTACTGGGGGCTTAATCACGCGGCTCCGCCTGGCTCCTAACTTTTTAGCTGGCTCCTAGATTCCAAGGAAATTTGTCAAGCCCTGCAGTATCCCAGATCGACATCTGACTGAAATGAAGACCGAGTGATGAGAGTCCCGGTGCAACCTCTATATCTTTTCTAGAGATAGTAGTACTGCGTATGTCACAATCCCATGTGCATAGTCGAGCAATGAGCTCCGGTGTGTCTGGATAATAGAACTGACAATTCCTGCCTCTTTCCGGCAGCGCTAAATGCGCACTATCCATTGGCCCAACACAACTGTAGCAAACGTTGGTCTGTCTCTATGTCCCAGCAGGACCCCCACAATGCAAAGACAGTGGCAGGTGATACTTTACCACTCTTTGTCACAAGCCAGACAGTCCACTCGCCTCTAGTGCCACTTTACCCAACGCGGCGTCCCACGTGGTATGGAGTCTCCACGTGACGTCTCACATGACTCCTCGGCTTTTCAGAGGTACGGTGTCGAGTGCTCTCTAATCCTGGATCTCGTGCTCCAGCGCATCCAGTAGGAAGGCAGTCAATGGTAAATCCTGTATATGAGTCTCTTATGCCATAAAGGTGCAATCAATGACAAAGTAGATTAATCCTGTATACGACTCAAAGTGGAGCAAAATCACGTTTTTCTGGAACCCTGTATACATTTCAGTACTCAGATCAGACATATCGAAGTGCCATCACAATTCAGTAATAGATTGCTACCATTACTCTGCCCAAATCTATATACAGCTACAAGGCTTCAAAAATATGCTGTCAGGCATTACTCCTACATATTGGTATAGACACATAATCTAGACTACCATATGTAAATATGCAACCAAATATGGTAAAATATACAAAAAACGCAGCTGCGTCGTTGATGCGTTTTCACTGTGTTTTTGATGCGTTTTCTATAGCAAACACCCAAATAGCCCCTGGGGGGTTCAGGTATCTTGCCTCGAAGGCAGCAGAATGTTGGTTGTGGTCAACCGTCATATAATCAAATGTAGATATCCGATAGATGGGGGAGGAGAACCAGGCAGGGAGGAAGGATCAGAGTGCTGATAAACAGCCAGACTCTGATTCTACATCACCACCTTCTCTCTACCTGTCGATGTTGGGAGTGATAGGGTAGAGTCATCCTCATTACTTCCTCCTGTTGAGATGTACATCTAGGGATGAATAAATCTTCCCTATTCATACCTCTCACTTTCCCCAAGGCTTTCTTTATAGTCTGTGCAGGATATTCTCTATCTATAAATTGCTGACTAAGGGTCCTGCCCTCTTCCTGGAATTGTCGCTGATCCGTACAATTACGTTTAAGCAGCCTGAATTGGCTGACCGGTATGTTCAATAGCCATCTCTGCAAATGACAACTCGAGAAACGTATAAAGCTATTTCTAGCTACCTCCTTGACGTGTGTGCTACATTTGTTCCTGCATCCCTCTATTTGAATATTGATATCCAGGAATTCCACTTTCTTATCATTGATGTTGGAGGTAAACACCAGATTTTTCTGATTGTTGTTAATCTCTATCAGGAATTCATCAAGGGTTTCCCTGGTGTCCTCCCATATGAACAGGATGTCGTCTATGTACCGGCGCCATAACACCAGACCCGCCCCCAGCCTCGACCGTATGGTCTCCGATTCCCACTGTGCCAGAAATAAATTGGCATAACTGGGGGAGAATCTGGTGCCCATGGCAGTGCAGGTAGGTTGTACGTAGAAGTCCCGCTCATATGAGAAGTAATTGTGCGAAAGAATATAATCCACTCCTTACAAAAGGAACGAAAGTTGTTCATTCGTCAGTGTGTTACTAGTCTGGAGTTGTTTCTTTAGGGCCTCTAGACCCAATGTATGTTCAATCACCGTGTAAAGCAAACTCACATCTAGTGTACCCAACAACTACGCCTCTTTCCACTCCAGCGATTCCAAATTTTTTATAATATCCGTCGTATCCTTGATATAAGAAGCAGTATTCTTGACCAATGATTGTAACTACTGGTCAATATACTGGGATAGATTCGAAGAAATCGAATCTATCCCCGATACTATAGGTCTCCCTGGAGGGGAATTGAGGTCTTTATGGACCTTTGGAAGGCAGTAAAATACAGGAATTCGTTTCTGAGTCTCAATGATGAACTTAGCTTTATGACTAAGTAGGAACCCTGCATTCACCCCCTTCTCACACAATAGTATCAATTTCTTATGGTACTCCTCCTTGGGGGTCACCCCTAAGTTTCTGGTAGGTCGTCTCGTCTTTAAGCTGTCTTAAACATTCCGCCCTATAAGCTTCTGTGTCTAAAATAACTGCTGCTCCTCCCTTATCTGCTGGCCTTATTGTAATTTCCTTTGTCTCTTGTATTTCCCGAATCGCCTCTATTTCCTTTTTAGTTAAATTTGTAGTCCTGGTGTGGCTTTTCAGCAGTCTCAACTCTTTCTCTACATTCATCTTGAATGCCACCATTTCATTGCTCATTTCTTGTCTAGGATATTTCTTAGACCGTAACTTTAAATCAGTATGGGCATACCTTTCTGAGATTGAGTTCTCAGTCCTTACTGTAGTAATGGGATTTTTTTAGAAAATATTTCTTTAAACAGAGTCTCCTCACAAACTTTTCAATACCAATATATGTGGAGAATTTGTCCAAAGGTCTAGTGGGAGAAAATGTCAAACCTTTGTTAAGGAGAACTAAATGTGCATCAGTGAGTGTTTTTTGACTAATATTGATTTATGTTTGACGTGTCCTTTGTTGGTTGTAATACTCCCTTCTTTTTGGAATGTCTTCCTCTTCCGTATCTTTCTTCGTTGAGGTGTGTCTGATGTGCCCTGAAGTGCATGTTCACCTGTGGATTGCGTTGATGTGAATAATGTGTCTGGTTGTGCTCGTGCCTCCGTACAGGAGTCCACATTTGGTTTTCCAGATAATCTGGATGTCGGTATCTTAAATTGTAGTTGTGTTTCTGATTGAAATTCCTCTGTGTCAAACCATGTCTTCTCGGTGGGGTGGGTGTCCGCGTGAGCTAGATTTTAATTCAAGGATTCGTATACAGGATTCATCTACTTTTTTATCGATTGCACCTTTATGGAGTAAGAGACTCGTATACAGGATTTACCATTGACTGCCTTCCTACAGGATGCGCTGAAGCACGAGATCCAGGATTACAGAGAGCGCTCGACACCGTACTTCTGAAAAGCCGAGGAGTCACGTGAGACGTCACGTGGAGACTCCATACCACGTGGGACGCCGCGTTGGGTAAAGTGGCACTAGAGGCGAGCGGACTGTCCGGCTTGTGACGAAGAGTGGTAAAGTATCACCTGCCACTGTCTTTGCATTGTGGGGGTCCTGCTGGGACATAGAGACAGACCAACGTTTGCTACAGTTGTGTTGGGCCATTGGATAGTGCGCATTTAGCGCTGCCGGAAAGAGGCAGGAATTGTCAGTTCTATTATCCAGACACACCGGAGCTCATTGCTCGACTATGCACATGAGATTGTGACATACGCAGTACTACTATCTCTAGAAAGGATATAGAGGTTGCACCGGGACTCTCATCACTCGGTCTTCATTTCAGTCAGATGTCGATCTGAGATACTGTATGGTTTTATTGCATGATATGATTTTCATTTTTATTTAGATTTTTATTGTATTGGTTTTATCCATAATTTATTAAATATCTGTCCCACTCACCTTAGTGCTGTATACATTTTCCTAGATTTGGAGTGCCCCTCATCTCCTTATCTTCATTATTATCACTTCTGGCTGACTATATTCCAGGTGTGGAGTATACAATAATAAACTGCTTCACATGGCCATTATACAGATATCTTGCCTTCCCGGCTTATTCATAATTTTGAATAATCCAACCACGCTGTCCATAGGGGAATGTGGCTCCAAATACAGCTTGTACTTCACTGTAAATTCTGAATAAACGACGGCACTCCGAGTTCTGTTACATGAACTTCTTGTTTTATTTTAATATAATTTTTAATCCATCCTGAGGAAGTAATTTTAAGTCACTGGCCAACGTTTCAGTCTAACCTAGACCTTGTTCACGGCCTGGTATAGATATAAACAAAAGTACAAATCATAAGGAGATTTTTTTAAAAAGACATTTCGGATGTATTGACAATAGATGATAATATAGAATGTTACATGATGCCATAGCGAAAACGGTAACGTAATCATATATAGAGAAGAGCATTTTTGTTGCATACAACAGTTAATACAATCATATACATTAGGATATCCCGGGGTAGTAGGTAGAAGAACATCTTAGGACCAGGTAATATGGACAATGAAGAATCCTGTGAAGTAAGTATATGAGTAAGTATAATATCCTTCCTCCTAGACACTTCAAACTTCTTATCCATTATCTCAAGTCTACAAAATATACCCCCCGACAGGATGCTTGTGACACTTGACGTCAACGGCCTGTATACTTCCATCTCACACGAGAGAGGGATACAGGCCACCACAACTTTACTACTTCTGAATTATCCCCATCAGCCCAAACCTTTTGCATACAACTGATACAATTTGTACTACAACATAACTTCTTAATGTTTGAGGACGATTTTTATATTCAAAGAAAGGGGACCGCGATGGGCACGAATGTAATGCCACCTTATGCTAACGCCTTAATGGCCAAATTCGAGAATGATTGGATTTACCCAAATACTCTATTCCAAACACATGCCATAACATGGTACAGATATATTGACAATATATTCTGCATTTGGAAGGGTAACCAGAACTCCTTTTTCGATTTCCTCCTTCATATAAATGAATTAGACCAGGACCTACAATTCACTTCTCATACAGATTTACACTCTATAAGCTTCTAGGACACAATAGTCATCAAAACACCACATGGTACCCTGACTACCGATCTACATAGAAAACCTACCAATCGCAACTCTCTCCTCCATTTCAGCAGCTGCCATCCACATACAACAAAAAATCGTTACCCGTTCACAATTTCAAAGAATTTCTAGATAGTTTAAGACCCCAGTCTCCGTAACCAAGGTTTAGAAGAAATATCACAACAATTCAAAAGAGGGGCTACCCAACTTCCCTACTCAAATAAGAGCAATTCCCTCCTCCTAGTATATCACCTGCCACCAACACCCCCCTCCTCGTCTCTCATTGATACTTACCACCCAATTATACCAAAAATTCAATCTATAATACAAAAACATTGGCCTATCCTTAAACAATCATATCCAAACATAGCAGAATTCCAAAACTCCATTAGAATGTGCTACAAAAGACCTCAAAACCTCAAGGATAAATTAGTACAGGCGGACATTGGCCCTCTTAAACCTACCCTAAAACAAGCAATATTGGCACCTAAAAAATGGGGACTTATCCATGTCTCAATTGTGCACAGTGTACTAATGTTATCAAAGGCAACAGAATTACCCATCCTCATTCAGGCAAAATTTACCACTCTAAGGACCCTTTCACACGAGCGAGTTTTCCGCATGGGTGCAACGCGTGATGTGAACGCATAGCACCCGCACTGAATCCTGACCCATTTATTTCAATGGGTCTGTGTACATGAGCGTTGTTTTTCACGCATCACTTCTGCGTTGCGTGAAAATTGCAGCCTTTTCATATATTCTGCATTTTTCACGCAGCCCTGGCTCTATAGAAGTAAATGGGGCTGTGTGAAAAACGCATCGTATCCGCAAGCAAGTGCGGATGCAATGCGTTTTTCACTGATGGTTGCTAAGAGATGTTTCTAAACCTTCAGTTTTTTTATCAATCGCATGAAAAACGCATCAAAACGCATTGCACCCACACGGAAAAAACTGAACACAATCGCAGACAAAACTGACTGAACTTCCTTGCAAAGTGGTGCGAGTTTTCCTGAACACATCCGGACCTAATCCTTCATGCTCGTGTAAAAGAGGCCTAAAGGCATTTACACATGCACCCCCTCCTACGTGGTTTACCTAATCAGATGTCCATGCGGCCTCGCATACGTGGGTGAGTGAAACCACCCAATGCGTGCTAGACAGCATTTCCAAACATAAATCCGATATTCGTTTCCAAAATATAGACTAACCAATCCCACAGCATTTCATTTCTGCCAAACACCAAATCAGGCAACTCAAATTCGAAATTCTGGAACAAGTAGCTCCTGCAAGATGAGGAGGCAACAGGACCGCACCCTTGAAACAACAGGATGAATACTGGATATTTGAACTCAATACCCTCGCTCCACGAGGACTAAAAAGAGTTTAGATTTTTGCATTCTATGACTCTCCCTGTTCTGTGCACTATATGTAGTGCACTATACGACTAGTCATGCAATCTGTGATACAAAAATTATATTACTTGTTACTAACCTTTTTGCCCTTATCTCACTACAGACGAAGTGATCCCACTCAGCCAGGTAGTATATATCCAAGTAGTAGTAACAATAAAAGATGATATACAGACGTGGACAAAATTGTTGGTACCCTTTGGTCAATGAAAGAAAAAGTCACAATGGTCACAGAAATAACTTTAATCTGACAAAAGTAATAATAAATTAAAATTCTATAAATGTTAACCAATGAAAGTCAGACATTGTTTTTCAACCATGCTTCAACAGAATTATGTAAAAAAATAAACTCATGAAACAGGCATGGACAAAAATGATGGTACCCCTAGAAAACACAGAACATAATGTGACCAAAGGGACATGTTAATTCAAGGTGTGTCCACTAATTAGCATCACAGGTGTCTACAACCTTGTAATCAGCCATTGGGCCTATATATATGGCTCCAGGTAATCACTGTGTTGTTTGGTGATATGGTGTGTACCACACTCGACATGGACCAGAGGAAGCAAAGGAAAGAGCTGTCTCAAGAGATCAGAAAGAAAATTATAGACAAGCATGTTAAAGGTAAAGGCTATAAGACCATCTCCAAGCAACTAGATGTTCCTGTGAGTACAGTTGCACATATTATTCATAAGTTTAAGATCCATGGGACTGTAGCCAACCTCCCTGGACGTGGCCGCAGGAGGAAAATTGATGACAAATCTAAGAGACGGATAATCCGAATGGTAACAAAAGAGCCTAGAAAGACTTCTAAAGAGATTCAAGGTGAACTTCATGCTCAAGGAACATCAGTGTCAGATCGCACCATCCGTCGTTGTTTGAGCCAAAGTGGACTACATGGGAGACGACCAAGGAGGACACCATTGTTGAAAACGAATCATAAAAAAGCAAGACTGGAATATGCCAAACTACATGTTGACAAGCCACAAAGCTTCTGGGAGAATGTCCTGTGGACAGATGAGACAAAATCGAAGTTTTTGCCAAGGCACATCAGCTGTATGTTCACAGACGAAAAAATGAAGCATATCAAGAAAAGAACACTGTCCCTACTGTGAAACATGGAGGAGGCTCTGTTATGTTCTGGGGCTGCTTTGCTGCGTCTGGCACAGGGTGTCTTGAATCTGTGCAGGGTACAATGAAATCTCAAGACTATCAAGGAATTCTAGAGAGAAATGTACTAGCCAGTGTCAGAAAGCTTGGTCTCAGTCGCAGGTCATGGGTCTTGCAACAGGACAATGACCCAAAACACACCGCTAAAAACACCCAAGAATGGCTAAGAGGAAAAAATTGGACTATTCTAAAGTGGCCTTCTATGAGCCCTGACCTCAATCCTATTGAGCATCTTTGGAAGGAGCTGAAACATGCAGTCTGGAAAAGGCACCCTTCAAACCGGACACAACTGGAGCAGTTTGCTCATGAGGAGTGGGCCAAAATACCTGCTGAGAGGTGCAGATGTCTCATTGACAGTTACAGGAAGCGTTTGATTGCAGTGATTGCCTCAAAAGGTTGCGCAACAAAATATTAAGTTAGGGGTACCATCATTTTTGTCCATGCCTGTTTCATGAGTTTATTTTTTTACATAATTCTGTTGAAGCATGGTTGAAAAACAATGTCTGACTTTCATTGGTTAACATTTATAGAATTTTAATTTATTATTACTTTTGTCAGATTAAAGTTATTTCTGTGACCATTGTGACTTTTTCTTTCATTGACCAAAGGGTACCAACAATTTTGTCCACGTCTGTACATAGTACATTATAGATACTCAATATACCCACAAGACCAATCATATACTAATACCTACTAACCCTTTTATTACCTGGGCTATACCATTTCATTTATTTATAAGATTGTGCATGTTTACTCATTCATAAGATTGAGCATGTTAATTTATAACATTGTACATATCTATTTTTTCATTATTATTTTATAAATTTTTAATTGTTTTCATTTTCTATTTTCTTTTTCTTATTAATTTCTTATTCATTTTCACAATTTGCTTAATTGTCTACTATACCTCTCATTTTTAAACACCACAATTCATGCTTCCCATGCCTACATATATTTACATATCTATACATTCTAGCTGTCTCTCTTTATAATATGAAGTCCACCCCCTTAGTATCATAGCACTTAGCCACTCCCCTATGAATTAGAAGCAATGTACACCTCTTCGCTAACCTAACACAAGTGAGAGCGTGCCAGTTCCCTGAGTGCGCTCCAGTATACTTATGCGCATGCGCCCGCCAGCGTTGACGTCAGACGTCCCGCGGCGTGCGCCAAAACGCTGCCTTTATTAAATCCAAGTAGGACAATGGCGTTCACACGCCATCCTGCATACTACTTCCTACTATGTCCAAGGTATGTACCCACTGACCACCAATGTACCTACAAACAACAATTTCCTTTATCAGCGCTACTTACTTTGTTTATATTAGCGCTCCATACCTATTATATTGCTTTCCTGATGTCTGATATTTAACTGCTAGTGTTGATCACGAATATTCTAGTCACAAATTTTAATCACGAATATTGGTACTTCGAGAATTCGCGAATATCTAGAATCGCAAATATTCCAGATTTTTGATTCATCAGTACCCATGATCCCTCATTGCTTCTTGTACAAAAAAAAAGAGCAAGGATTTTTTCAAGGTAAAAAATCTCATTTTATTCAATATAAATCACATGATCATTACAGGTATTGCTCAAATGGGACAGGACATGGAGACTGAGCCACAAGGGGCTATACAATGTGGAGAATCACAATGGGGGATAATGTGACCATACCCAGCAGAGAACAACAATATACCAGAGGCCGTGAGCAAAAGTGTAGTTGCGGGTGCGAATGCTGATCCCCTAGTATAAAACAACTACTGACTATTGCTCACAACCTCTGTCCGGGGATGCTGTGAGGTGTCAATGGACGGTGCAGTACTACTAATAAAGATGGCATATAACAATGAACTGCAAACCTCTCGTCCCACCCTGATCCAGCTACCAAGTTACCTACCCATGTTGCTGCTGTAGAATGGTAACACGACTCCCCCACTGCTTCAACCTCGACACGTGTTTCGCCACGTAGGCTTCGTCAGGAGGTATAAACACACTAAGACAAACGGGCATATAAAGGCTAAAGAGGAGGGATTAATTATCACTCACCATGATCATCTGTACTGGGGGTGTGTTCCGGCGCGAACCGCCCATGTTGCAAGACTGCCTCCTTCAGCGCTCCCTGGTCATCAAAATGCGACCTGATTCCAGCACTTCCGGGTGGCAGTCATACAGAGCATGCTCCAGCCGCATCATCCCCCAATCACATGATCGCTCACTGGTCACATGGTCCTGCATCATGGACATGTGACCATCTCCTAGGTCCTTGAGCTATAGCTAAAAAGTACTCCCAGGTCCTGAATACAACTATAGTAAATAACTACCAGTCATTGAGCTAAAGCTAGCTATCCATAACTCAGCATACCTCTCGATTATCTTCATTTCAGCTCATAGGTAAATTCATGAAATACAAATATAATCTCAATTTCATAGTAAAATATATCTTTAAATTACCATGATTAAATTGTAGGGAGAAGGAAAGGGGAGGGAGGGTGACCATCCACTCATCCATTCATACAGGGAAGGCAAAAATCGAAATCACTAAATGGATACATAATCTTTACATTTAGCCAAAACCTACGTGCAAGAGAATAAAGTGCATGTGTGCTCAAATAGCTTATATGATCACAATGACATTTGATGTCAATAATTATTACCAAAATATAAAAATTGTATTACATAGTGAGCGGATCCAACCCCCAATAGCTGGCTGCAGGGCGACTGATCCCAGGAAAATTGGGAATCAGCCGCGCTGCAACCACCAGTGGTGGGTCAGATCTGTCCCAACTCAAAGTGATTGAGGTACATGTCCAAATGAGGATGGAACAGACCCACCCATAAGGTGGCCCAGTCCCCCATCAGGTGGACAATATGCCTTGTGATTCCCCAAACAGGTGCTGAATACAATGCTGCTGGTGCACCCACCTCCCAGTGGGCACAGCAGAGAAGCCAATCCACGAACCAGAGTTGACCTGTCCGCCGTGCGCAGTGGGGGGTGGGTTATACCACAGCCGCATGAAAAATAACAAATGTATGGGTCAGCTGTCCACCTAAGGGCGGACTGAACCACCCATACTTACGGGACGTACGTCCTGTGAAAACATCAAAAGTGTATACAATACATGATCTATGTTGGTCATCAATGTGACAAAAAATTATTAAATAAAAATATATAACATATGAACATGATAGTGCCAAGAAAATGTACAGGTTGCTTCTTCTCTGATGATGAGTGACAGTCCCATGAAGAGTGTTCAAAAAGGAAAGGTCCAATATGAAGATACCCCATATCTCCCTCTCAAATTACGTCATGCAATTGACAGGTTTTCTTATGGTTCGTGGTTATCTACCATCCAATCTTACTCCATCTTAAATCTAAACAAAAAATCACAATTAGACACATACATATAAACAAACTTATTTGCCCATAGTAAAATTCACGTCTTACAAAAAGGACTTGAAGCTATTATATTCATTTAACCCACTTGGAACCACTGTATTGAGCACAGTAATCCATTTAGTTTCTTTTTGTAGTAACGCCTTCTTTGCGTCACCACCTCGCACCCCCAACCTAACTCTGTCAATACCTCTTACCCTCAGGACACTCGGGTCACTATCATGGTACTTGAGGAAATGCCGTGGAACAGATTGTAATTCGTCCACGTCCTGGTCTTTACATTGTGAGACTGTGCGGATTTTGCTGGCATGTTCCAATATCCGAGTTTTCAAAGCTCTTGTTGTCATGCCGATATAAATCAATCGGCACGGACAAGTTAGCCAATATACGACTCTCTCAGTGGTGCAGGTTATATAGTGAACGATCTTAAATTCTGCGTCCCCAGAGGCGTCATAGAAAGTGGTGGAACGTTCCATGTACATACATGCGGCACATTTCCCACAAGCTTTCGAACCCCATGGAGGACCTTTGCCCCCAAGGATTCCCCTGGGAATGTCTGCTACATAATGGCTCCTTGTCAGCATATCCTTCAGGGTTCTAGACCTTCTCCAAGTGATTTGGGGGTAATTGGGTAGGGATGACCGCAGATCCCTGTCAGTCATCAACACTGACCAATGTCTTTTCATTATTTCCTGCATTCTACGCCATTCACTGATAAAGGGAGTGATGAATCTAACTGGGCCATCTTTAGGTTTATCAAATGGCTTTTTTCTACAGAGTAAGGCCTCCCTCGTCTTGGTTTTGGCCATCTCATAGCACTTTGTCACCACCCCTATCTGGTATCCCCTGTCTAGGAAGCGTTTTGTGAGGTCTGAAGATTGTTGTTCAAACCTCTCCTCCTTGGAGCATATACGCCTCATCCTCATAAATTGGCCTTTCGGTATGGCCTGTATTACCTTGGGGTAGTGTGATGAAGTGGCATGCAACAATGCATTCACCGAAGTGGGTTTTCTATGCACATCTGTCGCTACCATCCCCCCATTCTCCTTTTTAATGATAATATAAAGGAAGTCCACCTCAACTGGGCTGTACTTCCAAGTGAGCCTGATATTAAACTCATTAACATTGAGGGCAGCCAGGAAGTCATCCAACCGCGACGTGGAGCCCTGCCAGATGAAAAACACATCGTCGATATACCTCGACCAGAGCTGGGCCGCATCAAAACCCAAAACGAACAAGTGGAAAATGGTATAAAAATATATAAATTTATTGATAAAATACAAAGGATGGAGCTACTACAGGATTGCAAGAATACGGAGAAGCACAGGGTCACAGACACCACAATACACCTAAGTGTCTATGAATATCGACACATTGACAGGTACAAAGATCAAGTACTAATATGCGTTCAAAGATGACCCAAATGGCCAAATGTGGAAGCTCTACACAATACCTGTAAACAAGTTATACAAGTAACCCTGTTAATTGCAGGGGAAAAACACAGTGAATCTGCACATGGTATTGAAACCATGAAAAAACAGACCATGGGAGTAAGAATACTCTAATAGGGATCACAATGTAAACAATAAATACCATGGATACATGGAGAGACTCACTATGGATACGTGCAGAGGTCCCCAGCAGAAGTATAAACAGGGAGATACCGGCTTAGAACGTACCTGAAGACATGGTGGTGAATGGGCGTGAGGGCCCTGGGCGCACAACCTCGACGCGCGTTTCGCCCTACGGCTTCGTCAGGAGGTATTAAATGATGTGTGGACAGGGTATATATAGAGAGAAGTGGGTGGGTGAAGGGAAATTACCTCTATATGGTGCACCTGTGGTCCACATGTCTGGGCGCGGAAGGCTCCATGATGCTCGACGCCATCTCTCGGCGCATCCACGTCATCGCGCGAGCGCGAAGATATGACGTAATGGAGCGCGTCCAGATGGCGCCGAGCAGCGCATGCGCAGTCCGCGGCCCTGTGGAACGCAGGTGACCCGCACCCGGTAGTGCGTGGGTAAGGAGACAGGAAATGTTACAGTCACGTCACTGACTGCAACAGGGTGCCAGAGAGGACACTGGACGCATCCATACCGAGTCTCACACAACTACAACTGAGCCTGAAAACGACAATTAGCATCATATGCACGTGCTAAATAATCAACCAATATAGTGCATAAAGTCAGCCGTGTGTGAGTGGGGGCGGGGCAGAGCACATCCATAAACAAATGGTTGCTCTAGCCCGTCCCCACTGACCACAGCCGAGACGAAGAGAGTGCACAACGGACCATATAATTATGGACCAAATATCATCTACCCTAAAGTGACGTGTGAAACAAAAAGAAATAAATTACATGATGTGTTGTACATTGTATAAAAATACACACATATATATGTAAAAAGTGTAAAGGATATGAACAATATAAACAATGATTTGACAATAAAAAATTCATACATATTTTTTATGGTTGTAATCAGATGTCGATTGTGTATTCAGAATCTATGATCCAGACAACGTAGTTAAATACGCCTACCCGTAAGTGGATAATCATGATTATTATATTTAAAATTAAAAGGCCACCAGAGCATGAATAGATCCATGCATTAATAAATACAAAATCTATATATATTTCCTGATTCGATATCGACTACACAGTCAACATCTATAATCCAAGCAGCATGATTCAAAAAACATGATTCAAAAATCATAATTGTAATTAAATAATCATGATGCATATAATGAAAATTAAGAAAACCACAAAAAAATATATATAAAGCTAGAATATAATATTTCATAGACAACAAACAGTGACCACCAGTGAAAAAATGAATGTGATTATATGGTGAAAAAATGAATTACATATGCTGAGGCAGTGATATATCAAATCACCTGCCCCTGCGGTTAGTGAGAGTCAAGGTTTGGGTGGGGGACAGAAAAGTCGGCAACGCGGGCGGCAAAAAGGCCGCCGGCGGGGTCGACCGAAAAGTCACCCATCCAACAGGGGCCCAGACCTCTACAGTGAAAAGGAGGGGAGGGCCAGAAGCGACCCAGCTGTGAAAAAGGAACGATCCAGGCCAGGCTGGGACTCGAAGATATCCACATAATCAGAAGGCAATATAAGACCTGCTAACAGGATGAAAACCATGTTGTAACCCTGAATGTTAGGGCAATAGGATGGCTATGCTGAGGAATAATGTCCTGCATGTGTCCGATGATACAGTATCCGGCATTATCCCGCATGACGATCGCATTCTCCCATGGTTGATGACGACCTCCCTTGCCACCGAACCCCACAAGGAAACTGGATATATGAAATCTCAAAAAGAAGGGAAACAAACATATAATATTATAGTCATGAAGACATATATTGACATCCAAAGATATATACCCTGTGATTAAAATTCGCGCGCTATTCATAGGAAGGAAGAAAAGCTACTAAACTCGTTGAGGCCATGGGGTGTGACGGTATCTAGGGTGACAATCCACTTGGTTTCTCTACGCAGCAATGCCACTTTAATGTTGCCGCCTCTGGATCCCAAGTGGATTCTGTCGATGCCCCTAACTGTTAGTCCCCCTGGGTCGGATCTGTGGAATTTGTGAAAATGTCTTGGGACTGCTTGTAGCGAGTCCCAGTCCTTTTCAAGTGTGCCTGCCGCTGCCCGAATCCTGCGAATGTGTTCCAGGACTCGAACCTTGAGTGCTCTTTTGGTCATACCAATATAAAACAAATTACAGGGGCAGGTGATCTGATATATCACTGCCTCAGTATTGCAATTTATATGGTGTACGATGGTGTAATTCTTTAGACCAGAAGAGTCGCAGAAGGCAGTAGACCGGATCATGTACTGACAAGCAGTACAGGATCCGCAGGAGAAAGAGCCCCAATTCGGGCCCCTACTCCCAAAGATACCGCCGGTAGGTTTGGGCACATAGTGACTCTTGGTAAGAATGTCGCGTAAATTGCGCGACCTTCTCCAAGTAATCTGGGGGTACGCCGGAAGGCTTACAGCCAGATCGCCATCAGTTTGCAGGACGTGCAGTTCGCACTCCTATGGTCGAGGTATATAGACGATGTATTCTTCTTATGGCATGATACCATTCCTGCCCTGGAAGACTTCCTGGCCCGTCTTAATACAAATACCCGCAATATTAAACTTACCTGGAAATATAGCCTTACAAACGTCGAATTTCTAGACATTATGATTATCAAAGGTCCTGATGGATATCTGTCTACCGATCTATTCAGGAAATCCACAGCTGTCAATGCCCTTCTCCACGCCTCCTCTGCTCACCATCCAAACACGATACAGGCAATTCCTACAGGGCAATTCCTGAGAACTCGCAGGATTTGCTCCAGCGAAGAGCACTTCGACCAGCAGGCCTCGGCCCTGACACAACGATTTCTCGAAAGAGGATACCAGTTCAACACTATCCAGCGGGGTTATGAGAGAGCCAAAAAAACATCTAGAGACTCTCTGTTGGTGAGTAGGTCGAAACCAAAAATCAAAAAAGATACTAGTGTGAGATTCATCACCCCCTTTAACAGCAAGTGGAAGTTTATACGATACATCCTTCGCAAGCACTGGCCAGTCCTGCAAACTGATGGCGATCTGGCTGTAAGCCTTCCGGCGTACCCCCAGATTACTTGGAGAAGGTCGCGCAATTTACGCGACATTCTTACCAAGAGTCACTATGTGCCCAAACCTACCGGCGGTATCTTTGGGAGTAGGGGCCCGAATTAGGGCTCTTTCTCCTGCGGATCCTGTACTGCTTGTCAGTACATGATCCGGTCTACTGCCTTCTGCGACTCTTCTGGTCTAAAGAATTACACCATCGTACACCATATAAATTGCAATACTGAGGCAGTGATATATCAGATCACCTGCCCCTGTAATTTGTTTTATATTGGTATGACCAAAAGAGCACTCAAGGTTCGAGTCCTGGAACACATTCGCAGGATTCGGGCAGCGGCAGGCACACTTGAAAAGGACTGGGACTCGCTACAAGCAGTCCCAAGACATTTTCACAAATTCCACAGATCCGACCCAGGGTAACTAACAGTTAGGGGCATCGACAGAATCCACTTGGGATCCAGAGGCGGCAACATTAAAGTGGCATTGCTGCGTAGAGAAACCAAGTGGATTGTCACCCTAGATACCGTCACACCCCATGGCCTCAACGAGTTTAGTAGCTTTTCTTCCTTCCTATGAATAGCGCGCAAATTTTAATCACAGGGTATATATCTTTGGATGTCAATATATGTCTTCATGACTATAATATTATATGTTTGTTTCCCTTCTTTTTGAGATTTCATATATCCAGTTTCCTTGTGGGGTTCGGTGGCAAGGGAGGTCGTCATCAACCATGGGAGAATGCGATCGTCATGCGGGATAATGCCGGATACTGTATCATCGGACACATGCAGGACATTATTCCTCAGCATAGCCATCCTATTGCCCTAACATTCAGGGTTACAACATGGTTTTCATCCTGTTAGCAGGTCTTATATTGCCTTCTGATTATGTGGATATCTTCGAGTCCCAGCCTGGCCTGGATCGTTCCTTTTTCACAGCTGGGTCGCTTCTGGCCCTCCCCTCCTTTTCACTGTAGAGGTCTGGGCCCCTGTTGGATGGGTGACTTTTCGGTCGACCCCGCCGGCGGCCTTTTTGCCGCCCGCGTTGCCGACTTTTCTGTCCCCCACCCTAACCTTGACTCTCACTAACCGCTGGGGCAGGTGATTTGATATATCACTGCCTCAGCATATGTAATTCATTTTTTCACCATATAATCACATTCATTTTTTCACTGGTGGTCACTGTTTGTTGTCTATGAAATATTATATTCTAGCTTTATATATATTTTTTTGTGGTTTTCTTAATTTTCATTATATGCATCATGATTATTTAATTACAATTATGATTTTTGAATCATGTTTTTTGAATCATGCTGCTTGGATTATAGATGTTGACTGTGTATTCGATATCGAATCAGGAAATATATATAGATTTTGTATTTATTAATGCATGGATCTATTCATGCTCTGGTGGCCTTTTAATTTTAAATATAATAATCATGATTATCCACTTACGGGTAGGCGTATTTAACTACGTTGTCTGGATCATAGATTCTGAATACACAATCGACATCTGATTACAACCATAAAAAATAAAAAATATGTATGAATTTTTTATTGTCAAATCATTGTTTATATTGTTCATATCCTTTACACTTTTTACATATATATGTGTGTATTTTTATACAATGTACAACACATCATGTAATTTATTTCTTTTTGTTTCACACGTCACTTTAGGGTAGATGATATTTGGTCCATAATTATATGGTCCGTTGTGCACTCTCTTCGTCTCGGCTGTGGTCAGTGGGGACGGGCTAGAGCAACCATTTGTTTATGGATGTGCTCTGCCCCTCCCCCACTCACACACGGCTGACTTTATGCACTATATTGGTTGATTATTTAGCACGTGCATATGATGCTAATTGTCGTTTTCAGGCTCAGTTGTAGTTGTGTGAGACTCGGTATGGATGCGTCCAGTGTCCTCTCTGGCACCCTGTTGCAGTCAGTGACGTGACTGTAACATTTCCTGTCTCCTTACCTACGCACTACCGGGTGCGGGTCACCTGCGTTCCACAGGGCCGCGGACTGCGCATGCGCTGCTCGGCGCCATCTGGACGCGCTCCATTACGTCATATCTTCGCGCTCGCGCGATGACGTGGATGCGCCAAGAGATGGCGTCGAGCATCATGGAGCCTTCCGCGCCCAGACATGTGGACCACAGGTGCACCATATAGAGGTAATTTCCCTTCACCCACCCACTTCTCTCTATATATACCCTGTCCACACATCATTTAATACCTCCTGACGAAGCCGTAGGGCGAAACGCGCGTCGAGGTTGTGCGCCCAGGGCCCTCACGCCCATTCACCACCATGTCTTCAGGTACGTTCTAAGCCGGTATCTCCCTGTTTATACTTCTGCTGGGGACCTCTGCACGTATCCATAGTGAGTCTCTCCATGTATCCATGGTATTTATTGTTTACATTGTGATCCCTATTAGAGTATTCTTACTCCCATGGTCTGTTTTTTCATGGTTTCAATACCATGTGCAGATTCACTGTGTTTTTCCCCTGCAATTAACAGGGTTACTTGTATAACTTGTTTACAGGTATTGTGTAGAGCTTCCACATTTGGCCATTTGGGTCATCTTTGAACGCATATTAGTACTTGATCTTTGTACCTGTCAATGTGTCATTATTCATAGACACTTAGGTGTATTGTGGTGTCTGTGACCCTGTGCTTCTCCGTATTCTTGCAATCCTGTAGTAGCTCCATCCTTTGTATTTTATCAATAAATTTATATCTTTTTATACCATTTTCCACTTGTTCGTTTTGGTTTACCTCGGATGTTATACAAGTGGTAATTGTAGCTGTCTAGTTGACAGGTGGCCTTCTGTAGGTTAATCGCATCAAAACCCACCCTCATTGCTTCTTGCTTCTGTGCCAATGAGAAGCCTGCAATATCTTTGACTTTAGGAGTAGCGTTGATCTAAAATTTCCAACTCTTCCCTCCTGACAGCACCACAGGAGGTTGTTCCCCTTCAACCTTCTTGGGACAGGAATCAGAGAGGTTAAAAGGTCCCTCCCACCTCCACCCACCAGTGTTGTCCTTCCAGAGAGGTTTCCTGCTCTAGGGTTGAAGAGATTCTACAAGAACTTTTAGGGCCTAAGGCTGGGTTTAGGATCGGGGGTGACCGGCCTCTCCTTCCAGGTCTCAAATAGCCTTGCTAACACCTCTTTGGGAAGAGGTCCCTTAGCAGCCCGGAACCCACCTGGAGTCAGAGCCAATAGGTGGGTTCTCTGACGGCCTGGGTCGATCAGTGGGTTCATCCTCATCCTTCCTTCCCTATAAGTGGCCGTGCCAGTACCTTCTAAGCTGGAGGTCCCCTGACTTGCTCCTAACCCCCATGAAGTGAGTAATGCACCTGGTGGTTACCTCACTATGGACAACTATGGGGTTATGGTGCTCAGATCTGCTGTTCCTTAATGGAGTTCAGCAGGATCACGCCTCAGTGTGCCTGAAACAGCAGCTGGGATAGCACCTTGTCTTCTTACCAACGCAAAGTATTGGCAGAGGCTGCATGACAATATTAGTGCTTGCTTTGGCAGCACATACTCCAAGATTGGTAAGTAATCAATGCAAACTAATTGTTAGGTAAGTAAACCATGCATGGGTTTAACCAGCTGGATTGCCTCAACAGTTCTAATTACTTTAATTAAGAATCTGTGTGTGGATCTAAATGGTCTCTGTGCATGCTCAGATGATAGCAGCATCACCTAATGAGATCTAAAGGTGGAGTTAAAAGTTTCTGGCTGCACTTAAATGACAAGGTTGCAGACTTTAATCTTTTAGGCGAGCAACCTGACTTAGTTGGTGCCGCCTCATGGCTTCTTTGCGCGGCCCGTTGCCGCTTGCCTCAGTGCGCGGCCTGCTGCCACTTCTCATTTGCCTCTGGGCATGGCCTGTGGCCACTTGTCTCTGTGGATGGCCTGCTGCCACTTCTCATTTGCCTCTAGGCATGGCCTGTGGCCACTGGCCTCCGTGCATGGCCTACGGCCACTTGCCTCCGTGCAGGGCCTGCAGCCACTTGCCATCTACCTCCGCAAAGGGCCTGCGGCCACTTGCCATCTGCCTCCGCGAAAGGCCTGCATCCACTTGTCTCTGTGCAGGGCCTGCAGCCATCTGCCTCCGCGCAGGGCCTGCTGTCACTTGCTCCTCCGTGCAGGGCCTGCTGTCACTCACTGCCTTCGCGCTAGGCCTGCTGTCACTTGTAGCCTCCGTGCAGGGCCTACAGCCACTTGCTGACACTTGCTGTCTCCGTACAGGACCGGCTGACACTTGCCTCCTACTGGTGTTTTGACACATAAAATATAAAATTAACAAGGTAGGAGGCAGGAAGTTAAGTTAAAGCTAAAGGGGTCCTATGGTGAAGACCTCAGAAAGGACCCAGTGTGACTGGAGTAGCCTACAGTGTCTATTCACGATCTACAGTTTTGTGCAATGCTGTATGGGAGCCACAATGTGGACAACATTAACGGAAATTGTATGTATTTGCAAAGGGTATAGTATACTCTACACCTGGAGATAGTATGGGTCAGACTGAAGTAGGAGATCCTACCCAGATCTGTTACAATGGGAGGTAGCTCCATCCTGGCTGGGATTTCTTATTGTATGGATTACAGCTATCCCTTCTATGGCAATAAATTGGTATCTACCTCAGAACAATACATTTTCTGTAAACGTCAACTCATACCCAACTAAACTGTTCTCTATGCTATTCTATCTATTTGTACCTGGGGTGCTGGCATCGTGAACATTAGGGACCCTGCCTTCATTGCACGTAATGCCATAACCTCAGGGGTATATCTGTCGCCTCTGGTAGGAGACTCCCCTCGCTGCACGCTGTCCCAGGGAGCTACAAAACGGCAATAGAGACATTCTTCTGTCCTCATTCTCATTTACAGCCATGCTCGCACATATAAGCTGGGGCTATGAATGCTGCACAGGTCCTGTAACCTGTTGCCACTCCTCAGTCCCTGTGTCTCCTGGCTAGTGCAAAGTAAAGATCTTGTGAAACCCTTAAGACTGCCTCTGACCTTGAACTTATGCGGGTAGGTGGTTTCTCGACTGGCCTGGTTTTGTCGAGCAGAGGGGCGCAGCAGAAGCGTGCTTGGCCCATAACCCAGAGGTTGATAGATTAAAACCATCCTATGCTATCCTGGTACGGGATCCCAAGCTTGCCTTACACCGGTATGAAGTTATTGGTGCAGTTTGGTTACCTCATCATTGATGTCCATGCTGCCGTGTGCCTATTCAGTCAGCTTGGGTCAGTTTTCTTACATATACCTTGTAGACTTTCCAGAATTGAATTTAACGATTAAACTCTCGGGAATGAACTGCATTGTGGGTCTACAGTAAATTTTTACTTGGTGCAGTCGTTATAGATGATACAATATCTTATCTGGGTTTTAAAGCGAGTAGCTTTACACAGTGAAACCTACCATATAGGTTACAAGTAAAGGGCTTCCTTTTTATGGCCGATGTCTAATACATTTTTTATTAGAGGAAGAAAATCAACTTAAGTCTATAAACAGAGGTAAGACTGTTGATCAAGGAGGCAGATAGAGACATTTTAGTGTTATGACTGGATTCACAAATTCTGTCTTTTCGGGCAGAATCAAAGAAGTTTCGGTCTCAGGTTTATTCCTGATTCTATGAAACCGTATCCCAGATTCCCTCATGACAGCACCCGTACATTCCCTCACTTATTAACTACTATGTAAATATTGCATATAAGATTTTCAGATGAATTTATTAAATCGGTTGCATCCATCCTGGTGTAGTAATCTGGAAAAACACTGGTGGGTGGAGGTGGGAGGGACCTTTTAACCTCTCTGATTCCTGTCCCAAGAAGGTCAAAGGGGAACATCCTCCTGTGGTGCTGTCAGGAGGGAATCTCTGGAAAGTGAATTACCGGTAAGTCTAATTCCTATTTTTCGTATCGCGAATATTTCAATTGCCGAAATTTGCAATCAAGAAAATAATGACTGGACTTCTCGAATTCGCGAATATATGACGAATATTCACCAAAATATTCGTGAAATATCGCAAATTTTGAATATTGCCCCTGCCGCTCATCACTTTTAACTACTTCCTTTGTGTTCCCAATATCTTTCTCTACACCTAACCTTCCTTCCTAATGCATCCATCTTAATCAAGATAAAAGCGCCTACACAGACACATCACCCATTGTCACAAAGGCACAACTGCTGTTCTCATAGAAAGTTACTGGATATATGTGTATATATATCCTATATTTCTCACTTGAGGACAACCCTTGGTCTGCACACAACTTAAAGGGGTAGCTAAATGTTAGCAGGTACAGTAGGTCCAGCCCTAGCTTTGGTCGCCCACGCCTTCAGTCTGGCTGAGGCTTCTGACTTCTTGGGTCTGATGCTGGAGGTAGCTTTCTTTGGCTGAGAACTAAACTTGTGCTGACCTGACTGCACTGCCCTTAACTACTTCACTTCATAACTTCATCTGGCTTTCTTTTCTCTTACACTTCCTGTTCTATACATATCTTTAGTATTAGCGCCACCTAGTGCTGATTGATGTGAAGTGGTGGTTTACCAGCCTGTTGTAGGAATTACAGCAATATACATACACAGCATAAAATTACCACTGCTGAGTGGGACACTGCAAATAGTGGTGGTGTGAACGTGCCCGCCCGTTAGCTTCTCCAACATGTAAATAACATTGCTCCCGTCCTTCCAGGATATGATTAATAAGCCCCTGGGAGGGGTCTGGAGTGAATGCCCAACAGGTTATTATAGCCAAGTGATAATGTACAGGGAAGATCCACTATATTGGACTGTATGTTTGGATTAGGTTTCTTTTGAATGATCTAATTGGTATGAAAAATGTAAATAGTTCCTATAAAAACTAGAAGATTGTTGTTGCTATTTTTAACCATAATATTTAATGTGCCTGTGGTGCAACTTCAAAGGATAAGTAAGTAAAAAAGGAGAATCGGATTGCGGATTCTTGCGATTTTCACGCAACCCCATTCATTTCTATGGGGCCTGCGTTACGTGAAGAATATAGAATATGCTGCGATTTTCAGGCAACGCATAAGTGATGCGTGAAAATCACTGCTCATGTGAACAGCCCCATAGAAATTAATGGGTCAGGATTCAGTGCGGGTGTAATGCGTTCAACTCACGCATCGCACCCGCGCGGAATACTCGCCCGTGTGAAAGGGGCCTTAGTCTTTGCTGAAGTATGTTTATAAAAAAAGAGGACATTTCTGGACATCTAGTAACATAGTATATAAGGCTGAGGAATGACATTTGTACATCCAGTTTGGCCTGTTATCCTGCAAGTTGATCCAGAGGATGGCAAAAAACTGTGATGTAGAAGCCAATTTTCCCCACTAAAGGGAGGAAAAAATCCCCTCCCGACTCCAATCAGGCAATCAGAATTACTCCCTGGATCAACGACCCCTCTCTAGCAGCTATAGCCTGTAATATCATTTACACTCCAGAAATACATCCAGGCTCCTCTTGAACTGCTGTTACTGTAAAGAATCCTTTTCTGTGTTTGTGTACAAACCTTCTTTCCTCCAGACGCAGAAGATGTCCCCTCGTCACAGTCCTGGGGATAAATAGATGATGGGAGAGATCTCTGTACTGTACCCTGATATATTTATTCATAGTAATTAGATCTCCCCTCAGTCGTCTGAATATTGTTATTTCTTACCAACAGTTTATAGGGGTTCTATGGGATTTACATATTGGTGATCTATTACTTTCCCCCCTTTACAAGGAGGGAAACGTGCATGCCCTACGGGCCGGAAGAGCGGAATCACAGACAAGCGCAGGTCGCAGCCTGCAACAAAAGTCATGGGCACAGAACTCCAGCGGCCGGTCCCACTGCTGGAGGGCAGAGAAGGCCTAGCGGGTCTGGGCTGCCAGATAACATGGGCAGCAGCAGCAAGATAATTAAAATGGTGCCCCTGCCCACACAGAGGAGCAGGATGGTGATGAGTATGGGCCGCCGTCGTAACACGTAGGTAATGCACGTCCAAAGCTCTAAAATATACACCGGATTAGAACTTTTAAGCATATTTAAAAACACTGGGGGACATTTATGAAGCCGCCGGCCAGCTTCCTAGCTGGCTTACATGCATTGCCCAGAAATACGTCTATATTAAGCGCATTTCTGGCACAGATTGCGGCTGTTAAGGTTAGTTGTGTTGCAATCTACAACTTTTCCCCGCTCACGCCAAGTATAAAGTGGGCATGGCGGGAAGGGTACTGCGCCTGTTTTAGGAGTAGAAAATGGTCTAAATGTAAGCCAGCTAGGAAGCTGGCTTACATTTAAACTGGTGCTGGATGCACCGTAGTTACAGTCAGGTCCATAAATATTGGGACATCGACACAATTCTAACATTTTTGGCTCTATACACCACCACAAAACAAATCCATCAAAGTGATAGCAAAAACATTAGGCGTGGCCAAAACAACTGCTTGGAACATGCTTAAGAAGAAGGAATGCACCGGTGAGCTCAGCAACACCGGAAGACCACGGAAAACAACTGTGGTGGATGACCGAAGAATTCTTTCCCTGGTGAAGAAAACACCCTTCACAACAGTTGGCTAGATCAAAAACACTCTCCAGGAGGTAGGTGTATGTGTGTCAAAGTCAACACTCAAGAGAAGACTTCAGAGTGAATACAAAGGGTTCACCACAAGATGTAAACCATTGGTGAGCCTCAAAAACAGGAAGGCCAGATTAGAGTTTGCCAAACGACATCTAAAAAAGCCTTTACAGTTCTGGAACAACATCCTATGGATAGATTAGACCAAGATCAACTTGTACCAGAGTGATGGGAAGAGAAGAGTATGGCGAAGGAAAGGAACTGCTCATGATCCTAAGCATACCACCTTATCAGTGAAGCATGGTGGTGGTAGTGTCATGGTGTGGGCATGTATGGCTGCCAATGGAACTGGTTCTCTTGTGACTGCTGACAAAAGCAGCAGGATGAATACTGAAGTGTTTTGGGCAACATTATCTGCTCATATTCAGCCAAATGCTTCAGAACTCATTGGACGGCGCTTCACAGTGCAGATGGACAATGACCCAAAGCATACTGCAAAAGCAACCAAAGAGTTGAAAGGGAAAGAAGTAAAATGTTATGCAATGGCCAAGTCAATCACCTGACCTGAATCCTATTGAGCATGCATTTCACTTGCTGAAGGAAAAATGCCCCAAGAACAAGCAGGAACTGAAGACAGTTGCAGTAGAGGCCTGGCAGAGCATCACCAGGGATGAAACCCAGCGTCTGGTGATGTCTATGCGTTCCAGACTTCAGGCTGTAATTGACTGCAAAGGATTTGCAACCAAGTATTAAAAAGTGAAAGTTTGATGTATGATTATTATGTCCCATTACTTTTGGTCCTTTAACAAGTGGGAGGCACATATGCAAACTGTTGTAATTCCTACACGTTCACCTGATTTGGATGTAAATACCCTCAAATTAAAGCTGACAGTCTGCAGTTAAAGCACATCTCGTTCATTTCATTTCAAATCCATTGTGGTGGTGTATAAAGCCAAAAGTGTTAGAATTGTGTTGATGTCCCAATAATTATGGACCTGGCTGTATGTAGAGGCCGGCGCTTCTTCATAACTTCGGCGTATCCACCGCCAGTTGTAGGGGTTATTAAGACAGTTCTTTTGTCCACTATCTGTCACGGGGCGCCAAAGGCGCACTTGGTCTACCATCAGCCGCTGACCTGCTACTTAGCTTCGGGAGCGAGGATCTGTGTTTGGCCTCATTCCCAGGGCGGCTTTGCTAGCTGGGAGGCTCCCTGCTCCTAGGTCTGCCTTGAGCACCGAGCTGATCACTCGATGCTCGACTTGTCTGTCTGTCGGTCATGTGACGCTGGCCACATCACATGATTCTTATTCCCCACTATAAATACAGGCAGCTTGCTGGCCACAGGTTGCCTGTTAACTGTTAGATTCCTGGTGTTTGTTGGATACTTGTATACTCACCTGATCCTATTCCCTGACGATCCTTTGCCTGCTCCTCCTGTACTGCACATTCCTCCTGGTATTTTGACCTCGGCTTCTACCTGACTATTCTTTGCGGACTCCTTTGGTACTTCTCGACTCTCCTGGTATTTATGACCCCGGCTTCTCCTGACCATTCTTTGCTTATCCCTCCGTACTGCGTTGTCTTCTTGGTTTTGAACCGGTCCGTTCACTATCCGTTATTTGTCTTGTCTGTCCTTCCCGCACGTATCCTAAGTTAGGGACTGGCGTCCAATTGTCCCCTGTCATCAGGACTTGTAAGGCAAGTAGGCAGGGCCAGGGGTGAGGGTGGAGCGCAGTGGTCACTATCCTCCCCCCTGTGTGTGTGTGTGTGTTCGTGACCGTTACAGATTAACAGGCCCAAAACCCACTGTATAATGAATCCTCTGGTGACCCTGACTGACCATGTCTCTAATCTGACGCAGATGGTACAGGAGCTAGGGGAGAAACTCCGTTCTTTTGAGGTAGGACAAGGTTCCTCCACTCCTCAGACCTCCAGTCCGCATTTTGAGCCCCAGATTAAGCTCACAGAACACTTTTCTAGAGACCGGAAAAAGTTTCTCTCTTTTAAGGAGAGTTGCAGACTTTACTTTCGTTTGCGCCTTGTGTCCTCTGGCCACGAGAGTCAACGCGTGGGCATTATCATTTCCCGACTACAGGGTGATCCCCAGGACTGGGCGTTCTCTTTACCTGCTGGCGCCAGTTGTTTAACTTCTGTGGAGGGGTTCTTTCAGGCCCTGGGTACCCTCTATGATGAACCAGACAGGGCTCTGGTAGCCGAGACAGCTCTAATGGCACTGGTTCAGGACAATCTACCTGCAGAGGATTATTGCACCCAATTCAGAAGGTGGTGTGTCCCCTCAGGATGGAACGAACCAGCCCTAAAGAGTCAGGTCAGGTCTGTCTGATAATTTAAAGGATCTTCTGGTCAGTTATCAACTTCCAGAGACCTTAGAGGAGATGATGACCCTTGTTGTCCGATTTGACCGACGGGTTAGAGAGAGACGACAGGAACAACTGTTCTCTTCCCAGATGGTGGTCCAGCCAGAGGCCTATCCCAGAGACAATGCTGAGGTCTTCACGGAGGAACCCATGCATGTTGGCATGACCCAAGGGAATCTTCGCCGCAGACGTGGAGAGTGCTTTTACTGTGGAGATCCTGACCATTGGATCAACCAGTGTCCTAAGACAAGGCAACCTAAAGACCAGGTACACCCTGATTTTTCTAAATGTAAGCTTTTGGTACCTATTACGAGTTCTCTGGGTAGATAAATGGCCGGGTAAGGCCTTTATTGATTCTGGCTCAGTGGCCAGCTTTATTGACTCTGAGTACGCTGTAAGATTGGGTATTCCTATGTTTGCTTTACCTACTCCTATCCATGTCATGGCTATTGATGCTACTCCTCTTATTGGTGGTACGGTGAGCTCTAGTACCTCTGAGATTTCTCTAACCGTTGGTGTGTGCCACTCAGAGAGATGTTCCCTTTTAGTCCTGGAGAACCTACCGGTTGAGGTGGTACTAGGGTTGCCTTGGCTCTGACTACATAACCCCACTAAAGATTTGTCCAAGGGGGAGTTGGTGAGATGGGGGCCTAAGTGTGACTCGTGCTTGTCCGTGGTACAGGCTGGGGTCTCAGTAAAGTCTGATACTTTACCCACTGTTGTTAGGGAATCTTCTGATGTATTCTCATGACCAACCCCGGAGGTTCTACCCCCCATAGACCTTATGATTGTACTATAGAACTACAGGGAGTACAGAATTATTAGGCAAGTTGTATTTTTGAGGATTAATTTTATTATTGAACAACAACCATGTTCTCAATGAACCCAAAAAACTCATTAATATCAAAGCTGAATATTTTTGGAAGTAGTTTTTAGTTTGTTTTTAGTTTTAGCTATTTTAGGGGGATATCTGTGTGTGCAGGTGACTATTACTGTACATAATTATTAGGCAACTTAACAAAAAACAAATATATACCCATTTCAATTATTTATTTTTACCAGTGAAACTAATATAACATCTCAACATTCACAAATATACATTTCTGACATTCAAAAACAAAACAAAAACAAATCAGTGACCAATATAGCCACCTTTCTTTGCAAGGACACTCAAAAGCCTGCCATCCATGGATTCTGTCAGTGTTTTGATCTGTTCACCATCAACATTGCGTGCAGCAGCAACCACAGCCTCCCAGACACTGTTCAGAGAGGTGTACTGTTTTCCCTCCTTGTAAATCTCACATTTGATGATGGACCACAGGTTCTCAATGGGGTTCAGATCAGGTGAACAAGGAGGCCATGTCATTAGATTTTCTTCTTTTATACCCTTTCTTGCCAGCCACGTTGTGGAGTACTTGGACGCGTGTGATGGAGCACTGTCCTGCATGAAAATCATGTTTTTCTTACCTTGCAGACTTCTTCCTGTACCACTGCTTGAAGAAGGTGTCTTCCAGAAACTGGCAGTAGGACTGGGAGTTGAGCTTGACTCCATCCTCAACCCAAAAAGGCCCCACAAGCTCATCTTTGATGATACCAGCCCAAACCAGTACTCCACCTCCACCTTGCTGGCGTCTGAGTCGGACTGGAGCTCTCTGCCCTTTACCAATCCAGCCATCTGGCCCATCAAGACTCACTCTCATTTCATCAGTCCATAAAACCTTAGAAAAATCAGTCTTGAGATATTTCTTGGCCCAGTCTTGACGTTTCAGCTTGTGTGTCTTGTTCAGTGGTGGTCGTCTTTTAGCCTTTCTTACCTTGGCCATGTCTCTGAGTATTGCACACCTTGTGCTTTTGGGCACTCCAGTGATGTTGCAGCTCTGAAATATGGCCAAACTGGTGGCAAGTGGCATCTTGGCAGCTGCACGCTTGACTTTTCTCAGTTCATGGGCAGTTATTTTGCGCCTTGGTTTTTCCACACGCTTCTTGCGACCCTGTTGACTATTTTGAATGAAACGCTTGATTGTTCGATGATCACGCTTCAGAAGCTTTGCAATTTTAAGAGTGCTGCATCCCTCTGCAAGATATCTCACTATTTTTGACTTTTCTGAGCCTGTCAAGTCCTTCTTTTGACCCATTTTGCCAAAGGAAAGGAAGTTGCCTAATAATTATGCACACCTGATATAGGGTGTTGATGTCATTAGACCACACCCCTTCTCATTACAGAGATGCACATCACCTAATATGCTTAATTGGTAGTAGGCTTTCGAGCCTATACAGCTTGGAGTAAGACAACATGCATAAAGAGGATGATGTGGTCAAAATACTAATTTGCCTAATAATTCTGCACGTAGTGTATTAGAGGGGGCCAAGTTTCCAAAGGGGTGAATTTATAATTTTTCTCAGCCCGAACGCAAGGCCATGGAAGATTATATTAAGGAGATCCTTGGTAAAGGGCATATTAGACCTTCTGTCTCTGCTATGGGGGCGGGGTTTTTCTTCGTTAAGAAAAAAGATGGTGGTCTTAGGCCATGTATCGATTACCGGAGATTAAATAAAATCACTGTCCAGAATAGATACTCCCTCCCATTGATTCCGGATTTATTTAACCAGGTTCTAGGGGCAACCTGGTTTTCCAAGATTGACCTGAAAGGGGCATACAATCTAATCCTAATCAAGAAGGGAGACGAATGGAAGACGGCGTTCAATACTCCGGCAGGACACTTTGAATATCAGGTGATGCCTTTTGGACTTAGCAATGCCCCAGCTGTGTTCCAAAACATTATGAATGACATTCTGAAAGAGTTCTTAGGTAAATTTGTTATTGTCTATCTTGACGACATTTTGATATTCTCTCCTGACTTCGAATCCCATGTGTCTCATGTTAAACAAGTATTAGAGGTGTTGAGGGAGAATTAGCTATCCGCTATGCAAGAGAAATATGTCTCTGGTGTACAGGAGATTCTGTTTCTAGGGTATGTTCTGACTCCTCACACCTTCAAGATGGATCCTGGTAAGGTACTAGCAATTAAGGAATGGGTAAGACCTTCATCCTTAAAGGCCTTACAACGGTTCTTAGGTTTCGCCAATTACTATCGTAAATTTATTATGAATTCCTCTGTAATTGCTAAACCGTTGACCGACCTTACTATGAAAGGGGCGGATTTGGAGAATTGGTCTACTGAGGCCATTTCTTCATTTGAAAAATTAAAAGAGGCATTCAGTAGCGTTCTCATTCTGATCCAGCCTGATCAGGAGAGACTTTTTATTGTGGAGGTGGATGCGTCCGAGGACGGCAGAGGAGCAGTTCTCTCACAAGGTCCTGCTAGCCTCACTAACCAGAGACCATGTG
Organism: Bufo gargarizans; assembly: GCF_014858855.1. Taxonomy (NCBI): domain Eukaryota; kingdom Metazoa; phylum Chordata; class Amphibia; order Anura; family Bufonidae; genus Bufo; species Bufo gargarizans. The sequence goes on along the minus strand of NC_058082.1, from coordinate 458,005,016 downwards.
CCTTCTTCTCCAGGAAATTCTCTCCCACAGAGAGAAACTACGACATAGGGAATAGGGAGCTGCTGGCCATTAAATGGGCATTTGAGGAGTGTAGGCATTTTCTGGAGGGGCAAGGCATTGTGTAACTGTCACTGACCATAAAAACCTTATGTTCCTCGAGTCTGCTAAGAGGTTGAATCCCCATCAAGCCAGATGGGCTCTGTTTTTTACTCGTTTTGATTTTTCAATTACATTCAGGCCGGGAAGTAAAAATGTGAAGGCGGACGCATTATCGCGGTGCTTCCATGCTTTTCAACCTAATGAGGTACCGCCTGAATCCATCTCACCAGCAAAAATCTGCACCGGAACAACATCTGGCACCGGTATCCACCCCAACAGATAAGTTGTTTGTTCCCATACAATTTCGTCCCAGCTGTTGGGTGAGTATCACGATTCTGCCTTTTGTGGACATCCGGGTGTTGAGGGCACTAAGGATCTGGTTTCTAGATCTTATTGGTGGCCCACTCTAACTAGGGATGTCAAGTTCTATGTGTCAGTCTGTGAGGTTTGTGCCAGGTCCAGGACACCTAGGACTCGCCCTGCTGGTAACCTACGACCCCTACCCATTCCCAGTAGACCTTGGTCCCATAACTAGATGGACTTTATAACTAACCTACCGCCGGCGGAGGGTAAGACTGTGGTTTGAGTAGTGGTCGATAGGTTTAGCAAGATGGTCCATTTCCTTCCCCTGTCTAAACTCCCGAATGCCAAAAGCCTGGCTTCTATTTTTGTGAAAGAAATTATTCTATTGCATGGTATCCCGGAAAATATTGTTTCTGACAGGGGTGTGCAGTTTGTGTCGAAATTCTGGAGGGCCTTCTGTCAAAAATGTCAAATTTCATTGTCTTTTTCCTCCGCCTATCACCCTGAGAGTAATGGGCAGACTGAACGCTTAAATCAGTTTGTGGAACAATTCTTGTGGTTGTATGTTGCTGATGATCAGCAATTATGGGTTAATTTTCTTCCATTGGCTGAATTTGCTTTGAATAACCGTGTCAATTCTTCTGCTCGGGTTTCACCTTTCTTTTGTAACCATGGTTTCCATCCCCGTTTTCATTCTGGGTCATCCGTCTCCTCTTCTAACCCTGAGGCAGATAGGCTCTCCTCTGAACTGTGCACAGTTTGGGCCCGGGTTCAATCGAACCTAGAAAAGGCTCAAAGTTCTCAGAAACTCAAGGCCGATAGGAGACATTCAAGGGGTGTGAATTTTCAGGTTGGGGATAACGTATGGTTATCCTCCAAGGTAGATTCTAAAAAATTAGCTCCTCGTTTTATTGGACCATATAAGATCATAAAGGTGATTAACCCGGTATCGTTTAGGTTGGAGCTGCCCGAGTCATTCCACATTCATAATGTGTTCCATAAATCTCTACTTAAAAGATATGTTGAACTGGTAGTGCCATCAAAAGCCTCGCCTCTGCCAGTTCTTGTTAATGATGCTGTCGAGTATGTGGTGTCTAAAAATGTGGATGTCAGGAAGGTGCGTAATTCCTTGCAATACCTGATTCACTGGAAGGGGTATGGACCTTAAGAGAGATCTTTGATACCTGCCAGGGAGGTTCATGCTCCTAGACTTGTTCGAAAATGTCATTTAGAACACTCTGAAAGGCCATCAAGTGAAGTCTTGGGTCCGGTGGGCCCTCGTAAAAGGGGGGGTACTGTCACGGGGCACCAAGGGCGCACTTGGTCTCCCATCAGCCGCAGACCTGCTACTTAGCTTCGGGAGCAAGGATCTGTGTTTGGCCTCGTTCCCAGGGCGGCTTTGCTAGCTGGGAGGCTCCCATCTCCTAGGTCTGCCTTGAGCGCCGAGCTGATCACTCGGTGCTCGACTTGTCTTTCTGTCGGTCATGTGACGCTAATATATAGCCTCGTTTATCTTGTTCAACTGCTACCACATTCTTAGTTTATCTGTCACCAAGTTCCAGCATCACAGCCTGGGGCTCTTACACTACAGTGCTGAGTCAGACTTGCTGCCAGGCCATGCCCCTCTGGTGATGTGCCAAATAGGCCACGCCCCTTGATGAGGTGACACTTAGGCCACATCCCTTACCCTGCCCACTTAAACCACGCCCCCTGCGGTGCACCACTTAAGCCACACCTCCGGTGATTTCACATAAGCCACGCCCCCATCTGATGCTGGGCAGGGGAGATTAGTAGTTATTTGTATCGCCCATGTATGCTTGTTTCTAGTCCAATGGGGTGCTGGGTCCCTGGACCTATCAGGTTCTGATCCAGGGACTCAGTGCTCTATTTAAACCACCTGCTGGCAGTACTCCCTTGAAAGTTATAGATTTTTCCTTGCTGTGCTCCTGGTGCTATTTTGATTTGACTTCGGCTTGACTTGGACCTCTTTCTGCTCTGCAATTTTGTATCCTGTTTCCCATCCGGTTTTGACCCTTGGCTTGGCTATTTGTGACCACCCTCCTCTCTGTGATTCACTACTGTATTGACGTCCCATATTTCACCTATTTCTATATCACTCTTCTGTGTGTTTGTCTGTTTCTGGTTTCCAGTTGTGTGAACAAGTCCCTGCAGTTCTTACCGTAGTTGCTTGGTTTGACTCCCTGCACTTACCAGCATTAGAACGGCAAGTAGGCAGGGACAGCGGGTTGCGTGCAAGTTAGGGCTCACCGTGTATATGTGTTTCCCCACCTACTGTGCTGACATAATCTGTTATTTTATACATAGACTAACCGTGCATCAGACTCATTATTAAAGGGTGGAATAGTATATCACTGTGTGCATCTTGTTCAACTGCTGACACTTTCTTAGTTAATCTGTTATTTTACACATAGACTCACTGTGCGCCAGACTCCGTATTAAAGAACGGTCTAATATATTGCCGTGTTTATCTTGTTTAGCTGCTGCCACATTCTTAGTTATTTTACATATAGACTTACTTTGCGTTACACTCAGTATTAAAGGGTTGTCTAATATATTGCCTTATGCAACATGTTCAACTGCTGCCACATTCTTAGTAAATCTGTTATTGTACACATAGACTTACTGCATGTCACATTCAGTATTAAAGGGGTTGTCCGGGTTCCCTCCATTTTCACCCCGGCAGCCCCCCTGACATGAGTATCGAAGCAGTTCATGCTCTGATGCTCTCCTTTGCCCTGCACTAAATTGCACAGGGCAAAGGCATTTTTGGGAGATCCAGTGATGTACCGGGGCTCTCCATGGGGCTGCCAGGAACCCCAGTAACGTCACTGGCACTGATAGGCGGGATTTAGCTCTGCTCTAGCCAGTAAAACGGCTAGGGCAGAGCCAAAGCCCGCCCCTCAGAGCTGGTGACATCACCGAACACACTGCCGGGCAGAAGTTTCCGCCCGGCAGTGTGTTATTGAAAACAAAAGAGCCCGTGCCCTGCGCGATGAGATGCTCCGATACTAGCCTCAGGGGGGCTGTCTGGGTGAAAATAAGGGTATGTCCGGGTTCAGCTCTGAACCCGGACAACCCCTTTTAAAGGAAGGTCTAATATATCGCCTTATGCATCTTCTTCAACTGCTGCCACATTCTTAGTTAATCTGTTATTGTACACATAGACGTACTGTGTGTCACATTCAGTATTAAAGGAAGGTCTAATATATCGCCGAGTACATCTTGTTCAACTGCTGCCACATTCTTAGTTATTCTGTTATTTTACACATAGACTTACTGTGTTCAACTGGATTGACACAGCCTTGTATAGAAACAAGGGTGTACCTCCTAAATATATTATTCAACAAAAGAGAACTGGTACCATAAAATACCCAATAAAATAAATCTTTATTTAACATAAAAAATATAAATTATATGGACAAAAATACATATACATAGAGACCACACAGGGTGTTTGCACAGAGCAGTCCACAGTGGATGCTATATTCTCAAATGAAAGGTCTTATAGTGGTTTACATTTACCGTGTGAGACACTGCACATAATACATCATTGAATCTGCATGCAATATATAAGCTTTTTTCCAATCTTCAATGCAGTTATCTCTCACCTTAAATGTAAATAGCAGCTGAATGCAGGGTATCAATACTATCTATGTTAGGAGGATGGTGCCATATATAGTCCACAACATGTTGCATACAATCTATTATCTGAGCACCAAAACTATTTTAAAATCCTCTCTTACCCCAATATCCAGCGACTCAAATGCGGACTGTCAAGGTGACTTCTCACCCTCCGTCATGCGCCTCCTGCCCCGCCTGCCTGCTTCATTCATAAAGTGGAAGGAGCAGACAGACGGGGCAGGAGGCGCATGACGGACATTTTGCAAGCACTAACTTGAGCGGCGCGATATGGCTGCGCGGCCGCCCACCCGCCAGCCCGCCCCAAAGAGCCGCATTCAAGGATCAAAAGAGCCGCTTGTGGCTCGCGAGCCGCACTTTGCCGACCGCTGTTGTAGACCAAAAACCTTACACACATTTCTTTCCTGTAATGAAAGAGTTCACAACAGTGCTGATTTATGGAGTTGTAACTATGGTCAAGGACAATATATGTCATTCATAGCCCACTCAGAAAATGTGATTCCGGACCAGGCGCACGAGCAACTTGGCCAGGTGGTGGCAATGCCGCCTCTGCGTTGTAATTCTGGGATTTCTGCGCCCGATCTCGGGAACTGTTTCCTTGTATTTTGTTCTTACTATGGTTCTTAATGTGAACGCTTTTGAAATCTTGTAATTTCTGTAATGTACCCATGTCATTTACCTGTGTCATTTACTTGAAAAATTACAATAAACATTTAATGTCACGCAGTTCTGCACCTGGTCAGCTTTGGTGAACAGAGCCAACCTGGGGAGGAAGTGCTTGGCATCATGAATAAAGAATCAAACACTGGCTTACGCTATAGCCAACAGCTCATTGCAGAAGGCAGGAAATCTTTTAAAAGAAAGCTAACCGATTAAGGACTCAATCTCCAAATGATACAAAGCTGCAGCAAAGAGCTGACCCACACTAATGGTTCATCTGTTAGACAGTTGCATAGCTGCTGACCCAAACAAGCTAATAGACAGGAAAGTTAAAACAACAGGAAAATTCCTACTGATCATAACATATGGCTGCTCTGACAAATGGACCTTGGAGTGTGGTGAGCTAGCGGTAGCCTGGAGGCGAACAGGGGTCTATCATGTAGGAGTTGGGTCTACTAGTATTCTGTGTGGGGCATAGCATAAGTGGTAATAGTTAGACTGTATCATCAGCCAAAGTGATTATATCTGTAGAGTCCGTTGGGGCTATAGGAATAGTCAGCTTGTGTTGATAATGTGCTCAAACCTAGGAAAGACTGTAGTTAGGTCTAGTTGGGAGGGTTAAGATTGATCCTTGTTTCTGTGCACCAGAATGATGTAGACATAGAAATAGATATGATGTATTGGGAAGATTTGGGAGTCAGGGGTGCACCCACCCTTTCTGCTGCCTGAGGCGAAAATTAAAACAGTAGATAATTGGAGAAAAGAAGAAATTAGCACATCCACTGCTAATGCTATGATCTCATCCCTGCATTTCTGCAGGAGACAGCACTAAATAGCGCATGTGTACCACCTCTATGCTACATGCTAAATGAGGCATTAGTGTACATTTTGATCAAAAGGCATAAGCCCACTCACCATGCCAAGGTTGCCTCTATGAGTGGGTCCTAACCTAACATTGCCGCGGCCCTGCCCGGCAACCACCGACGCTGCAGCACCATCCCGGCCGGCGGCGGGTCCAAGCAGCACCCCTGCTGCCTGACTGTGCCAAACCTAGCTCTGGGCCCCACCAACCAGCTGGAAAAACAGCACAGTGGCCCCCGTGCAGCACCGCACCATGTGAACAGTTGTCAAAGCTCACCTGCTCTGAAGCTCACAGGAACTCCAACTGAGAGCATGATAGGCTAATTTAACCCCTACTGCAGAATACTAGGTTAATTAAAATCACCTGGCATATGGAAATCACCAGGGGTGCTGCTTGGCTGCTGGGCCCCGCCACCGGTCGGGATTGTGCCGCAGCGTCGGTGGTCGCCGGGCATTGCCGCGGCAATGTTAAGTTAGGACCCACTCATAGAGTCAACCTTGGCGTGGTGAGTGGGCTTATGCCTTTTGATCAAAATGTACACTAATGCCTCATTTAGCATGTAGCATAGAGGTGGTACACATGCGCTATTTAGTGCTGTCTCCTGCAGAAATGCAGGGATGAGATCATAGCATTAGCAGTGGATGTGCGATTCATTTCTTCTTTTCTCCCTTTATCTATTGTATAGAGATTCTGTCCCTGGATCTGCACTCCTTCCACTAGCCAGGTGATTTTAATTAGCCTAGTATTCTGCAGTAGGGGTTAAATTAGCCTATCATGCTCTCAGTTGGAGTTCCTGTGAGCTTCAGAGGAGGTGAGCTTTGACAACTGTTCACATGGTGCGGTGCTGCACGGGGGCCACTGTGCTGTTTTTCTGGCTGGTTGGTGGGGCCCAGAGCTAGGTTTGGCACGGTCAGGCAGCAGGGGCGTGGCGTGGTGAGTGGACTTATGCCTTTTGATCAAAATGTACACAAATGTCTCATTTAGCATGTAGCATAGAGGTGGTACACATGCGCTATTCAGTGCTGTCTCCTGCAGGAATGCAGGGATGAGATCATAGCATTAGCAGTGGATGTGCGATTCATTTCTTCTTTTCTCCCATTATCTATTGAAAATTAAAACAGTGCCACCCCATGCCAAATTCTCAACCAAACCCCTTTGTTATGCTAATACAAAAAATGCCCTTCTGTGTGCCAGTACAAAATATAGCCGCCAGCTATGCGCAGAAAACGGGGCTCCATATTTTTAAGGCCTCATGCACACAACCGTTCTTTGTTTCAGTGTTCGAACAGTTTTTTTTGCGGATAGGATGCGGACCCATTCATTTCAATGGGGCCGCAAAAAACAACGTGTGCTGTCTGCATCAGTATGTCCGTTCCGTTGCTCTGCAAAAAAAATTGTGTATGTCCTATTTTTTTCTAGTTTGAGGACAAGGATAGGCATTATTACAATGGATCCACAAAAAAAAATGAATCTGCAAATAAAAAACGGATGCCATATGGAACGTCATCCGTTTAGTTTTTTTTGCGGATCTGCAATTTGCGGACCGCAAAACACATACGGTCGTGTGCATGTAGCCTAATAAACACCAATTGAAAAAATGTTTTTAGCTCAAAATATGTACAATGCAATAATAAATAAAAATGACCTCCTAAGGTTTACCATATGTCTGGTGATGAAACAGATGATTTCTTATACACATGACTCCTGATACATTTTCTCAATGAGTTAGAATAACTGAATGATGCTTCCAAAAGGAAAATTATTTAGGTTGCATGTACATTTGAATATTTATTTGTACGACTGCCAAAACTAAGCAAGCCAAATTACATTAAACCATGAACACGTCTTCAGATTTTTTGTGTGAAATAAAATGTCATCTGCATAATGTTGTTATGATTTCAAGGACACAGTCAAAAGTTGTAAGATGTTACTATTTCACGGTACTAGACTATCACACTGTAATAGTACTTTTAGAAAATACGCTTTTGTTACTTTTAACACCACACAGTTTGTAATGATTTGATTAGATATAATTACTATAGATTAATTGCCAAATATAGGGTTGTAATTATACAGTCATGTGAAAAAATTAGGACACCCTTTGAAAGCATGTGGTTTTTTGTAACATTTTTAATAAAAGGTTATTTCATCTCCGTTTCAACAATACAGAGAGATTAAAGTAATCCAACTAAACAAAGAAAACTGAAGAAAAGTCTTTTCAAGATCTTCTGTAAATGTCATTCTACAAAAATGCCTATTCTAACTGAGGAAAAAGATAGGACACCCTCACATGTATTCCCTCTTAAATTGGCTCAGATCTCACACAGGTATATCACACCAGGTGCACATAATTAGTAGATCGTTACTCTGCATGTTGAATGAGGCTTGCCCTATTTAAACCTCAGACATTTAGTTTGGTGTGCTCCTGACTGTTGAAGTGAGAGTGAGCACCATGGTGAGAGCAAAAGAGCTGTCAGAGGACTTCAGAAAAAAGATTGTAGCAGCCTATGAGTCTGGGAAGGGATTTAAAAAGATCTCAAAAGATTTTGAAATCAGCCATTCCACTGTCCGGAAGATAGTCTACAAGTGGAGGGCTTTCAAAACAACTGCCAACATGCCCAGGACTGGTCGCCCCAGCAAGTTCACCCCAAGAGCAGACCGCAAGATGCTAAAAGAGGTCTCCAAAAACCCTAAAGTGTCATCTCGAGAACTACAGCAGGCTCTGGCTACTGTTGATGTAGAAGTACATGCCTCTACAATCAGAAAGAGACTGTACAAGTTTAACTTGCATGGGAGGTGTGCAAGGAGGAAACCTTTGCTTTCCAAGAGAAACATCGAGGCCAGACTGACATTTGCCAGAGATAAAGTTGACAAAGACCAGGACTTCTGGAATAATGTTCTTTGGACAGATGAGTCCAAAATTGAATTATTTGGACACAACAGCAGAGGACATGTTTGGCGTAAACCAAACACAGCATTCCAAGAAAAGAACCTCATACCAACTGTGAAGCATGGAGGTGGAAGTGTCATGGTTTGGGGCTGCTTTGCTGCAGCAGGACCTGGTCAGCTCACCATCATAGAATCCACGATGAATTCTACTGTGTATCAGAAGGTGCTTGAAGAACATGTGAGACCATCAGTTAGAAAATTAAAGCTGAAGCGGAACTGGACCATGCAACATGACAATGACCCAAAACATACTAGTAAATCAACCAAAGATTGGCTGAAAAAGAAGAAATGGAGAGTCCTGGAATGGCCAAGTCAAAGTCCAGATTTGAATCCCATTGAGATGCTGTGGGGTGACTTGAAAAGGGCTGTACGTGCAAGAAACCCCTCAAACATCTCACAGCTGAAAAAGTTCTGCATTGAGGAGTGGGGTAAAATTTCCTCAGACCGATGTCGAAGACTGGTAGATGGCTACAAGAACCGTCTCACTGCAGTTATTTCAGCCAAAGGAGGTAACACTCGCTATTAGGGGCAAGGGTGTCCTATCTTTTTCCTCAGTTAGAATAGGCATTTTTGTAGAATGACATTTACAGAAGATCTTGAAAAGACTTTTCTTCAGTTTTCTTTGTTTAGTTGGATTACTTTAATCTCTCTGTATTGTTGAAACGGAGATGAAATAACCTTTTATTAAAAATGTTACAAAAAACCACATGCTTTCAAAGGGTGTCCTAATTTTTTCACATGACTGTACATGTAAATGAATCCTCTAATGATGCATTAAAAACATATTGTACATTGGTGGAGGCAGTACACTAGTCATCTATGCAGGGACAGACTGGGAACTTAAAAGTGGAAAAAAAACTTAAGTTGTACCATGTTGTAGGGCCGTCCCAGCGGAACTATATACCACAGTCCAGCACAATATATTGCCCCAAAGCGGTCCCTTTTGTGGTAGCCATTAGAAGATGCCATTTTCTGTCCTACACTTCCAGTTGTCTCTGTTATGTCTCTCTAAGATATGGAGCAGGGGGCTTAGGAGGTGAGATGCTGACCACAGCAGTTGAACTCAGGAGGGCATGTGTGGTCGCTGGTCAGGTAAGGCTACTTTCACACTGGTGTTTTCAGATAATACAATCGGAATGGATCTGTTCGGAATGGATCAGTTTGTATTATCTTTAACATAGCCAAGACGGATCCATCTTGAACACCATTGAAAGTCAATGGAGGACGGATCCATTTTCTATTGTGTCAGTGAAAACTTATCCGTCCCCGTTGACTTACATTGTGTGCTAGGACGGATCAGTTTGGCTCAGTTTCATCAGAAGGACACCAAAACACTGCAGGCAACATTTTGGTGTCCGTCTCCAAAGCGGAATGGAGACGGAAGAGAGAGAAACTGATGCATTCTGAGCCATGGGCGTAGGGATCACCATAGCAGCCATAGCAATGGCTATGGGGCCCAACACCACTGGGGGCCCGGGCCATGGCTAAGGATTAATTATTATTTTTTTAAATTCATGTGGCGTAGCTACAGGGGTCGCAGGCCCCTCCAGGACAGACAGAGAAAGCGCTATCTGCAGGCTGTGGGCGGTGCGATAGGGCGCGGCCGGAGGCAGAGAGGCATACCTGCAATGAGGAGATGGAGTGGTGAGTGGTCTTGCTCCCAGTCTGGGCGGCTGTCCAACTGGCCGGAAGTGTAGGAGGCGGAGCGTACAGCGAAGCTGCGTGCTGCTGGAGTGTGGGCGCGCAGACGTTCAAGTGGCTGTGAGGTGAGGGCTGGCTGACTCTGGGACTGGTAAAACTTACTCTGGAGTCCTGGACCATTATATCTGGGGAGGAGGGGGGAGCAGCACCCTGGTGGTCTGGACCAGTACATTTAAGGAGAAGGGGGGAGCAGGACCCTGGAGGTCTGGTCTGGACCATTATATATGGGGGAAAAAGGACACTGGAGGTCTGGACCATTATATCTGGGGAGGAAGGGGGAGCAGGACCCTGGAGGTTTGGACCATTATATTTAAGGAGAAGAGGGGAGCAGGATCCTGGCGGTCTGGACCATTATATTGGGGGGAGCAGGACCCTGGAGCTCTGGACCATTATATAGGGAGGAGGGGGAGCAGGATCCTGGAGGTCTGGACCATTATATTTAAGGGGGGGGGATCAGGACCCTGGAGGTCTGGACCATTATATTTAAGAAGGGGGGAGCAGGACCCTGGAGGTCTGGACCATTATATTTAAAGAGAAGGAGGGAGCAGGATCCTGGAGGTCTGGACCATTATTTAGGGGGGGAGCAGGACCCTGGAGGTCTGGACCGTTATATTTAGGGAGGAGGGGGAAGCAGGACCCTGGAGGTCTGGACCATTATATATTTGGAGTAGGTGGAAGCAGGATCCTGGGGGTCTAGATCATTATATACAGGGAGTAGGGGGAAGCAGGATCCTGTAGGTCTGGACCATTATATGGGGAGTAGGGGGAAGCATGAACCTGGAGGTCTGGACCATTATATAGGCAGGAGGGGGGAGTAGGACACTTGATGTCTGGACCATTATATATGGGGACTGGCGGTGGAAGATTTAGGGTGGGAGGTCTAGGAGGGGTGTGGGGATGTTGGGGTGGGAGGTCCTGAAAGGGTGTTTGGGTGGGAAGGGGTTGGGGTCTGAGAAGTGGGTGGGGGTCTGAGAGGTATGTGGGGGTGGGAGATCCGGGAGAGGGGGGCCCATAAAAAAATGTTGCTATGGGGCCCAGTCATTTCTAGCTATGCCCCTGTTCTGAGCGGATCCTTTTCCATTCAGAATGTAAATGCCTCCATAGTGCTCCTCTCCCCCCTTCCTCCTAGTGCCCCCATAATGTACCAGTATAAAATGCCCCATATATAGTGCCCCAGTAGATGCCCTCAGTGTCCCCAATAATTTGCAAGTATAAAATACCCCTTCTTAGTGCCCCCCGTAGATGACCCCATAGTATTCCTCACCCCTCTTCCCCATACTACCCACCATAATGTGTCCCAGTATAAAATGCTACTGTACAGAGCCCCCCCCATATAAAATACCCCTTCTTTGTGGTCTCAGTAGATGCCCCTATAGTACCCACCAATAATGTGCCAGTAAGAAGTACCCCCAAACATGTGCCATTAAAAAGTTCCCCCATAGATGCCCCCCAATCATGTGCCAGTAATAAGAGGCCCCCAATCATGTGCCAGTAATAAGAGCCCCCATCATGTGCCAGTAATAAGAGCCCCCTCATTATGTGCCACTAATAAGCACCCCCATCATGTGCCAGTAATACGAGTCCCCCCATCATGTGCCAGTAGTAACAGCCCCCCATCATGTGCCAGTAATAACAGCCCCCCATCATGTGCCAGTAATAACAGCCCCCATCATGTGCCAGTAATAAAAGCCCCCCATTATGTGCCAGTAATAAGCATACCCCCATCATGTGCCAGCAATAAGCATACCCCCATCATGTGCCAGTAATAAGCATACCCCCATCATGTGCCAGTAATAAGCATACCCCCATCATGTGCCAGTAATAAGCATCCCCCCATCATGTGCTAGTAATAAGAGCCCCCCCCCCCATGTGCTAGTAACAAGAGAACCCCCAATGTGCTAGTAACAAGAGCCCTCCCAAATTCTGGCAGATGTAGGGAGGTGGTCGTCCTTGCCGCTGTCCCTGGGGGGGAGATGTCAGCTTTTAAAAATGATGAGTGTGGCCCAACTCCTGTACCCTATACAAACAATCCCCATCCTACTTAAGCACAAAGACATAGAAGCCCTGGAAAGGGCATTCAGGTCATTTCTCTGGAGAGGGAAAAAAAATTGAATTTTGCTGGCGAAATTACAGCTACCAAAAATTTTAGGGGGACTAAACTTTCCGGACATAAGAGCGTATAACCTGGCTAGTCTCCTAAGGCATAGCCTAGATTGGATATTTGGAACACACTTTCACACTAATACCAAGTTGGAGGAGCAACTGGTGGCGCCTTGGTCACTGACAGCCCTGTTGCACACTAAATATGGAGCCATGCCCCCGGAGGTTAAAGGTAGTCTCTTGATAAAAGATACTGTGGCAAGCTGGAAGGGAATCCGTAAGCTGTTTTCATTGCCTTTCAATCTGTCTAAACACATGAGCATTTGGGGTCACCCAGAATTTCCAGCAGGGAACGAAGCTAAGCACTTTCATAAATGGAAGGAGCTGGGGATTGGTAAGGTAAGAGATCTCTGGGATACACAGGCAGGAAGATACCTCAAGTATGAAGAACTCATTATGAGATTCCCTGCACTAAGTAACCAGCACCCGTTAGCATTTTCACAAATCATTTCTTAACTAAGAGAGTAATGAACCTAACCAGAGAAATGGGGCTGAAAGACTTTGACTCTCAAAATGGAGAAAAGAATTCCCATCAATAGACATACAGCAAATTATTCTGAGGGGATGGGAGACAATTAGAAAGGTGACACCAAATGAGGGATGGAGAGAGACATACTTTAGGATGATGCACAGAGCTATTTATGGCTTTCATTTTGCCCCTCGGGCGCCTCTAATGGACAGAATCATAAAATGTCCAAAATGCCACGAAATCGGTACAGACCTATACCATGGCATATGGTCCTGTCCGGAAACGGAAAAGTTTTGGAAGAAGGTCATCCTCCAACTTAAAAACCAATTGAAAGTGGAAATCCCACTTGTTCCGGAACTTTTGATATTCCAGGTGGCTCCCGAGGGACAAAAGATGACCCCGTTGGTGCACTTATTGCTATTAGCAGCTAAGAGGTGCCTATTCAGGGAATGGCTTCAGTCTAAAACTCCATCAATGGATGAAGTTTTTCTGCATACTAAGTCGTGCTTTCTGCTTGAAAGAACGGATGCAGAACAATTCAAAGGGAAGTGGGTCAATGCTTTCTTTAGCAGATGGGAACCATTCATAAGAGTAGCCCTAAGTAATGCTGAGGTGTTGGAAACTATGCAACCATTCACAGGTTCAGAGTGGTATCTGAAAAGAAGACTAACGAACACCCTAGGGACGTTACAGGTAGATTGAAGAGAAGAGGGTAACCTAGAATCTAACACATTAGAGAAGGTGTTGAAATATATAGTAGACCTGAAAATGAAAGGGGGGAGGGTCAGTTGGGGTCTGTTAAACTAAAGTTGTGGGTTAAGACCATATGGAAAATAAAAATGGATAGTCATGAAACTGAAAAGAGGTTTTGGCGCAATTATGTGTAGCATGAGGACATCTGACAATTGTATTGTAAAGGATATAAAGTATGTGTACCATTCAATGATCACATGCGACTTCAAGCTGTGTAACAAATGTAATGCGAATATGGTATAACATGTATAATGCTGCATTAATGTTGCTGTAACCAACAGTATGATATGCTATCATAATGCTGTGATTGGATATGACTTATCTATTTCAATAAAAATGATATTTGAAAAAAAAAGAGCCCCCCCAATGTGCCAGTAACAAGAGCCCCACCCCAATGTGCCAGTAACAAGAGCCCCACCCCAATGTGCCAGTAACAAGAGCCCCTCCCCAATGTGCCAGTAACAAGAGCCCCTCCCCAATGTGCCAGTAACAAGAGCCCCTCCCCAATGTGCCAGTAACAAGAGCCCCTCCCCAATGTGCCAGTAACAAGAGCCCCTCCCCAATGTGCCAGTAACAAGAGCCCCTCCCCATGTGCCAGTAACAAGAGCCCCTCCCCATGTGCCAGTAAAACTATTGTACATATAAAAAAAAAACACTTATACTTACCTCCTTGGCATCGATGCGATGCAGGCCTCTTACGACCTGTGTGCCACACTGTACGGCTCAGGCGGCGCGATGACGTCATCGCGCCGCCTGCGCCGGCCTCTGATAGGCTGCAGGCACTAGGCTGGCAGCCTATCAGAGGAACAGGGAAGGGAGATGCCTCTCCCTCCCCTGCCGCAGCACAGCCATTTGTATCGCTGTCCTGAGGACGGCGATACAGATGACTATGGAGATGAGCGCTTCCACAATGGAAGCGCTCATCTCCCTGTGCCCCGCTGCCCCCCACTTCTGAACACTGGATCCGCCAGTGGTTCAGCATTCTTGTCATATCCCTTGTGGTCTAGAGTGGTTAAGCAATTAATACTTAATAACTCTGGTGGTCCAAGGTGAAGGAGCGGAATATAAACACATTACACGTGATGGTTATGTGTTAATATTTAATGAAAAATATAAATCCAAATAATCTTTTGGCACTCCTGAATAAAATCTCAATCATTTATTGCCAAAACATTAAAAAGGGCATACGTACATGCAACAGATCAAAAAGATGCTTATGCGTTTTGGATAAAACATATCATTTTTCCACATAGCATATGAGGAAAGATGATGTTTCATCTGAAACGCAAAACCGTCTTTTTTGAGCTGTTGCAAGTACATATGCACTTTTTTAATGTTCTGAGAATAAAGAATTGAGATTTTATTTAAGAGTGCTAGAGGATCACTTGGTTTATATTTCGCATTTGGACTGAGCTGCGACAGCCATCCTTATTTTTTCTCTAGAGCACCGCGGAATGTGAACTTGTGGAAATAATTCCTGTGGTGAGCATTTTCACTCAATATTTGTGGTATCTGTTTCGAAGTTAATATTTAATATTCACAGAGTGGTTCACATTTATTTAAATAATATATATTATTTTGCATATTTTGCGGTTATTGGTGGTCTTGGCCGGGAAACTCTATCGGTAATTTTATTTAGGTCTGGGCTCCAAAATTCCCATATTGTAACATGATAACATTCTGTCTTCCTGCAATTGAAAGGAAATGCCTCTTTCTCCTTCTAGCAGCTCATTTCCCTGTACATAGACTATGGTCAACTATAATCTTTTCCTTCAAGGAATAGTAATTCTCCTCTCTTTAGAAGGGGAGGGAAGAGAAAAAAAAGCATTTTTCTCTGATATGTTATAGTTTCTTAAATTCACCTGTACCAATGATTTATGCAAAGTATATTGAAATTACAGTGTGTTTGTGTGTAAAAAAATGGAATGCAAACTTCTCACTAAGGGTTCATACACATGAGCGTGTGTGCCCTGTGCCCATATTGTGGACTATAAACAGCGGGTTCGCAATATACGGGCACCAGCCATGTGCACTCTGTATCCCGGATGCAGACCTATTGAATTGAATGGGTTCGCAATCCTCAAGATACGGAGCGGAGGCACAGATTGGAAGTTCACGAAAGCACTATGAAGCGCGCATGATGGGGGGGCTGTCATTACTGGCACATGATGGGGGGCTGTTATTACTGGCACATGATGGGGGGGCTGTTATTACTGGCACATGATGGGGGGGCTGTTATTACTGGCACATGATGGGGGGCTGTTATTACTGGCACATGATGGGGGGGCTGTTATTACTGGCACATGATGGGGGGCTGTTATTACTGGCACATGATGGGGGGCTGTTATTACTGGCACATGATGGGGGGCTGTTATTACTGGCACATGATGGGGGGGCTGTTGGTACTGGCACATGATGGGGGGGCTGTTATTACTGGCACATGATGGGGGGGCTGTTATTACTGGCACATTATTGGGGGCACTATAGGGGCATCTACTGAGGCCACAAAGAAGGGGCATTTTATATAGGGGGCTCTGTACAGTAGAATTTTCTACTGGGACACATTATGGTGGGTACTATGAGGCAAGGGGGGGGGAGTACCATGGGGTCATCTACGGGGGCACTAAGAAGGGGTATTTTATACTTGCAAATTACGGGGGACACTGAGGGCATCTACTGGGGCATTTTATACTGGTACATTATGGGGGGCACTAGGAGGAAGGGGGAGTGGGGCACTATGGAGGCATTACTGGGGGCACTATATGGGGGGATTTTATACTGGCACATTATGGGGCACTATGGGGACATTAGCTCAACTGGGGGCATTACAAGGGGGTATTTTTTGCACTGTCACATTATAAGGAGAATTATTTCTACTGGGGGGGCATTATGGTGGGCTTTATTACTCCCCCATGGTATGACCCCCTAGTAGCAGCACCAGCCTCTCCCTGCTCTGCTTTCCCTATGCCCTTTCTCCAAATCCTTATTATGAAATCTTTCTCATTAGGATAAAACATAACATCAGCTCCGCCGAGTCCCCCAGCCAAGTGTTGAAGTGGCGTCCGAGATCTATAAGGGCCAAGCCAAGTAATTGTAAGTTTTCATGTGAAATATGTTTGTTATACACATATAGCCTACACTGTGCCAAACAATATACAGTATACCGCTCACTGTGTAGTCTGTTCTATAAGCACCATTGTTTTATGGCGGCGGACAGAAAATAATCTGGAAGTGCCCCTCCCGAGACCAGGCTCTGGATCCGCCACTGTGTGCGCCCCCCCCCTTCCTCCCTCTATTGTTTTAATACATTGGTGGAGTGTGCGCCCCCCTTCCTCCCCCCTTCCTCCCTCTATTCTTTTAATACATTGGTGGCAGTGTACGGCCTCCCCTCTCCCCCCCCCCCCCCCCCAGATCATTGGTGGCAGCGGAATTCCGATCGGAGTCCCAGTTTAATTGCTGGGGCTCCGATCGGTAACCATGGCAACGAGGACGCTACTGCTGTCCTGGTTGCCATGGTTACTTAGCCTTAGCAATAGTAGAAGCATCATACTTACCTGCTGGCTGCTGCGATGTCTGCGTCCGGCCGGGAGCTCCTCCTACTGGTAAGTGTCAGCAATGCGCCGCACAGACCTGTCACTTACCAGTAGGAGGAGCTCCCGGCCGGACACAGAGATTGCAGCAGCCAGGTAAGTATGATGCTTCTACTCCGCTGCCACCAATGATCGAGGGGGGAGAGGGGAGGCCGCACACTGCCACCAATGTATTAAAACAATAGAGGGAGGAAGGGGAGGGGCGGGGGGGCGCACACTGCCACCAATGTTAATACAATAGAGGGAGGGGGGGCGCACACTGCCACCAATGTTAATGCAATAGAGGGAGGGGGGGGCGCACACTGCCACCAATGCTATTATTACAATAGAGGGGGGGCGGGGGGGCCGCACTGGCCACCAATGATATTCAAACTGGGGAGGGGGGGTCTGCCCCCTGCTGTCTGGCAGCCCCTGATCTCTTACAGGGGGATATGATACGCACAATTAACCCCTTCAGGTGCAGCACCTGAGGGGTTCATTGTGCTGATCACGGCCCCCTGTAAGAGATCGGGTGCTGCCAGGCAGCAGGGGGCAGTCATGTACACAGTTTGTAGTATATTCTAACTAGAAGCGTCCCCATCACCATGGGAACGCCTCTGTGTTAGAATATACTGTCGGATATGAGTTTTCACGATGTAACTCATATCCGACAGTATATTCTAATATAGAGGTGTTCCCATGGTGATGGGGACGCTTCAAGTTAAAATATACCATCGGATTGGAGAAAACTCCGATCTGATGGTATAAAAGGGACTCCTAACTTTACATTGAAAGTCAATGGGGACGGATCCGTTTGCAATTGCACCATATTGTGTCAACGTCAAACGGATCCGTCCCCATTGACTTGCATTATAATTCAGGATGGATCCGTTTGGCTCCGCACGACCAGGCGGACACCAAAACCAAAACTTTTTTTTCATGTCCGTGGATCCTCCAAAAATCAAGGAAGACCCACGGACTAAAAAATGGTCACGGACCAACGGAACCCCGTTTTGCGGACAGTGAAAAAATACTGTCATGTGCATGAGGCCTAACATGGTGGTGGTAATATGATCATATGGGGACACTTGAATTCCTCACAATTATTTTTCTAAATATTAGAAACGTATATGCTGGTCATCAGCTGATTACAGTAGGTGTGGCTGGAACCTCTACTGTTTATTTTTTGTTAAAGGGTTAGCTGTAGGTGACCTTACATTTCAGCAGGGGACATGCGGTAGTGCATTCACCAAGAGCTGGTGACCATGTAATGAATGGCTGCCCTTTGCAGTGGCTTTTGACTGTGGCTGATAGAGATGGTTGCTTAAAAGGTTACTCAGTCCTAGAATTCCTTATGAACAGGGCTTGTCCTAATATAACAACCTCTTCAATGTAGTAATGTAGGATCACTTTTTTTACCTGTCAGGAACAGTTTGAATCACTTTGTAATGGAAATAAAGGCCAGTGGTGTACCTACCATGGAGGCAAGGTAGGCAACTGCTATTGGGCCCATGTAGGCAACTGCTATTGGGCCCATTGCTAGCTGTAGAATAACAACTGGAGGGGTGAGACAGGACTGAGATTTCTCTCATACAACTGCTCGGCAGCTGTCCTCACTCTGTATGTCAATCTCCCAGCAGCTACCATAGTCATCAGATAAGAGCTTCCCTTTTCCTGAAGAATTGATAGGTAGAAAGTTTGCTAGCTGATAGGCTTTCCATAATTTGGCAAAAGGAAAGCTCTGGATGGGCACAGGAAATGGAGAGGATTGCTCTCTGGCTACACAGGCCTGTGTGAAGAGGGGAAGGATTATTGTCAGTGAATTAAGACCATACCAGTAGGGGGAGGTAGGACTTTGTTCACACCTCCAGCATGATGAAGCTTGAAAAGTCCCCTGCCGATCTCTGGGCTGGTGAGTGGGTGGTGCATCTTCATGTGTTTGATGGAGGGAAGACATGGTTTTTGGTGCCCTGTGCTGGGAGAGGATTGTGATGTGTGATGCTGGTAGGGGAGAAATGAGAGGATCTTGTGTGCTGGAGTGGCTATCCAGGATTTGTGTAAGATGGTGAAGTGGGGTTTGTCTGTGGGGGAGGAGTCTGGATTCTGTGTACTGTGGGAGAGAAGGATTGTGGATCAGTTTTTTTTAGTGGAGGTGGTGTTTGCATGGTTTTAGTGTAAGCTCACTGTGTGTCATGGAGTAATCATACCTTTGTCCAATCTGTACTCGAACCTCCCAGGAATTCACTTTTCATGGTATATGTAAAAAAAAAAGCCCCACTACCTGTAAAACCCTTTTTGAAGTGCAGTTCTGCAAAAAAAAAAAACTTGGAGAAAATGCCGAAGTACCTTCCATATAGGCCACACGTAAGTGTTTTAGTAAGTGATATCTGTGAATTATTGTGAGCCAAAACCAGGAGTGGAGGCTATAGATAGAAAAAGTATAAGAGAAGCATATGCACTAGAGTTGAGCAAAGGTCTTGAAATTCATTTCAGGTCAGATTTTTCAAATTTTTGAAAAAGCTCAATTGGGGTATAAATCAATTCTATCCAAATAAATCATGCTCCAAATGCCCTAAACGTTGGTGTAGAACACTCTCTGGTCCCTTTAAACTTGAGAGAGGGCCTAGTATGTTACTCTGGGTTTCTTTGAAATATATGCATACTCTTTCTCCTTATGAAGAGCATCTAGTATTTTGTAGTACATGTGCAGAGTATTGTAGGCCAGGCAAGGCCCCTCTGGGTTTCTGGGAAAGATATTGAAATGAACTCTCATAAGCCAGTTTGATGCCACCAGATGTAAGATGTGCAAATTTTGATATATTTTCCCCAGAAACCCAGAAGAGCATTGACTAGCTTATGATACTCTGTATGCATACTCAGTTCTCTCCATGAGCAGAAATAGTACCCCAACCAAGGCATCTCAGGCATCCCAGCAGAAAGAGTTGGGTTCCTACTATGATACTTTCAGTTTCCTTTTCTCTTTGAAAGGAAACTAGCTTGCATGTCTCTTTTTTCTGAGAAGCATTATGTGGGGATCCAAGCACAGAAATAAGCAAAAAATAAAATAAAATCCTGTTAGGAAAAAGCACTGATTGAAGAGTTTGAGTCTACCCCTAAAAACGTAGTGGTTAAAAAAGGGGGGAAATTGATCTATGAAGCACAAAGAGGTATGTATTAATATACATACTGGAGATGTGCATATTAATTTGTAATTCATCCTGAATTTTCCATGAAGTTTGGATTCTAACAAACCAAAATATTTCACAATTAACTTCAGGCAAATCAAGAGAGAGATCCACACACAAACAACACATGTACAATACAGCTTTCTTTATGAAAAGATAAAAAAAGCTTGGTGTTGCAGAAGTACATCATAACTTTCACTGCTTACCCAAGCTTCCTAGCACATATAGAATATTAGTTTTTCCAAGACAAAAGACATTTATCAGAGCAAAGCAGACATAATTGTTTTTCTAGTTCAGAGGTCTTGGAGGACCTCTTTGTGGGTACTGTTTTTAGTTTGGAGACCACTTAGCATATGTGATGGCTATTATAGGCTAGGTAATTCTCCTGTTAGATAGATAGATAGATAGATAGAGATATATATATATATATATATATATATATATGCAAATTAGTAAGGGTCCATTCACAGGTCCGCAAATTCGTTCCGCATTTTGCGGAACGGAATTGCGGACCCATTCATTTCTATGGGACAGCACGATGTGCTGCCTGGATCCCGAATTGCGGATCCGCACTTCCGGGTCCGCAATTCCGTTCCCGAAAAAAAAAAGAGCATGTCCTATTCTTGTCCGTGGATCCGCAAAACACACACAGACATGTGAATAGACCCTAAGTCTAACATAATGAACGTGCTCACTATTATTTGCTTTACAAGATGCATGGCCATTTTCCCCCACTTTTGGGGGGGGGGGGGGGGAGTGCATCTTATAAAGTGAAAGCTACATTAATTCTTTTTTATGCCAGCTGATGTTAGATATGCTAATTTGCATATATTTTTTTCTCAGAAAGCAAAAGGAGTGTTATCTAGCCAATAGTCATCACGTATGTGAACTGGTCTTTGTATTAGAAATAGTACCCACCCAGGGGCCCCCTCATAGTCTCTAAATTATAAAAAAATATTTTTATTTGCTTTCCTCTGCTCTGCTAAAGGACTTTTGTCCTTAAAGTGCAAGCTTAGGATGTTAGACTGGTCTGTTTAAAAGGCTGACTAATGACTGCAAAAATGATGTTGTAGTTGTGAAACACAGCTGAATAGCATATGTTTTTCATGTACATATCTCTCTTGAGAGGAATTGCAAAACACTTAGGTTTGTTAGAATGATCATCCATAATTTCAGAAATGATCCTGCATTTCTCGTTTGGATTCTAATGAACCTACATTTTCTGGGATTTGTTTAGGGCAAACTCTCTCTCTCTCTTTTTCCTTTATTCTGTCACACCCAGGCCAGCAGAGCTCGGTTTGTCACAAACGCCAACTTTCTACCTAGCTGATAATACCTAATGGACTCTAGTGCCCATCTAACTTCCAGATACTCTCTTTCTATTCTTTTATGAGCAATGATGATGCACTCTCGAACTCTTTGATCTTGCTCTCTTTGTCTCTTTTTTTCATCAGAAGATTGCATCTATATTTATTCTTTACTCTCAGCGTTTCCATCTTGGCTTCTGGAATTTCTTTCAGAAGATATTTTTTTCCAAACAGGCTCTCCCATTAACTTCTATGGCTCTTGCACATGTTCAGGCCCTTTCTTGGACGGCTGCAGCTCTTGACTGAACTGTTCGCACAGTTGTTTCCAGCCATGTTCGTGTCCAGACACTTTATCCTTTGCTTTGTGGAGCTCCTTCAGCAGAGCATGCTTGCCCCTGCTCGCTTCTTTAAAATGCATCTGATTCACTTCTTTCTTTCCGTAAAGAACGTTTAAGCCTTGACCGATGCTCGTACACCACTGTGCATCGAGGAGCCGCGTGTGGACATCCTGGTGGGCCCTTCTAAGTAACTCACTCTCCTCCCGCAGTTGGGTCAGTTGCCGATTGCGCAGCTCTACGCTCTTGCCGTGTTCTAGCTTCAGATTGCTGTGCTCCACCTGTAAGTCGGACAGCTGCTTCTTCATTTCTTCATTCCGATTTTTGGGAATCTTGTGTTGTGAACTTAGAACCCCATAGCGATTCATAGAATCCTGCTTCTCTTTGTTCAGGGCCTCCTGGGCCTCTAGTTTATAGACTAAATAATCTTCTTTTGTCTTCTTGTGTTCACTCTTTTCTTTCTCTTCGGCAGTGGTTTCCACAGAGTCCTCTGCTTCTTCAGTGGCTTTTTCCACTTCGACAGACTCTCCTTCAGCCTCCTCTTTGGGCTCTGCAGCATCTGTAGAGTTCTCTCACTCCACCTCATCAGCCTTAGTTTCTTCAGCCTTTGTCTCTTTGGAGTCTCCATTCTCTTTGATAGCCTTCTCATCCTTCTTGGATATGGCATCATATACCTGCACTCTTAATTCCTCCTTTTCTTTCTCATCGAGGTTGGAGGCACTGGGGATAATGGGGTCCTTATCAGACTCTTCATCTTCCTCTTCTGGCATTCCCTCCAGTGGGTCACCCAGGACATTGTTCTCCATTCGTGCGAGCTCCAGGAGAGCCATCCCATAAAAGTAGATAGCATCTGTATATTGATCGTCCATCTCACTGTACTTCCTGGAAAGCATTGATGGCGGGGGGGATGTCTTTCATGACCAATTCTTGGTTACTTATTGCCATAAGTCTCCTGGCCTCCGCATCCACATCAGCCCTTTAAACTTGTTTAGCAGAAATTTCTTCCATCGTCTCTGCCTCGGTCGGCACCGCAGCGCCACCATCTTCAGACCAATTCTCAACAGGTCCTGGCTTGGTCTTCTTGGCCTCTTTCAGAGGACTGTCCTCCTCAGGTTTCCCATTTACCTTCTTCCGTAATAGATGAGAGATGTCTGATACACCATCGGTTCCCCATACCATGCAGTCCCCGCTCTTCTCTGCTACAGCAGCAGATGTAGAAATACCATAGTTCTTTTTTGGAAACCCTGAGGGAGTTCCACCCAGGGTCTTTTTAAGCACTTTGTCTGTGTCTACTACAGTTTTCTGTGCTTCTTTAGGGCCTTTAATCTTCTCCTCGATATCGGGCAGTAGACCCTTCAGTTCATTCATCTCTTTCTGGGTCTCCTCCTTTAAGGTCTTGTTCACACGACCGTGGTTTTAGTCTGCATCCGAGCCACATTTTTTGCGGCTCGGGTGTGGACCCATTCACTTTAATGGGGCTGCAAAAGATGCGGACAGCACTCCGTGTGCTGTCCGCATCCGTTGCTTTGATCCTTGGCCCCGCAAAAATTATGAGACATGTCCTATTCTTGTGGTTTTGCGGACAAGAATAGGCATTTCTATAATGGGCCTCCTGTTCCGTTCTGCAAATTGCGGAAGGCACATGGGTGGCAACCGTGTTTTGCGGATCCGCAATTTGCCGACCGCAAAACACAGCACAGTCGTGTGAACAAGCCCTAAGGCTACATGCACATGACAGTGAAAAAAAAGTCCATTAAAAACAGACAAACTGTTAGTTTTTCATGTCAGTTAAAAACGGACATGAAAAATGAATGAATTTGATTGGCATTTATTTCTACTCTCACCCTTCTTAAAACACCCACAGGATAGTAGGCCCCCATCTAAAATAATGTCCCCCATAGTGTAGGATTTTATTTTTTGTTATTGTCCCCAACTTTAATTATGTCCCCCATGTAGGCCCTCTGGTAAAATAATGTCCCCCATAGTGTATGATTTATTTATTTATTTTACCGCCCCAGCTTTAATAATGCCCCCGATGTAAGCCCCCATTTTAAATAATGTCCCCCATGGTTTAAATAATGCCCCCATAATGGCCAACCGCTGTTCTTTTTTGTTGTTGAAAAAAAACAAAACTCACCTTATCCACTTGCTCGCGCTGCAGCAGTCTCTTCTCTCTTCACTGAACAGGACTTGCCGAAAGACCCTGTGATGTGCTCGATGACGTCAATGAGCGCTACCACGTTGTTACGTCACCACGCATATTGCAGATCCTTCGGCAGGTCCTGCTCAATGAAGGGAGAAGAGACTGCCGCAGCGCAAGCAAGTGGATGAGTTGAGGGTTTTTTAACCCCTAAATGGCCATATAGATAAAGTGTACCCATTTTTAATGGCCGTTAGAAAGGTGCACGTCAATCAGCCTTTAAAAACGGTCCCATTTATTTCAATGGGTCCGTTTGGCCGTGGAAACGGCCAAAAATAAGACATGTCCTATTTTTGGACAGACGCTATTCACTGGCCATAGACTTTCATTGGTGCTAAAAATGACCATGTGACGGCCGTTACTTAGACGCTCCGCTCCATAGCTGCCAAAACAATGGAAAGTCTTTGCCTAGTATGACTTCCACCCTCAGGCTCTCAAATTTCAAGAGCTTCCACTGTACAGAGCCATAATCCATTACAAAGGACAGAGACACAGTGGTATCTGTCTCTGGCCCCCTCTTTAGGAAGTTCAGAACGTCGGGCATGACCTGAGACACTTGTTGGCAGGAATCTAGAATGAACCCCAGCTCGGCTCCCCCAATCACCAACTCGCAGGATCTCTCAAATGTTTTGCTGGTAGCCCGTATCCTCCACCAATTGTAAGGGATCGCTCTCTCTCAGGGGGTTGCAATCACAGACGTCTCGTTAGACAGCGGATTTAAAGTCTAAATGATCAATTATTTTGGAGCCAGCACAAACATAACAGAATGAAATAAACTCCTGCCTGTCTGGGCTCTAGCTAATACAAAGTTCTTTTCCCTGACTCACCTCTAAGCACAGCTTATACACAGGGTCTAAAGGTCCAAGCCTTAGCAGATCTGCTCCCCGAACACAAGTCCAGACAGGGAATAGATCTGGCTACACACAGCCATGTGGACCCTCAGACCTCCTGGCTGAGACCACCCAGAGCCTCTGTAGGCCTCTGTTTACAAGTCCTCTCTTCACAGACTGACACACAGAGGGTTACTTTTATCCCTTCTTGATTACAGCAGGCCTCACCTGCTATCACCTATGGCAAAAGACAACACACGTACTGGAACTGGCAGATCCCACTACCAAACCTATCCACCAGTCCAAATAAAATCCAGCCCAGAACAAAATGTAGACAAAACTGTCTCAGCAAACTGTTTTGCTGAAACCCATTCAACTTTCTGGATTTTATTTATCTCACCCAGTTGAGGTATCTGGCTGGGATATACACGCCTTCCAGCATTGTACACCTTACCACAGTGTATGCACATATGTTTTTCGAACCTGACCATTAGGTGTCCCCACAGGTTTAGGCAACAGGAAAATAGAAAATAAATATTTTCTACTAATTAAAGATTTCCTGGTAGTTTAATGAAATGGAGGGTTCAACATCATTAACTTTAATAGTCTGGAGGGGGGTAAGAGTTTACTGTTAGCTCCTGTTAATCTTATTGTGTGTGTTGACCATTGAAACAAACAGCAGTGGTGCATGTGGTCACATGATAGGAGAATCAACATCAGAAGTTACATTGTACAGTACATAAAGTATCCACTAGTCCTTTTCTTCCTGCTGGTATGACTCCTCCTACTGGTGACATCATCAAATGTTCTTTAGCGACACTGAAAGCTTTCTTGTATTTTCCTGCTGTCTGAAGGCCTTCACAGCATGGGGAAGGAGGTGTTTCTCACAGTCCTCTACATACCCTGAATGATCTTTCAGACTCCTCTTATGCCTGCACTGATCACAAAGACCAGTGTTGGGCAGGGAGAGAAAGCAGTGTATGTACTGTCTCATTGATCTGGCATAGTGCTGTATGAGTGCTCTGCTGGGTCATTAAAGAAGCTCTCTGGGAGAGATAAATATGAAAATACTGAAAAAAAAAAACATGCTTTGATAAATAAACTCTTAATTGTCTCTAAATGGTTTATCCAAGTTTATACTGCCCCCCCCCCCACCCATATGCCCAGGCCCCTCATCGAGGTTGTACTTACCTCGCTCCCCGGCGCCCGTGTCACTTCTCATACCGGCACAGAGGCCTCTGCATCTCCCTGTCGTGCGGATGGAAACATCTGGCATCTGGGGGAAGGCAGCCAATAGCAGGCCTCGACGGGAATGAGCCTCCCTAGCGTCACCAGCTGTTCTAGGGAGGCTCGTTTCCAACGAGTCCAAATTGATGGAAGACAGGGCCAGCAATACCATATTGTGGCACATTATACCATCCCAACAAAGCCAAATACCACAGTCCATCACAAAATACTGTCGCCAGCAGCACAAAATACATCCCAAAATACTTCCACTGGCCGGCCGTGAGGAGGGCTCAGGCAGCCCTCTAGGCATCAACCCACCGGGAAATTTCCCTGTAAGGTCAATAGCCAATCCGCTGTGACTCTCCAGAGTTGCATTACCACCTTTTGTGCCCTTCTACTATCTCCTACGATTGATTCTGTGTCATCCCGTGTATTTATTGCCAGGTCCTGCATAATGTGAATCTGTATTTCTGATTTTGTAACTGTTAAAGTGCTTGGTTCGCCAGCAGATGGTAGCAGTATTGGCAGAACTAGTTTGCCCGGAATGGAACCTTCTATCCATTCTAGCCCTCTCTAGAGGAATTCAGCTAATTAGAGGTAGTCTGGTCTCCCCCCTGTAAGGGGAACGGTGTGCAAGCCAGCAGAGCACTCCTTCAGCTCTTCTGGGCATAGAGGCCCAAGCTGCAAGCTTTAGAAGCCAGGAGGAGAAGTTCCCTGGATAAAGTTAAAGACAGACCAGACTACAGAAAGTAAAGTTCAGCAGAAAGGAAAAGTTTCTATTTAATCCGGTTAGCACAGTGGAGCCGAAGAGGTTCAGATGTAGCAGAGCCGAATGCATTTGCCTGCCAAAACTTATGCCAAAGCTTGCTGGTGACCAAGATAAAGTTGGAAGATTGTTCTCTGATGCAAGTTTATTCAAGTAAAGCTGTTTTCAATGTTAATACAAAGTCTGGACTTAATCATTTCTACAAATCCCTCAAATATTTCCCCTGTTTGCACTGCTTCAGACGACAACACCTGGGATTACAGTGTATCCAGGTAGGAGCACCGTAACATCTGCACAGCCACAACACCTAAGGGGACATTATAGGCTACCCTTACACCACTCTGGCATTTGTACATCTGGGTACCACCTATCACCAACACCATCTACTTAAGTGGACTTCGTTCCTGTTGCTGAAATGCAACTGGCGTCACAACAAAACTCTTTCACTTTAAGGGACCCCTGGTAGTACCCCGTACGTTGCATCAACGTGGCATCTATGAACAGGATTATGTTTGTGCCTCTGTACTGCAAGAACTACAGAGGATCTACTTTAGTGTCTGTAAAACCCCCTACAAGAGACTTTATTGCATTTAATCACTGCTGGAGAGTGTGAATCTGCAGCAATTGCAGCACTGTGGCAAAACAGGGGTTAATCAGACATCTTGGATTTAGGACCTCGTGTAGTGAAAGGAAGGCATCCACCCAGCAGAGGGAAAGGAACCAATAAGCCCGCCTCCACAGAGGAACAATTTTTACAGCAGGAGGAACTAAAGTGCTTAGTACAAGTTCACAGGAGAACAAAGAGGAAGTGAAGCGGTGGCCATCTTGGAAAAGGGAAAATACTGTTATTTTTGCCCTGGATCATGAGAAGCAATGTCCAGAGGTCTGAGTGAGTACTTCTGGGGAAAATAACCTTAAGTCTCATATTCCACTAACTTGTGACAAAAAATAAAATTTTACATTAACTAACCATACCCCTCATGGAATAACTTGGGGTGTCTTCTTTCCAAAATGTGGTCACATGTGGGGTATTTATACTGCCCTGGCATTTTAGGGGCCCTAAAGCGTGAGAAGTAGTTTGGAATCAAAATGTGTAAAAATGCCCTGTGAAATCCTGAAAGTACTCATTGGAATTTGGGCCCCTTTGCGCATCTTGGCTGCAAAAAAGTGTCACACATGTGGTATCGCCGTACTCAGGAGAAGTAGGGCAATGTGTTTTGGGGTATCTTTTTACATATACCCATGCTGGATGAGAGAAATATCTCTCTAAAAGACCACTTTTACAATTTTTTATACAAATTTGTCATTTGACAGAGATATTTCTCTCACCCAGCTTGGGTATATGTAAAAATACACCCCAAAACACATTGCCCTACTTCTCCTGAGTACGGCGATACCACGTGTGACACTTTTTTGCAGCCAAGATACGCAAAGGGACCCAAATTCCAATAAGTATCTTTTAGGAGGGCATTTTTAGGCATTTGGATTCTCACGCTTTAGGGCCCCAGCAGTATAAATACCCCACATGTGACCACATTTTGGAAAGAAGACACCCCAAGGTATTCCGTGAGGGGCATGGCGAGTTCATAGAAGTTTTTTTTTTTTTTGGGCACAAGTTAGCGGAAATTGATTTTTTTTTTGTTTTTTTCTCACAGTCTCCCTTTCCGCTAACTTGTAACAAAAATTTCAATCTTTCATGGACTCAATATGCCCCTCAGCGGATACCTTGGGGTGTCTACTTTCCGAAATGGGGTCATTTGTGGGGTGTGTTTACTGTTCTGGCATTTTGGGCGGGGCTAAATTGTGAGCAACCCTGTAAAGCCTAAAGGTACTCATTGGACTTTCGGCCCCTTTACACGCCTAGGCTGCAAAAAAGTGTCAAACATGTAGTATCGCTGTACTCAGGAGAAGTAGGGCAATGTGTATCTTCACATATACCCACACTGAGTGAGAGAAATATCTCTGTCAAATGACAACTTTGTATAAAAAAAATGGTAAAAGTTGTCTTTTAGAGAGATATTTCTCTCACCAGCATGGGTATATGTAAAAAGACACCCCAAAACACATTGCGCTACTTCTCCTGAGTACGGCGATACTACATGTGTGACACTTTTTTGCAGCCTAGGTGCGCAAAGGCACCCAAATTCCAATGAGTATCTTTTAGGAGGGCATTTTTAGGCATTTCGATTCCAGACTTCTTCTCACGCTTTAGGGCCCCTAAAATGCCAGGGCAGTATAAATACCGCACAAGTGACCCCATTTTGGAAATAAGACACCCCAAGGTATTCCGTGAGGGGCATGGCGAGTTTCTAGAATATTTTCTTTTTTGGCACAAGTTAGCGGAAAATGATTTTGTAAGAGAAAAAAAAAAAACATTTGCTGCTAACTTGTGCCAAAAATAAAATATTCTAGGAACTCGCCATACCCCTCAGGGAATACCTTGGGGTGTCTTCTTTCCAAAATGGGGCCACTTATGGGGTATTTATACTGCCCTGGCATTTTAGGGGCCCTAAAGCGTGAGAAGAAGTCTGGAATATAAATGTCTAAAAATGTTTACGCATTTGGATTCCGTGAGGGGTATGGTGAGTTCATGTGAGATTTTATTTTTTGATACAAGTTAGTGGAATATGAGACTTTGTAAGAAAAAAAAAAATAAATTCCGCTAATTTGTGCCAAAAAAATAAAATCTTCTATGAACTCGCCATGCCCCTCAAAAGTGATATTTATAGCGCCACAGCGATTTTACTGTGTTTTTGCAGTGATCACAAAAAAAAATATTCTGTCACTGCGGTGGGGCGGACTGAACGTAAGTGTTCGGGCGAACACTGCGTTTTTTGTAGAGCCTATAGAACATGTACTATTTTTGTCCGCAATTGCGGACAAGAAAAGGCATTTTCTATATAGTTCTGGCAATGTGCGGATCTGCAAAATGCGGAAAGCACATTGCCGGTGTCCGTGTTTTGCATATTCGCGGTGTCCGTGTTTTGCGGATCCACAAAACACATATGGACGTCTGAATGGAGCTTTACAGGGGGGGTGATCAATGACAGGGGGGTGCTCAGGGGTTAATAAGTGACAGGGGGGTGTAGTGTGGTGCTTGGTGCTTCTTATAACAGAGCTGCCTGTGTCCTCTGGTGGTTGATCCAAGCAAAAACAGCGTCTGATATACCTTTCAAGGGTTAAAAAAAAATCGCATCTACAGCCTGCCAGCAAATGATCGCCGCTGGCAGGCTGTAGATGCACTTGTTTACCTCCGGATCCTGTGAATGTGCGCTCCTGTGTGCGCGCGTTCACAGGAATTCTCGCCTCTCGTGAGATGATGCGCCGGAGCGTCTGAGAGGAATAACAGGGCCGCCGCCAGGACGCAATTCTACGTGCGGCGGTCCTGAGGCGGTTAAGGTGCAGCAATATGATCCTATATGCATTTTGTATGTACAAAACTCTGTCACTTTAAGGGACCCTTGGTAGTACCCCGTACATTGCACATCCTAATGACACTGCAGGGCAGCCTGTATGAGAATACAGAGCCCTATGTAAACTCCGGTCTCTGCCTGTATTAGTACTGTGAAGCACAAAATTATGTGCAGATCACTGAGATAAGGGCTCAGCTGTGTCTGTGTGCTTTCGAGTTTATCTCACCTCCTATTCACAAGCTGAAGAATAGGAATAGGGATCAGATGCCCTGCTGTGGAGGAGGAGCATATTAGAAAACACTTCAGCTTGTGATCACCGGGTGGGTTGAACTTCTTTCCAAATCACGGGGACACAGGTGAGAAGTTATCTCAGCTGTCATCTACACATAATATAAAGCTTCACAGTGCCGATACCGGCAGGGACCAAAGTTTACATAGGGCTCTGTATACTTACACTGGCCTCAAGCAGTTTCATTAGGAGGACATATTCCATGCTCCTAAATCTGAAAGCGGCCATTTTAACACTTCACTGATTGTCACTCTAGACAAAATAAGCCATTATAAACAATTAAAGGCATTTAAGAGTTTATTTATAATAATGTGTTTGTCAATATTTTTCTTTTTTTTTCTTTCCTGGAGAGCCCCTTTATGGAAGCAGTAGCGAGGGGAAGGGGGGTTCTTGCAATGCTCCATCACCCTGACTGCGGAGTAAACGATGCAGGCACTTTTAAGCAAGATTTTTTTTCTCCTAAAAAGAGTCTTATAGTCAGGCGCGTACATACAGGGGTCGCAGCGGTCGCAGTTGCCTGTGGACCCCTGGCCCCTGCAGTGTAGTGCTGTACCCAAGAAGGCAGCTGGGGCCCGCAGATTTTAAAAGTTTTAATAGGATATGGCCGGTCGGGCCCCGGCCTCTGTGCCTGGCCGGTGGTGCAGCACTGCGCACTCGCAGTAAGTAACTTACGTGGTGGCCCCTCCTCCATCCAGGGCTGCTGCCAGTGCCTCGCTCCAGACCCGTGACACTCGCATCAGGTCTCGCGGGATCACGCTGCTTGACGGGATGACGCGGCCGACGCACCCTTAGAAGACTGGATTATGAACAAGACGGCGGGAGCAGAGCAGGTTCAGAGTAGGTAAGTTTTTTTTTTTTTTTTTATAACACAGGGAGCATCTGGCCCAGTGGGAATCGCAGCAAATCCTTCATAGGGGCCCTATATACAGAGGGGGCAAAAAATAAATAAATAAATA
Organism: Bufo gargarizans; assembly: GCF_014858855.1. Taxonomy (NCBI): domain Eukaryota; kingdom Metazoa; phylum Chordata; class Amphibia; order Anura; family Bufonidae; genus Bufo; species Bufo gargarizans. The sequence goes on along the minus strand of NC_058082.1, from coordinate 457,973,323 downwards.
TATATATATATATATATATATATACATATACACACAGGGCCCCTGTATATATATCCATGTTGCCCCCTTTGTATATATTCCATTTGTCCCCTGTGTATATATTCAACTTTTTGCCTCCGCTGTATATATATTCCATTTTGCCCCCTGTAACTGAGAGGGACACATATCTGGCCATAACTACTACTGTGAGGGGGCACATATCTGGACATTACTGTGAGGGGGCACATATCTGGACATTACTGTGAGGGGGCACATATTTGGACATTACTGTGAGGGGGCACATATCTGCACATAACAACTGTGAGGGGGCACATATCTGCACATAACAACTGTGAGGGGGCACATATCTGGACATAACTACTGTGAGGGGGCACATATCTGGACATAACTACTGTGAGGGGGCACATATCTGGACATAACTACTGTGAGGGGGCACATATCTGGACATAACTACTGTAAGCGGGACACATATCTGGACATAACTACTGTGAGGGGGACACATATCTGGACATAACTACTGTGAGGAGGCACATATCTGGCCATAACTACTGTGAGGAGGCACATATCTGGACATAACTACTGTAAGCGGGACACATCTGGCCATAACTACTGTGAGGGGGACACATATCTGGACATAACTACTGTAAGCGGGACACATCTGGCCATAACTACTGTGAGGGGGACACATATCTGGCCATAACTACTGTGAGGAGGCACATATCTGGCCATAACTACTGTAAGAAGGCACATATCTGGACATAACTACTGTAAGCGGGACACATCTGGCCATAACTACTGTGAGGGGGACACATATCTGGACATAACTACTGTGAGGGGGACACATATCTGGACATAACTACTGTGAGGGGGACACATATCTGGCCATAACTACTGTGAGGAGGCACATATCTGGACATAACTACTGTAAGCGGGACACATCTGGCCATAGCTACTGTGAGGGGGACACATATCTGGACATAACTACTGTGAGGAGGCACATATCTGGACATAACTACTGTAAGCGGGACACATCTGGCCATAACTACTGTGAGGGGGACACATATCTGGACATAACTACTGTGAGGGGGACACATATCTGGCCATAATTACTGTAAGGAGGCACATATCTGGACATAACTACTGTAAGCGGGACACATCTGGCCATAACTACTGTGAGGGGGACACATATCTGGACATAACTACTGTGAGGGGGACACATATCTGGCCATAACTACTGTGAGGAGGCACATATCTGGCCATAACTACAGTAAGGAGGCACATATCTGGACATAACTACTGTAAGCGGGACACATCTGGCCATAACTACTGTGAGGGACCACAAGGAGGACATAACTATTTTGAAGGGACCACAAGGTGGGCTTAATTACTGTGAGGGTCCACAAGGTGGGCATTAGTACTGTGTAGTAGCACTTAGGGGAAATGTATGCTATACATTGGCATGGCTCAGTGTTACAGCCCAGCACAGCGCCCCCTGCTGGTGATTTGACAGAGGCAGTCACCATCCCTTCCTTATGTGATTATTCTTTTTTCTGTATCACCACAGGGACCTTGTTCTGGATCCAGCGGACTACACGCCGACGCCAGCGACACCCTGGATGAGGTAGGACCAGATTTTATTAGTTAGGACTGGGTGAGTGTAGCCATGCATTGGGCTTAGGGTTCTTTTACATGAGCAAATCCCGTGCGGGTAATCTGCTGCTTGAAAGAGAGCCATGCCCCGTCCCGGACAGCCGAGACACGGAGCATTAACATGATTGATAATGCTCTTTGCCTCTCTGTGATCTATTTGCTACAAAATCACAGTGACAACTTTATCTCACCGTGATTTTGTAGTAAAAAGGTCACAGAGAGGCACGGAGCATTATTAATCCCAATCCAGGCGGCCCAAGTAAATTTTTGCAGCAGGTTGGGGGGGCGACAGGGAGGGGGCCCCATGGATCAGTTTCGCACCGGGGCCCCATGGATTCTGTGTACGCCACTGCTTATAGTCCAAAAATACTGTGTGTATATATAGTGCTCTTGTTTATCTTCCAATAACTCTTGTCTTCTTCCTTTAAAAGCCAACAAATCTTAACAAAGGAAGTGACCTTCATGCATAAAACAAATTTGTATTCTGATTAACACAGTTCTTATTCTTGACATGCCACTGGGCCAAACAGTTTCCTTGCTATTTTAAAGCAAGTGGGACACAAGTACATTGGTAAGGCAGGAGACTTGTAATAGGACTCAAGTTTCAAATTAATCTAATGATCCTGTTCCTACTTTACAAAGGTGTTATCAACAAACGATACCCGTCTGTGAAAGCAGTAGGAAAGTCATACGCTTGTCAAATCTAATGCAATAAGGAAATTCAGATCCAATAATTTTATAATGCTACATCAATGCTACACCTACATTATGAATTATCAAATTATGACATTGAATACAATGGGATCGCTATGCTCAAGTTACTATTTCTGTATGTTCGATGTGTTAATTAATGCTTTAATCGCTAATGCTTCATCACCCATAACAAAAAAGTGCAATAGGGGCAAAAGTTTGTCAAAAGAAAGATTCTAAACAAGAAAGTAGTTCTCTAGAATCCAGAAGATTGAAAAACATTAAGGCTAGATTCACACGTTTTGCAGCATTTTATCAAGGCATTTATTAAGACTTTTGAAACACTTATTTTAAATTTTGCAAAAAAATTAAAATGCCACCACAAATCCTTGTAAAAGATGCTATGGATGACACTTGAAATTCTGTGGCATTATTTTACAAGAGTTTAGCAAAATAGCTCTTCTCCAAGAAAGAAAACTGTCTATTTAGTAACAATTTTGAGTAGCTTTCAATGGCTGATTTTGTAAGAAGTCTTACAAAATGACTAAGGTTGCCTTTACACCTGGCAGATTTTGTTGCAGAAAATATTTGCGATTGAAAGTTCCATTCATCATAATAAAATGGTTTTAGATCGGCGGGGGGTGTTGGTTTGCCGGATTGTAAGCTATATTATTATTCTGCGGTATACGTCAGGCTTCTGGATATGTTGCGATCGGAATCTAGCAAATTGTGGGTCCATATAGCACGCAGCTCCTCTTCACACGCGCTCGCAGTCCTTCCTTGGCTATTTGGCAAGCCTAGCTTTAAAGCCCCCCCACTGTCTTTCACGACCAGTCACACGCTCACGACGATTGCGTCCATTAATCGTCGTACACTCCTCATTGACACAACTGGCCCTCTGACGCCGATCACCGATAACCCGGCTTTCCGCCCAGGACACTCCACTGGGCCCTTCCTTACTGGTACCAAACTGCGTCCCCGTCGGTTCTGTGATGTCCTCACAACCTCAGGACTGAAGCACTTAAGCCAATTGATAGAGCCTTCTCATATACACCCCAGGCATAACTTTGAGTATTTACAACTCCAACATTTTTACTCTTCCATACGTCCCACCCACACCTTGAGCAGGAGCCTTACAGTGTTTGAACAGATGTGCCTAGCTCCCTCTGCAGTCCTCCGGGGCATTTCTACCACTTATAACTTGCTTACTCTCCAGACTTCTGACCAACTCCCTTCCTTCTGCCACGCCTGGAATCGTGACCTAGGGAATGGCCTCACCTCTTCTCAATGGAAGCGGGCTTTCCTTCTCTCTCATAAAGCTGTAATTTCCACTAAGGCGCAGGAAACGAATTATAAAGTTCTCTCCAGGTGGTACAGAGTGCCGTCTTTGCTTCACAAATGGTTTCCATCTGTTTCAGATCGCTGCTGGAGGTGTCACACCGATGAAGGCACTTTGTTGCACATTTGGTGGCACTGTACCGTCCTGCGACCTTATTGGAACTTTGTGCATCGCATTGTACGAGAAGTAACGGGAATTCCCATCCCCAACACTCCTGAAGCACTTCTGTCGTTTATTTTTGATTTGACTATTCCTGCCTTTAAGGTCTCGCTCCTTAAGTATATGTTACAGGCTGCAAAAACGGTCATCCCTCGCCACTGGAAATCACCTACACCTCCCGCCCAGGAGGAGTGGTTTGAGGAAATTGCTCTACACCAGCGGATCTTATCTGCGTCTCCCCCCTGGACACCTCTCGATTTGTTCACACCTGGGGCCCTTGGGAAACTTTCCGGGGGTCAGATGAGTTTCGTAATGCCCGTCTGTGACGTACAGGTCTTTAACCCTGCCCTTCCCCACCTCCCGCTTCCCCTGCTTCTTCCTTCCTTGTGCTTGGTCTTTCGTTATGTGTCCCCCCTTTTGTTGTGTGTATGTCTTACTAGGGTTAGACCCCTATAGCCTTCTCTGTCCCACATAATCCATTTACTTCTTTTACTCATGTAGTGGCGCGTGTTTGTAGTGCCCTTTCATGTGGGAAGATATACCTTACTTCCTTTTACTTCTGGAGGCTGCTCTGTGCTGCTCATGGCATTGTAAGACATTGTAATATGCTGTCCTTTGTATACCACATCTACTTATTTGAAAATCTCAATAAAAACCTTGAATGAGAAAATGGTTTTAGTGGGAAACACTAGAGCTATACAGTTCTGTGAACTTTGCAGTGGACTGATCTTGTCACTGCAGTGCTGCTCCCGTTAACTTCAGTGCTTAAAGAGGACCTTTCACTTGTATAAACTATGTGAACTGAGTATGCTGCCATATAGAGCGGCGCCCGGGGATCTCACTGCACTTACTATTATCCTTGGGCGCTGCTCCGTTCTCCCGTTATATGCTCCAGTACCTTTGCTTCTTAAGTTATAGTAGGCGGGTCTTCCCTTGTCCTGTGGGCGTCTCCTTCTCCTAGGCTGCAGTGCTGGCCAATCGCAGCGCCCAGCTCACAGCCTGGGAGTTTTTTTTTCTCCCAGGCTGTGAGCTGTACGCTGCGATTGGCCAGCGCTGCAGCCTAGGAGAAGGAGACGCCCACAGGACAAGGGAAGACCCGCCTACTATAACTTAAGGAGCAAAGGTACCGGAGCCTATAACGGGAGAACGGAGCGGCGCCCGGGGATAATAGTAAGTGCAGTGAGATCCCCGGGCGCCGCTCTATATGGCAGCATACTCAGTTCACATAGTTTATACAAGTGAAAGGTCCTCTTTAAGCTCCCTCTACTATACAATAAAGAGAACTGTGTATTTCCAGGGTGGATTTTAAAGCCTAGCCCTTTGCTCTGACAATACACCTTAAAACACACTGCACATGTGTTAGTTTTCTGGACTTCCAGGTCCTTTGCAGTCACAGATGAAAGCTTTGTGCAGGCCCTGAATATCCAGGAAACTAGCGGATGCAAAATGATTTCCAGGGAGGTGGAGCAAGATTATATACATGACCCTCCATCAGTGCCCATTTTCAGGACAGATGCGGCATCTTATCTGGGCAGAAGACTTGGCTTACAAAGAGTATGTGGCTTTTTCACAGTAAACAGCTCAGACCTTCAATAAGGATATATTGCCGAGTAGTAAAACCTGTACACAAAGTGGCCAACCTCTTTAATTAGGCATCTTTCACATGACCGTATGGCTTTTTCACTATTTTGAGATCTGTTTTTCACTGATCCGTTGTTCCGTTTTTTGTTTCCATTTCCGTTCCATATGTCCGCAGAAAACCTATCTGTATGGTTTTCATATACAATCCGTTTTTTTGTGGATCAAAAATGTTAAAAAAAATAATATATAATTTGACATCATCATTTTGGACACATACCCTTTTTCACTCCCACTATTTAACTTGGTCATGTGATAGTTGTGACTCCATTTTATGCAGCTTGTTGTAGCATTGGGAGCGTACCTCAAATCCTGTGTTTGGCAGGGGTTGGTTTCTGGCTACAATTTTCTGTTACATCATGGCTGAGTAGGGAATGGTTCTCTTGTGCTGGCTGATTTCTCAGGAACGCAAACATCAGCCGACTATGGAGAACGTGGAACTGAGGAGGAGGCATTGAGTTCACCTAATTCTCTGTCAGCGGTACATGGATCTGCGACAGCATCCTGAGAAATTTCATGGGTATTGTCATATGTCTGTGAACCGCTTTGACTTGTTGTTAGCGTCTCTGTGCCCTGGCATCACACGCCAGGACACAAATATGAGGCGCTGCATTTCTCCTGAGGAGCGGCTCATCGTCACGTTGAGGTATGTATATTTATCATTATTTATATATTCATGTGATAGTGTAGATGCAATGTGATAATGTGCATATAAAGAGAAATGTAAAATGTGGGGTGTTACAGTATATGTGTGTTGCATTACAGTTTTTTTTTTTGCGTATTACAGATTTTTGGCAACTGGGAATTCATTTCCATCTCTACATTATGAGTTCCTGCTGGGAGTCTCAACGATTTCTCGGATAGTTAGTCAAACCCGTGATTTGATTTGGCAGCGACTACGGGAAGTGGTGATGCCAGAGCCCAAGGCTGAGGATTGGATCCGAATTGTTGAGGGTTTTCATGTCAATGCACATTTTCCAAACTGTATTGGGGCACTGAATGGAAAACATATGCGTGCTGATGGCCTTGGCTGACAGTACTTACAAGTTTATAATTGTGGATATTGGGGGGCCTATGGGAGCACCGCAGATGGGCGCATTTTCAGTTCTTCTAGAATGTGTGAGAGACTTCAAGCCAACCAGCTTGCCCTCCCAGAGTCCAGAATGCTGCCAGGTTCTGCGGGACCACCGACTCTATTTGTTATTGTGGCTGATTAAGGGTTTGCTTTGACACCACATGTCATGCGGCCCTTCCCCAGATGCAACCTGGATGACAGCAGATGTGTACTTAACTATTGACTGAGTAGAGCCCGTCGGTATGTTGAATGTGCGTTTGGAATACTCTCACACAAGTGGAGAGTATTATTGTCATCCATACAGATGTCGCCAGACAATGCCACCCTGGTTATTAAGGCATGTGTAATCCTGCATAACTTTGTCAGGATTCTTGATGCTCCGTCAGAAGTTGGTAAATTTGCACCTGGTACTTCTTCTTCATCTGGAGGGTTGGACCAGACCCTTCATGGATGACCTGGAACTGCAGGGCTTGCAGTTCGGGCCCTCTAGGAGCAATATTTTAAAAGTTCTGAGGGTGCATTTCCGTGGCAGATGGACGTAGTTCGTGGCAGATGGACGTAGTTCATGGCAGACTATGAAGTGTGTGGACTCTGGTCATCTTAGTATTTGTTGTTTTCTAGTAAGTTTTATATATTTTTCTTTTTTGGCGGAGTTATATGTACAAAGTATAGGGACTCGCAAGACAAAGAGGACCCTTGACATGGGCTTGTGGGCTGGGATTAAAATGTAGCCCCACATAAAATAAACATCTATGTTGTCAATCATGTTCAATGTTAACATGTTAGTGATGATATAAATATATATTTTTGGGGACTACAATAACCCTCTAATACCTCTTAAAATAAGTAATTTTGTAATAGCTATGTAGAGTTTGCAGATGTGCCATAATAGTTTGTGAAATAGTAACACATCTTTTCTTTCTTTACGCAGGCAGATGATTTAACACCGCTGTCCAAGGTCCTCCAATTTGAGTTGATGGCAGCACTTTTTTATACAAGAATTAGCTATCAATCCATGAGGCATATGTATGTTGGTATTACAGAAGGAATGATCACCCTGCAGCCCTCCAGCGGTTGCAAAACTTCATTGTCCAGCATGGCTGCACATCCTACAGTTATATTTTGCCGGTATTATTAGTTTTGATAAAGCTGGAGGGCATCAGGTTGAGCATAGTTGTCAGAAAATATATGCACAGTCCTAGTTGTATGTATGTTTATAATCAAATAAAGATTTTGTACAATATTTGGACTGTATGCATGTGATCAAATACATCAAAAGTATAACATTTGTGATTATAGTGAAAGATTTAATAAAAGTCGAGGCATTGAATTTGGCTTAATCTTTTATATGATGAATAAAAATTAACAATAACAAATATGGCTTGATATTCAGCCTATATACAGACAAATGTAAAAAAAAGGTCCAAAAGTTCCCGGGTAAAAGGACATTGCCCTTGTGGATGAGGGTCAGCCACATGACTTGGGGTGGGTAGGTCCCTGTAGGTACCGGCAAAATTTGGTGGGGCATAAATGCTGGCTCCTGAGAAAAAAGGGGCTGCGAAGCCGAGCTGGGCCTAGAATGTTGATGGACCATGCTGGGCCCAGGTTGTGGTTGTGTGCTTAACTTGAATGCTCTATTTTTCAGGTTATCCACACAACACACCACCTCATGTGGATCTAATTGTGTTTTCAAAATTGTCACCACTGATGTCATGACAAAGGGAGCTCTTTGATAAGATGAGCAAGGCCACTAAGCATTCGCTCCTCATTCCCTTCTGTATGTCTCTGCCTCAAATACTCAAGCACCTGAGTCTGAACCTGGGCTTGAGTATATGAGGCAAAATCGGGGTTCTGAGGTGCCACCCTTCTCCGGCGTGGCTGTCTCCTTGTGGGCTGGGGACTTGATTATCTTGGTACAGAAGGTCCCTCCAGAGCAGAGGACTCCTCCCTCTCTTGATGGGGCAGCTGCTGGACAGGTTCCACCTCTTGATCCCCAGGAAGAGGGGAGTCCTGGCCAGACGCAGCATGTTCAGATTCACTGCTGGTGGTGGCAGTTCCCCTCTGTGGCTCCAGGCTGTTAACAGTGCTGTTGAATGAGAGAGAATGTTATACAAACAATGAAGTGTATAATAATAAAACACACATTCCAAAGACATACTGATAGGGACCTTAGATTGTGAGCCCCATTGGGGACAATTGGATGCTAATTTGTGTAAAGCGCTGTGGAATATAGTAGCGCTATATAAGTGCATACAATAATAAATAAATTCCCAGCAGTCTCAGCCACTGACAGCAACCGCTTAATGTCTAGTGGAATATAAAGACATTACATAATTTGGACATGTCTTGGTCCACGGTTTCCAAAGGCCATATGCTGCTTTGCAGAGGCCAAGGTCTGTTTCTGTACTGCTAGTGATGTACTGGCTTTGTCAACAATATGGTAGACAGTGACTTCCTCATAGCAATGTTGACGACCTGCCAAAGGGACCTACACACATGGATGCTCCTTAGCGCTCTCCTCACCTGTTTTGAATGTCAGCCATTTGTACAGTTCATGTCAGTATTAACAATGCTAGATGCCAATCTTCTTCTAGCATGGTGTGGACAAGGGCAGTATATTACCTACAGATACCAAAGTGTACCAGGCATGTGCAAACCAGGTAAAGTTTCAGCATAGCCTTAATACATTACTTTCTGTGATGTTCTAAATCCTACTAAATAAAAGTCAGAAGCAAAGTTTTATTTTTCTTGTAGAGTATAAATTACAAACATACAAAAACATTGTATACTCACATCTAGCACTGGTCTCAAGAAGTGGAGTTGGCGGGTGTATACATAGGGCCTCTTCCGATGCCCACCCTCGCCACTATGTCCTATTGCCTGCATGCGTTCCCGCCGGTATTGATCTCGGCAGGACTGCCAGCGGGTCATCACACATTGGACTGTAGAAATATGACATAACAACCTTTCAATCGGATTATATAAATACACAATTATAACTGCACGTGGGGAAAAAAAACAACACTACACTATTATCAATTAATTTGATTATAAAGGGCTTTTCTCCAAAGTCGGTAGCTAGCATTTATTATGTAGGGGACATGAATGAAAGATTATTTATAATATATGTTATTTAAAGGGGACCTGTCACCAGTTTTATGGTGTCCTAACTAAGGGCAACATAAATAAGTGACTGATTCACTTAGCAAAATGCTGGGTCACTTTCTTTAATTGATCCAGTCAATCTGCCAACATCTTGTATTGAAAAGCTTCAGCTGATAATAATGAGTCATGAATATTCATGAGCTCCTGACTCTCCCCGCCCACCTGCTGCTGAATGACAGTTATTTTCCATATGAATCAGCAGGGGAGTGGCTATAGCTTTTAATTAAATATACGCTGGACTCAATTACATCACGCCGGACTCGAATCAGCTCATTAGCATGCGGCATGAGGCATCTTTGTGTGTGTATTATGAGGTAATCATCTGTCACACCAGTAAGTGAATACATCTAAGGCACTTTTTAGTAGTTAATGATTGTATATGATTAGATTATAATCAAATATCCACATGACAGATTCCCTTTAAATACATGTCTTCATAATGTAGTTACTGACATTTTGAAATTACGTCATACAGTTCTTGTCTCCATGGTTAATAAAACCATAAAATCCATCTGCAGTAACCATGCTTGCACAGTACTGGTAAATTAGCTGATTTATCCAAGCTATAGTGTTCCCAGCCAAGTGATAGGGTGGCACGTTTTGACAATACTATCCAAGCATGTGCGCTACTGCTGGATAGCAGGGTTGTTGTAACCACAGAAAAACGTGACAGGGAGAAAATGTTTATCCAAAGTTTTTAGTTTACATCCAGGGACACACAATATGCAGATCTACTGAGTTTAGAAACTACAACTCAAAGCATGTCCAGGCATAATAAAGCGACCAGCCTACAGCAGGCCTATGCGGTAGTGAAATCCTGGCGCAGGCGTGCGTGATTACATAATCACGCGCCTGTGCCGGGACGCAGCACCACCTCATCCCGCCTTCCTCTGCGAGCAAGCGCCTGGCCCTGGACATAGGTGAGTATTTAGATTTTCTTTTTTTTTCTATATGTTTTTTTTCATGTGCGTACTTTGGGGGACATGTGCGGGGTGGGGGACAAACAGTAGGACATATTAAGAGACTTCGAGCACATGGGGGGGAGAATGTGGGGGCTGTGGGTCCAAATTATTATGGGAGGGAATACTATGTGTGGACAAATTACTGTGTGGGGACAAATTATGGGAGGGATTACTATGTGGGGGCAAATTACTATATGGGGCAGTGTGGGGGCAAATTACTATGTGGGGGAAGTGTGAGGGAAATTGCTATGTGGGGACAGTGTGGGGTAATTGCTATGTGGGGACAGTGTGGGGTAATTGCTATGTGGGGACAGTGTGGGGTAATTTCTATGTGGGGACAGTGTGGGGAAATTGCTATGTGGAAGGAAATTGCTATGTGGTGGCAAATTACTATGTGGGCGAAACTATTGTGTGGGGGCAGTGTGGGGAAAAGTATTGTGTGGGGAAATTGCTATGTGGGGGCAGTGTGGTGGAAATTACTATGTGGGGGCAGTGTGGTGGAAATTACTATGTGGGGGCAGTGTGGTGGAAATTACTATGTGGGGGCAGTGTGGTGGAAATTACTATGTGGGGCGGTGTGGTGGAAATTACTATGTGGGGGCAGTGTGGTGTAAATTACTATGTGGGGGCAGTGTAGTGGAAATTACTATGTAGGGGCAGTGTGGGGCAAATTACTATGTAGGGGAAATTACTGTGTGGGGGGGCAAACTACTATATGGGGGCAGTTTGGGGGAAATTACTGTGTGGGGGCAAATTACTATGGGGGATTACTATATGAGGCAGTGTGGTGGAACTTACTATATGGGGGTGTTGCTATTGGGGAGGCACTGTAGGGGCAATTCTATTATTTTGGGGGACACTATACAGGGATTATTGCCTGGAGCACAATAGAGGGTGGTATTATTACTCGGGGCACTTTAGGGGACATTATAGCTGCTGTGGACACTATAGGAACATTTGGGGTAATTTATCAAACTGGTGTAAAGCAGAACTGGCTTAGTTGCCCATAGCAGCCAATCAGATTCCACCTTTCATATTTGACAGCTCTTTTGGAAATCCAGTTCTACTTTACACCAGTTTGATAAATGACTCTAATTATGTCTATTAGGGTCACAATTTTTTCAGCAGTATAGTACCTTGGACATTGGGGAGCAAAACGGGCACAGTATTGGGAGTGGCAGCAGGATGACACTGTGGGGACACCAGGATTAGGAGGTTGATGGAAAAATTTAGAAATCTAATGTGTCTGTGTTACAAACTGTAGAGACGAGATGTGGCTGAAAGAATTTGCCATAGTGGTCTGGGTCAAATGGAGGAGAAGAGTAAAGAGAAGGTCTACATGACAGGAGATGTCACTGGATGTAAGAGGTATGTGGTGCTGTATTCGCCTCCATGTCTTTTTTATTATAATTATATGTATTTTAAATTTGGCGACCACATTTTTCAGTTTAGGACCCAATTTGGGGTATTTTTTTTTAGTCTAAAGATGTCATATGGCCTAGGAAGAAACTGTGACGCTCATAAAGTACTGCAGCCTCTTCATACAAAAATAAACTAAACTAAAATGGAGGGAGGGGTCCAAGTTGGGTAGACAGCCCCGGGCCTATCATGCACCTAAGGCTACTTTCACACACCTGCGCTAGGTGCGGATCCGTCTGGTATCTGCACAGACGGATCCGCACCTATAAGTTAGAATATACTAAGAACTCTGTACATAACTGCCCCCTGCTGCCTGGCAGCACCCGATCTCTTACAGGGGGCTGTGCCGCACCTGAGGGGTTAATTGTGCTGATCTCAGCCCCCTGATCAGGTGCTGCCAGGCAGCAGGGGCCAGAGCCCCCCTCCCTCCCCAGTATTAAAAGCATTGGTGGCCAGTGTGGCCCCCCCTCCCTCCCCAGTATTAAAATCATTGGTGGCAGTGGCCACAGGCTAACAACCCCCCCCCCCCCCATCATTGGTGGCAGCGGAGCGGCATTTCCGATCGGAGTCCCAGTTTAATCGCTGGGGCTCCGATCGGTTACCATAGCAGCCAGGACACTACTGCAGTCCTGGCTGCCATGGTTACTGCCATGGTTACTTAGCTTATACTTAGATGCGCCGTCTGTGGCCGGCCGGCGCTCCTCCTACTGGTAAGTGACAGGTCTGTGCGATGCTCCGCACAGACCTGTCACTTACCAGTAGGAGGAGCGCCGGCGGAACGGAGCCAAACTGATGCATTCTGAATGGATCCGCATCCATTCAGAATGCATTGGGGCTAAACTGATCCGTTTGGGGCCGCGTGTGAGAGCCTTGAAACGGATCTCACAGGCGGACCCTGAAACGCCAGTGTGAAAGTAACCTAATCCGCCCCTGCAGACTACGGTGGTCAAGGCTGCGGTCATGAATCCCTTAGTGACCACTAATAAGCCTTTAAACCATACCTAGAAAAAGGTTGTTTTATTTAAAAAGCTAGATTGACTCAATCATTACATGTACTTTTTATGGTGCATTAAAATATATCTCTTGTCCAGAAAAAAATATTATTAACACCGCATACAAGTACGTTGCTGAAAACATATTTTAAATAATACACATTATTATAAAGGAATACACATACGCATGGGTTTGCTTACCTAATTTGTGGCGTTTGGCGGAATTGGCCTTCTCCCACTCTCGGGCCAGCATCTCCTGTGTCATCCCAGCCACGCTCCTTAAATATTCTGTCATGGTAGCTATCCAAGCATGTGTCCCATAGCTGGGGACGATCTTGGATCAATGAGATTCGTTTCTCCACATCCATGTTTAAGGTTTGCAGCCAAGCCAGACAGGTTGCAGCCGGTTTCAGCACCAGCACATGTGCTCAGCCAAAGTTTGCAAACAAGAAATACAGGGCCACGGTAGGCTGGGCCTAGCATTTCTAAATGACGGATCCGCAAAAAACTGATGACATACGTATGCGATCCGTATGCATTCCGTTTTTTTGCGGATCCATTGACTTGAATGGAGCCACTGAACGTGATTTGCGGGCAAAGATAGGACATGTTCTATATTTGAACAGAACGGAAAAACGGAAATACGGGAACGGAATGCATATGGAGTACATTCAGTTTTTTTTACGGACCCATTGAAATGAATGGTTTCATATATGGACAGTATACGGAACGCAAAAAAACGTCCCGCAAAACGGAAACAAAAAACGTTCGCGTGAAAGAGGCCTTAGGAGCATGGTTTCTCACAAATAAAGAAATAACCCTACTTTAAACTTAACTCCTTCCGCCGTACAAGTCAGAACTTTAAATACGGTGCCCGCTGCACTTGTGCACTGCATTGGTATATTGTAAATGAGTGTTCAGTAATGGCTATATAGCCATCACAAAATTCAATGGACAATCTAATGATTGCCAGTTAGTCACCTAGGGTGACAAAAAAAAAGAAAATAAAGTTTTTAAAAATATAAAAAAAAATATATAAAAAGCTCAAATCACCCACCTTTCCCCAAAATCAAAATAAAAGTACATAACCAATGAAAAAATACACATCATTGGCATCGCCACCTGTACCATTAAAATATAACAATATTAATCCCATACGTTAAATGGAGAAAACATTTTGCCAATTCGCTATTTTTTGTCACTTTAAAATCCCCCAAAAATCTTATATAAAGTGATCAAAAAGTCACATATGCCTCAAAATGGGATCACTAAAAAGTACAGATCACCCCGCAAAAAATTAGCCCTCACACAACTTCGTACACATAACTACAAACATGTTCTAGGTGTCAGAATATGGTGATAAACAAATTTTTTTTTCAAAGTTTTTTTTTTTTGTATTATAATGCAAGAAAAACTATATAAGTGTGGTATCCATGTAATGGTACTAACCTAAAAAATGAAGGTACTAGGTCAATTTTACTGCATATTGAATGGTGCAAAAAAACCATAAAACTGCGTCTTAATCGCGTTTGTTTTCAAATTCCACCCCATTTGGATTTTTTTTCCCCTGCTACCCACTACATTGTATGCAATCATAAATGGTGCCATTAGAAAGTAGGACTTGTCCTGCTAAAATTAACCCTCATAAGGCTATGTGAACGGAAAAGTTATGAAGAAGGTGGGGAGTGAAAAACGAAAAGACAAAAATAAAAAATCGCAGGGTCCTCTAAGGGTTAAAGAGGATTTTCAGTGCCTCTCTCTTCCACTAAATCGGACATTGGGCATGGAGAAACACTGCTCCATGCCAGTCAGGACAGTTGTTGAGGCAACCATCTGATGTTTAGCAATCATTGTTAATCAGAAACATTTCAGATGGTTTTCTTAAATGTGGTTCTCTTAGTCTTGAATGTGGCTCTCAGGGTATGAAAGGTTGGTGACCACTAGCTTATACCATAAACGGTAATAATTTAGTATTGCAGTCCATGGAATTTCTGCTAGGAGTTGTACCATTAATATAAATATATCCCACCCAAAAGATGTCTCCGTTTTTTCCAAATACCACCATTTATCAACTGCTTTATTGTAAAGTTGTTAGCCTACCATTGCACCATGGGGCAACTCTGTTTTGATATTAAGTTGCTATAGGAAGGAGGGTAAAAAGAAACCCTACAAATTAGGTAAATTTGGAAGGAAAAAAATATACAAGGAGGAATGGGAGCTAGGAGGAAAATATACTTTAGAGTGAAAGGTAGTTTATGGTGCAACCAATTTAACCCTTTCGCAGGAGCGATGGGTAAACATGGCACCCACTCACACGTGCAGCGGGCGCCATGGCTGGCGGGTCTTCACTGTTTCAAACAGCAGAGAACAGTGGCTAATGACTGCGACCGGCAATAATGCCTATCACGGTAAATAAAGCCTTTAGATGGCACCTAAAAGCTAAAAAAAACTAAAGCGCAATCTTCTTTTCATCATCCTCTGTGGCCAATGAGGATGCCAATAATTGTTTTCAATACACTGGGTCTCTGAGGCAGCAGGTGGCAGGCCTCCTGACGAAGCCTACGTGGCGAAACACGTGTCGAGGTTGAAGCAGTGGGGGAGTCGTGTTACCATTCTACAGCAGCAACATGGGTAGGTAACTTGGTAGCTGGATCAGGGTGGGACGAGAGGTTTGCAGTTCATTGTTATATGCCATCTTTATTAGTAGTACTGCACTGTCCATTGACACCTCACAGCATCCCCGGACAGAGGTTGTGAGTTATAGTCAGTAGTTGTTTTATACTAGGGGATCAGCATTCGCACCCGCAACTACACTTTTGCTCACGGCCTCTGGTATATTGTTGTTCTCTGCTGGGTATGGTCACATTATCCCCCATTGTGATTCTCCACATTGTATAGCCCCTTGTGGCTCAGTCTCCATGTCCTGTCCCATTTGAGCAATACCTGTAATGATCATGTGATTTATATTGAATAAAATGAGATTCTTTACCTTGGAAAAATCCTTGCTCTTTTTTTTGTACAAGCAGGTGGCAGGCCAACATAAGCTATGAGCAATTCTAGTACCATTATGGATCTATATGAAACATAAGGGTAGAGAATAAAAAAAATGGTGGGTCTTGTAGCCTCAAACACGAGCTATAAAACCATGAAAAAAAAATTAAAAATGTAAAAAAATATATATTTAAAAAATCTAAAAATGTTAAAAATCACCCCCCTTTCCAAACAAACATAAATAATGCAATTTTTTCATCGCTTCTCTTACCCAAAAAAGTAATAGAATGTGATAAAAAAGCTACACACACTCCAAAATAGTATCAATAAAAACTACAGATCGTCCCGCAAAAAATGAGTCCCCACACAGTAGATATAACTATAACAAAGTTATGGGGGTCAGAATTTGGTGATGTAAAATAAAAAAATGTTTTTCAAAGTTTGTGAATGGCAGACTTGGGAACCTTCACAAGGCCCCAGGCTGCCATAGCAACTGATCAGAACCACTCAATTTTAAATATAGAGGGTCCGATTGTAGGACAGAGGGAAACCTCCCCCTCTGTCTTAGGGCTCATGGACACGGCCGTTGCCCGGCTATTCCATGCATCGGGGACCGCAATCTGCAGTCCCCAATGCACAGGCAGCATCCATGCAGTTTCCGCAGATGGATGCACACCCATTCAATTTGAAAAAGTTCGTTATCAGTCCGCGCTGCAATAAATAGAACATGTTATATTTTCTGGGGGTGTGGAGGCATGGAGAGAAATCCAACGAAAGCACTACGGGGTCTGTTCCGCACCACATCTTTCGGATTGCGGACCCATTCAAGCGAATGGGTCCGTATCCGTGATGAGGTGCAAAAACGGCAGGGGCTGTTCGTGTGCATAAGCCCTTATGCCCAGATGCCATGTTTGCTATTGACTGCAGCATATGAGGGGTGAAATGATGTGATTGGAGTTATCTCTGTATTACACAGCAAACACCTACTGTGTGTGGAGCAGGCTCATTGCGTGAGTCTTCTCCATATTTCCACTGAATGCAAACAATACAAATGTGCACAATTTTGCTTTAAGGGGTTAAGTGCTAAAGAGTTGGCATTTGGGCATCCTAGTAAAAAGCAAAAGACATAGCAGCTACAGGTTAATATATGATTTGTGAATCAAAGCTGCAGATTAAAATGACCTTGCTGTATAGCTAGTAATATATTAACCGGTGACCCCTTGTGAAACGGAATGATTACTTTTGGTGCATTTATGTGCGAGTTCTTCATTTTGTCTGCATTTTAATCAGATGACTTTGTGCATAATCACTAAGTACATCTGTGACGCGATTGGAAAGCTGAAGTTTACTGTGGCTACATTGAACTGGCCTTTGGTGAAGACAGCAAAGGGCATGAATGAGTTTATAATTAGTGATTACTGAAAATGCCATTTGTGCCCCGGCTGGGGGAACTGAAGCTTGAACTTGTTAACAGCATTAACAGCTTGACCTAAAAAGAATTCAAGACACTATTAACAATGAACCTATGGCTGGTGATATCTTACCCAGCTGAAAACAGACCCACTGCAGAAGTGTGTTTACATAAAGTTATTCTTTACCTAAATGGACCATTAATTTTATTAATAACATACAGTATGTCCTCAGTGGTTATGTTACCGCTGTATGTACATACTGTATGTCTGTTACAGGTATAGCTGTCTTTTGCCCTTAGAATCACTTGCACCGTTCTTGGCATAGATTCAGCAGGTACTTTGTTCCTTCGAAATTCTAATCCATGTTGACATCATGGAATTGCTCAAAATTTTTAGCTGAACCAAACCATCCTTGCACACTACGGTATGTACGGTGTCTGCTATTACCCAAAACCTTAGTTCATAGGATTTAGATGCAGTAACTGGGTAAATCACTAGTAGACAAACCCATGGTTCATGGAATGGCTTTTCTGAGGATAATTTACACCATTACATTTCCCTATGCATGCATACAGGCCAGATTCACACATGCTGCTGTAGACCTTCAAAATCAAGGCTTGTACTGCAAACTTAGAGATACCATCTGCAGATCACCATTATAATACAGAACTTGAGTTATTGTTACCTGTCAGATTACACCTGGCTGAATCAGTCCTCTTATTAATACTGAGTCAATTTAGCCTAAACATCTGGTACTCATTAGATTTTTCCTTGTATATGTCAAAACAATGTCCATAAAAATAATTAGTGTTGAGCGAATCGAAGCACCCAAAGTTTAGAAAAAATTTGATTAACAACGAATCTGAATTTCCTCGGCAACAAGATATGGCCCATAATGCCATGCAGCCAGCCAATCAGCAGATCCCTTGTGATGTCACAACCCTTTACAAACCTAATTCCACGCGGTCTCCGCCATTTCACTGTTATCTGAGCATAGGGAGAGACATAACAAGTGCTGGGGACAGTGTTCACGAAGCCTTTAATTGTGGAATATTGGATAGGGAGACTGCAGGGACAATACAGGGGAAATGTAGGGAGATCATAGGAAGAGTTTGTACACACTGTAGGGTGAGCATAGGGATGCTGCAGGGACAGTGCAGGCTCTGTAATCTGAAGCTGAAGGGATCCATAGGAAACAGCCCACTTTGCATCAATCCCTGTGTAGAGCACAGAGCTATCTAATCGAACAGTGTCCACCTTGTTTGATAGATAAGCAATTCCATTAGGCCTTGATTCTCAAATTGTGGTGAATAAGCTGTGTAATTTAACTGTTATTGGGATGCCCACCTTGTTTCATAGATAAGCATTTCTATTATGGCCAGACCGGCCACTGTCATCCAGCAGTCGTGTTTTGACGACCAATTCCGCTGTCCTGGAATGGTTGACTCGGTTTTCAACATCATCTCAACTGACATCAGACTCCCACAGCCAGGAGTCAGTGGGTTCCTCTGACACCACACTTAGCTGGCATGGCCCAGGAACAAGCTCTGTGCCCTCACCTATACTGAACCTGCCTCTTTCCTTTGCTGCTCCTTCTGCAAGGCAAGTGATGTATGCCGCTTTTCAGCAAGGAAGATATGATTGAGGACAGTCAGTAGCTACTGCCCAGCCCAGATTTGGAGGAGAGGTCCGCTGCTTCCTCCTGTAGGCGTGCGAATAACGATGATCACAGTCGCGTGGGAGCAGGTGTTGCGAGTGGTCAGGGAGTTGACCATGAGACTGGTGATGGTGACGTAGTGACAACAGTAGTGGATGATGATGTAGCTGATTGCACGTTGGAACCGGGTGAAGAGGGGGTTTCATCATCATCAGGGGGTGAGCGTGGCAGCTTGCTTCTGAAACAGTAGCAGGATGGCATCCTTTGGCTGAGCCAGCAGGGTGGCAGTAGTGTGAGATATGGAGCCCAACATCCCAAGGGTAGACCGTCTGCTACTCAGGAGTCTACTAGTCCAGAAACAACTATCAGTGCATAGCTTCATAGAGACAGCGGCAGGCAGTCATTGCGAAATGGTGGGGGTAAAATGCCATACTCATCAGTGTAGGAATTTTTCATCAAGTTGCTGAGACGTCAATGTGGCTGTATGTAGGATCTGTGGGCAAAAAGCATCACCATAAAGTGGCCTGGGAAAACTGCGGCGCTAATGTAGTGGTACAGCCTAACACATCTTCCAGCAGCCGCATTCCTTCTCCAGCAGTCAAGGCTACACCACCTTACCAGTAGGAAGCTGTGCTTCCTTCCTACAGCTGGTCCCGAAATCAATCAGCAGGCACCCTGGGACAATGTGCGGGGGGGTGGGGGTGGGCCAGTGACCCCCCCCCCCTTATCTTCGATCGCGGCAAACCGCAGGTCAATTCAGACCTGCGGTTTTCTGCGTTTCCGGGTTATTCGGGTCTCTGGTGACCCGATAACCCGGAATAGGATGGTGATCGGTGGTGTGATAATACACCACCAATCACCATCCTGAGATCCTGAGACGTGATGGTGACATCACCTCTCAGGATCGCTTCTGATTGGCTGCACGGGCGGGCGGGAGGTTTAACTTGATGCAGCTCTCCTCTCCTCCTCATTTCTGTGTCCGGAAGCGAGGAGAGAGGAGCCTGCATCAGATCTGTGCCCAGCAACTCCCAATCTATGCCCAGCACCCCCTTCTGGCCCTCCACAGTGCCATCTGACACCAACAGGTACTTACGGAAAGGTTATGGACAGGTTAGGTTAGGCAGGGATATTAAGGGACAGTTTAGGGGGAAAAAAATAAAAGTTGTATTGTTGCATCACCCTAATTGGGTGTCTGGGGTCCACAGCACAGCTGTGTGACCCTAGACCCCCCAGGGGTGCTGCAGCTTGTCCCCCTGCCCACCCCCCCCCCACAAATTTTTTGGGGAGCAAGCAGTTTTTTTTTCTGCGTACGCTGACTGTGGCCGGCACTCTTAGCGTCCGGCCACTGTTAGCTCATCGCACAACCCACCGCTAATCAGCTTCGGACGGCTGATCAGCGAGTTTGAATCCTTTTTTTTTTTACATTTTTTGAGCTTTTTTTTTATTTAGTTTTTTTTTCTGTTAGTTTAAGGGATAAGTACGTGAACACCCGTGCCCCCACACACACGCACACTAAATAAAGATTTCCACACACACAACACACACACTCCCCTATGGCCCGCCGGATGTTCTCGGCCGAGGAGGCATACACCCACACCCGGGCTCCTTTTTGGCTAGGGCCGGTGGCTTGACTCCGGTCAGTGCAGCCGAGATGAGGACGTTTTGGGGCCTCGTGCTGCACATGGGCCTAGTCAAAAAACCCAGTGTCAGGCATTACTGGATTAGGGACGTCCTCTACCAGACCCCTACAGTACGGCCATGACACGTACCCGGTCTGAGGCCATTCGGAAATGCCTGCATTATGCAAATAATGCAGCATGCCCCCCTCAAGGTGATCCTGCCTATCACCCCCTGTACAAAATCAGGCCGATCATCAATCACTTTGGGGCCAAATTTTTGGAGGCCTATGTACCTGGAAGGGAGGTCGCGGTTGATGAGTCTCTCATTGCTTTCAAGGGGAGACTGATTTTTCCGCCAGTATGTTCCCTCTAAGTGGGCGAGGTATGGTGTGAAGCTGTACAAACTTTGTGAGAGTACCTCAGGGTACACTTACAAGTTTTGTGTGTACGAGGGGCGAGATTCCCGTATTCAACCCCCAGAATGTCCTCCCACTCTGGGTGTTAGCGGGAAACTTGTGTGGGACCTTATGCACTCACTGCTAGATAAGGGTTACCACCTTTACGTGGATAACTTTTTTACTAGTATCCCCTTGTTCCAGTCCCTCGCCGCCAGATCCACGTCCGCTTGTGGGACCATGCGTAAAAATCAACACGGCCTCCCTACCCAGCCCCTCCAGGTACCTATCCCCAGGGGTGAGACCCATGCCCTTACCAGTGGAAATCTGTTGCTGGTCAGATAGAGGGATGTCCTTGTACTGTCCACAATTCACAGTAACGGGATCACCCCTGTCCCTGTGCGAGGTACCACGGCAACGGTCCTCAAGCCCGATTATATTGTCGACTACAGTCGGTATATGGGAGTAGTTGATCTCTCTGATCAAGCCCTCAAACCATATAATGCCATGTGCAAAACCCGGGCAAGGTACAAAAAAGTTGCGGTCTACTTGGTACAGGTTGCCTTGTACAACTCTTTTGTGCTGTCCCGGAGCTCTGGCAACACTTGGAAATTCCTACAATTCTATGAAGCAGTCCTCAAGGCCCTGATCGTTTCTGACCGGGAAAGAGCAGGCCGGAGTACCTTGGGAACTGGAGGCGCCCGGATCGTCCCTGGCCAACACTGTCCAGGTGTGGTC
Source organism: Bufo gargarizans (assembly GCF_014858855.1). Classification (NCBI taxonomy): domain Eukaryota; kingdom Metazoa; phylum Chordata; class Amphibia; order Anura; family Bufonidae; genus Bufo; species Bufo gargarizans. The sequence continues at coordinate 457,951,422 of NC_058082.1, read as the reverse complement.
CCCCATACTGGAAAGAAGAGACGGACCCAAAAAAGGTGCAGAGTGTGTCACAGGAGGGGGATACAAAAAGGACACCAGCACTCAGTGTGACACATGCCCCGATCATCCGGGCCTCTGCATTATCGGTTGCTTCAGGGAGTACCGCACTTCCATGGAGTACTAAATTTATAATCCCCTTCCCCAATTTTAATTCCATTTAGCCACTGACAATCAAAAAAAAAAAAAACTATGGTTCTCAGACTTGAGACACTAAAACAAAACAATTTTTTTTTCAAAAATATTATTTTGTAAAACTAAAATAAAATAAAAAAGTTGACATATTAGGTATCGCCGCATCTGTAACCATGACCTAACCCCTCAGATGAACACGGTCAAAAAATAAAAATAAAAACTGTGCAAAAAAAAGGTTTTTTTTGTCACCTTACATCACAAAAAGTGTAGTAGCAAGTAATCAAAAAGTCATATGCCCTCCAAAATAGTGCCAATAAAACCATCCTCTCATCCCGCAAAAAATTTGCCCCTACGTAAGATAATCGTCTCGAAACTAAAAAAAACTGACTCAGGCTATGGAGATACTTAAATGTTTTTTGTTTTGTTTATAAAAGAATAATATAGTGTAAAACCTAAATAAATTTTAAAAAAAGTAGACATATTAGGTATCGCCGTATCTGTAAGATTCTGCTCTATAAAAAATACCCCATGACCTAACCCTTCAGATGAACACGGTCAAAAAAATAAAATAAAAACTGTGCCAAAACAGCTATTTTTTGGCACATTTTCAATTTTTCCAGTAACAAAGCAAGGGTTAACAGCCAAACATTTATTACCCTGATTCTGCAGTTTAGAGAAACACCCCAGATGTGGTCGTAAACTGCCCACCCTGATGCACCCCTAGAGTAGAAACGCCATAAAAGTGACCCCATTTTGGAAACTACAGGATAAGGTGGCAGTTTTGTTGGGACTATTTTTCGGGTAATTTATGATTTTTGGTTGCTCTATATTACATTTTTGTGAGGCAAGGTTACCAAAAATAGAAATTCAGAAATGTCATCTCCATTTGCCATAAACTGTTGAGGAACACCTAAAGGGTTAACAAAGTTTGTAAAATCAGTTTTGAATACCGTAAGGTGTGTAGTTTCTTAGATAGGGTCAGTATTATGGAGTTTCTACTCTAGGGGTGCATCAGGGGGGGCTTTAAATGGGACATGGTGTAAATAAACCAGTCCAGCAAAATGTGCCTTCTAAAACCACACCAAGCACCTTTCCCTCTACGCCCTACCTTGTGCCCGTACAGTAGTTTACGGCCACATATGGGGTGTTTATGCAAAGAATCAGGGCAATAAATTTTGAGTTTTGTTTGGCTGTTAACCTTTGCTTTGTTAGTGGAAAAAATGAATTAAAATGGAAAATTTGCAAAAAAAATTAAATTCAGAAATTTCATCTCCATTTGCCAATAACTCTTGTGGAACACCTAAAGGGTTAAAAAAGTTTGTCAAATCAGTTTTGAATACCTTGAGGGGTTTAGTTTCTTAGATGGGGTCACTTTTATGGATGTCTACTCTATGGGTGCAACAGGGGGGCTTCAAATGGGACATGGTGTAAATAAACCAGTCCAGCAAAATCTGCCTTCCAAAAACCACACGGCGTACCTTTCCCTCTACACCCTGCCGTGTGCCCGTACAGTAGTTTATGGCCACATATGGGGTGTTTCTGCAAACTACACAATCAGGGCAATAAATATAGAGTTTTGTTTGGCTGTTACCCTTGCTTTGTTACTGGAAAAAATTGATTGAAATGGAAAATTTGCCCAAAAAATTGAAATTCTGAAATGTTATCTCCATTTGCCATTAACTCTTGTGGAACACTTAAAGGGTTAACGATGTTTGTAAGATCAGCTTTGAATACCTTGAGGGGTGTAGTTTCTAGATTGGGTGGTTTCTATTATTTAAGCCTCAGAAAGTGACTTCAGACCTGAACTGGTCCTTAAAAAGTGGGTTTTTGAAAATGAATGAAAAATTTCAAGATTTGCTTCTAAACTTCTAAGCCTTGTAACGTCCCCCCCCCAAAAAAAATTTTTACTCCATTTTACCAGTGTCATGAAGTACAACATGTAACGAAAAAACTATCTCAGAATGGCCTGGATAAGTAAAAGCGTTTTAAAGTTATTCACACATAAAGTGACACTGGTCAGATTTGCAACCAACGGCCTGGTCCTTAAGGTGAAATATGGCCTGTGTCCTTAAGGGGTTAATACAGAATGCTTACTAAAATGTTTCTTGAGGTGTTAAAAAAATAATAATTTTTACTCGCCTCATGCACTCAGTCATAGTCTTCTTTCTTCAGGACCTGAAAAAGGACCTTTGATGAGCTTTCTATCTTCATTCAGCAGGACCTGCACTGACATCACCATGCTCACTAGGTGGTGAGCACGATTACATCATCAAAGGTCCTTTTGCAGGTCCTGGAAGATGAAGAAAGAAGACAATGACGGCTGCGCGAACAAGAGGATGAGATGAGTTAATTTTATTTATTTTTTTAACCCCTCAAGCAACATTTTAGAAAGCATTTTGTATTAAGAATGCTATTATTTTCCCTTATAACTACGTTATAAGGGAAAATAATAAAATGAATAGAACACCTAACCCAAACCCGAACTTCAGTGAAGAAGTCCGGGTTCGGGTCTGGGTACCACATTCAGTTTTTTCTCACTTGCGTGCAAAACGCATTGCACGCGCGTGGAAAAAAACTGAACATCGGAACGCAATCGCAGTCAAAACTGACTGCAATTGCGTGCCTGCTCATGCGGTTTTCCCGCAATGCACACGCGACGCATCTGGAGCAAATCTGGGACGCCCGTGTGAAAGAGGCCTATGGGGCTTGGGATTCGGCAATGCAAAAACCTTTTATTTATTTTTTTTAAAGGGGTTTTATTGTGCAAAAGTCTAGTAAAACATAAAAAAATACATGTTTTTGGTATTGCTGTAATCATACTGACCCAGAGAATAAAGTTATCATGTTATTTATGCCACACAGTAAATACTGCAAAATTTATAATGTAAAAAGGCAATAGCAGTATTGCTGTTTTTTTCCATTCCTCCCCAGAAATAATTAATCAATCTTAATGTGTACCAGGGCCGGTGCCAGCACCTGGCAAACCTGGGCAAGTACTGGTGCCCACTGCTTCTGGGGGGACCCACTCGTTTCTGCACGGTCCCTTTAAACATTTTTACAAACTGTTGTTGGCGCTGCGCAACGCTGCCGTCGTCATAAAAGATCTCCAGGCCTGCAGAGTGTGGAGCATCAGTGTGCGTGTGCACGTTTGCGAGTGCACTGGTCGAAGTGGCAGGCTCTTCAACAGAGGAAGCCGGCGGGAGCTGGAAGAAGGAGGGCTCCCAGGATGGCTGACGGCTGTAGTAAGGAGAGCATGGTGCACTGCGCAAGGACCTATGGAAACATGACAGGGCCGCTGGAGAGCTAAGGAGCCCGGCCTGTCAGTCTTCAAGTAAGTGATTCCCCCCTCCCCCAATCATGGTTCTGTTCAGTCTTACAGTTCTCTGCTCCCCCTCCTCCTGTCTCCCCACTAGTGACCCTGCTCCCCCCTCCTCCTGTCACCCCTCCAGTAACCCTGCTCCCCCTCCTACTGTCAGCCCACTTGTGACTCTGCTCCCCCTCCTCCTGTCACCCCACTAGTAACCCTGCTCCCCCTCCTCCTGTCTCACTCTACTAGTGACCCTGCTCCCCCCTCGTCCTGTCACCCCACTAGTGACCCTGCTCCCCCTCACTACTGTTACTGTTTTACATAGGACTGCAGGCAACACACAATATTAGCACTAATGTTATATGTGCTGTTACATAGGACTGCAGGGGACATCTACTATATTATCTGTACTCAGAGAGTTATCACTGTGTAAGGGGGCCCACTGAGACTTTATCGCCCAAGGGCCCACATGAACCTGGAGCCGGCCCTGATGTGTACCCCAAAATTTTACCATTAAAAATTAAAACTTTTCAAGGAAGCCCTTCTACAGCTACATCAATGGAAAAATTAAAAAGTTATAGCTCTTTAGAAAATGAAAAAAAATTGGTCACTAAGGTACAACATGCATAGTAGGGAAGGGGTTTAACGCCCTCACGCATTATGACGTACCTGTACGTCATAATATCTGAGGGGATGTATGGAGCGGGCCTCTGCAGCAGGCCTGCTTCATACGCCCACACTGACAGGGAGCGGCGATCGCACTGCCCCCATCATTAAACCCCTCAAGTGCTACGATCAACGCTTCTGAATATAAAAAAGTTTGGTACCACCGCATTTGTATTGAGCTACAGAATAATTTTTAGCGCACAGTGAAAGCTGTGATGTCAAAACCCCAAAACCCTTGGTGGAATTCTGTTTTGTTTTGCTTTCAGTTTTGCCACACAAATTTTTTTTTTTTTTTACCATTTTAAAATACAAAACATGATAAATTAAATGGTGGCATAAAAAAATGAATTGTGTAACATAGTAACATAGTTTATAAGGCTGAAAAAAAGACATTTGTCCATCCAGTTCGGCCTGTCATCCTGCAAGTTGATCCAGAGGAAGGCAAAAAAAAATCTCTGAGGTAACAGACAATTTTCCTCACTTTTGGGGGAAAAAATTCTTCCCCGACTCCAATCAGGCAATCAGAATAACTCCCTGGATCAACAACAACTCTCTAGTAGCTATAGCCTGTAATATTATTATATGAACTCTTTTAGTGAATTCACCATCACCACCTCCTCAGGCAGAGAGTTCCATAGTCTCACTGCTCTTACCGTAAAGAATCCTCTTCTATGTTTGTGTAGAAACCTTCTTTCCTCCAGACGCAGAGGATGTCCCCTTGTCACAGCCACAGTCCTGCAAAAAATAAGCCCTGATATAGCTATGTGAACGGAAAAATGAAAAAGTTATGGTTATTGGAACATGGAGAGGAAAACTCCAAAATGCAAAAACGCAAATAGGCCTTGACATTGAGGAATTAATACCCAATATAGGCATGCAAGAGCACCATATATAGTATACACCTATCTAACTTTGGTTGGCTGAATGGTAAACACGTAACAATTTGGGATTTGTTATACTGTATTGTGATATTTTTATGAGTGATAAGTCTTTTGTTTCTCCTATTGGGTAATGCTAGACACTTTAGTCAGTGATAGCAGTTTTTGGGGTTACTTTTAAGAATATAAACTATTTAATGTTAAATACGTATCACTGTTGTTGTAGTTGCAAATTCTATATTCTGGTATTCTATATGTGCACAGGTAATGTAATTTATATTAATGGTGGTACAAGATTTAAACTATTTAATTAGATGTAATTTTTGATATTGTAACAGTGTCTTTGTTGTAATTGAGGGCTTGGATTTGGATTGCTGTGAGAGTGGGAAGTTTAAATATACAGGTCCTTCTAAAAAAATTAGCATATTGTGATAAAGTTCATTATTTTCTGTAATGTACTGATAAACATTAGACTTTCATATATTTTAGATTCATTACACACAACTGAAGTAGTTCAAGCCTTTTATTGTTTTAATATTGATGATTTTGGCATACAGCTCAAAAAATTAGCATATCATGAAAAGGTTCTCTAAACGAGCTATTAACCTAATCATCTGAATCAACTAATTAACTCTAAACACCTGCAAAAGATTCCTGAGGCTTTTAAAAAACTCCCAGCCTGGTTCATTACTCAAAACCGCAATCATGGGTAAGACTGCTGTCCAGAAGGCCATCATTGACACCCTCAAGCAAGAGGGTAAGACACAGAAAGAAATTTCTGAACGAATAGGCTGTTCCCAGAGTGCGAGAAGAGGTTACCGGACCCTGAGGAAGATTGTGGAGAAGGACCGATTCCACACCTTGGGGGACCTGCGGAAGCAGTGGACTGAGTCTAGAATAGAAACATCCAGAGCTACCGTGTACAGGCGTGTGCAGGAAATGGGCTACAGGTGCCGCGTTCCCCAGGTCAAGCCACTTTTGAACCAGAAACAGCGACAGAAGCGCCTGACCTGGGCTACAGAGAAGCAGCACTGGACTGTTGCTCAGTGGTCCAAAGTACTTTTTTCGGATGAAAGCAAATTTTGCATGTCATTCGGAAATCAAGGTGCCAGAGTCTGGAGGAAAACTGGGGAGAGGGAAATGCCAAAATGCCTGAAGTCCAGTGTCAAGTACCCACAGTCAGTAATGGTCTTGGGTGCCATGTTAGCTGCTGGTGTTGGTCCACTGTGTTTTATCAAGGGCATGGTCAATGCAGCTAGCTATCAGGATATTTTGGAGCACTTCATGCTTCCATCTGCTGAAAAGCTTTATGGAGATGAAGATTTCATTTTTCAGCACGACCTGGCACCTTCTCACAGCGCCAAAACCACTGGTAAATGGTTTACTGACTATGGTATTACTGTGCTCAATTGGCCTTTCAACTCTCCTGACCTGAACCCCATAGAGAATCTGTGGGATATTGGGAAGAGAAAGTTGAGAGACGCAAGACCCAACACTCTGGATGAGCTTAAGGCCGCTATCGAAGCATCCTGGGCCTCCATAACACCTCAGCAGTGCCACAGGCTGATTGCCTCCATGCCACGCCGCATTGAAGCAGTCATTTCTGCTAAAGGATTCCCGACCAAGTATTGAGTGCATAACTGAACATAATTATTTGAAGGTTGACTTTTTTGTATTAAAAACACATTTTTAATTGGTCGGATAAAATCTGCAATTTTTTTGAGATAGGAATTTGGGGTTTTCATGAGCTGTATGCCCAAATCATCAATATTAAAACAATAAAAGGCTTGAACTACTTCAGTTGTGTGTAATGAATATAAAAAAATAGGAAAGTCTAATGTTTATCAGTACATTACAGAAAATAATGAACTTTATCACGATATGCTAATTTCTTGAGAAGGGCCTGTAGGGATTTAACTGAAACTGAAAGACTTCTTTAGGGTTGCAAGCAGGGGTAGGAAGTGACCCCTAGCTCCAAGGCATGGTGTCAGACTCAGAAGTGACATCCACATCATCCTGCTATGACTGAGAGGAGTGAGTCATCCAGTCCACAATCTCATCTTTTTTTGTCCACAATAATATTGTTGCACCTATCGGAAGCCAGGAGATCTGTGGCCTACTACTACTGCTACCGGTCAGATGACTTGTGCTGCTACTGCTGCTACTACACACATTCTGACTCTCAGATGATGTGATCTGGGTCTTTCATCTTGCACTCTCCCGTTTTCAAGATATTTTATGATGAAACCGATCAATGAAAAGTCACAGGTTTGATACATAGCTTATTAAATGGTACCAACAAAATTGCACTTATTTTCTCTTTAATTTAAATACAGACGTAAAATAAAATATCCCTCCCATTCTAAAAACACACTCCACACTGGTATTGACAATTTACTTTGGTAATGCAATTTTTGCAGTAAATGTGTTTGAACCACACAGTTAGTGATGTCCCAAACTATTCGCCGGCGAACAGTTCACGGCGAACATGGCTTGTTCGCGTTTGCCGCGGCGGGCGAACATATGCGATGTTCGGTCCGCCCCCTATACATCATCATTGAGCAAACTTTGACCCTGTACCTCACAGTCAGCATACACATTCCAGCCAATCAGCAGCAGACCCTCCCTCCCAGACCCTCCCACCTCCTGGACAGCATCCATTTTAGATTCATTCGGAAGCTGCTTTCTTAGTGAGAGGAGGGAGAGTGTAGCTGCTGCTGATCTAATAGGGAAAGCGTTAGCTAGGGCAGTGTTCTGTGTACACAGACTCATCTGCTGTAAGGACAGCATCCTGACAGCACCCCAAAAAGCCCTTTTTAGGGCTGGTACATCAGTCTGCTTTTTTTAATATATATATGTATATATATATGTATATATTGCAGTTGCCTGGCTGCCCGTGTGTGAGAGGCTGCAGGCTCAGTCACAGACAGTAATGTGTGCACATCATTCATACAGGTTGTCACAGACAATACCTTGCAGATAAAAAAAAGTCAATTTATATTATTTATCTGTGATATAATCGCAGTTGCAAGCCAGTGAGTGACTGTGTGGCCCAGAGACAGTACTGTTTGCACACCATTCATACAGGGTGACACAGACAATACCTTGTAGATAAAAAAAAATTCAATTTATTATTTTTCTGTGATATAATCCCAGTTGCAAGCCACAGACTGTACTGTGGCCACTTGCTGCTAGGCCACCACTGATACCGTTACAGGGTGTCACTCACAAATACCTTGCAGATAAAAAAAATCTGTTTATTATTTTTCTGTGATATAATCCCAGTTGCAAGCCAGTGTGTGTTTGGCTCACAGACTGTACTGTGGCCACTTGCTGCTAGGCCACCACTGATACCGGTACAGGGTGTCACTCACAAATACCTTGCAGATAAAAAATAATTCCATTTATTATTTTTCTGTGATATAATCCCAGTTGCAAGCCAGTGTGTGTCTGGCCCACAGACTGTACTGTGGCCACTGGCTAGGCCACCACTCATACCGTTACAGGGTGTCACTCACAAATACCTTGCAGATAAAAAAATTCAATTTATTATTTTTCTGTGATATAATCCCAGTTGCAAACCAGTGTGTGTCTGGCCCACAGACTGTACTGTGGCAACTTGCTGCTAGGCCACCACTGATACTGGTACAGGGTGTCACTCACAAATACCTGGCAAAAGGCAATTTATTATTTTTCTGTGATATAATCCCAGTTGCAAGCCAGTGTGTGTCTGGCCCACAGACTGTACTGTGGCCACTTGCTGCTAGGCCACCACTGATACCGTTACATGGTGTCACTCACAAATACCTTGCAGATAAAAAAAAAAAATATATTATTTTTCTGTGATATAATCCCAGTTGCAAGCAAGTATGTGTCAGACCCACACAGACTGTACTGTGCCCACTGCCCAACACTTATATAGGGTGGCACAGTTTTTTGCCTGCATAGTACCACTTATCTAAAAAACAATGACAGGCAGAGGCAAGCCACCCTGCAGGGGCCGTCGTGGTCGTGGTGCTGTGATTTCCACTGGCCCTGGAATAATGCCCAGTGTTCAGAGGCCACGTACCCTGAACCCAAAAAATTCTGAGAAAATAGTTGACTGGCTTACACAGGACACCCAATCTTCAACAGTTTACACTAAGAACCTTGACGCACCATCCTCCTCCAGCTCAGCTTTTGTCACCTGCTCTCAAGTTACCAATCTCCTGCCTGCCGCCACGACCACCACTACCACCACTACCACCACAGCCACCACACTTGATCCCTCAGAAGAGTTATTTACACATCAGTTGGATGAAATTAGTGATGCGCAACCATTATTGCCATAGGATGTAGATAACAGGGATATGTCTCAGTCAGGCAGCATTACACACATGGACGTACAGTGTGATGATGATGATGTTGTACCCGCTGCTGCTTCCTTTGCTGAGGTTTCAGATACAAGTGAAGTGGTTGATGATGACGATGTGTCCGTGGATGCCACGTGGGTGCCTGCTCGAAGAGAAGAAGAAGAGGGGGAAAGTTCAGAAGGGGAGACAGAGAGAAGAAGGAGACGAGTTCAAAGCAGGGGGAGGTTGTCGCAAGGAGCTAGTGGCACAGTCAGACAGCATGTATCGGCACCCGGGGTCAGCCAGACAGCATGCCAATCAACGCATGCTGTTGCCACCACCAGAATGCCGTCATTGCAAAGCTCAGCAGTGTGGCATTTTTTTGGTGTGTCTGCCTCTGATAACAGCAATGCCATTTGCAACCTGTGCCAAAAGAAACTGAGTCATGGGAAGTCCAACACCCACCTCGGTACAACTGCTTTGCGAAGGCACATGATCTCACATCACAAACACCAATGGGATCAACACATGAGTACAAACAGCACACAAACTCAAAGCCACCATCCTCCTCCTGGTCCAGCATCTTCAGCCACATCAACCACTGCTGTCCTCCTTGCCCCCTCTCAACCACCCGCCACTCCGCCTCTCCCCTTCAGCAGTTCCATCTCATCTGCCCACAGTCAGGTGTCTGTAAAGGAAATGTTTGAGCGTAAGAAGCCAATGTCACAGAGTCACCCCCTTGCCCGGCGTCTGACAGCTGGCTTGACAGAACTCTTAGCCCTCCAGCTTTTACCATACCAGCTGAGTCTGAGGCCTTCAAAAAATTTGTCGCTATTGGGACACCACAGTGGAAGGTACCCGGACTAATTTTTTTTTCAAAAAGGGCAATCCAAAAAATTCTACTCAGTGATTGAAAAGGAAGTCATGGCATATCTGGCATACAGTGTTGGGGCAAGGGTCCATCTGACCACTGATACCTGGTCTGCAAAGCACGGTCAGGGCAGGTATATCACCTACACTGCGCATTGCGTCAACCTGCTGACGGCTGCCAAGCATGGAATGCGTGGCTCTGCAGTGGAGTTGGTGACACCGCCACGACTTGTAGGCAGGCCTACTGCCCCATCCTCTACTCCTCCTACTCCATGCTCTTCCATAACCTCCTCGGCTGAGTCCTCTTCTGCTGCGGCGTCTGGCTGCACATCAACTGAATCCCCCCAGCTCCCCAGGGGCTATTCCACATCCCGGATACGACAGTGTCACGCTGTCTTGGGGTTGAGTTGCCTGAAAGCAGAGAGCCACACCGGACCAGCACTCCTATCCGCCCTGAACGCACAGGTGGATCAGTGGCTGACCCCGCACCAACTGGAGATCGACAAAGTGGTGTGTGACAATGGAAGCAATTTGTTGGCGGCATTGAATTTGGGCAAGTTGTCACATGTGCCGTGCATGGCACATGTGTTGAATCTCATCGTACAACGCTTTGTGTCTAAGTACCCAGGCTTACAGGACGTCCTCAAGAAGGCCAGGAAGGTGTGTGGCCATTTCAGGCGCTCCTACACAGCCATGGCACACTTTTCAGACATTCAGCGCCGAAACAACATGCCAGTGAGGTGCTTGATTTGCGACAGCCCGACATGTTGGAATTCAACACTCCTAATGTTTGACCGCCTGCTCCAACAAGAAAAAGCCGTCAATGAGTATTTGCATGACGAGGGTGCGTGGACAGCCTCTGTGGAGCTGGGAATTTTTTTGCCACGTTACTGGACGCTCATGCGCAATGCCTGTAGGCTCATGCGTCCTTTTGAAGAGGTGACAAACCTAGTCAGTCGCACTGAAGGCACCATCAGCGACCTCATCCCATTTGTTTTCTTCCTGGAGCAAGCGCATCATCGCTTGCCGGACCTGCGGCAACGCTGCAAGAGGAGTATGAGGAAGAGGAGTCAGAGGAGGAATGTGGCTTTGAGGAGGACGAAGACCAACCACAGCAGGCATCCCAGGGTGCTCGTTGTTGTCACCTATCTGGGACCCGTGGTGTTGTACGTGGCTGGGGGGGAAGAACAGACCGTCAATGACATCAGTGAGGACTAGGAACGGGAAATGAGTAGCTCGGCATCCAACCTTGTGCAAATGGGGTCTTTCATGCTGTCATGTCTGTTGAGGGACCCTAGTATAAAAAGGATGAAGGAGAACGACCTGTACTGGGTGGCCACACTACTAGACCCCCGGTATAAGCAGAAAGTCGCGGAAATGTTACCAAATTACCGGCAGTCAGAAAGGATGCAGCAGTTCAAAACCAAACTAAAAAATATGCTTTACACAGCTTATAAGGGAATCTAACTGAGGAAGAGGTGAAAGTAATCCTCCTCCTACCACGACCACGGCAGCAAGGACAGGACGCTTTACAGATGTGTTGTTGATGGAGGACATGCAGAGCTTTTTAAGTCCTACGCATCGCCACAGCCCTTCGGGATCCACCCTCAGAGAATGACTCGACCGACAGATAGCAGACTACCTCGCCTTAACTGCAGATATCGATACTCTGAGGAGCGATGAACCCCTTGACTACTGGGTGTGCAGGCTTGACCTGTGGCCTGAGCTATCCCAGTTTGCGATAGAACTTCTGGCCTGCCCCACTTCAAGTGTCCTGTCAGAAAGGACCTTCAGTGCAGCAGCAGGCATTGTCACTGACAAGAGAAATCGCCTCGGTCAAAAAAGTGTTGATTACCTCACCTTCATTAAGGCATGGATCCCGAAGGGACTGACAGTGGGGGATACGTTTGACTAACAAAAGGCCTGATGACATGCTTTGGCCTCAAAATAGTCCCCACGCTGCTGTATTTAATGTCTGCATACCGGATGACTTTCGTGAATTCTCCGCCACCAACTACGGTTCAAGCCGCAATGTTTTAGCCACCTTTCTGCCTTGAAAACATAAACATTATTTTTCAGGCATGTGTACATGTCAAATTTTTCTGACCTCTGGTGCTGCACTGTGGCTGCAAAAACAAAACAAAAAAAAAAGGCACATACAAGTGTCCCCTTCGTGATTGTTACCTTGTTGTGGTGTAGGGGCTTGCGTATCACAATGAAGCGATCATCACCTCTATGAGTGTGTTGGCAATGTTGCCACACCCCAGATGATAAGGCCGTTGCTTCATTATGATCAGACCAAAAGCGATCGGCTGGATCATTTTTCATAGAAAAAACATTAATTTTCATTTTTTTTTAAGTTGTATGGGTTTTTAATACATAAAATAAAAAAAATCATAATAAAGTCTCTTAATAGTTTATTAGAAATAATGCAGACAATTTAAAAAATCCCCATCAATTCCAATACAAAGCAAGTACAAAGCTCAGAACTAAATTATTGCAGGATGTCGTAATGGTTCGTTAATTCGACAATGGTTAATCAATTCGACACACATCCCCGGATAGGGGACGTAACAGGGATTAAACTGATAGGAATAGTACTAGTTAAGACACCACTTATATAGGGTGTCACAGCACATTGCTCCATGCATGCGCAGTGCCCCAACTTGGGAGTAAGAGGACCGACCAAGCTGCTTTTTCCATCTCCCGGTTCCTAAAATCAATTCAGTTTGGTGTATCAGAGTTTGGTCTGTCACTGTGCAGGCAGTCGAAGGTACCCGGACAATTTTTTTTTTCACAAAAGGCAATCCCTGATATGGGACGTAACCGGGATTAAACTGATGAAAAGAGAACTACAGAAAATACCACTCATATCTGGTGTGACAGTAAATTGCACGGCGCAGACGCAGTGACCGTGGATTCAAACAAAGCGGAGGGAGCCAGCGTTTTTTTAACCATCTCCCCGTTCGAAAAATCAATTCAATAAATGGACCCCAGATTGGGGACGTAACAGGGATTAAACTGATAGGAAGAGAACTACAGAAAATACCACTCATATCGGGTGTGACAGTAAATTGCACGGCGCAGACGCAGTGACCGTGGATTAAAACAAAGTGGAGGGAGCCAGCCGTTTTTTAACCATCTCCCTGTTCGAAAAATCTATTCAATTCCCTTGGTGTTGTATGTGGTTGGGTGGAGGAAGAAACCTTCAATGACATCAACGGGACATGGCTAGCTTGGTATCCAACCTTGTGCAAATGGGGAGTTTGCGGTTGGGCAAATGGACTGTTTGCGGTTGTTTGCGGTGCATTAAAAGGGGAGTTTGGTCTGTCAATGTCTGTGAAGCGGGCGTAACCCTTACACTACCTGATCGATACAACATCATACCTGATCGTATACACACACTGGATGTTTTAAACCACATTGTTCAATATATTTTAGGATTGTTAGTTGATTTATGCCCTTTGTGGATTAAAATCCAACTCTGCGTCAACTATGTAATTTTCCATGGAAGTTTTGCCATGGATCCCCCTCCGGCATGCCGCAGTCCAGGTGTTAGTCCCCTTGAAACAACTTTTCCATCACTACTGTGGCTAGAAAGAGTCCCTGTGGGTTTTAAAATTCTCCTGCCTATTGAAGTCAATGGCGGTTCGCCCGTTCGCGAACATTTGCTGAAATTCGCGTTTGCCGTTCGCGAACGGAAAATTTTATGTTCGCGACATCTCTACACACAGTATATTGCAGTAATAGAATGAGTTCACTAAGACAGGTATAACAATGCAATTTTTGCAGTAAATGTCTTTGAACTACTCAATCTATTGCAGTAATGTGTTTACTAACAGGTATAAAAATGCAATTTTGGGAGTAAAATCGGTGAACTACATGAACTGTTGCAGTAATGCATTCACTAACATGGATATAACAATGCAATTTTTGCCATAAATGTCTTTGAGCTACATATTATATTGCAATAATGCAACAGGATTTTTTTGCAGTAAAAATGCATTCACTAAAACAGGTATAAAAGTGTTGTTATTGCAGTAGTGCTTTCACTGTAACTTTATCTTGCACTAACGTGCAACACGTTCAATAACACGGGTATAATAATGAAGTTTTTGTTGTAAAATGCATTTCCTGTAACTACCTGCTATATTGCAATAATATGCAATACATTTAATAACACAGGTATAATAATGGCATTATTAACATAAACTGCTTTTGTTGTAATTACCTGTTAGCTTGCAGTAGTATGCAACACATTTAAAGGGTCCAGAGACTCCCTTCACTCATTTAGAGCTCATGCACATATTTTCTTTCCGTGTCCGTTACATATTTTTTTGCGGACCGTATGCGAAAACATTAATTTCAATAGGTCTGCAAAAAAATTGGAAGTTACTCAGTGTGCATTCCATTTCCATATGTCTGTATGTCCATTCCGCCCAAAAAAATATAGAACATGTCCTATTATTGTCTGCAGTACAGACAAGAATAATACTGTTCTATTAGGGGCCAGCTGTTCCGTTCCGCATAATATGGAATGCCCCCGGACATCATCCGTATTTTTTGCAGATCCGTTTTTTTGCGGACTGCTAAATACATGAGTTTGTGTGCATAAGCCCTTGGCATGTATGAGTGGAGCATCGGAGCATTCCTTGCACCGATGTTCCCCCTTGCTCTGCGCTGCATAGCGCAGGGCATGTGCTTTTTCTTCACTACCTGTGACGTATCGGGCTTCTCATGGGTATTCTAGGAGGAGGCTTCTGCCTAGCAGTAAGCCTGGTGACGTCACCAGCACAAATGAGCAGTCTATACCATTGCCTTAGGCTGTTTTACAGGCTATGGCAGCTCTAAAGACTGCCAATTAGTGCCGTTGCCATCACGGGAATCACTGCTAGACAGAAGCATCCTCCTATCATACCCATGAGAAGCCCGGTACGTACAAGGATCTGTAGGATCTGTACAGTTACTTGAACTGATGTGGTTTTTGACAGAACTTGGCTATAGGAAACTTGGCTAGATGAAAGAGATGCAGGGATACCGCATCACAATTGCAGAAGCAGTCCGCATAGTCTCTAATACCAGAACTGCACATATTGGCAACACTAAACTGCTGGTCTTCTAAACACTTTAGCTGGTTGCAGGAAACCTTAAGCTCAGAAACTCTCTTCCTGGAGAGGGTGACTAATATACCCAGGGACACCCAGCAAATGAAGAATTTGCAGATGCACACAGTGGCCCTTTAAGAGGCCACAGGTGAATTTGCATGCCCTTAGGGAACAAAGACTGGAGCAATGGAGACAGAATCTTGCAGAGGATGCCAGGCAGCATGGTGTGTAGCAGAGCAGCTGCAGGCATGGACTGCTGACTTCCTTTTTCCTCCCAACGCTCTCCGATGTGATTGGATCGCGGCACAGCCAGGGAGAAGGAGATGACCATTGAGAAACCCTGACGTCTCCCTGTTCCGATGCTCAGTATTTACATACTGAGCATGAGAACTTCCGGCGGGCGCAGCAGGGCGTAGGGCCGATGTTTAAAAAAGGGGGGGGGCAGCATCAGCGGGGGTTACCCCGCAAGTACAAGTGTTTAGCTCCTATAAGTAAAACAGATGAAAGGTCCTCTTTAATGTGTCAACAACAACAGCGTATATTATAGGGGTTATTCAATTGCACCTTGTTTTCCCAAAGTCATGGTGCAAAGTTTTCTCATTTAAAGGGAGTCTGTCACCACTATATGACCATATACATGGCTCTGTAGCACACCTATACATGAATGTAATGGTACCTTTGTTATTTTCTTTAGACTTGCAGAAGCAGGAAAAAACTACGTTTAATTTATGCAAATGAGCAGCCGCAAGTGCGCAGGGGCGGCGTTCAGTGTGTAGGAGCCCAGGCTGCTCTGCCTTCTTTCAGCGTTACTTCTCCCCAGCCTCTTCCTTTGCCCGCCCTCCTATACCTTTGTGTCATCCCTAGGTCAGCTGTGCACTGCTTCACCGGGCCAGGGCATGCACACTGAGATGCTCATTGTGCGCATTGCATCGATTAAACTAGTGCGCATGCACCGGCCCGGCAAAACAGTGCGCAGGCGCGGGATCTCGGCCGGACCTCGGGATGACACAAAGAAATAGGAGGGCGGGCAAAGGAAGAGGCTGGGGAGGAGTAACGCTGAAAGAAGACAGAGCTCCTACAAACTGAACGCTGCCCCTGGGCCCTTGAGAGTGCTCATTTGCATCTGAATTAAACATTGTTTTTCCTGCTTCTGCAAGTCTAAAGAAAATAACAAAGGTACCATTACATTCATGTATAGGTGTGCTACAGAGGAATGTAAGCATTGCCAGGTGATGAGGATTACCTCCGTCTGACAGTGAAGCTCAGGAGTTCTGTGTGCTGTGATCTGAGGGCTGTGTTGGGGATCCACAGTTTGAGCTGGGCTGGAGGGCTCAGACCCCTTTGAGGGTGAACAGACTGCCTAACACCTGCCTGTGGACTTGACAAGGCAGAACCTCCAACAGGGTGTGAAGTAACACTCAGGAGAAAAGGTGACTGTTTTGTATATGAACTTTTCATGTGTGTAAACGATCACCAAGCAACTTGTGGTTTTGTTTTGCTTTCACGTGTGAATAAACACTGATGTTTTGAACCAAGAACTTGTAATTTGCCTCTATGCTGCACCCGCTAATCCTAACTACCAGAGCGAATCCCCACATTTGGTGGAGGATGCGGGCAAGGGCAGTTAGGCTGGCATAAACGCCAATATATTTTTGGGTTTGCATTTTTGGGCACAGTTGTATGTCGTACATCAAACCAGCTGTATTTCAACCCGTGCCCCATGACAAAATGGAGAGTGTTGTAAAGGCCCTCATGGAGGCTAATTTGCAGCAGCGAGAGACCAACCTGAACCAACGGGAGACTAATAAGCAGCAGCAAGAGACCAACCAGTTTCTGCTACAACACGTGATGGCTTTGCATACAGCAGGAACAACCCCAAGAGTCCATGATGCCCGGAAAGTAGTCCATGCAGTGATCCCTAAGATGACACCTGCAGATGACATTGAAACCTACCTGGTGATGGGACGGCGTGATGACGTGAGGGACGCGTCTCGCTCTCCCTCTGCGCTAGCCTCCTCCTTCCATGCTCCTGAGCCGAAACAGCTGATGCCCTGACGCTGAGTCCTGGCGCGGCTTACCTTCTTCTCCTGCTCCGCTGGTTTGTCTGTCGGTCGCTCCGTCTGCTGCTGGCTGGAGGTGTGTTCTCCCGGTCTGTGGTTCCGGCTGGTCCTGGGGGTCCCTTGGTCTTCTCCTCCGGCGGCTTCTGGTCCTCTGCCCTGGTGTGCGGTGGCTGCCGGCGCTTGCTCGAGTCGGCTGTTTTTTTTTTTTTTTTGCAAGTTCGTTGCCTGCCCTCTGCTGGTGGTTCCTGGAACTTCATCCTCGTTCCTCCCTGCTACTTTCTCTCTGCCTGGTCCGGGTCTCTGCCCTGCTGCTGGAGCCAAGTACTTCGCGTTTCGCGGATTTTCTGGCCCATCTATTATCCGGGCGACCAGCAATCTACTACCCGGTGACCTGTAAAGACTCCTCGCTTCCTCTCTTCTGGCTGGCCCTGGACTTCCTGCTTGATCCGTGGCGCACACTGGGACTTCGAGCGTATTGGACACGTGAGAATATTGCTATCCGCCAATTGTGACTTTATTTTTTATTTTTATTTTTCTTGCTTTGTTGTTAACCCTCCTGCTAAACGGGCGCAGATTTATTTATTTATTTATTTATTTTTTTTTTTTTTGGTCTTGTCCCTTTCCTCTCGTGTAGTTTGGAGAGGAGGGGATAGAGGGTTGATAGGGAGAGGGAAGGGAGGAAAAGGGGAGGAAAGAAAACAAGAGGAAGAAAGAAAGAAGTAAGGAAGAGAGGAAAAGGGGGGGAAAAAAAAAAAAAAAGAAAAAGTAAAAAGGGAAAGAAAAAGAAAAAAAAAAAGGGAAGAAAAATGCCCCCAAAACGACGGTCGGTGGATTCCTCTGTAGCGAAGATGGCGTCTAAGACTCCCGAGAATAAAATCGATAAATTTTTGAAATCACCCTTCCCAAATGAAAAGAATATAGCTAAGACAAAATTGTCTGCTAATTTGAAGAAACCCGTGAAAATCCCCCAAACTGATGAATCCTCTGATGGTGAATCCGTGGAGGCAGGTCAGGTGCTAGACGAGGAGAGTCTCTCTGCACAAACGCAAGCTGCACAAATGCGAACTGAACATGACCCCTTAGTTTTGAATAAAATCTTGGGTGCCGTAGAAAATAACGGCACATTAGTGCAAGGGATGTCTATTCAGCTGGGTTCGGTGCAGAGCGATATTTCCTTAATAAGAGAAGATCTAGTAAATATCCGGGACCGAGTCCAGAATGTGGAAAAAATAGTGGACTCTTTGCAAACTGATATAGATATTTTAAAATCCAAAAGCGCTCTGTTAGTTTCAGAAAATCAATCACTACAAAATAAGCTGGAGGATCTAGAAAATAGGGCAAGGCGAAATAATGTTCGTATAATTGGTTTTCCAGAAGGAGCTGAAGGCCGACAGCTAGAGGAACAACTTAAAGATGTAGTTTTGAACAATCTTGGTAGTGATTATTTTTCCTCCACGTTTCAAATAGAAAGAGCCCACCGAATACCAGGAGGGAAACCTATCCCAGGGAGGCCGCCGCGAGCAATCTTAATGAAATTATTATTATCTGCCGATAGAGACATGATATTGAGAAGAGCAAGAGAGTGCACACCTATTGAATATCAGGGCACCAAACTGCTTTTTTTTCCAGACTTTGCTCGGCAGACTCAGGAAAAAAGAAGAAACTTTATAGAGATAAAGAAACGCCTGGCGTCTAAAGACATTAAATATTCTCTACAATATCCAGCAAAATTAAGAGTGATTTACAACGGGACTTCCCAATTTTTTGAAAAACCACAACAAGCGTTAGACTGGATGGAGCAAACGGGCATATGAAATTGTGTAATATTATCATGGATGGGAGGTGGGGTTAGGGCAAGGGAGAATGGCCGGAGGTTAGAGGTTTGCTGATTAGATCGGGCGGACCAACGGAGAGGGGAGGGGGGGGGGGAGGGGCCAACCCACCTTGCAGGTATGGATTTTTTTTTTTTTTTTTTTTTTTTTTTTTTTTCTCTGCTGTAGTGAAGGATGTCTACTAGAATTGTAACTTGGAATATTAGAGGGCTTGGGGAAAGGGTTAAAAGACAAGCTATTATGGATGCATTAAAACGATACCTTCCAGCAATTATTTGCATGGTAGAAACTCATCTTACTAAACAAACCGTGTTCCGCTTGACAACGGGATGGTATTCTCAATCTTATCACTCCACTTTTAGTAGTTCCTCTAGGGGCGTCTCAGTTCTGATTCATAATTCTGTGGATTTCACCCTTATAGAATCTCATATTGATGACCAAGGCAGGTTTATCTTTCTGTATGGTAAGCTGTATGGTTGTAGCTATATTCTTGCTTTTTTTTATATACCCCCGCCCTTCTCTATGTACCCACTGACCCAGTTAACACGTTTTTCTGAAGGGAGATCAGAATGCCGGCTAGTTCTGATGGGGGACTTTAATGCAGTTATGGACCCCAATAAAGATAGATTCACACTAGATGCAGAACGGGTGAGGAATGCATGCAATTCACCGTTGCCACAGTTCTGCTCGGAGGTGGGACTGGTGGATATATGGGAACATCTTGGTGGGGGAAAGAGAGTATACTCTTGTGTTAGCAGGGGTGGTAGAGCAATGTCCAGGATTGATTTAGCATTTACTAATGAGAGCAATCTGAGTAATATCCGGAAGATACGATATGGGGTAAGAACAGTTTCGGACCACTCACCCGTACTGGTTGAGGTCTGCACGGGGAGGAATAAGGATAATCGGGGGTTGGGATTTAGGCTGAATCCATACTGGCTTACTATTATGGATAATCTTCAGTCCATTAAATCTCTGATGTCCTCCTTTTGGGAGGTTAACCTTCCCTCTGCGAACATCAATGTAGTATGGGATGCCATGAAAGCATATCTGAGGGGGGTCTTCATCAGCGAGATTGTTGCAGCAAAGAGAACATTTAAAAAAAAAGAGGAGGAACTGGCCAAGGCTGCTGCAGATACAACTGAGCGATTTACCAACCAACCTACTGAGTATAACAGGGAAGAGATGCAGGAGGCCAGCTGCTCCTTGGAAAAATACATAATAGAGAAAGCAAATCATAGAGTATTTTTTAAGGGCTTAAAATATTTCTCGGAGTCTGGACGTCCTGGTAGGCTGCTAGCTAGGATAATCACACAACAAGATAAGAAAAATCAATCTATTATCTCCATTCGCAATACAGCGGGGGAAATTATAACGGACGTAGAAGGAATTAGGGACACCTTTTTACAATACTTTACTCAGATATATAGCTCCTCTTTTGGCGTGTCACCCGAACTGGCGACGCGGTTCCTGGAGGGGATTCCACTTTCTACTTTAAATGAAGCTCAAATAGAATATCTGGAAGAGGAGCTATCTCTTTCGGAGCTCCAGGAGGCTTTGGGATCGGTCTCTGGGAATTCGTCGCCAGGGACGGATGGCCTTCCATACGAGGTCTACCGTAAGTATAGTGATGTGATTCTTCCTCAGTTGCTAGAGGTTTTCTCCCAGGCAATACAGGGAGGGAGCCTACCATGCTCTATGATGGAGGCTCTTATTGTTCTAATTCCTAAAAAGGATAAAGACCCGATAGAAATGAGTTCTTACAGGCCAATTTTATTATTAAATACAGACGCTAAGTTATTATCAAAAGTCTTGGCTAGGAGGCTTTCACGGGTGATATCCTCTATTATCCACCCAGACCAAAATGGCTTTATGCCAAAAAGGGGTACCCATTATAACCTGCATAGACTATTTATGAATATTCAGTCCCCGGGAGGTGGTACCCGCTCCATCCTGTCGTTGGATGCCACTAAAGCATTCGACAGGGTGGAGTGGACCTTTCTCTGGGAGGTAATGAAAAAAATGGGCTTTGGCCCTAGATTCATGGCGATGGTTCAGCTATTATATCGCTCCCCAGTTGCTAGGATTAGGATTAATGATACGATCACTGAGAGCTTTACCCTAGGAAGAGGTACCCGTCAAGGTTGCCCTCTCTCCCCTCTCTTGTTCAATATTTATATCGAACCCTTAGCAGCCAGTATAAGGCAGGATCCGCAAGTGGCCGGTTTTGGCATAATGGGGAAGCATGATCGTGTATCTCTCTACGCAGATGATATCTTGGTTTTTGTTCATCAAACAGAAACCACTCTCCCTCGTATAATGGATCTGGTTGGCTCTTTCTCTGCGCCGTCTGGTTTGGAAATCAATTGGGAGAAGACGGTTCTCCTTCCTATAGACGAGTTGCGAGGCGACTGGGATAACCAACTAACAGTCTCTGATTCAATAAAGTACCTGGGGATTTCAGTTTCTGCCAAACCTCAGGAATATTTACAACTCAATCTGATTCCCCTGCTGATAAAACTGAGGGCCAAAATTAAGATATGGCAAAAAATTGTACAGGCAAGAGCGGATAGAATTTCTTTAATAAAAATGGTAGTACTGCCCCAGGTCCTCTATGTCCTGCGCAACTCGCCTGTATGGATCGCAGACAAATATTTTAGATTGATAGAGCGGATGCTTAATGATCTATTATGGGGGAGGAAGCGTGTGAGATTGAAGACACTCTATTTCTCCATGCCTTATAATCAGGGAGGCCTTAATCTGCCCTACTTTAGGGGTTACTTTGTGGCCTCTCAACTTTGCTTTTTTAACGACTGGGAAAATAGCCAGTTCTGCAACAGGGTAGTGAAAGACTCAGGTTTTACGGACTTCTTTACTGTATTGGAGTCCGACTATTTATTAAATATACAGACTGAGTATACACTTTTTTGCAGAATGGCTATAAAGACCTGGCGGGCTATTAGGAGTTGGTGTGGAATTAAGGCATCACTTATTTGCACTCCATTATGGCATAACTCAAAGCTTTTGAATTTAAGGGATTTGAATTGCTGCCAGTACTGGAGGACTAAGAATGTTCAGTACCTACATCAGGTGGTTAGTGGCGGACAAATTCTGCCCCCGATGGAGTTAGGGCAAAGGGTAAATTTGGCCGAGGTGGCTTGGTATGCATATTTTCAATTGAGGTCAGCACTCTCCAGCACTTTGAATAGTCACCTTCTGTTTATAGATACTCCTGAATTTTTACATGATTTAATTATTAAGAAAACTGTCACGAAAATTAAAATATCACATTGTTATAGACACTTAATGAAAAAATTTTTTGAGGGTCTTCTCTCTCCAGGACAGAAATCCTGGTCATTGACACTCTCAGAGGTGGGTCCCCTAGACTGGGAGAACATAGGGGAAAGCTTAAAACTTGTTTCACAGAATTTTAATCACACAGTTGTACAATTTAATATTTTGCACAAAATATACGTGACACCCATGTGGTTATATAGGAGAGGACTCAGAGCCTCCTCTGACTGCCCACGTTGCGGCGACTCCGAGGCAGACCATCTACATCTGTTTTGGGACTGCCCGATGGTGAGTAGCTATTGGAGATCGGTCCAAAATACCTTGGCTCGTAAATTTAACATTGTTGTTCCTTTGTCCCCCAGGATATGGGTCCTGGGAGACCTATCGGAGGTTAACTACCAGCCCATAAAACGCCAACTACTGATTAAGGTTATGTTCTTGGCCAGGCTTCTGGTCTCTAGATTATGGTTTTGCTCCTCTGCTCCAGATTGCAGTAACTGGTTGGCCCTGGTCGAGAAAGTGAAGATTTATGAGAGGATTCTGTATAAACAAAGAGGATCCTATCTAAAGTGGTGCAAACTGTGGGAAGATTGGGACATGGATAATTAATTAATTTGGAATTGCTTTTTGTTTTTTGTTTTTTTTTTTGTTTTTTTTATTTATTTATTTATTTATTCTTATTTAAAATTTATTTTTATTTTTTTTCTTTTCCTGCAAGGTGGGGGGGGGGGGGGGGGTGGTTGGGGATGATCTTATTAGTCCGGTTTTTCTTTATGTATTGTAATTGGGAAAAGATGTGAAGTCGCATCTGAATATTGGAGTATCTCTAGGAACGCTGGAGGACGGCGGGACTCTCAGGCACTGTATAATGGCTAAAGTTCTCGCTAAAACAGGGCACTCTGCGCTTACGGGCGGGGACCCGGGGCTTGGGACTATCGGGTTTTTATTCCGACCGGGTGCGCCCTGAAATGCGGCTCTTTCTTTTCGATATGTGGTTGGACTGTAGGCAGCGATACGATACATGTTGTATGGGTGCAATTAGGGGACAGAGCCGGCTTTTGGTGGTGTTTCTGCCCACATTTCTTTTAAACGCCGGTGAGTGTTGAGCGATACTTGATTTGAGTCCCCTCGCACCTGAGATACTGGTGTGACTGTATGTGAGGTATGGTTGAGTTGGGCACAAATTTTCAATTTTAATTATATATGGGGAAGAGGCAGTAAAATATGCTGTGGCTTTCTGTTTCTTTTTTTCTCCACTGTGACAGAAGACTGCTGGACCCCCCCAGGTTGCTTTAAGAAATGTCTGCGATTAAAGATCGCTATAAGCCCGCTATGTATGGTTAATGTGAGCACCAGGTGAATGGATCTAAGATCGTTAATCCTGCCGTTCTCTGTACCCATATTCGGGAAAGGACGCGTGGAGCGCGTGCTCGCTCCCCGATGGCTGCCCGGACCGTGGGTCCCCGACCTCTGCCCTTTTTTGGATATTGACATGTTAAGTTAGATGCTTTGTGTGGCTGCGAGTCCCGCTCCCCTCTTAGCAAGTGAGATCTCCATTTGATTTGTTCTATCTCCATAAGTATGGTTATTTGTATGTAATTGGTACTAATTATGCTTATAAATCAGAAATTTACGGACTTTAGGATTTATAACACTACTAAGGCTATATTGATATTTATTTTTTGTATCATAAATAAAATAAAGTTTATATTAAAAAAATAAATAAAAAAAAATAAAAAAAGAAAAGAAACCTACCTGGTGATGTATGAGAAAGCAGCCACCAGAGAAAAGCTGCCCTGAGACCAGTGGGCTGAGGTCATCGCTCCTTTCCTGGCATCAGAGTCCCAGCACGTATATTTTAACTTGCCGGAAGACCAAGCGGCCGTCTGTCACCGCAAGACATCTGAGAAGCTCTGACAGATGTTCTTCAGAACCTCCTGCTTGAGGTTCTTTTGTTTTGCTTTTGTTTTGTCATCTCGTTAGCCTCTCTCAGCTGTCATGTAGTTGCACTGATTGCATCCCTTTAAATCCCTTCCCATACTGAATCACTTTGCGGTTTATACAACTTCCTGGAGTGTGTACATGCTGGATGCTACAACTGATCCTTTTACAAGTCTGTCCATTGATTTGTGGTTTCCTGTTTGCTTGATCCTAGGTGACCCTGACTCCCTCCGTATTAAGTGTAGGGAGCCGGTGGTCGTGTCCCCTCACTATTATAGGGTGTTCAGGTGTCATACAGTCGAGGCACGAGGGCATGCAATTTTCTATCATAGAGATCTTTGCATGGGCTGAGAAGACAGGGAGAGTTTCAGGACTTAAATAGGGGTCACCCTTTTGTTCCTTAGTTTCGGATCAAGCCAGTCGGATCCTTATTTGTAACTTCTTGTTTTCTGTTACACCATCTGTGACATTATAAACCGCCAAAACCGTCTCAAGCATGGATCCGGTTTCACTTTTGACTGAACGCATGCAGGGTCTTTCATTGGAGGTAGAAGATCTCCGTAAAACTGTATCTCAGTTTCAGGTGACCGGTTCAGCTTGCGTTCATGGAGTTTGTTCTGAGCCTAAGATCTCGCTCCCGGATACGTTCTCCGGGGGTAGTGGGAATTTTGTTCATTTTAGAGAGGCTTGCAAACTCCATTTTCGCCTACTTCCCCATTCCTCTGGTGATGAGGAGCAGAGGGTGGGGATCATCATCTCGCTGCTCAGGGATAACGCTCAGTCTTGGGCCTTTTCGCTTCCGGTGGGGGCATGGCCCATCCGTTCAGTGGATGAATTTTTTTTAGCCCTGGGTCAGATATATGATGATCCGGATCGTATTGCTCTGGCTGAGTCTAGACTACGTCTTTTATGCCAGGGTAAACAGTCCGCAGAGATATACTGTTCAGAATTTCGGAGATGGGCAGCTGATACTGGTTGGAATGATGCTGCACTCCAAAGTCAATTTTGCCATGGTCTTTCAGAGGGACTGAAAGATGCATTTGCCTTTCATGAGAGACCTACCTCCTTGGACACTGCCATGTCTCGGGCCGTTCGTATTGACAGGCGTCTTAGAGAGAGAGGAGAGATCACTCCTTCCTGTCATACTCAGTCCAAGGACAGTGTGGCGGTCTCATTCAGTGCACAGGGGTCTCAGTCACTCTCAATCCCCTCTGAGCAGGAGCCCATGCAGCTGGCTTTGCTTGCCTCTGACAATAGAAGATTCAGCTCTCAGAGGAGGGGTTGTTTCTGTTGTGGAGGTATAAATCATTTGGCAAATGTTTGTCCCTCTAGGAGATTCAGGCAGTTTTTTGAGAGTAATAAAGAAACAAAAAGAAAAAAATCCTCTAAAAATGTTCCATCTGTTACTATTGGTAAGGTTGATGCGGAAATTGAAGGTTTTCCGTTTGCTTGTAGTTCCCGTTTTGTCCTACCTGCCAGGGTGGCGCTAGAGAGCAAGAACATTTTTTGTGAGATTTTTGTAGATAGTGGAGCAGCTGTCAATCTCATTGATAATCAAATTGCTATAACACATGGTTTCCAGGTATGCACTTTGGCAAAGGACATACCTGTTTTTGCTATTGATTCCGTTTCACTTTCTCAGAAATCGCTAAAGGGCATAGTTCACAATATCCGTTTGATTGTGAGTGATACTCATGTTGAGGATGTGTCATGTTTCGTCCTAAGCGGGTTGCCTACTCCTCTAGTGTTGGGGCTACCCTGGCTCACTAAACATAACCCCACCATTGATTGGCAAGTGAGGCAAATAAATGGTTGGAGTGACTTTTGCAGAGAAAATTGCCTCACGACATCTGTTTCAGAGGTTTCTACTAAGATTGTACCATCTTTACTCTCTGAATTTTCGGATGTGTTTTCTGAGAGTGGTGTTCAGGAGTTGCCCCATCACAGGGAGTACGATTGCCCTATTAATCTCATCCCAGGCACCAAGCTGCCTAAATCTCATTTATACAATCTCTCCCAACCTGAAAGGGTCGCTATGCGTGCTTATATCTCTGAGAGCCTGAGAAAGGGACACATTCGACCCTCGAAGTCACCTGTTGCTGCTGTTTTTTTCTTTGTTAAGAAAAAAGATGGTTCTTTAAGACCATGTCTGGATTTCAGGGAGCTGAACAGTATCACAATTGGTGACCCTTATGCGCTTCCTCTGATCCCGGACCTGTTTAACCAGATTGTTGGGGCTAAAGTTTTTTCCAAGTTGTATCTAAGAGGGGCATACAACCTGGTCAGGGTCAGAGAAGGAGACAAATGGAAGACGGTCTTCAATACCCCTGAGGGCCATTTTGAGAATTTGGTTATGCCTTTTGGTTTGATGAATGCTCCAGCCGTCTTTCAGCATTTTGTGAACAGCATTTTTTATCATTTAATGGGGAAATTTGTATTATACTAGTGTATCTAGATGACATTTTGATTTTTTTCTCCTGATTTCAAAACTCATAAGGACCACCTACGTCAGGTCTTGCTCATCCTGCGGGAGAATAAATTGTACGCTAAACTGGAAAAATGTGTGTTTGCGGTTCCAGAAATTCAATTTCTGGGGTTTCTTCTCTCTGCTTCTGGTTTTTGCATGGACCCCGAGAAGGTCCGCGCTGTGCTTGAGTGGGAGCTTCCTGAGAATCAGAAGGCGCTGATGCGTTTTTGGGGTTTTGCCAATTATTACAGGAAGTTTATTTTGAATTATTCCTCTGTTGTTAAACCAGTCACTGATATGACTAGAAAGGGGGTAGATTTTTCCTCCTGGTCGGTAGAGGTGCGTAAGGCCTTTTCTAATATCAAGGAGAGTTTTGATTCCGCTCCCATCTTGGTACAACCTAATATCTCTCTACCTTTCATAGTTGAGGTGGACGCTTCTGAGGTGGGTGTGGGTGCGGTCTTGTCTCAGGGTCCCTCTCCTGCCAAATGGCAACCGTGTGCCTTTTTCTCGAAGAAACTCTCCTCCGCAGAGAGAAATTACGATGTGGGAGATAGGGAGTTGTTGGCCATCAAGTTAGATTTTGAGGAATGGATCTATTGGCTAGAGGGAGCCAGACACCCTATTACCGTGTTTACCTACCATAAGAATCTGGCCTACTTGGAGTCAGCCAAGCGTCTGAACCCGAGACAGGCCAGATGGTCTTTGTTCTTTTCAAGGTTTAATTTTGTTGTCACGTTCCGCCCTGGGGTTAAGAATGTGAAGGCGGATGCCCTGTCACGTTGTTCTCCGGGAGGTGGGAATTTTGAAGACCCGGGTCCCATTTTGGCTGAAGGTGTGGTGGTCTCTGCTCTTTATCCTGAATTGGAGGCAGAGGTTCAGGTAGCCCAGGCAGAGGCCCAGGCATCTCCTGGGAGGTTGTTTGTGCCTCTCACTTTAAGACACAAGGTTTTTAAGGAGCACCACAATACTGTCCTTGCTGGGCACTCGGCGGCTAGAGCCACAGTGGATTTCATCGCTCGGAGATTCTGGTCGCCGGCGCTTCGTAAGTCGGTTGAGGGTTTTGTGGCAGCCTGCGAGACCTGTGCTCATGCCAAAGTCCCTCATTCACGGCCATCAGGTCCTCTCCTTCCGTTACCCATTCCTTCCCGTCCTTGGACACATCTGTCCATGGACTTCATTACAGACCTGCCTCGTTCCTCGGGGAAGATTGTGATTCTGGTGGTGGTGGACCGTTTTAGCAAAATGGTGCATTTCATTCCATTTCCTGGCTTGCCCAATGCTAAGATGCCGGCGCAGGCATTTATTGATCACATTGTCAAATTGCATGGTATTCCTTCAGACATAGTCTCTGATAGGGGCACGCAGTTTGTTTCCAGATTCTGGAAGGCTTTCTGTTCTCGCTTGCGGGTTCGGTTGTCATTCTCTTCTGCTTTCCACCCGCAGTCGAATGGCCAGACGGAGCGCGTCAATCAGAATCTGGAGACATATCTGCGCTGTTTTATGGCGGAGAATCAGGAGGATTGGTGTTCTTTTTTGTCCCTTACTGAGTTTGCTTTAAATAACCGTCGTCAGGAGTCCTCTGATAAGTCACCATTTTTTGGTGCATATGGGTTTCATCCGCAGTTTGGGACATTCTCTGGAGAGGGGTCTTCTGGTTTACCTGATGAGGACAGATTCTCCTCGTCTTTGTCATCTATTTGGCAAAAGATTCAGGATAATCTAAAGAGCATGAGTGAGAGATATAAGCGTGTGGCGGATAAGAGACGTGTGCCTGATCTGGACCTGAATGTTGGTGATCTGGTGTGGTTGTCTAATAAGAATATCAAATTGAAGGTTCCCTTCTGGAAGTTGGGTCCTAAGTTTATTGGGCCTTACAAAATCTTGTCCGTCATCAATCCTGTTGCCTACCGTCTTGATCTTCCTCAGACTTGGAAGATCCATAATGTTTTTCATAAGTCCTTATTAAAACCTTATGTCCAACCCATTGTACCCTCGTCTTTGCCTCCTTCTCCGATTGTGGTTGATGGTAATCTTGAATTTCAGGTCTCTAGGATTGTGGATTCTCGTGTTGTCCGGGGTTCTCTCCAGTACCTCGTTTATTGGGAGGGTTATGGTCCTGAGGAGAGGATGTGGGTCCCAGTGACGGACATTAAGGCCACTCGTCTCATCAGGGCTTTCCATAGGTCCCATCCTGAGAAGGTGGGCTCTGAGTGTCCGGAGTCCACTCGTAGAAGGAGGGGTACTGTCACCACAAGACATCTGAGAAGCTCTGACAGATGTTCTTCAGAACCTCCTGCTTGAGGTTATTTTGTTTTGCTTTTGTTTTGTCATCTCGTTAGCCTCTCTCAGCTGTCATGTAGTTGCACTGATTGCATCCCTTTAAATCCCTTCCCATACTGCATCACTTTGCGGTTTATACAACTTCCTGGAGTGTGTACATGCTGGATGCTACAACTGATCCTTCTACAGATAAGTCTGTTCATTGATTTGTGGTTTCCTGTTTGCTTGATCCTAGGTGACCCTGACTCCCTCCGTATTAAGTGTAGGGAGCCGGTGGTCGTGTCCCCTCACTATTATAGGCTGATCAGGTGTCATACAGTCGAGGCACGCAATTTTCTATCATAGAGATCTTTGCATGGGCTGAGAAGACAGGGAGAGTGTCATGGAACCATGAACCAGACGTACAACAGAGATAAGTGGA
This sequence comes from Bufo gargarizans, assembly GCF_014858855.1. Taxonomy (NCBI): domain Eukaryota; kingdom Metazoa; phylum Chordata; class Amphibia; order Anura; family Bufonidae; genus Bufo; species Bufo gargarizans. The sequence goes on along the minus strand of NC_058082.1, from coordinate 457,921,796 downwards.
AAATAAGAAGGTTTTATTGAAGAGCAAGCCGTAAGCAAAGTCCGAACGGATGGCTAAACCGAAGCAGGGTCTTGCGGAGACAGAGGTCAGGAACCAGAAGGGTAGTCAGACGAAGCCAGGAACAGGAACCAACGGGGTAGTCAGACGAAGCCGGAATCAGGAACCAACGGGGTAGTCAGACGAAGCCGGAATCAGGAACCAACGGGGTAGTCAGACGAGGCCAGGATCAGGAACCAGAAGCAGCAGCAGTCTTGGAAGCATGTGAACACAGGAGGACCAAGCAAGGAACTGAAGCCACAGACCTCCTATATATATGAGCTAGGCATCCAGCTCCTCCCAGTGGGAAGGAGGAGCCGCAGGGTGGGAGGCTACAAGAAAACCCAGAAACCAAGATGGCCGCCAGCACATGTCAAACGAAGGGAACAGCAAGGAGGTAAGACCATGACAGTACCTCCCCCTCAAGGGCCCCTCCTCCGCGGAGTAAGGAACGGTTTCTGAGGGAAGCGTGCGTGGAAGGCTCGGAGCAAGACAGGAGCATGGACATCTGCGGAGGGAACCCAGGAACGCTCCTCTGGACCATAACCACGCCAATGGACCAAAAACTGCACCCGGCCGCGGACCAGGCGTGAGTCCAGGATATTGCTCACCTCATACTCCTCATGATTTCCCACTTGGACCGGACGAGGCCGAGGAATCGAGGAAGTGAAACGATTACACACCAGTGGCTTCAACAGGGAGACATGAAACACGTTGGAGATCCGCATGCCAGGAGGAAGCGCAAGGGCATAGGCTACCGGGTTTACCCTGCGAAGCACTCGGAAGGGACCAACAAAGCGAGGCGCCAGCTTGGGAGTGGGCACTCGAAGGTTGAGGTTGCGGGTGGACAACCATACGCGGTCTCCGACCTGGTAGGAAGGAGCGGGCGCTCGTCTGCGATCAGCCTGGAGTTTCTGGCGCTGCGCAGAGACCTCAAGGGACCTCTGGATCTGTACCCAAGAAGCACGTAGGACGGAAAGGTGATCCTCCACAGCCGGAATATCCTGGGGAGAGAATACCTCCGGTAACACGGCAGGTTGGAACCCATAATTGGCCATGAAGGGAGACGTCCCAGAGGAAGAGTTCACCGCCGTGTTCCTGGCAAACTCAGCCCAAGGCAGGAGGTCAACCCAATTGTCTTGGTGATCGGAGACATAGCAACGAAGGAATTGCTCCAAGGCCTGATTGGATCGTTCTGCGGCCCCATTGGACTGAGGGTGGTAGGCCGAGGAGAAAGAGAGATGAATCCCCAACTGGGAGCAAAAGGCGCGCCAGAACCTGGACACAAACTGACTCCCCCGATCCGACACAATCTCCTTGGGCAAACCGTGCAACCGGAAGACCTCCCTGGCAAAAATCGAGGCCAACTCTTGTGCAGAGGGTAACTTCTTGAGAGGAACACAGTGGCACATTTTGGAAAACCGATCCACAATCATGAGAATGACCGTATGGCCTCGGGATGCAGGGAGGTCCACAATGAAATCCATCCCCAGGTGTGACCATGGACGCTCCCCGGTGGCTATGGGTTGCAAAAGGCCCAACGGAAGGTGCCGAGGGGACTTACTCTGGGCACAAACGGAGCATGCCGCTACATATGCGGCGATGTCGGAACGTAGAGAAGGCCACCAGAACAGACGTGAAACCGCCCAGGACAGCTGATTCTTTCCAGGGTGCCCCGCGGCCTTGGAGTTATGGTAGGTTCGCAACAACCGAGTGCGCAACTCCTCAGGCACAAAACATCTGCCGTTGGGTCTCCCAGAGGGAGCACCAGATTGAGCCGCCAAAATCTGCTCACCCAGAGGAGAAGTCAGGCTGGTGCGAATAGCGGCCAGGATCTGATTCGGGGGTATGACCGTAGTCGGAATCGACTCCTCCCCGGACAGCTCGGAGTACTGCCGTGATAAGGCATCCGCTCTGATGTTCTTGGAGCCGGGTAGGTAGGAGACCACGTAATTAAAACGTGACAAGAACAGAGCCCATCTGGCCTGACGTGGTGTCAACCTCTTGGCCTCAGAGAGGTAGGTCAGATTCTTGTGGTCCGTCAGGATGAGAACCGGAACCACCGAGCCCTCGAGCAAGTGCCTCCATTCTTTAAGGGCCTGCACGATGGCCAATAACTCCCTGTCACCAATCTGATAGTTGCACTCCGCGGAAGACAGTTTCCGGGAGTAAAACCCACAAGGAAGCAGAGGACCCTCTGGTGTTCTACGCTGAGACAGGAGGGCGCCTACTCCCGTCTCAGACGCGTCCACCTCGAGGACAAAAGGCAACCCAGGGTTGGGATGCGACAGAATCGGAGCCGACACAAAGGCGGACTTTAGAGCCTCAAAAGCTCGGATGGCCTCGAGCGGCCAGACCTGAGGATTACTGCCCTTCCTGGTCAGATCCGTGAGAGGCTTGGCTAGCATGGAAAAGTCCCTGATGAACTTCCGATAATAATTGGCGAAGCCCAAAAAGCGCTGCAGGGCACGAAGCCCACTGGGCTGGGGCCACTGTAAGACAGCCGAAACCTTCTCAGGATCCATGGAGAACCCCTCAGCGGAAATGATGTAACCTAAGAAGGTTACCTGGGATCGGTGAAATTCGCATTTCTCAAGCTTACCGAACAGCTTGTTCTCTCGTAAGCGTTGCAACACTCGTTTGACATCCAGAATGTGGGCCTCCATGGATGCAGAATATACCAAGATGTCATCCAAATAGACCACCACACACTGCTGCAACAGGTCACGGAAAACATCGTTGATGAATTCCTGGAAGACTGCGGGCGCATTGCACAACCCAAAGGGCATAACCAAGGATTCATAATGACCGGTCCTGGTGTTAAACGCGGTCTTCCACTCATCGCCCGCCTTGATCCTTACCAGGTTATATGCCGCCCTCAGGTCGAGTTTGGTAAAGACCGTGGCCCCTTTGAGGCGATCGAACAGCTCGGAAATCAAGGGTATCGGGTAAGCGTTCTTGATCGTGATGCGATTGAGACCCCTGTAATCGATGCAAGGCCTCAACTCGCCGCCCTTCTTTTTCACAAAGAAAAATCCAGCCCCTGCCGGGGACGAGGATTTGCGAATGTGTCCGCGTGAAAGCGCCTCCCTCACGTACTCCTCCATGGCCTCATTCTCCGCTACCGACAGTGGATAGACTTTGCCACGAGGAGGAACGGCACCGGATTGTAACTCTATGGCACAATCGTATGGGCGGTGCGGAGGTAGGGCAACCGCGCGCACCTTATCGAATACATCCCGGTACTCTTCGTATTCAGGAGGCAACAGAGAGTCCGAGGAAGTACACAGCAACTTGACAGGCCCATGGATGCAACTAGCCCCACACTGCGGTGACCACGAGAGGATCTCGACCGATCTCCAATCGAAAGTCGGATTATGCTTCTGGAGCCAGGGGTACCCCAAGACCACCGAGTAGTGTGGAGACGAAATAACCTGGAGACAGACCGACTCTCTGTGAACGGCACCAATGGCTATCCCCACTGGAAGGGTCTCATGAGTCACGTGTGGCGGCAGAAGGGGTCTGCCGTCTATCGCCTCAAGAGCCAGTGGGGAACCTCGAGGCTGCAGAGGAATGGAATTGGCGGCAACGAACACTCTATCAATGAACAAACCACCAAGATGGCCGCCAGCACATGTCAAACGAAGGGAACAGCAAGGAGGTAAGACCATGACAATGAGTTTCAGGGCTTAAATAGGGGTCACCCTTTTGTTCCTTAGTTTCGGATCAAGCCAGTCAGATCCTTATTTGTAACTTCTTGTTTTCTGTTACACCATCTGTGACACCGACTACCTGAAGGTAAAGGGTCAGATTTTGGCAAAACTGGAGGTAAATGTGTTGGTCCCGGCCCAGCGGGTACATCAGTGGGGGTTTAAACCGGCTGAGCCCGCGAGACCCCAGTATTATGACTTACTCCACCTTTTGCATAAGTGGCTACAGCCTGATGTGCTGAGTCCCACAGCTATGCTGGATAAACTATTGGCTGACATATTCTGGAGGGCGCTGCCACCCCCTCTCCAGCGCTGGATCGGCCAGGTGTCTCCTGGAAATGCCCTGGAAATGGTGGACCTGGTGGAATGCTATGAAGCCACTAAGAATCTTAAGGGGCGTTCTATCGCGAGAGGGCAGGTAAACCCCAGAACTCCCCACCCCAGGCCCAACGGTATGAGCCAGTGAAACCCACCTGGGAGGTTCCCAATATGGGCCAGACCCAGGTAATCTGCTGGCAGTTTCAGGAACCTGGCCATATAAGGGCTGAGTGTCCCCATCAGGTTGAGCCCATGGACACTAATTGTGGTTACCATCAGTCACTGTATGCTATGAAACTGTGTGCCACAGGTACCCCAGAGGCTCTAGACCATTTGTGCCAGGTGAAAGTGGGAGACACTGAAGCTGAGGACTCAGGGAGCTTCGTGACCCTAGAAAGGGCTACCCTAGTGCGGTCATTTGAGTATACTGGCCGGAAATTTGGGACGATGTGCATTCACGGAGACTTAAAAGACTACCACACAGCGCTGGTGACTAACCACGGTAGTCGGCAGGTTAGCCCAGGAGATTGGCCTTATTCAGGAGGACAACAAGAACCTAAGGAACCTGAGGCCGAAAGGGCCAGCAGTAGGGGTGACTGCCACCTTGGTGGAAGAGGGGGAGACAACCCTGCGTAGGGTAATGGTGGGAGATGTGGGGAAATTGCCATCGGGACCTGAGTCGGCAGACCTCAATGTCTCCGGGGAGAATTTCGATACAGACCAAAGCCGAGACCCAACCCTATCCAGGGTTTGGGAGAATGTGGTAATAGTTTATGGGGTACCCCAACAACCTGGAGCCGAGTTGATGTTTCCCTGTTTTGTGGTCACCCAGAATATGCTATATCGGGTAAACCAGCTGCGGGGTAAACCCATTGAACAGTTGGTGGTGACCAAGGCTTATCGAAAACTCGTGTTAGAGTTAGCCCACCAAGATGTTCTCGGGTTCATCTGGGACTGCAGAAGACAGAGGACCGGATACTACAATGGTTTTACTGGCCCAGTGTGTTTAGAGAGGTGGATGACTTTTGTAAGTCTTGCCCAACCTGCCAAACAGCACCTGTTCCGTAGTCCCTTAGTGACCCTCCCGATTATCGAGACTCCATTTGAAAGAATCGCTATGGATCTCATAGGCCCAGTACCGAGGTCCACTAGAGGGCACCAACATATCTTGGTAGTCCTAGACTACGCCACTGGGTACCCGGAGGCGGTGCCACTGCGACATACATCGGCCAAACTCATAGCATAGCCGAACTCATAGCAAAGGAGTTAATGAAGATTTTCTCCAGAGTGGGGCTACCTAAAGAGGTTCTGACTGACCAAGGGACTCCTTTTATGTCAAAGGTCATGCGGGAACTCTGTAAGTTGCTGAATATCAAGCAGATATGGACGTCCGTCTATCACCCGCAAACTGACGCCTGGTAGAAAGGTTTAATAAAACGTTTAAAAACCATGTTAAAATGAGTAGTGTCTAAGGATGGGAAGGACTGGGACCTCCTTCTGCCCTATCTTATGTTTGCAGTGCGAGAAGTGCCCCAGGCCTCTACTGGGTTCTCGCACTTCAAACTTCTATATGGCAGACATCCACGTGGTCTGTTGGATTTAGCCAAAGAGGCGTGGGAGCAACAACCCACACCATATAAAAGCATTATTAAATATGTTACCCAGATGCAGGAACGTATGGAAACCGTGTTGCTGCTGGTAAAGGAACATATGGAGGCAGCTCAGCAAGCTCAAAGTTGGGTGTGTAATCGGCAGGCTCGGGTCCGGATCTTTAACCTGGGAGATCGGGTATTGGTTCTGGTACCGACAGTGGACAGTAAGTTACTGGCTAGGTGGCAGGGACCCTATGAGGTACTCAAAAAGGTTGGAGAAGTAAACTACAAGGTACACCAGCCGGGACGGTGGAAGGCGGAGCAGGTGTATCATGTGAATTTGCTCAAACCTTGGAAAGATAGTGAGACCAGTACTGACGATAGCCCGCGGCCGAGTTTTCTAGGAGGAGAGGTTCTGGCCCCTCAGTCTGATGTAAGGGAAGCGGTTGCCACAGTGCTGACAGCCTCTACTCTAGACAGACTCAGGAGGCCAGGGAGTTCATCAGCAGAAATACGGACGTGTTCTCAGACCTCCCTGGACGCACTTCCATAATCCAGCATGACATTGTCACTGAGCCTCAGGCTAAAATCCAGTTAAAACCATACCGGGTACCTGAGACTCAGCGACAAGCCATCTCGGTAGAAGTACAGCTAATGCTGCAACTAGACATAATTGAGGAGTCCAAAAGTGAGTGGGCCAGTCGATGCGTATCCCATGCCCCGGGTAGACGAGCTGATTGAGAGGTTAGGACAAGCCCGGTATTGTTCTATTTTGGACCTTACCCTTAACGGAGGCTGCCAAAGAGAAAACAGCCTTTATCACACCGGAGGGGCTATACCAGTATAAGGTGTTACCATTTGGTCTGCACGCCACTTTCCAAAGGCTAATGGACATTTTGCTGCAACCACATCGTCGGTACGCTTCGGCTTACCTGGACGATATTGTTATCCACAGTACCGACTGGGAAAGCCACCTGCCCAAAATGCAGGCTGTAGTAGACTCCCTTCGAAAAGCTGGACTAAACACTAACCCCAAAAAATGAAAATAAGCCATTGACATTCAAACACGAATATAGACACTACAACATGCAGCTCATGAGGCGACATCACCAGTGGGAAAATATAACTGATATCACGTCTGATATGGCAGGTAACAGAAGTGTGGTGCAGTGGGTAGGAAAGAGGAGTACCCTTTCACTAGGGAGAGGGAGGACCCCTAACTCACCTAGCACTGGTACCTGGCTGCCCTGACATCCCTAGATGGGCTGCTAACCCGTACACCGATCACGTGCCTTGTCCCTGGCTTAACCTGAAATAAGCCCTAGGTTGTAAGTAGGGCAGTGGGAGCACTAGTCCTCACCACTGACACCTAGGGTATCAACAGGGAAAGGACAAACAACATAAACACCAGAAACATTTCCAGAAGGGGGACAACCAACAGGAGAGAACCGGAGATCCGACAGCACCAGTTCCAACAGCTCCAACTCCACCAGTGGTCAGAATAAAAGATCTGAAAAGAAGGTCTATATCTGGCACCCAGGGAAGCAGAAAGGGACAATATACAGTAGCTGGGAGTGGCTGACAGAGAACAGCTGAAAGGAAAAGCTACAGATTCCTAAATGGGACAAAAAGGATAGCAAACCTAAGCAGGAAAACCTGGACCGGAATCCATTCCCACCACTAGGTGTCACGACTATGGTCATGAGCGTGACTCTTAGAGCCGCATGCTGTTGCCAGCGGCCAGGTTTGGTTCTTTACCACAGGTGAGGGCTGTTAGTTGGTAGCCTCACGTGCGGTTACAGCTGCCAACGTGGTGTTTTTGGCAGTGTAGCAGCCTGAGCTTGTTGCTAGGCGGCTCACTGTCAATGCATGCGGTTGCCTCGCGCAACGTGTGTTTATATGTGTGCACATTCCCTGTTTAGTGTGCACAGGGTTTGAGTTGTATGCACTTCCCCTTTAAGTTGATGTCTTCCCTTCCCTGGTGTTGGAAGGGTTAACTTCCTTCCTAAGGTGTGTCTGGTAGGTGTAGTGGGTGTGACCTCAGGCTTCCTGATATGTTGGTGTGGTGGAGCCTGAAGGTCAGTTTGATTTTTGTTGTCAGCTTGGTGTGGAGCTCTGCTCCTGGGCTGCTTGTGATTACGTCTGTGTGAGTCAACCTTATTTAATATTCTGTTTCCTTTGCTGTGTCTGTTGTCCCCTCCGGTGTGTTTCTGTCATTCCTCCCCCCACCTGGTGTATGTAGTTATGGTGTGGGTTTTGTTTGGAGGTTTGATTGTGGTGTGTGACAGCTGCGGAAGGGGCGTGCTTTCCCGGAGGGGTTAAGCGAAGGCAAGACTGTGGGTTTCCCAGCCTGGAGCCTCCGTCCATCTCGGCTGTGGCAGGTAAGTGTTGATAGCATTGTTATGTTGCTGTGGGACTTACCTGCCGTACTGCTTCACCCATAGCCTTACATCCTGTCTGCTACTGGGCCTCTGGAGATGCCTTTCATCCGTGTCGTGGATGCACAGGTAGTCTCTGTCCTGTCATCAGGCCTAGGGCGTAGCAGGGATAGCAGGGTCCTAGGTTGGTGAGCATGAGCCCCTTTACCTTCTGAGGCGGCTCATGCGCTAGGAGTCTAGGGAGAGCTCAGGGTTACATTAGGAGGTGACCTGCTCCCTGTTCCTTGCTATCTGGCGTTGCAGCCTCAGCTATTGCACGGTGGGGGGTTTTCCCCACTCCCCACCGTGACACTAGGTCATAGAGTGATCTCTTGAAACCGAGTAACTACCCGCTGGGACCTTCTGACCCCAGGCACAACAGGTTCAGCGATAGGTTGTGACATCCTCATTTGGACCAGCATTTGGAACAAAATAGTCCTGCATCTCACAGTCTTCTTTGTAGCAGCCAAGCCACTTTCACAAGCAGTATAGTGTTCTTGTCATCCTTAACGTCATTTACTTTTTCTCTTGCTCAGACTTCTCCTCCTTTTCCTCCACTTCACCATCAGTCATCCATAATGGAATTTATGGCCAAGAAACAACTATTCTTGCCAAGCAATATGCTTGTCTACAAGCTGAACTCCCTCCTGGCCAAGTTGCATGTGGAGCAATTGCTGCAGTACCACTTAATGAATTCAACTGCCTTCAGAAACTGATTGATTGCGCTTAACCTAAATGGAAGATACCAGGAAAATTATTTCTCAAAACTGTCCCTGGCTTGTACTCTCACATGGCAAAGAACGTGGGGAGCGCCTTGAAATTGTCACTGTGTGGCAAAGGCAGGGACAGTATATTTCTTTCACGCCAAACTGGGTCAATGTTTTGCGACACTGAACCAAAGCAGTGAGGCCAGGTCCTATGACACCTCTGGCTGTTGACACCGTCAACCATGTTTTTACCCATAGCCACAAATTAGACTCACTGTGATGTTACTTACTTTCTGTCTTTGTGCTAAAGAGTACAGATGGGGAGAGACAGAGAAAGAGAGAAAAAAGAAAGACAAAAGAAAACAGGTATAAGACCTGTAAAAGTGACATACATCTAGTATCAGGCTCATTTGGAGCACTTTTGAATAGTTTCATATCAGTATAACATTTTCTGACTGGCTTATTAGAATTGTACCCGGAAATAATTTCAAGAAATTTATTCATCTATAATCCTAATAAAACTATATGGGTGTTAATCTATTATTGAGGTAAGATGAGCTGTAGGGTATATCAAGGTACATAAGTTGTAATTAGAATAAAAACAAAGTGATAATTAGATATGTCGGAATAAAAACTAAGTGATAATTAGATATGTCAGTAACAGATACGATTACCTTGTGGGTGGTTTCCAGGTAGCAATGTTTTTTCCATGTTGCAAAGAGCTGAATTAACAAAATGTGAAAAAATTAATAAAGATGTATTACAAATTGTTATTATTGTGGTATGTTCCCACCACTTGCTCCTCCAGATGGGCACAGGCACGCTTCACTCATCCACCTGGTCTTGTTCGGCATGCGGACCTGCTGCCCCTTCTCTACCAAACCCACAGCAGGCCCAGAGTCTCATCCTTCTGCCACCGGCTGCAGCCTACACTTCTCTGCCCAGCCTGCTGTCAATGACTATAGAGTGCGCACACTTCTTGGCTCTTAAAGATCCAGGACGCACGCAGCCTAATTATTCGTCAAACTATGACTGGCTTCCTCTGGGTATTTAACTCACCTTTTCTTGTGGAAGTGTGCGTGAGCAATTGGTGTATCTAGTGTGCTAGTCCCTGCAAAAGTATTGGATTCCATTTGTCTGCCTATGTGCCGTCCTCTGCCTGACCTGACCTCTGCTTCATTAACATATTGACCCTTTGCTGCCTGCCCGGATCAGGGACCTGTTTTACGGATTCACACGAGCTTTGCCTGACCTGACTTTGTCTTGTTACTGACTACAAGCTTTGCCTAACCCCTCAGTACCCTGCGCTGGTGTCTATAACTCCAGTGGGTCAGCTGTTGACCACAGTAGGACTACTTCAAGAGGTGGCTCCCCTGCAGCAAAGTCCAAATCCCTGTATTGGGGCTAAATAGTGAATACAAGGTGACTGTTAGGATAACACTCTTAGGTTCATCCCCAAGTCAAACCGATAGGTTGACACAGTGGTTCCGCACCTAATGATCGTTACAATTTGCTTAGACCTTGGATTCCGCTGACCCATCCTGGATGAGCCTACCTGAAGTATTCCAATAAATGGATTGCCAGCATCATTGCCAGGAGCAACTACTATCTTAAATGCATTACTTTTACATCTTTGCCCTGCCTGAGTGCCCTGGTCACAGTTAATGTGGTACTGCAACCTCAAGCTGCAGCATTTGCACTGACACCTCCGCCAGTCTTTGTTTTCAGCAGTTTAGGTTTACGCCTGTTTCTTTCTCTTCACTTTGAAGGGGACCCTAAGTTATGCTGAGGATTCATCAGTCAGTGAACAATGCACTTCAAGTTTCGTCTACATCAGTTCCTTGCTGACTGGGCTACGGTAGCCTTCCTGGTCTGATTCTACATCTGCCACTTCTTCCCTTCTACATCTACACCAGGGAAACTTTACAGTTAGCCAATACATCATACAATTCCGCACTCTGGCTTCTAAACTGGCCTTAAACAGGTCCTGTTGAGGTCCTGCTAGCAGCTTTCTGGGAGGGTCTCTCTGGGTGAATTAAAGATAAACTAGTGGATCATGATTTACCTGTAACACTGGATGACCTGATTTTCCATGCTACCCTCTTTGACCTCCGATACCAGGAATGTACCAAGAAGCTAGCAAGTGAGAGGAATGCTCAAAGACTGGAACCATCCTTCCAGAGACCCTTAACTCCTCCACCTCCAGTACAGGAACCCTTGCAGGTGGACCAGGTGAGGCTGTATAAAGAGGAGCATCAGCACAGGTGCACTAATGAACAGTGTATTTATTGTGGAGTCAAGGGACATTGGCTCCACAATACACGTATGTTCGTACCTGTTCTCTGAAGATGGAAAGCTCCAGAGTCTAGGCTGGTTAGAAATGGCAACCCTGGGTTAAATTCAGCTTTCTTCAAAACTAACTCTACCCATGTTGCTGTTCTGAGTTGATTCTTGGTGTACCCTACAGGCCTCAATAGACTCTGGCTCGGCAGGAAACTTCCTACATCAGGCCTTAGTGAACAAGTACCACATATCTACCTGGCACCTAGAGAAGTCCTTATGGTGTCATATGTAAATGGGATAGTCCGTCCTAAAGCCATCCAGTACATCACCATGCCCTTGGGCCTTCAAGTGGGTTCACTCCACATGGAAAAGATTTCCTTTTTTGCGTCCTGCCCATGTCTACTAGTCCTCTTTCTCTGGGACTGCCCTGGCTCCATCCACACAGTCCTGTCCTGAACTGAAACTTGGGGAAACTACTACGTTGGGGTTCTGCCTGTTATTCCTGCTGCTTGGCACTGCCCATGCTCCACCTTTTCACAAGAATCTACAGGGTTTGCTTTCTTTCTGCTTATGCCAGTTACTAGTGATGAGCGAGCATGCTCAACCGAGTACCGTTTCGGCTCGAGCATCACTATACTCGGCACGTGGTGGTACTTGGCGGAATACCACGTGTGCTCGCTGCATTGCTCTATTGAAAGACCAAACAGTCCTCTTAAGGACTACAGCACGGGTGTCAAACACAAGGCCCGCGGGCCGAATCCGGCCCGCCAGACCTCGTCATGTGGCCCGCCTAGCCGCCGCCGGCCGCCAGCCTTCACCTTTTATTCTCGCTTTTTTTTTTTTTTTGACACAAGAAAGCCGCCTCTTCAGCGCATGCGCGGCAGCATACAAGCCAGAGAACGTCTGCCCTCTAGCGGCGCCGGCCGTTCTACACAGGAAACCTCCACTTTCAGGGGTGTGGAATTCCTATCGCCCGACGCCCGGGACATGCAGTTCCGGGTGCCGGGCAAGTAGTTTGAACAGTTGTTTAGCCCTGTGCGGGCAAGTAGCAGGGACATGTCGGTTGGGCAGTAATAGGAGCGGTCATATGCTAGCCGCGAGCTGACCGCTCCTACATCTATGTCAGCCTGCCCCTGCATCGTGCATATGAGTACCGTACATATCACTTCCTGCAGGCGGCCCCCACTCCTCCCGACTCCTGTATCGAAGTCTCAGCCCACCTGCCAGCACAGGAGCGCACAGTTAGTCAGCACACCGTCTCCAGATACTGAGTAATTGCAGGCCAAGATGGGAGAAGAGGAGTGAGAGACCCCACGGCCCCCTGCAGATGAGCGTTCCTCCCGGAGCCTGTCCACATCGCAGCTCCCGGCCTGACCTGCAAGCGCTGACTGGGGTCACATAGCATTATACTGATTTATGATGCTATGTAACCCTTACAGTTCTGGAATGCGTTGGATAACACTGACAGCATTATGTCAGTGTTATCCAACACATTCCAGAACTGTAAGGGTTACATAGCATCATAAATCAGTATAATGCTATGTGACCCCAGTCAGCGCTTGCAGGTCAGGCCGGGAGCTGCGATGTGGACAGGCTCCGGGAGGAACGCTCATCTGCAGGGGTGTCAGAAATAAAGGTTGTGCTGTCTGTCTTCTGAGCCTCTGGCCCTGCCTGCAATCTGCACTGCACGTGGCACTTGATAAACTATAATGTCTCCCTGTTGCCCCCATACAGTATAACGTCTCCTTGTGGCTGCCCCCATACAGTATAACGTCTCCTTGTGGCCCCCATACAGTATAACGTCACCTTGGGGCTGCCCCCGCACAGTATAACGTCACCCTGTGGCCCCTGCCCCCATACAGTATACAACAGTATACATCCTACAGATACAACCGGCCCTTTGAGGGTGACCAAACTGCTGATGCGGCCCCCGATGAATTTGAGTTTGACACCCCTGGACTACAGTGTGTGTTTGACAGCAGTGCAGCACCATTTTTTTTTTTACCAGGGATTAAATTCAGCAGTATCAGGGACAGGCGTCTTGAGGAAGGGACAGATAGTGCAGGGCTGGAAAATCGCTTTTTTAAGTACCCAAAAGCTTTTAAAAGACAGAAAGATTTGATATTAGCGAGATCTACAGTACACCATCAGAAAGCAGTGTGTTTAGCAGACATTATAAAAAGGGGCTTATTTACTAGAGTGTGTCTGCAAGTGAGATCTACAGTATGCCATCAGAAAGCAGTGTGTTCAGCAGACATTATAAAAAGGGGCTTATTCACTAGAGTGTGTCTGCAAGTTAGATCACGGTACGCCATCAGAAAGCAGTGTGTTTAGCAGACATTATAAAAAGGGTCTTATTCACTAGAGTGTGGCTTCTAGTGAGATATAAACCACGCCATCAGATACATTTTTCTGGGGAAATTAACCTAATTTGTGAAACATCTGTGTGTGCGTTCAATCCGCAACCATTATATTCAGTACTCCAGCAAAGAATTATTTATATTTTGGGCAAATTTAACTAGTTTTGGGCACATCTGTGTGTGTGCATTTAGGCTGCAACCATATATATAGTATTCCAGCAGAGAAGAATTATTTGTATTTGGGAAACATTTAACTACTTTTGGGCACATCTGTGTGTGCGTTCAATCCACAAACGTTATATACAGTATTCCAGCAGAGAATTATTTATATTTGGAACACATTTAACTACTTTTGGGCACATCTGTGTGTGCGTTTAGGCCGCAACCATATATACAGTATTCCAGCAGAGAATTATTTGTATTCGGGACAAATTTAACTAGTTTTGGGGACATCTGTGTGTGCGTTCAATCCACAAAAGTTATATACAGTATTCCAGCAGATAATTATTTGTATTCGGGACAAATTTAACTACTTTTGGGCACATCTGTTTGTGCAGTCAATCCACAAACGTTATATACAGGTCCTTCTAAAAAAATTAGCATATTGTGATAAAGTTCATTATTTTCTGTAATGTACTGATAAACATTAGACTTTCATATATTTTAGATTCATTACACACCAACTGAAGTAGTTCAAGCCTTTTATTGTTTTAATATTGATGATTTTGGCATACAGCTCATGAAAACACAAAATTCCTATCTAAAAAAATTAGCATATCATGAAAAGGTTCTCTAAACGAGCTATTAACCTAATCATCTGAATCAACTAATTAACTCTAAACACCTTCAAAAGATTCCTGAGGCTTTTAAAAACTCCCAGCCTGGTTCATTACTCAAAACCGCAATCATGGGTAAGACTGCCGACCTGACTGCTGTCCAGAAGGCCATCATTGACACCCTCAAGCAAGAGGGTAAGACACAGAAAGAAATTTCTGAACGAATAGGCTGTTCCCAGAGTGCTGTATCAAGGCACCTCAGTGGGAGGTCTGTGGGAAGGAAAAAGTGTGGCAGAAAACGAGAAGAGGTGACCGGACCCTGAGGAAGATTGTGGAGAAGGACCGATTCCAGACCTTGGGGGACCTGCGGAAGCAGTGGACTGAGTCTGGAGTAGAAACATCCAGAGCCACCGTGTACAGGCGTGTGCAGGAAATGGGCTACAGGTGCCGCATTCCCCAGGTCAAGCCACTTTTGAACCAGAAACAGCGGCAGAAGCGCCTGACCTGGGCTACAGAGAAGCAGCACTGGACTGTTGCTCAGTGGTCCAAAGTACTTTTTTCGGATGAAAGCAAATTTTGCATGTCATTCGGAAATCAAGGTGCCAGAGTCTGGAGGAAGACTGGGGAGAGGGAAATGCCAAAATGCCTGAAGTCCAGTGTCAAGTACCCACAGTCAGTGATGGTCTGGGGTGCCATGTCAGCTGCTGGTGTTGGTCCACTGTGTTTTATCAAGGGCAGGGTCAATGCAGCTAGCTATCAGGAGATTTTGGAGCACTTCATGCTTCCATCTGCTGAAAAGCTTTATGGAGATGAAGATTTCATTTTTCAGCACGACCTGGCATCTGCTCACAGTGCCAAAACCACTGGTAAATGGTTTACTGACCATGGTATTACTGTGCTCAATGGGCCTGCCAACTCTCCTGACCTGAACCCCATAGAGAATCTGTGGGATATTGGGAAGAGAAAGTGGAGAGACGCAAGACCCAACACTCTGGATGAGCTTAAGGCCGCTATCGAAGCATCCTGGGCCTCCATAACCCCTCAGCAGTGCCACAGGCTGATTGCCTCCATGCCACGCCGCATTGAAGCAGTCATTTCTGCAAAAGGATTCCCGACCAAGTATTGAGTGCATAACTGAACATAATTATTTGAAGGTTGACTTTTTTTGTATTAAAAACACTTTTCTTTTATTGGTCGGATGAAATATGCTAATTTTTTTAGATAGGAAATTTGGGTTTTCATGAGCTGTATGCCAAAATCATCAATATTAAAATATTAAAAGGCTTGAACTACTTCAGTTGGTGTGTAATGAATCTAAAATATATAAAAGTCTAATGTTTATCAGTACATTACAGAAAATAATGAACTTTATCACAATATGCTAATTTTTTGAGAAGGACCTGTACAGTATTCCAGCAGATAATTATTTGTATTTGGGACACATTTAACTACTTTTGGGCACATCTATGTGTGTGTTCAATCCACAAACGTTATATACAGTATTCCAGCAGAGAATACATTTTATTTGGGACAAATGTAACTACAAACCGGATTCCCAAAAAGTTGGGACACTAAACAAATTGTGAATAAAAACTGAATGCAATGATGTGGAGATGGCAAATGTCAATATTTTATTTGTAATAGAACGTAGATAACAGATCAAACGTTTAATCCGAGTAAATGTATCAGTTTAAAGGAAAATTACGTTGATTCAAATTTTCACGGTGTCAACAAATCCCCAAAAAGTTGGGACAAGTAGCAATAAGAGGCTGGAAAAAGTAAATTTGAGCATAACGAAGAGTTGGAAGACCAATTAACACTAATTAGGTCAATTGGCAACATGATTGGGTATAAAAAGAGCTTCTCAGAGTGGCAGTGTCTCTCAGAAGCCAAGATGGGTAGAGGATCACCAATTCCCACAATGTTGCGCAGAAAGATAGTGGAGCGATATCAGAAAGATGTTACCCAGCGAAAAATTGCAAAGACTTTGCATCTATCATCATCAACTGTGCATAACATCATCCGAAGATTCAGAGAATCTGGAACAATCTCTGTGCGTAAGGGTCAAGGCCGTAAAACCATACTGGATGCCCGTGATCTCCGGGCCCTTAACGACACTGCACCACAAACAGGAATGCTACTGTAAAGGAAATCACAGAATGGGCTCAGGAATACTTCCAGAAACCATTGTCAGTGAACACAATCCACCGTGCCATCCGCCGTTGCCAGCTGAAATTCTACAGTGCAAAGAAGAAGCCATTTCTAAGCAAGATCCACAAGCTCAGGCGTTTTCACTGGGCCAGGGATCATTTAAAATGGAGTGTGGCAAAATGGAAGACTGTTCTGTGGTCAGATGAGTCACGATTCGAAGTTCTTTTTGGAAATCTGGGACGCCATATCATCTGGACCAAAGAGGACAAGGACAACCCAAATTGTTATCAACGCTCAGTTCAGAAGCCTGCATCTCTGATGGTATGGGGTTGCATGAGTGCGTGTGGCATGGGCAGCTTGCATGTCTGGAAAGGCACCATCAATGCAGAAAAATATATTCAGGTTCTAGAACAACATATGCTCCCATCCAGATGTCATCTCTTTCAGGGAAGACCCTGCATTTTTCAACAAGATAATGCCAGACCACATTCTGCATCAATCACAACATCATGGCTGTGTAGGAGAAGGATCCGGGTACTGAAATGGCCAGTCTGCAGTCCAGATCTTTCACCTATAGAGAACATTTGGCGCATCATAAAGAGGAAGGTGCAACAAAGAAGGCCCAAGACGATTGAACAGTTAGAGGACTGTATTAGACAAGAATGGGAGAGCATTCCTATTTCTAAACTTGAGAAACTGGTCGTCTGTTGAGTGTTGTAAGAAGAAGGGGAGATGCCACACAGTGGTGAAAATGGCCTTGTCCCAACTTTTTGGGTATTTGTTGACACCATGAAATTCTGATTCAACATATTTTTCCCTTAAAATTGTACATTTTCTCAGTTTAAACTTTTGTTCCGTGATTTATGTTCTATTCTGAATAAAATATTAGAAGTTGGCACCTCCACATCATTGCATTCAGTTTTTATTCACGATTTGTATAGTGTCCCAACTTTTTTGTAATCCGGTTTGTAGTTTTAGGCACATCTGTGTGTGCGTTTAGGCCGCAACCGTATATACAGTATTCCAGCAGAGAATTATTTGTATTTGGGACACATTTAACTACTTTTGGGTACATCTGTGTGTGCGTTCAATCCACAAACATTATATACAGTATTCCTGCAGAGAACACATTTTATTTGGGGCAAATAACTCACCTTCAGGCCCTCACTGTTGAGGAAGGGTTGAGACGCATGCATATATATATACATATATGCATGCAAACACGTGCATGCATGTATGATATATATGCATGCATTAATGGTCACTTTGGGGGAGG